>NC_138347.1:93208060-93836810 GCF_046562875.1 Panthera onca | reverse complement strand
TGAAGGCAAATCTAATGGCAAGCATTTGGCTTGGCTTCTGGCCTTGAGAAGCTATGAAAAATTCAATCTGAAATTCCTTATAAAACGTTCCAACAAAGCAGGTTTTAAAGAATTTATATGGTCAATTACTATTCCTGCTATGCTTATGTGCTTATTAGGCCAAGTTTGTTAAAACTGGGCTTGTTTTGTGGCGCCTGGGTGGCTCAGTCAGTTAAGTATCTGACATTAGCTTGGGTCATGATCTCGCAGTTTGTGGGTTTGTGCCCTGCGACAGGCTCTGTGCTGCTCCTACCCTGCTCGTACTCTGTCTCTCGCTCTCTCTCTCAAAAATAAACACTAAAAAATAAATAAATAAATCTGGGCTTGTCTTACAAACAAATTAGTCTTAATTTGGCTATCATTGATAGAAATGAAGGTGATTTTAGAGAAAAAAAATTATGTTTCAGTAACACACATTTGTGGATGTTAGATTCTAGTTCTGATTGTCTTTGAATGTTTGTTTGCCCAAGCTAGACAACTTGAGGTAAACTTCAGAGAAATTGCCACAACAGCTCATGTATAGACAACTTTCATGCCTGTAACCCTGAGAATAATCAAAGGACCCCATGGGCATGTGATTATTTGAACAGTTGGACAACGGGAGGCACTTGTTAGGAGTTCTTACTGCTCCCTTTTCAGTCCACAGTAAGTCTAAAGTTGCCCATTGAACAAGCTCTCTCAAATTATTCACCCATGTCAGGCAGGACGTCCCTGGGGAAACACCAGATGGAGATGAATATTTCTTTGGGTATGGTTTGCTCCCCTGATGGGGAGTTGCAGCTCATCAACATGTGTTATTTGCCTAAAACCTTAATTCTCATCACTAACAAAACAGCTAACTCCCTCACCAACCCACAAAATTTTTTGGACTGCTTGGCTAACGTAACACTAGATAAGTGATACAGTAGCCTTAGACTAGTTTGGTGACCAAAATGGTGTATGTTGTAGTAGCCAACAACTCTTGCTCTACTTAGACTAACTCCACCCTGCGGGCTGAAACTAGTGTAGACAGAATTAGACAACAGGCCACTTGGTTGCAGCAGACCCTAGAAGAGCACATCCCTCTGTTTCAAGGGAGTTGGAATTGGTTTTCTGGCGTATTTTCTTGGATACTCACTAGCATCAGATCAGTTCTAGAGGGAATAATAAAAATGGGCCTTACCAATATTATGGACTTACTGGAATATACTTAGGGCAAGACTAGTAATGTTATGTGCCACCAGATGATGCAAGAAGGCATCCAAAACTTTAAAGAAAGAACTACCTTTGGTACTACCCCCACCCAACACACTTAGAAAAAGGGGCCCAAAGTTACATCCTGCACTATGTCAGGGCCTTCCATTCCAAAGACCCTTCTGTGCCCTGATTCAGCCTGAAACAGCTACAGAAGATGAACTTTTGCCCATATTCCATAGAAATGAAAAGAAGGGACGACAGTGGGGATATGCTTGTTCCAAGCAGCCTAAAGGATACATATCTCTAACTCATTAACTTGTGCCCTGTAGCTTATATAGCTTGATTAATTACAGCTTCTTTGAGATTTCAACAGAACACTGACCCTGGGGAAACATGTAATGAGGTGTCCCCAGAAGATCAAGCTTGGCCATGCTAGAAAATAGCCTTCCCTAATGCAGTAAGTCTGCTTGAGATCATACTGAGAATGCTCTCCCTGAATAGTGACCTTCATGACTTCCCTATACCTCCCTTTTAAAACACCCTGCTTGTTTCAGGCCTTTGAGATGGTCTTTAGACATCAGTCCACCATCTTCCTAGGTTGCCAGACTCCTGAATAAAGCAACTTTCCTTTCCAACCAACTCTTGTCTCTTGAGTACTAGCTTCAAGTGGTGAGCAGCCAAACTGGGTTTCAGTAACAAGAAAACTAAAAATAAGTCAATGTAAAATTATTGATTTTTATTTTCTGATTGACAAGTTAAAACTAGTTTGTGAATGGAACTATTTCATAGTTCTACTAATAAAATAAAATCAAAGTTTTTCCTAAAAATAAAATCTGTGGACATTAAATCCAAATAAAAAGACTTTATATTGATTTTCAGAATGTTTAAAAATAACAAATGGGAAAATTATTCCTGGCATGTATTTGTATACTTTATTCAGGCTTTTTGCCATATCTATCTCTAATACTGTATCACTAATATTTTTATGAAGAATAAATCATTTTTAACATTTAAATGTTTGTTTATTTATTTTGAGAGAGAGAGAGTCTCAAGCAGGCTCCGCACTATCAGTGCAGAGCCTGACATGGGGCTCGATCTCACGAACCATGAGGTCATGACCTGACCCGAAATCAAGAGTTGGATGCTTAACCAACTAGGTGCCTTCACATCATTTTTAATATAATCTACTCATTTTTTAATAAAATTACCTACCGTACCCTTCTCTGTTGCATTTGTGGTTAATAAATGTGAAATTCTTGATGTCTTTGATTGCTGTTTCTAGTAATGTCAGAGCAAATTCTGAGAAAAAGGAGGCTATTCTTTTTCTGTTAGTTTCTTACTGAAATTTTAATTTCAACCTCAATTTTTTACAGATTCTGTCACTTTGTCCCTACTGAGAGTATCTTTCTTTGACAAAATCTTTATAAAACAAAATTTGTCAAATAAGGTGACTGTGATTCTTTTGAGTGTTTTACCATCTTTAGACCTTGGAAAATAGTAGACCTTCTCAATTTCATTCCATCAAAAGATTCAACTCAAATTTTGAGATGTTCCAAAGATCAATTCTAGAATATCAAAATTAAACCTATACAATTTCTAATCCTCCTTACATAATTTGTTCAGTTTCTTATTTTCATAAGCATATATTTTAATGTTTTCCTGTTGTGAGCTGTGTTTTCAGTAACTTTACACATGTCTCAGAGCTTCAAACAGAGATGTTTTTAGTTTTTAGGGTTTTTTCTTGGTATTCCATTTGTTAACTACTCTGATTAAAGATTTTAACTGATTTTAAGCAAAAGATAAATATAGAAGACTCATTTACAATTCTATTTGAGAACATAAGGTTGATTTACAAAGTAGTTCTTCAAAAGCACAAGCATTATTGAAATTCAATTGATGATGGGAAGAAAAAAGAGAAAGAATGAATACTACCATTCTGAGACATTTTATTTTGTGTCTCAGTTTGTGTGTGTGTGTGTGTGTGTTGTAAATTTTGGCAACATACCTTCTATTTTAATTCGTGGAATATCACAACTTCTTTGGATGAATTGTAATTATGCAAGTACAATTCCAAGTTCTGCTGTCTGTTCCATAAGATTCATAACTTTAGTAAGAGTACTATTTTTATCATGGCACTTTGCCTCACCAAAATTAGAGTTGTATTATCATTCCAAAATGAATACATTTAACTTCATGGGGAAAAGCTTAACTAAAATTACAATTATTCTCAATAACATAAGATGTTTCACTTTGGCAAAATGACTCCCAAAAGCATTATTTCAACTTCATCAACTGGACGAGAAAACTCAACCCATTAGTGAGATTAAATAATCTTTTATTTCAAGTGTCTGAAAGCATGGATATAAAATTGGCCTTGTTCAACCTTGGGCCAAGATCATTTTCTGACAATAGAACCAGCACAGTAACAGCTGTCATGAACTTTTGGTGCATGTGCAAGAAACTACAGAATCAAAAATGATTAAGATTAATTTGAAGAACAATTATTTAAATGAATTATTTACATTCACATGCTGAAATGTAAATGTATCTTCTGCAGTGCTTGCTATGTGTTAAATTATTGGCTCAAGCACAGTTTTCTTAAAATAATTACTGACTCGAGCAGATTTAGAGCAAAGTTAAAAGCCTGTTACCATTGTAACAAGAGTGTTTAGGGTGTGCTCTACATGAGGACTGTTCAGCTTCTATTTCCTGGACTTATTACACATATTCCTATAATTTTCCCCATTTCCCACTGACCCTGCTGACTGGCAGCCTGGTGAGTATGCATCTTTAAGACTACAGTGAGAGCAAAGGCACAAGTGGAGGAAAACAACAACAACAACAACAAAAATGCTTAAATATTTCCCCTGCCACCACTCCTGAGATAGGAAGAAGTTGACTTTCCTTACAGTATGTATCAAAGTCCACTTTTTTTTTCTTTCAGGAAGTGTTTTGCATGCTTTAGTGGGAATAGAGATGGGTTGGTCATCTCTCAGTTTACTATGTGTTAAGGAGAGAGCTCTGTTCACTGAGCATGCACTACACATGCACCTAGACAAGATTATGGCAGAAGCTGGAAATACCAACTGGCGGTCTGACAACTGCACCCAAGCTTTCTTTAACGCGACTATTAATGACAAGTCCTTAAAAAAAAAAAAAAGAGTCCGACTTCGGCTTAGGTCATGATCTCGTGGTTCATGAGTTCAAGCCCTGTGCCGGGCTCTGTGTGGACAGGTCAGAGCCTGGAGCCTGCTTTGGAATCTGTGACTCCCTCTTTCTCTGCCCCTCTCCCACCCATGCTATATCTCTCTCTGTCTCTCAAAAAATAAATAAATGTTAAAAAAATCTTTTTTAAAGAAAGAAAGAAAAATCCATCGTAAATGCAAAACCAGATGGGATGCCTAGACAGGAGGAGTAACCCGTACTGTCACAGGCAAAAGGGACACATTGTCTCCCTAATGTCCTTCCTTAGCCAAGTTTCTGGGAGCCTACTACCAATTGATGGGAGTTTGCCTACAGCATGAAACCTTCTAGAACCCCTAGGACTGTAGACAATCTGTAATGTGTTCTGCACTAGGACTTATTCTGTTTGAATGGAGCCAAAAAGTTACTATATTTGAAGTGCTTTCACATAGGAATTAGAAGTGTTCTTAATCAGATTGCTAGGATCCAGTGTCCTTCCTCCCCTGTCAAGGGTCCTGAATGTGTCATGTGCCAGAAGGCCATGCTCTAGCTCACTCCTGCACTTCTTCTCCACCAACTGAGTTTTTTGTTCTCAAATCTATCTACGCCAAAGTGCCCCTGTTATTCTAATTACTTGATTTAAATTATATAAGTTGAATAAAATGTGACTGCAAAAAGAGAATCATTATTTCTTGGAAAACTACACTGAATTCTTTGGAAAGTCTCAATAAAGTAAGTCACCAAAGAGCTCATTTAATTAGCAGTGGGTAAAACTGTCAAAATTGGGGTTGGGGAACTTTCTTACACCATACACGAAAATAAATTCAAAATCGATCAAAGACCCAAGTGTGAGACAGGAAACCATCAAAATCCTATAGGAGAACACAGGAAGAACCTCTTTGCCCTCTTCTTACTAGACACGTCATAGAGACAAGGAAAACAAAAAGAAAATTGAACTGTTGGGACTTCATCAAGATAAAAAGCTTCACAGCAAAGGAAACAATTAACAAAACTAAAAGGCACCCTATGGAATGGGAGAAGATATTTCCAAATGACATAACTGATACAGGTTAATTATCCAAAATCTATAAAGAACTTATCAAACTTAACACCCAAAAAACAAATAATCCAGTGAAGAAATGGGCAGAAGACATGAATAGACACTTTTCCAAAGAAGACATCCAGATGGCTAACAGATGCATGATAAGATGCTCAACTTCACTCATCATCAGGGAAATACAAATCAAAACCCTGATGAGATAACTAACCTCACACCTGCCAGAATGGCTAAAATTAACAATGCAAGAAACAACAGGTGTTGGCGAGGATGGAGAAAGGGGAACCCTCTTACGCTGTTGGTGGAAATGCAAACTGGGGCAGCCACTCTGGAAGACAATATGGAGGTTCCTCAAAAAGTTAAAAATAGAATCTACCCTACAACCCAGCAATAGCACTGCTAGGTATTTACCCAAAGGATATAAAAATAGATTCAAAGGGGTACATGCATCCTGATGTTTATAGCAGCATTATCAATAATAGCCAAACTATGGAAAGAGCCTAAATGTCCATTGACTGATGAATGGATAAAGAGGATATGGTGTGTGTGTGTGTGTGTGTGTGTGTGTGTGTACATATAATGGAATATTACTCAGTCATCAAAATAATTAAACTTTGCCATTTGCAACAATGTGGATGGAGCTAGAATGTGTTATGCTAAACAAAATAAGTCAGAGAAAGACAAATACCATTTGATTTCACTCATATATGGAATATAAGAAACAAAACAGATGAACATATGGGAAGAGGGGAAAAAGAGAGGGAAACAAACCATAAGAGACTCTTAAAGACAAACAAACTAAGGGTTGATGGAAGAAGGTGGGTGGGGGATGGGCTAGATGGGTGATGGGTGTTAGGATGGCACTTATTACAATGAGCACTGGGTGTTGTCTGTAAGTGATGAATCACTGAATTCTACTCCTGAAACCAATATTGCACTGTATGTTAACTAAGTAGAATTTAAATAAAAATTTAAAAAGAAAAAAAATTGAGGTTGGGAGACACTAAAACTATAGAAGGATTCTGCATTCAAATTTCTTCACACGTTTTGGGTTTTTTCTCTGCTTTAAAGAAACTCAAATTGGAAATTGTAAATTCTAAACAACCTAATAGGTTGCTGTAATAAAAAGAGTTAACGTATATTGGGCTCTTCTATGTGCCAAATGCTGCCCCTTGACATAAATTATGTCACTGAAACTGTCAAAAACCACAAAAAGCAAATACTCTTATGGTTCCTATTGTAGTGTTAAATCATCTGAGATTCAGAGAGGTCAATGCTAAGTTTTGCCCTGTGTCACATGGCTGGTTAATAGTTAAGCCAGGAGAGAATTCTGTAACTCTTTAGCTCCAAAGCCTATGCATACTTCACTTTTCATGCTTTGTTCCTAGGAAGTAAATTCTGAAAGAAAAAAGTTTTTTTAATAAGGGTTTGGAAGAGGGGCACTTGGGTGGCTCAGTTGGCTCAGCATTGGACTCCTGATTTAGGCTCAGGTCATGATCTCATGGTGGTGAGATGTAGCTCCATCTGGGGCTCTGTGCTGAGCCTGGAACCTGCTTGAAATTCTCTCTCTCCCCCTCCCCCTTCCCTCCCTGGTTGTGCTTGCACTCTCTCTCACTTTCTCTCTCTTGAAAAAAAAAAAGGTTCTGAAGCAGTTACACATGCCAATATAACGAACATGTGGCCATGAAGAAAGGTATACTTTCAGGAAACGGATTTTGTCAAGCTCTTGTTCCCTCTCTTCCTCCCCCTTGCTGACTGAGTCTGAAATTATCTTTTTATTCCATAAGTAGAGGTGCAAATGTCTCCTGGGAGAGAGGGTCCAAGGGTTCACTCCAAAATATGTCTGCTGTATTTTGAAAACCTGACAGAGGCTTGTCAACACCCTGGGCAAAGCAATTACCCAGCATTGTTAAATTTGCAGCTGCTCTTACCAGCCTCTCTAAATATCTGCACATGGTCAAAAAAGTTGTGGGACACCTCGGCTAGACAACCTAGGAGGGTGGGCACACCATGGTGCTGTTTCATGCTGTGCCAAGTAACCAAATGATAATAGCAGCCATTTAATAAGCATCTGCTAGGTTTTGGTACTTTTCATGGGTTTGATAAAGAACTTGCCCAAAGCAATGCAGCTCCAGAACTAGAATGTAAGCCTAGTTGATGAGTGCTGGCTTTCCTCTCCCACCGCTTCTCTGTAACTTTCTCCCCTGGAAGAGCAGGTGTCCCAGTCAGGAGCTGCAGGGGTTAGTGTTGGGTATGGAAGATGTCATCCTGAGGATGATACTCCTCAGAGAAACCAGGCAAACCCAAGTTGCTAGAGGCAAAAAGCAGAGAAAAGTGTAAGAACAGAGCAGGGCTGGGAGGGAAGCCAACCTCTGAACTGTTGTAATGCAGTTTGCTATTTGCCATTATTACAAGGATAGTACACATTCTTTGTAGAAACAGTGGAAAAAATAGAGGAAAGTCTTTTCACAGATCAGAGAAACACTGTTAATACTTTTATATTGCTGGATCTTTTCAGTCTTTGGCTTTGTGAACATCTTTATTTTCCTTTACAAGATGGGACAGTATTTTTTTTTCCACTTACTAATAGCAGGTAAACATTTCCCCCACATTATTAAAATTCTCCTACATGATCATTTTTTTAAGTTTAGTTATTTGAGAGACAGAGACAATGTGAGAGGGGGAGGGGCAGAGAGAGAGGGGGAGAGAGAGAATCCCAAGCAAGGTCCATGCTGCCAGCGCAGAGCCCACGGAGGGTCTCGAACTCACAAAACCGTGAGATCATGACCTGAGCTGAAACCAAGAGTTGGACACGTAATCAATTGAGCCACCCAGGTGCCCCTCCTACAATATCATTTTTTTTTTTTTTTTCACTTTTCCAATGAGTATTTATTATTAGTTAAGCCATGCTTCAGGATCCCAGGGTGGGGATCACCATGTACCCAGGTCCCCCTTCACTGCCCTAGGAGAAGGATGGAGTACGGAGGAGAGGTGGGTGGAGCCAGTTCAGATCTTCCCAGGAAACGTGCCTTCCGCCTGGCGGTCGTCCCAGGCTGCCACCCAGGATATGGGGCAGAGGGACTTGTACACACGCCGGTACCATTCACACACGGAGACATCACCCCCTTTAGCAGTCATCGCCTTCTCACAGCGGTGAAAGTCCAGGTAGTTCTGCCAGCAGTTCCTGGTCTGGTTCTGGTTGGGGAAGCGGCTGTCAAAAGGGGCAGTCTGGTAGTTCTTGATTTTGGTCTTGATGTCTTCTGCCATGGTGCTGAGTCCTAAAGACACCCCCGAAGCACCTTGCAGCTCAATGTGACCCTCAGCCTACAATATCATTTTTAATGCCTGCCTAGTACTCTAGAATAGGGGAAGTGAAAGCGCTAGAACCTCGCTGGTCTGGGGTCCATTTCTAGCTCTGCCATTTCCTGGCCATGTGACAAAACTCTCACCTCAGTTACCCCCTCAACACCCATGGGTATAATAATCAAACCTCCTCCTAGGTGTGTTGGGATGATTATATGTGAAAAAGAATTGAAAGCATGTATCACAGTGCTACGTACAGGTTAACTGTTATCGTTGCTGGGATTTATTTAACCAATTTCCTATTCTCCAACATTAGAGTTTTTCAGGTTTTCACAACTATGAACAAGATGCAATGAACACAATTACAGGTAAATCTCTGTGTTCCTCCATAATTATGTCTTGATGTGCAATTACTGCATCAAGAAATATGCAAAATGTGTATGTATTTGATACATACTGTCCAGCTATTCTTCAGGAGACGTGTATTGATTTATAATTATTTTGACGACCCCTTGAAGGAAGCTGGCTATGAAGTCGGGAACTGATGATGGATTATGAGTCAGGAGGCCAGGAACAATCAGCATGTGAACACTGGCCTCGGAATGTGAGACCTGCCAAGTCCCAGGCAGACATGCTAACCTCTCCTCTCTCGGCCTTAGAGTCAGTCTCCTCTTTTGAACTTAGGACACAGGGATGGACTGAGAGAATGTGAGGGGCAATGGCTGACACTGAATTGAAGGAGGGGTGGACAGAAGGGGTCAGAAGACACTGGAAAGGGCCTTAGCAAATCAATAAAAGTGTATCTCATGTAGGATTACTTTACTATATTATTAATTATTGCCAGATATTATTTGTACATTTTAACTCAGATACTGCCTTAAAGTTGTAATTAACTCTCATGTTAATAGCGTATGTGTACGAATACATTGAACTTTCACACTATGATTATCCTTTATTCACTTCTCATGTTCTTCTTAAGTAGAAATAATGATAGCGGCAGGGCACCTGGGTGGCTCAGTCGGTTCAGCGACAAACTTTTGATTTCACCTCAGGTCATGATCCCAGGGTTGTGGGATCAAGCCCTGCATTGGGCTCTGCACTGAGTGTGGAGCCTGCTGATGATTCTTTCTCTCTCTCCCTCTGACCCTCTCCCCCACTCGCTCTCTAAAAAAAAGAAAAGAAAGAAAAAGAAAAAAAAAAGGATGGTGGCAATAGGTAGTAGAGTATTTTAAAATCATTTAATCAGCAAATTAAAGTTGGCCACCTTATTGGTCCTCCAATTTTAGTTTTAAATTTTATTGGTCCCAGGAATCCATATGTCTAGAAGATAGTGCCCAGGTAACACATACCCAGTCTTTAAACCTTCATTTATGCAACCAGCATTCAGTGAGGGGCTGACTGCTGTATGCAAGATGTACAGGAAGTCTGCCTTTGACTCAGAGAGCTTGTGGTCTTTGGGTCTCACATTAGGGTAGCACCATGCAGGTGCAACACCCTTGGTTCTGGGGATTACAGACCGTAAGGGACAGAGAAGTGAAGAGGGCATGGGGATTACAGTCCATCACAGGGTCCTCGACTTTTAGCTTAGAAGCCACCTCTTCTTCTAGAAATTGTTTCACTCATTATTAAATATTGGAGTCCTTGGGAAAATAATGTTCACTATAATAAACACCTCCTCATTGTGGCAAAATACATTATTTCAGAAATTAAAAGGACAAAGAAGAATTGAATCTAGGATAGGGGTAGGGGCAAAATATCCCAGACACCAAGATTTATAACTGCACATGGAAGAAATTATCTATAGGCTTTTAAAATATATTTATTAAGCTATTGTTTGGTTTAGAACATCCATAAGAAGGAAAACCAGTGTCTAATTTCATAAGACGTATGAGCTAGAATAAACACCTCAACATTTACAAAAGCCTTAAATAAAAAGAATCACAAATCAAAATACCAGTAGTGACATGACACATTGTAACAACACAAATCAACAAAGTTGTAAATTCCACATTACGTAGAACACAGCAGGTTATGAGTGAAATAGGAGACTATGCTGCTTGGATTTATTTATATGAGCAAGTGCTCTCTAGTGTGGTAAACGTGCCATGCTCAAAGGGTTAAATATAAGTGTTTTTGTTGTTTGAGCCAGAGAAATGTTTGGATTTGAGATACTAAAAATCACAGAAAATCTTTCAAACTATTCTTCACAAATGTTTTCTGTGGGGCTGAGGGTAGAGGGTGAGTACAGGGAGACTTCTTCTAGAAGGAACATTTGAAAACATTTTGGTAGAACTTTCTGAGCAGTTGTGTGAGGCATGTTTTCTGAGGGATTTACTGGTTTACCAGTTTTGGGAACAGTCGGTAGCCCCTTGTGCAATGGGTATACTATGTCATAGTGTGAAACATTAATTGAAATTCCAGCAAATATCCAGGCAATTGGGAGGGACATAGGCTTGGCAGCCTTTTTTGTTTCGGTTTGGTTTTTGGTTTTTTAAGGGTATTTTCCTCAACCAAAAATGACTAGCTTCCAAGACCCTTCAAGAGTTTGCATTCAAAAGGAAAAACACAATTGGGGCACCTGGGTGGCTCAGTTGGTTACATATTTGACTTCGCGTGGCTCAGGTCATGATCTCACTGTTTAAGATTTTGAGCTCTGCGTCGGGCTCTGTGCTGACAGCTCAGAGCCTGGAGCCTGCTTCAGATTCTGTGTCTCCCTCTCCCTCTTGTGCTCTCTCCCAAAAAGATATAAACATTAAAAAATTTTTTTAAATGACATTTGATTTGTATAAAATCTTTTAAAAAAACACAAAATAAGCCTTAGGCAAACTTCCTCCCTCACCTGCTCCAAACTTCAATTACTGCCAAGAATTAATATGACTGAATTCATTTAATATGAATAAATAAGTGACGTGAGCTTAAAGTGGTTGGCCTTTGCCACCAGCACATCCCCTTCTGTTGATTTTGACTTGCAGCTTATTCTCCAGATAAAGAATATTTGTGTTATCAATTCATTGAATTAACATCGGTTACTAATTATCTAGTTAAGTTATAATTGGAAAGATTCTCGCCAGTGTTGCAAATTAAATTGCAAAGAAATCATGGGAGGATCATTAAAAATCTTTATCTTTAATGACATTATTTACACTAGATACAGTGTTTCTGAAAGCAGAAAGCTCTGTTCTAATCATTTAGACAATGTGAGAAGAAATGTTGATATATGTGTACATGTATGTCACGTTTTAAAGATACACACACTGTTTTTTAAAGGACAAGTGTTTTCAGGCACCAGTCTTGTGATAGGTTGTTTTTGTTGTTGTTTTAAACTAAGTTCGAGTATATTGCTAAATGAAAAACAGCCAAAAATTATAGCAAAAATTGCCGATGTTAACTAACAATTGTAAATTGTTTGTAATGATCTCAGCCTCTTAAGAAATGCATTAGAGTCAAATAGCCTGTGTTTCAAGAAAAATCTCATCGCTGCGACCTTCACTGCAGTAAGAACGTGACCATAAAGAAATGGTTTCCAAGTCTGACCAGTCATTGGAAGTGTTTCTTAATCTCAGTGCCACAAAACTGTGATTTTAAATAACTCATGGCAAGAATGTTTTCTTTAAAGAAATTATTAAAAAGTTCTTAGTCATGTACAGTTACTTCCTATAATGAAAAAGACCCAACCCTTGATTCTGTGACCTGGTGGAAGGTATAGTGACAGATGCCTCATTGCTGGATAACCAGGAAAATGGAAACACAGATTAAAACTGAAACCAATTCCTTTACTTGCCTTACATTAATGAAGGACGCTGTGAGTGTAATTACTGCCAGCAGACATACTACGTGCATCTACACATTTGACTGGTTTGTGTAGCAACAGCCCATTTTGAACTTCTTTTGAACCAAATACACAACAATACAGGGAGATGAATAACCCCTTAAAATACTGGAGAATAATCTGATTCAGGGTCAACTGGAGATGTTTATTTCATAACTTAAAGACATTTATTAGTTATCTACTGCAACACAAGACACAAGTGATCATGAGCTCATTAAGGATAAAATCCTTGGCTTATGAGTCTGTAGAGCTTAGAATATACCAGGCACATACTAAACGTTTGTGACATGATAGACTTTTAGAAACAATTTTCCTCATCGCAAGTTCCTCTTTTCCCTGAGTCTTAAACAATTTATGAAGTATGATGATACGATGTTACAAACAATAAAAAAGGCAATGATACAAGAGGGCAAATTAAAGACCTGTTTCTCTAAACATTATCTCTGAGTTTGCTCATCAACACCAATGAAGGGCATTGGTGGTCCTTGCTATGTAAACTATGCCCTGTAAGTGAGTTAGGCTGAGACTGTAGGCTGAACTCACAAGACAGGAAAGACCATTAAATAGGTAGGTAACAAATTAAAAGTTAGATGTGGTTTTCTCCAAAGCAATCAGCTGTGTGATAGAAGTCAAGCCTTCTTTGCTTATTTTCTCTCAAATAGGATATACTTGTAGACAAAAACTCTAAGGTTTTGGGAAAGTGAATTACATCTTTGGGATTTGCTGGACCCTATTTAGGACAATAATGCTGAATGACCTAATTAGTATCTCATAGGCTTAAATGAATGAGAGTATTTTTTAAAATATTGATGTACTCCCAAGAAGTAGCTGACTAATCAATTTGTGAAAGTTCTGAATTTAGACTAAATTGGTGCAATTTTAGTGTCAGGAAGGATTTCAAAAATATTTTTCCCCAGAAATCATTCTAATTGTAATGATGTTTTTCATTTTTTTAAGATGAATAGTCAATTATTTCAGCATAATAATCTTTACTTTTGGTAGGGGAGAAAATCAATCATGGCAATAATTTCCCTAACTGGTTCATGCACTTCCATAGTTGAACCAATAACTTCATGTAGGAATTGCTTCTATGGCTTAATATTATACAGGATTATGACAAAATAATTTTTAGGATAATATAAATATGCAAAGAGTTGCCTATGCAGGGAGCAATGTCAATACAAATGAGAAGTTTAGTTTTATGACCAAAATGCTCAATATTTAGTTGAAGGTGCTTAATCATTCATAAGTATGAATCAGAGGGAGACTGGGAATCCAAGTAAACATATCTATCAGGCAAGCAGTGAGATGGAAATAGCAAAACTAATTTGGAGACAGGACATGGCATAGGCATTTTGAAATAAATGGCTATAAGATTTTTTAAAGTTTTGAATATCAATAAGCGGTAGCATTTAAGAGATTCTAAATTTTTCACCACTTGACAAATGTCTATGTTCACTAAATTCCTGTAAGCTTTCCAGAGTAAGTTATAAATTATTCCTTTATTCACAAAGCAAAGCCTTATGATTGGCTTAAGTATTTTTGTTAAGCCAAATAAGGCGGTTTGTGATTTTCTATAATTTCTATAAAGTCTCATTTCCTGAATATATAAATACACATGTACTTCAACCTAATTTAAAAAGGCCTCTTCTATTTCATATCCATTTTCTTCCAAGCATGAAGACTAGGGCATTTAGGTGTAATTTTGAAGGTTTACCACTCTAACATTCTGCTATGCTAAGTTCACTATTAAAAAACACTTCAGGGAATGAGTTTTATTTGTAAACATTTTTTATAAGATTAACAATAATTTCACATATACTCCTGAGCTGCACTGTCCAATATGGTAACCACTAACCACATCTGAAAGGTGGCTTGAGCAACTTTAAAAACTGAATTTTTAATTTTAATTCACTTTAAATTTTAAAAATTCCAGTAGTTTATTTATTGGAAAACCTTTAGGTGTGTTTGGGCCACTTAGATTTATGGAATCTACTTTTTCATCTGTGAATTTCATGAACCCTAAATACATCCAGTCTTACTGGTGAAAACTTAGCATCCAAATTAAGGTGCATTGTAAATGTAAACATTTGAGAGACTCTGTCCAAAAAAAAAAAGAATGTCAAATTCTCATTTATACGTTTTATATGAATTACTTAAGTACCTTGCATTATATTTATCTTGGACAGCACTGATCTGGAGCTATATGAAAATTGCTAGTAGTTAAAAGATATGTCTTAAATGTTTCACTTTAATGTCATTCTCTTGATCAAATTTTTTTTATCATTATGAACAAGTAAATCAGATTTAGTATTTACACAGTACAAAGTACCCTAATTGCCCCTCTGCACACCCTCCTTTCTCCAAATTGCCAAGTCCTTGCTAGCACCAACAGCAGAATGCAAAATCATAGACAGTGAATACGCAGAAATAGTGTATGAGAGCACTGATGAGCGTGCAGTCGAATAGAACGCTGCAAGTTCTATCTTTTCTTTCCTCTCAATTGTTTCCAGCTCTATGTGTTCCTAATTCCAAAGTTAACCTTCAACTTCTTCCCAAGTTCTGCTGTGCTATGGCTTCCGGTTTAGAATAAGCGATGACTTTGCTCAGCAATGTGCTCGGTCATGTATTAATGCTAGATTCTGTCCAGGCCCGAGAACTTTCATCCTTCAGAGTGGAGAGCTTCCTCTGGGGGAAGGGTTCAAATCCCAGAAGTCTGAACACTGCCACCCGGTACTTCTTGGACATGATGTTGTACAGGATGGGATTGATGGCAGCGCTGAGGTAGAAGAGGACAAAGGATACCAGGTTGCAGTACTGGCTGATCTGAGCGATCTCCAGGGAGCCAGGCTCGAAGGATTTGGAAAATAAATATCGCCCTACGTGGAAGGGCAGCCAGCAGAGGATGAAAGCAAACACCACTACAGCTAAAAGGACAACGGGAGAGAGAGCGTGAGTTCAAGACATGTCATAGCAAGCCACATTCTATTTTGAAGACACAGTTTTGTTTTGATTATGTATAGTATGACCATTGATTTCAGAGAAACATTACGTTCTGCTTTTCCCTATTGCTACTTTTTAACCAAGATTGGACTAACAGTTCAACCATTTTTATCGAGCTTCCCGATCATTTCTACTTAACAACTGTTTGAGTGGTTTTGTGACTAGACTGGCATATTGACACAACAGCTTGTTCACGAGAGTCCACCATTTCACATGTGTTAGATACAACCAGACACACATGAAGTACAGTGGTTACACTCAACGGCTGGTGGGTATCAGAGTTCCTGGGGCACAGATTCCTTGTATGTACTATAGACTCACAAAATTAATAACCCTAGGAAGGAGACCAGGACACCTGCCTTTTTCTTTTCTGTTCTTTTTTCTTTTTTAAAGTTTCACAGAAGACTGAATATGCATGCAGTCAGGATTGAGAACCTCTCAGATGGACGATGCTCTGCCACGTACAATAGGCATAAGTGACCGTGAAAGCAACTAACGCTGATTATCCTCCATCCAAGTCTTCATTTTGCCCAGGCCAGATGATTTTTCCCAGGACCTCTGAATTTCTAGATTAGGTTTTTAAAATTCAGAAGTCAAAGGAAAAATAACAGAAAATAAGACTTTAGTCTTTCTACCACTTTAGTGATTCCCTTTATAATGTCAAGGCAAAAGAAAATTAGTGTTGCTGTTGAGACACAGTGAGGATAGTCAACAGCTTAAAAAGAAAACTGGAGGAAATTACTAAACTTCTCCTCAAAACTGACTGCCACAGTAGCAACGTGAATATTAGAATCCCCTGGAGGTCACTAGCAGGTGTGCAATGTGTTAGTCATATTGTGAGAATCACTGGTCTAGAAAATGAAAAAATTTCACATTCTTTGAAAAAACTGTGTCCCTTTAATATACAGGATTCCAGGAACTATAAAAATACAAATACAAAATCAACCTGGAACTTCTAAGAAGCACTAAATAGGTAAACAAATACAAAACGTTAGACTATAGCGAGGAATAATAAAACATACAGACCCTGGTTTTGACAGAGCAAGTAAAATCAGTATTTTGCTTGTATGTGAACGCATTTTTGTATCACTTCACTTGTACTGAACACACATACTTAAATTTATGTAGTAAATAGGCACTGCACTCAAGGCCTGATACTGCACCTCAATGCTCTTGGAAGGACCGTTTGGGGAGGGATAGTAAGTCCTGTCAGCTCACGCAAAGTCATCTTTTCTCATGTGGGAAGCCTGCATGTCTTAACTTATCCTGCTTTATTCTGGACTATCCTACCAGAAGAAACAGGTGGTCACAAAAACAAATGGAGACTCCAGCACTGATTTGTCATTGACTTCTTTTCAAAGCTAAAAGAAACAGCAGCAGGGTAAACTGAACTGATGCAATTATCTTTAAAAAATGCAGGTCAGAAAGCCTACCGCAACATTGAAAGAAAAATGAATCATTTCCGACAGAACTACCCACATTGATCATGTCTTTGGTTAAATTTACCACTAAATGCTTTCTAGATCCAATGCCTACTCCTCCCCCCACCCCACCCTACTTTTTAAATGCAACTTGATATCCACAAATTGAGGCAGGAAGCTTAACCTCACCTTTAACACTTAAAGACCACAATAGACTTTTATGAAATATCTCATTTTTAAGGCAGTGTTTCTGGGCTGATAACATTCATTTAAGGGAAATATAAAGGTGGGGCATCTTTTCCTGAAAAAAAAAAAAAAAAAAAAGGGAGACCAAAAGAAAGACACGAAGAGATAGAGAACAAAAGAAAGAATGGAGACCCTGAGGTACTGGGGCTGTGGGGGGAGGAGCAGGGGACACAGAAAAACAGAACAAAAAACAGAACACAGAGAGAAAGAGGGAGACGCACACACCACAGAGAAACTAAGAAACCAGAGAGAGTTCAAGACAGAAACAGGAAAGAGTAACTGACAGACCTACAGATTGAGACTGAGAAAAACAGGGGAAAGATGTAGAGGCTCCGGGAGAAGGGGAAAGGGGGGAAGGCAAGGGGAGAGGAGAGGACGCGGGAGCGCGAGCTCGAGGGCGCGCTGAGACCCACCCAGCATTTTCACGGTTTGCTTGTGGTTCTGGTCCCTTAGCGAGGCGCCCACCGCCGCCTCGCCGCGCTTTCTCCGCCACAGCTTTCTGCCGATGAGGCTGTAAAGCACAGTCAGGCAGAAGACGGGCAGAAAGAAGAAGACGCTGGAAACCCATACCATGACCGTGAGCAGTCCGGAGCGCACCGCGAACTCGGTGGCGCGACACTCGTTGGTGTCCCGAGGGTCGGTGCCGTTCTCGTGCTCCACCCCGACCAGCACGAAGATGGGCCCGGCGCTGCAGAAGGCCACGGCCCAGATGACCAGGATGACCAGCTTCACCCGGCCCTTGGTGACTACCACCTTGGCCCGCAGCGGGAAGCAGATGGCGAAGTAGCGCTCGACGCTCAGCGCGGTGATGGTGAGCACTGTGGCATAGGTGCAGCTCTCGCTGACGAACTGGAAGAGTTTGCAGAGCAGGTCGCCGAAGTTCCAGGGCCGGTACTGCCACAGGCGGACGAGGTCGAGGGGCATGCAGAGGAAGATGAGTAGGTCGGAGAAGGCCATACTGGACAGGTAGAGGTTGGTGGTGGTGCGCAGCTCGCGGAAGCGCGACACCACCAGCATGGTGAGCAGGTTGCCCGCGATGCCCACCACAAAGAGTGCCACGCAGGTGGCGGTGACGCCGGCCAGCAGCGGCGCGGGGAAGAGCGGCAGGAGCTCGGCAAACGAGTCGTTGTCGGGGGGAGCGTCCCAGCCCAGGTCCGGCAGCGTGAGGTTGTACCCCGGCTCCTCGCTCGGCGTCGCGTTCCACATGCTGCGGGCTCCCACTTAACAGCCTCTGGGATGCGACTGCCCTGAGAGGCTGGATCCGGCTGGCCCCAGAGGGTCCCTTTGGTCGCGAGAGAGTGCGAAGGAGGAGGCGGCGCGGGCTGGCGGGGAGGATGCTTGGAGAGGAAAAGAGAGGGAAGTGAGAGGCAGAAGCGCAGGGAGGTGAGATTGATAGCGTGGGGCGAAAAAGGGGAGGGAGGGAGACACACGCGCACGCACGCACGCACTGGTGGTGAGGACGAGTGACCCACCGCTCTTTCTGGCACCTCTATTTTTCCCCATTATCTCCCCCAAACCTAGCCTCTGGCTGGCCCCCACTCGCGTACCTTCACCTTCTCAGGGGAAGCCCTGCCAGTCCCGCCTCTCCTGCGTCTTCTCGCCCCTTCTGCATCTCGCACTTCCCCAAAGTGTCCCGGCTGGTGGCGGCCTCGGAGACCCGGCACTGCGAAATGGGAGCGAAAGGCGCTCTCTTTCCAGCCTTGGGCGCTGTCAGCTTAGAGTGGTCCAGAAGGACAGGTCACACCCGGGGCGGGGGCGGGGACGGTGGGAGTGGCGCGGAGAATGCCTTCAGTGGCCCGGACCTGAGTTTTTCCTCAAAAAGGGGTAAAGAGTTGGTTATGGACCTTGTGGGAAGAAGAAGCGAGTGTGCCCCACCGGCACACTCCAAAAGAGAGATCTCCAAAAGAGAGATAGGGAAGGAAGGAAGGAAGGAAGGAAGGAAGGAAGGAAGGAGAGGAAGGAAGGAGAAAGAAAGAAAGAAAGAAAGAAAGAAAGAAAGAAAGAAAGACCTAGTATTTGTGTTCCGACCAGAGAGGAGACCAGTGCGCACCTGGGAAGAACCTCACGCAGTTCTAGAACCTATCATCGTGTTAACCAAGACAAACTGGCTCAGAGTCGTGTAGCCACTTGTCCGAGGTCACACAGAGTTGGGGGACCCAGAGACTAGACTTGGAGCTCTCTTCGGGTTTGGACTTCTGAGCACGAAGGACAGGATGTGCTGAATAAACTTTCTTCTGAATCCTAGCCCTTTGTAGGTCCTTCCCTTCAGCGGCTAGCTGTGGTAAGCGATTTGTTGTGTAAGAGATTACTTGCCTTATGCAAATCTCAGGGTGGAGGTGGGAGCGGGGAAGGAGGGGCAAAAGGAAAGGGACATGGAGGGAGGGTGGGGCGGGCAAAGGAGGAGCACGGGCTGTGAGGCTGGCACGTGGAAGGTGCGCAGTAAACAATTTTTTGAGGAATGATTGAGAGAGATCAGCTTTGTGTAGCTGTGTTCACATGGTCAAGGTCATTAACTTTTTATTTTAAACTGCAAGGATGCTTTGAGGACCACTGGGACTGGGTGTCAAGGGTCGGGGGCAGAGTTGGATCACAAAAAATACATATATATATATATATATACACACACACACATTATATATATGTGTATATATATACATATACGTATATACATATACGTATGTATATGTATGTATATATACATATACATATATGTAAAATATGTATATATGTATGTATACATATAAATACACACACATACACACACACACACGCATACATCCACGGGCAGTATTACTGTAACGTGATAGCTGTTCCAGGAGCAGGAGCTGTGTCCCATGGAAATGCGTCGGAGGCCACTTGCAAGGTGACGCCCTTGGACGCGACCTGTTATGTCCCTCTGTCCGGAGCCCGGAATCTACAACCTAAGACGTGAGACTGGCGACTGCCAGCGATCTCACCAACCAGCTGGGCCTCTTCCTGCCAGGCGTCTTGGGGCCAATTGAGGGCGTGTTCAGCACCGCGGCCAGCGACTGGTGCCCGCTTACAGCTCTCCACAGCTTTCAGTAGCCGCTGCCACACCGCCCTCCCCTCTTTCCACTTGCGCCTCAGCACCTCAGTCCTCCTCCACGCGGCACGCGGAAGCCGGAGAGGTTCCTCCCAAGCACAAAAGGGGTTAAGCCGCTGCACTGTACACACCTATTAGTGCTCACCTGCCCCTGGCCTAGATGAGAATCCTTTCACTGTGTATGAGAAGGCTTTCCCAAAGCATTTTAGTGTGTTTGCATATGACTTTGACAGGTGTTTTGCATCACATCTGCCGTCTAAATTGTTAATGCTTGGAAGTCCGCAAAGACCTATGGCTGAATGAATCCACACTTGCATGAAAGATTCCACACATAGTGAGAGACTGGATGAAGGAGGTTTGATACAGCCTGCTAGAGAACACACTACATAAGTTATCAGGGGTGTGTTACAGATGTTGTACCAAATTGACTTTTATTATTATTTTTAAATGTTTATTTATTTTTGAGAGAGACAGAGACAGAGAGACAGAGCGTGAGCAGGGGGAGGGCAGAAAGAGTGAGACACAGAACTGGAAGCCGGCTCCTGGGTTCCACGCTGTCAGCACAGAGCTTGAGGCGGGGCTTGAACTCATGAACAGTGAGATCATGACCTGAACCAAAGTCAGATGCTTAACGACTGCGTCACCCAGGCGCCCACCAAATGGACTTAAAATTTTTTTTATTTCAAACTACTAACTACTATTTTAAAAAAAGATTACAACCAGGTCAGGCCACCAGTTACAGTTGACTTTTAATACTTCCCACCCTACATATCAGTAGATCTATGTGTGCAGACAGGTCTTTAGTGCAGAAAACAGAGTGGGATAAATAAAAATACTGTAGGAAATTACTGTCTAAGAATAAAAATCAGAAAAAGATTGTGGGGCATATTTCTAGTCTACTTAGTGCTAAAGCAATAGATGATAGGAAAAAAAACTTTAAAAAAATCCATGGTGATAAACATTGGGCATGTTGGCTAAAATAGCCAGGTATTTAACTGCATTCGAGCATTTTCTAAAATATAGACAAATTTGTATTGTGTGATGAAGAAGAAACAAGAGATAATATTGAGATTGATCCATTCACCTACAACAAATAATGTTATATAATATATAAAATTGTCTATAAGTATGTGTTAGGCACTGGGAATAACAAAATAAATAAAACTCAGACAGGCCTTATATTTATAAACTTACAGTCTAGAGAGAAAATACAGTTAAACAATCAATTCCAGTACAGTATGATACATGTCTTTGAAGAAGCAGATACAATGAGCTCTGTTGAAATATGGAGAAACAATGAATTACATAGAGTTTTAGGGATGGCTTCTCAGAGGAAGTGGTATCTGAGCTGGATCTTGAAAGTTGAGTTTTATCAGATTAAGCAAAGCATGCTCAACTGTTCAGACAGGGGCACAAAGGCCCATTAGAGCAAATGAGCCCAGCATGTCTTGTCCTTTGAATGGTGTCGGGAGTATTATCATGGATTTGTGGATTTTTATATAGCCAATGCACACCAATCAATTATGGTTACTTCTTTTTTTCTTTCTGATTCTCTGGTTTTCCTGTCTTTGGCCTATGAGATCCTTTTCAAGCCAGCTTCAGAGTCTTTTGACATGACTCACTTAGATTTTGAGAACTTCCTTGCTTTGTGGTACAATAAGATACCCCTAACTCACCTTGTAAATTCCCTACTCTAGACCTAGGGTAGCCATTTCTCCAAGAACTCCTGGTATCTTGTACTGAGAATGGCATTTAGAGACCTAAATTTGGGCAATAGGGCTGGTTATTGCCCCTGGAGCATTGTGGACTAGACCCTGTCTGTGGACAGAGCTAGAATATATGTTTTTAAAGAAATCATGGGATGATAATGATGATGATACAGTAGATAAATCAGAAGTACCCTTATCAAGTGATCAAAATTAGTATCACCCATGTGATACTCTGGGAAGGACATAATGTCACTTACACAGTGGAATGTACAACCTCAATCTAATCACAAGAACATCAGACAAATTCAAAATGAGGAATATTCTATTCTAAAAATTCTCTGTTTTATAAAACAAAGAAAGACTGAGAGAATGTTCCAGACTAAAGGAGACCAAAGAGGTGTAACCTCCAACTATAATTCCTGATTCTAGACTGGATCCTAAACTGGAGGGGAAAAAAACTGCAATGCAGGACAATATTGGATCCTTGGCAAACTTAGAATATGGCACACAGATTAAATAGAAATATTGAATCAGTGTTAAGTTTGCTGAAGTTGGTGATTGTATAAGAGAAAATATCCTTATTCTTAAAAATATACACCCATCATGATTTATGCACCTGTTTCTGAAAAATAATTATCTGTGTGTCGATAAATTGAACAAATGATAAAGCAAATGGAGTAAAATATTAATAATAAATGAATTGAGGAAAAGGGTTAAAAGATTTCTTTGTACTTTTCTTGTAACGTTTCTTTAATTTGGAATTATTCCATATAAAAAATTAAGAAGTCATAGTTTACATAGGTACTTCCATTTCCAATTATTTCCTCAACTTATTTGATTTTATACTTACACCTAACACCCTGGTTTCTAACAACATAAACATATATTATTTGTTACAATATTCACTAAATGATTTCAAGCTGATAACATCAGCATTACCACTAATAGTAAACTTAACAAATAAAGTTAGAGATTTTTTTGCAGATCTCTTTTGTCCTCAGAATATATCCCACTAAGTGTATATAGCTACTATGTTCTAAAATTACTTGAAATAATGCTTTTCTATGTGTGGTTATGTTACCAATTTGACAAATAATTAGATTTATTTGTTTCAGTTCATCTCAATTTTAGTATTATTTCAAAATTTAAATTTTATTTTATTTATTTTAAATTTTTTTAATGTTTATTTATTTTTGAGAGAATCAGAGCATGAACTGGGGAGGGTCAGAGAGAGAAGGAGACACAGAATCCAAAGCAGGCTCCAGGCTCTGAGCTGTCAGCACAGAGCCCGATGCGGGGCTGAGCCAAAGTTGGACGCTTTAACCGACTGAGCTACCCAGGTGCCCCTAAATTTTATTTTTTTAAAGTAAACTCTGTGCCCAACGTGGGACTTGAACTTACCACCGTGAGTTCAAGAGTCACATGCTTTACTGATTGAGCCAGCTAGGTGCCCTGAATTTTATTTCTTAATATGTAAAACATTTATATGATTTGACAAAACTTTAAAACAAACCATGGTCCTAAATTCAAAACTTTAAACTGAACAATATTCAGGAAAAGTTTACTTCTTTTTCATACTCCCCAATAGACATTTAAAAAATTTAGCTTCTGGTTTGCCTGTCTTGTTTGTGTTTCTATAAACGTGTGTGTGTGTGTGTGTGTGTGTGTGTGTGTGTGTGTGTTTCTGTAGCTTGCATAAAAGTTATTACACTATATACATTGTTTACAATCTTGATTTTTTATAACATTACATTCTAGAGTTCTCTCATATCAATACTTTTTAAATTTTTTTTTAACGTTTATTTATTTTTGAGACAGAGAGAGACAGAGCATGAATGGGGGAGGGTCACAGAGAGAAGGAGACACAGAATCCGAAACAGGTTCCAGGCTCTGAGCTGTCAGCACAGAGCCCGACGCGGGGTTCGAACCCACGGACTGTGAGATCATGACCTGAGCTGAAGTCGGACGCTTAACTGACTGAGCCACCCAGGCGCCCCTCATATCAATACTTTTTAAATGGTTTTATAGTACTCCATCTTGAGAAAGGTACATAGTTTCCATTATGGAGATGTACTTTATTTTCATTCTCTCAATGTTTTACTGTTTTTATTTGTTTGTATGCTTTAATAATTTTTTACTGTTATAAATAATGCTGTCACATATGTCAGGTATATTACAGAATGTATTACAGAAAAATATAAAACAAAATTACAGTTTAATAAAAAAACTGGCACATGGCATATATAACTTATTGAATAGCACAAATAAAGTGTGGAGAGACAGTATATAGTGCCCGAGTGTTGATTCTGAGCTCTAAAAATGCATATGGAAATATAGTATAAAATGACAGATATAACATTACTTTATATTTTTAGAAGTGGAATTGTTGGATTAAAGAATAAAAGTGTCTGTAGTTTTCTTATACATTAGTTCCCATTATCCATTCCAAGATCCCCAGTAGATACCTGAAACTGGGGATAGTACTGAGCTCTATATACACTATGTTTTTTCCTATACATACATACCTATGAGAAGTTGAATTCATAAATGAGGCACAGTAAGAGATTGACAATAATTGCCACTAATGAAGTGAAACAATTGTAATGATATACTTAATAAAAATTACATGAATGTGGTCACTCTCAAAATATCTTGTTGCACTGTTCTCACTCTTCCTCTGATGATGTGAGATGACAAAATGCCTATGTGATAAGATGAAGCGAGGTGAATGAGGTGGGCGTTATGATGTGGCATTAGGCCACTATTGACTTTCTGCCAATACTCAGAAGAAGGATCATCTGCTATGGACTGCGGTTCATCATGAGTAGCTGAAACCACAGAAAGTGACACTGTGGATAAGGGGGGAACACCGTATATCACCACATGTCTCTCCCTGGGTTTGTACCAAATTGTATCTTCATTAACCATGAATAAGAGTGCTTGTTTTCTTCCAACCTCTACAACAGTTTGGTCGGCTCTTAGATTTTTGCCGATTTGTTAGATGAGATATGGTTTCTCAGTGTATTTTTAATTTACATTATTTTATTAGGAGTGAGGTAGAACATCTTTTAATATGTGTAAGGGCTATGTGCCTTTCTTTTTGTATGGGCTTCTAGGCTATCACTTTTGCTTATTTTTCCTATTGGGCTGTTGTTTTATTTAAAATTGATTTTTAGGAACTCTTTTTGTGTTAGAGAGACATCTCTTTGAAACAACAAAACTTGAAAATATTTTCCCCAGCTGTTCACTTGTCTTTTTAATATTATTGCTTATGGGGTTTTTATTTTGACATTCAAAAGCTTACAATTTTGGTGTCATCAAGTTTGTCAGTCTTTTTTGTTATTGTTTCTGGATTTTGAGTTATATTTGTAAAAGCTATACTCGTGGCCAAATTATGAAAAATTTTATCCACATTTTACTATATTACTTTGTGCTTTTGGTTTTTTTAATATTTATGTTTCTAATCCATTCGCAATTTATCCTGGTCCATTAAGCGATATATGGTTTCAATTTTATCTTTTCCAGATGATTATACAGCTGTTTCCACATCATGTATTAAAAATTCCACTTTTTCTTAATAATTTGAGGTGTCCCCTTTGTCTTATATAAAATTTCTCTATGTATTTTCAGAGCCCAGACTCAACACTTGGACACTGTATACTGCCTCTCTATGCTTTATTTGTGCTTTTCAATAAATAGTGTTCTGTCATGTGCCATTTCTTTTTTTATTAAGCTGTAATTATATTTTATATTATTCTTGAACATTTTGCTTAATTATATCTTATTTCCTACATTAATTAGAACTAGGATTGGATACATCAGGAACTTTAAAAGAGAGGAAGAGACTGAAACATGATTCAAGTTCATGGTTCTTTTTTTTTTTCTAAAAGAAATCAGAATATAGGATGTGCAGGGCTGATATGATGTGATCAAGAATGGTGCTCCTTCTGCCTTTCTGCTTTATCATACCTTGTGAGTGGCTTTCAATATCAAGATTGCTTCATGGCCCAAGATTGCTGCTGGAACTATAGGTGTTCAAATGAGTTCTAGGCAAGAAAAAAATAGAAGAGGAGACAGAAAGGGCTTTCCTACTTATGTCACATTGGCCAACTCCTTTTCAGGGGAGGCCGGAAAATATACTTTTATAGCAGGGAGCATTATCACTCCCGAGGTCCTAGATTTGATCAAACAATTTACAATCTCTACTGTTATTTCCCAGCCAGACTGCAATTTGAAAACAGAAATATTTATTTCCTTAAATGACCCATAAAACTTAGTATAGTGTCTTATGAGTAGTAGATCATTTAAAATAAATACTTAGTGATTTGATTAAATTTCTATTTCCTTTGAAATCATGTATGTAAACATAAGACACATAAGAAGATTCATAAGGAATACTAAGTGTTACATTTTACCTTTAATAAAAATACATAATTTATTTTCATGTTTCATTCAAACCTTGTACATATATTTGGCTTCATCACTTTTACTTTTTCTATCACATCATGAAGCCTCATTTAAAGAATATCATGCACATATTTCCAACTAAGAAATACACTTTTTTCAGATGGGCAAGCTGTAAGAATCTAGATTTAATATCAAGTACATCAATGGAGAGAAAAATTAAATCTTAGCATTCAGGCACCTAACAAGCATTTTTCTAGTTAGTAAATAAGACACATTATCATGAATGATCACTATCAATAATTAAGTAATTATGCATTTTAGAAATCCATTTAAAAATATTTATGCTTTTCTAATTATAGAAGGAACATATATTGCTTAAAACTCAAATGTGTTAGAAAATCCCAAATATCCATCTCTTTCCAAAGTTTCTCCATAGATATTCCAGTGGGACTTTCCATATTTTTTGTTGGTATTCATACAACTACTATTACATCTGCTGTTAAGCATTATGACTTTCAACATAGACATTTCAAATATAAGTAGTACCAAAATGTATCTATTATATTTATCAAAGTTGTACATTCTAATTTAAATAGTTATACAAAACTTACTAACTATGCTCACACTGGTTTGTGTGTTATTATTTATTGGCATATTGTTATGGAAGAAGAGTATTTAGCTCTCTTACATTCTTAACCCATGCTTCACCTGTATTCAGAGTCGCATGCGCGCGCGCGCACACACACACACACACACACACACACACACACACACAACTTTTTCATCTTCCAAATACAATCACACTGTAATTTTGGGTTAGATCCATCTTCAAGCACTCATACTTCAGGCTGATATAGATATGACTAAATCCAAACCATGTAAGATAACATTCTCCTTTCTTGAACCATGTTTTGTTTTCCTTGCCTGTGCAATGTAAAAGTATGGATTTGCCATTAATAGATATAGAAAAGATTGGAAGTGTAACAGATTTTGAAAAGAAGATTAAGAGCTCAAGTTCAGATGTGCAAAATTAGAAAAGCTTACTAGAAAGTTAAAAAAACAACTTAAGAAGGGAGTTGGATATACTGGTATGGAGATCAGGACTAGAGATGCAAATCTGGGAATAATTCGCAATAGATAGCATTTAAAGTCAGGATGCCAACTGAGATAACCTAGGGAATGAGTTTAGCTAGAAAAGAGAAGGGGTCTAAGACCCTTGAGTGTTGGAGCCCTTCGACTTTTAGAGGTAGGAAATCATGAGAACTAGAAAAAGAAACTCATAAATGGCCAGTAGAATAGAATTACAACTTTGGAGGATGTGATAGTCTAGAAGACAAGTGAAGAAAGTATATCCAGGAAGAAGGTGTGATCAATTGTATCAGATACTTCCATGGGTCAAGTAAGATGAGAACTGACCATTGTATTTAGCAACATGGAAGTAATTGTTCATCGATGATCTTGGTGGCATGTTGAGGATAAACCTATTTGGTTCAAATAAGCATAGGAGAAAATACTTTGGAGACATTGAGTATAGACAACTTTTTAAAGAGATTTATTATAAAGGGAAGGAAACCAATGAAGTGGTAGGTAGAGGAGGATGTGGGTCCATGGAAATTCTTTTTAAAGCTGTGATAAATAGCAGTGGTTTGTGTGCTGTTGCGAATAATATGCTCTAAAGGGGAAACTTGAAAGTGTAATCTAAAAAATGCAAAGAAAAAAAAAAATAATGGCTGGAGTGGTGTTTCTAAGAGGGGCTGGACCTAGTAGTCAGGTAAAAGTGATGACTTCAGTAGGAGTGTGGCTAGTTCATCATCAAGGACTTGAGAAAATGCAGAGTATGTGAGCACAGATGTAGGAGGGTAGATAAGTATGCAGGGTGTGGCTTGTGGGAATTCTTTGACAGCTTTGGTTTCCTCAGCAATATAGGAAACAAGGGCAACAGCTGAGAGTGGGTGGGGAAAGAGGTAGTGGAGGATGGAGGAAAGAGATACAAGTATGAGATAGTTGTCTAGGAAAGTGGGAAAGTGAACACACGAGGATAATGTGTGATTACTGGGCAGCAGTAAAGGCCCACTTGAGGTTAATGATAATCCAATCAACATGACTGTTGGTTTTCCCATCTTTATGTTCAGTTTCACTGGTGCAGAAATGGAGTGGAAGGAAAGTTTAATTTGACTGTGGTTATGATTTTGTTCAGAAAAGATGAGAAAGCGTAAGAGGAACAAAGATGTGGAGGTTCTAGCCAAGGAATTGATTAGAACTATTGACCATTGAGTTTAAGCTGAAAGAAGGAAGAGAGTACATGAGGAGGGTAAGGAAATGAGAAGAGATGATTAGATCAATGAATTGTCTCTTTGTTTCCAAGCTATAAAAATTGCCCAAGATGTGCCTTGGTGTGAGTCTTTTTCCATTCGTTATGCTCCATGATCTTTTGGCTTTTTGATTTATGTTCTTCAGTTCTGGAAAATTTTATTGAATTTTTTTTTTTTTTTTTTTGTTATATACCTCCCCCTCCACTTTCTCTAGTCTCCTTTTTAAGACTACTGTTATTTATATGTTGGGCCTTCTAAAGTATCTTCTGTTTTGTTTTCTTTTCTTTCTCATTCTTATTTCATGAATGCAATATCATCTCATAGTGCCCTGGAAATACTAATTATAATTTTTGGAAATTTTATTTTGCTCCTTGTGCTTTGTTTTTTTCAAAGTTCTTACATTCCAATATAATGCAACCCCATGCACCCACCCCCCACCTTTAAATGTTATCAATATTTTGCCAATTTTTTTCATCTAATCCATCAACTTTTGCATATATATATCTTTTAATACAAAATAAAACAACAACCCAAAATCAAATAACAATAAGGGAAGTATTAAATAAACTATGGTTAAACCATGCAAAGAAATATTAAGAAAGGGGGGCGCCTGGGTGGCTCAGTCGGTTAAGCGTCTGACTTCAGCTCAGGTCATGATCTCGCGGTCCGTGAGTTCGAGCCCCGCATCGGGCTCTGTGCTGACCGCTCAGAGCCTGGAGCCTGTTTCGGATTCTGTGTCTCCCTCTCTCTCTGACCCTCCCCCATTCATGCTCTGTCTCTCTCTGTCTCAAAAATAAATAAACATTAAAAAAAAATTTTAAAAAAAATATTAAGAAAGGGAGAGAACCAGTGGAGGAAGAGGCCCTGGGAGAAGTAGATTATATGAGACCCGCTCTGAGAGGTGTGAAGAGAGATCTCTTGGACTCTAAGTGTATTTGCAAGTTCTTAGAAGTAATATTTTATTCTTTTAGATAATAGATTGTAATGCCCATTATTTTAGATAGGAGAGAATAATGACAAATCTACATACAACACTATATTATGATGATATGAAAGAGTGAGGTCCTAATTAATATTTTAAATTTGTTTCCTGTTAATGATATTTAGTACTCCACCATTATAACCCATTCAACATTTGAGCTTCAAAATCCCCAACTATGTATCAAAAGCATGAAGGAAAACCCCCAAATGAGCAGTCATCTGTGTAGTGGGATTACAGGTCATATTTACTTTGTTCTATACTTCTTGATTTTCAAATTTCTACAGTGGAAAAGTATTACATTTATAACAACAACATATATAACATGTACTGAAATTCCTTTATCTATTTTCTTTTTTCTTAAGTTTTATTTATTTTGAGTCAGAGAGACAGAGAGACAGTGTGAGTGGGGGGAGAGACAGAGAGAGAAGGAGAGAGACAGAATCCTAAGCAGTCTCTGTACTGTCAGCACAGAGCCCAACTCACGAGCTGCGAGATCATGACCCGAGATGAAATCAACGGTTGACGCTTAACCAACTCAGCCACCCGGGCTCCCCGCTTTGTCTATTTTCTTAAAGAGGAAAAGGTTTAACCATGAAATGTGTGTTCTAAGGATACGATTGAGATGAGGTAGTTTCCCTCAATGCAGTCTCCATTCTGAAGGTTCCCTTAGCTGCTTTTTTGGTCCCATCTGGGAGAAAGATGAGGGGTCATTCTTGGGAAGACATTACTATAAACCTAGGTCTCCCCTGAATGATCCCTCCTTCTTCCTTGCTTCCAGCCTTCTGCACCATGAGGTCCATCGGTACTGACACTGCAGTGTGACAGACACTGGAGGCCCCATCTCTGATAAAGTGGATGTGCAGAGTGATGCATAATTCAACTGATTTGGCTCAACTTTCAGCTCTTTATTAGGGTCTTTCAGTCATCAGATGACTCCTCTGCGTCCCTTTGACTCTTATTGTGGTAAAATACACTGTGTGTGTGTGTGTGTGTGTGTGTGTGTGTGTGTGTGTGTATGTGTGTGTGTTTCTAACCAATTTTAAGTGTCCAGTTCAGTGGCATTAAGTACATTATCATGGTTGTGAAATCATCACCACCATTGGTCTCCAAAACTCTTTTCATCTTCCTAAACTGAAACTCTATACGCATTAAATAACTCCCCATTCCCCACTCTCTCCAGCCACCAGTTACTTTCTATCTTTATGAATTTGACTACCCTAGGTACCTCATATCATTATAAGTGAACAGTATGTGTTTATGAGAGGGTTATTTCATTTGGCATAATGTCCTTGAGATTTGTTTATGTTGTAGTATATGCCAGAATCTCCTTCTTTTTTTCAAGGCTGAATAATATTCTATTGTGTGTATATACCACATTTCACTTATCTGTTCATCTGTCAATGGACAATGAGTTACTTCCACATTCTGGCCATTGTGAATAATGCTGTTGTGAATATCGGTGTACAAATACCTGTTTGAGTCCCTGCTTTCAATTATTTTAGTTATACACTCAGAAGTGGAATTTTTGGATCCTATGGCAATTCTATTTTTATTTGTTTGAGGAAATGCTATATGGTTTTTAGCAGCTGCATCATTTCACATTCCCACCAGCAGTGTTTAAGGATTCCAATGTTTCCACAGCCTTGTTAACACTTATTCTCTGGTTTTTGTTTATTTTTCTATTTTGTAATGGCCACCTTAATGGGTGTGAAATGGTATATTGCAATTTTAATTTGCATTTCCCTAATGATTAGTGATGTTGGGCATATTTTCATGTGCTTATTGGCGATTCGTATATCTTCTTTGGAAAATTTCTATTCAAGTCCTTTGTCTTTTAATCAGGTTTTTTTTTTTTTATTGTTGAGTTGCCCCTTTGACTCTTGAGATTGTGTTTTTTTCTCATTAACTTATTGTCTAATGATTCTAAAAGCATTGGAAAATAAAGGGTAAGATGAAAAGTTAGTACAAAGTAGTATTCCCTTTCAACAGATATGATTGTTACATCCGGTTCTACATAAGCAAGTCAATTTCAAGGCCTCAACAGATGGTGCACAGCAATTGTGCTTTACTGATGTAGTTATAACAAATTCCATTAAATTAAAAATCCCACTTAGCAGATGCCTTCAACAGTTGTTACCCACTCTGAAGCTAATTTCTGTAGTAAAGACATTGTTCTTTTGGAGTTTCTAATTTGTAGTGTGTTTGGACTTTTGACATTTGAGATTTTCCACAAAATATTCTATTAGTATTTTGGTGATAGTTTATTTCAGGAGAGCTGAGGGGCGGGAGGATGGAGGGATAAAGAGTACTTTTATCTCTGACAAAAAGTCACAACGAAGGTGGGTTATTAATAAAGTAGAGAAGATTAGTAAACAAGATATGATTGTATGAGTTTCTCTATAAATATGAACAATACATCCTGAAGCTGTTTTGCTATAGACTATAATATACATTAATTTTGGTGGAAGTTAAATATAAGTTATTTTGTATCTCCCCAAGCTCACTAAAATAGGATTCTATTTATAGGTCAAATTTTCTAAAAATCAGCAATTATGAAAACTGGTAAAGAATACAAACAAGTCTATGACTGCTTGGGTAGTTCAATTTTATTATGTCAATATATTTAATATGAAATTAAAGTGATATCTTAAAATAGTTAATTCTGTAAAGTCTTGCCAAGTGCTTCAGAAGGCAGGATTTTTCCTTTGTGCAAATCACGGAACATTCCTTTTGGTAACACTAATGAGGAAAGACAACATGGGATTGTAAACAATGCAGAGGAATGCAAAGAAACTCATCCAGTCTATGTTGCCTTCTGAACATTTATTTCTGGAACCCTCATCATCATTTCAAGCTCATTGTGTGTCTAAAGCAAATTCATCATCTCCAGCCTGTTGGATGTTCCTAATATCCATCCCTCATCCCCATTCCTAACTGCCACCACCTAAACCCAGCCCACCATTCAACAACCATGCAGGTAGCAAGTTTTTCTCAGTCTAATTAGCCACAAGGGTTCGGTTAAGCTAAACTTTTTAAAACGTTGCCTTCATCTTTTATCCTTCCCATGTAAACCATTTGTAGTGGCTCATTCTTTATTTATTTATTTAAAAAAAAATTTTTTTTTAACGTTTATTTATTTTTGAGACAGAGAGAGACAGAGCATGAACAGGGGAGGGTCAGAGAGAGAGGGAGACACAGAATCTGAAACAGGCTCCAGGCTCTGAGCCATCAGCCCAGAGCCCGACATGGGGCTCGAACTCACAGACCGCAAGATCATGACCTGAGCCGAAGCCGGACGCTTAACCGACTGAGCCACCCAGGCGCCCCAGTGGCTCATTCTTTAATCTCACATCAAGTCTTTCAAACTCTGGCTTTTTTGAGTTCTCATAATTTGGCCTTACCCTGCATATCCAACAAGACTTGTTCTTCCCCACAATGTGCCATATCTCTATAGGCCTCTCCCCTCATTGTCCTGCCTCTTGCAGCCTCTTGCTTCTCTCTCTAAATTTTAACCGTTGGAGTGCTGACCCATTTTTCATTCTCAATTCCTATGTCCCTCAAAGTTTGAACTTCTCAGCTTACTTCCTAATTATGCACTGTTTCTGTGATTTCATAGCTGTGAGTCACCTCTTCAGTTACAACCAGATCTTCAGGGAAAAAAACAATCCAACAACCTCTGTTTGTAATGTTTGCCAATTTCTGTGGTGTAATTCTTCCCACCACCCTCAATTTTACACTACCAAGGTCACTGAAGGCAGTTTGAAAGTGATGCTAACAGTGGACTCTTACATATCGGGAAAAACTGGGTCCAGCACAGCACTGGGTGGAAAACTATTTAACCAGTATGACTTGGGAAAGTCAGTGATTTGATTTTATGTAGGTATGTTATGTAGATTGGGTTTCTCCAATTTGGAAAAATCACATGCAAAATTGGTAAAATATATCTAATCATGTAACTATGGATGAGATAAACTTAGGTTTCACTCTGTAATAGTTAGGGCTCTCCAGGGAAAGAAGACACATACACACACACTCATACACGCACACACACATACACACACACGTGTGTGTATATATGGTTCTGCTGTGTGTGTGTGTATAGAAAGAGAGAGAGACTTACTACGAGAAATTGGCTCATGTAATTATGGAGGCTAAATCCCACAATCTGCCATCTGTAATCTCCAAACTGAAAATCCAGAAAAGTCAGTGGTATAATTCAGTCAGAATCTGAAGACCTGAGAACGAGGGGGAGATGACAGTATAAACCCCAGTCCAAGGGAAGGAGCAGATAAGATGGGATGTTCTAGCTCGAAAGTGAGGCAGGAGAAAAAGGGTGAATTCTTCCTTCCTCTGCCTTTTCAGATCCTCAGTGGATTGGAAGATGCCCACCAGCAACGGGGAGGGCAATCTACATTACTGAAAACATATCATTTTCAAAAGATAGTTTAAAGCAAATAAAAGGAAGTGCTGCAGTTAACTCTAGATCAGAGTTGGCCAACTTTTTTTTAATTTTTTTTTTTAATTTTTTTTCAACGTTTTTTATTTATTTTTGGGACAGAGAGAGACAGAGCATGAACGGGGGAGGGGCAGAGAGAGAGGGAGACACAGAATCGGAAACAGGCTCCAGGCTCCGAGCCATCAGCCCAGAGCCTGACGCGGGGCTCGAACTCACGGACTGCGAGATCGTGACCTGGCTGAAGTCGGACGCTTAACCGACTGCGCCACCCAGGCACCCCCCAACTTTTTTTTTAAATAAAAAATCAGATGAAAATATTTTAGGCTTTGTGAACCATAGGATCTCTGTTAGAAGTCCTTTGTCATTGTAGCATGAAAGCAGAGATCAACAATACATAAAGAAATAAGGCTGTGTTCAATAAAACTTTATTTACAAAAACATGTGTGGGCCACTGATCTAGATTAACTAGAGTTATAGAGATAAGGAGATACTGATTATCCCAATCACAATGAAAACAAATGTGCAGTCAGAATTCTCACACCCTAGATGTTTATTGAGCCCATCCCTGGGCAGTGATGGATTCAGGAGTGGACATGTGACCTAACTCTGGCTGGTGAAACAAGACAGGAAGTATGGTTAGGGGCATCTGGGGAAAGTCTTGCCATTCCTAATGGGCAGCTGCTGTTCTGCCCCTTTTGAACCTTGCCTTGACTAGCTGTGACACCTGGAATCACTACAGCCACCAACCTGAGGATGAAGCCAACACTAAAGAAGGCAGAACCAAGAGATGGAAAGAGCCTAATCAACCAACACTGGAGCCTGCCCTACCTCTGGATTTCCTATGATGAAAGATGAATTTTCCTATTTCACAAATGGGGCTTCTGTACATCGAGCTGAAAGTATTCTAGTTGATTCAGTTATGTTTCCCCCAAGATTTCTTTTAGTTACAAATTTAATACTGAACCACTGACTCCTCCATGTAGGGAATTTCTTGTCTCTTTTAAAAGACATAATCACATTAGTTTATCTTTCCCTAAAAAAAATCATTAGGGGATTGAGATTGTCATATCAAATCAGAAACAAGAAATAGTATTTTCCAGTTATTCTTTGGCTTTTATTCTCCTCCCACAAGGCAAATACCCAAAAGCACCAGCCCTGCTTTTGAAGCAGATTCCTTTTAGGCTCTTTCTCTGACTCAACATAGCAGTCACTGTTGACCACCCACCTTGCAGTCACTCTACCCACTAATCTTCCCTTTGATCAGAACCTTGATTTTGTTCAGCTATCAGGAGACCACATAGTTTAGAAAAGGGTGGACTTTCCCCCAGACCTATAGAGGATGATAATTAATTTAATCCAATCCTGGAAATTCCATTTTCCTTGCCAGCGAATGATTTAGGAATGAGCATGTCTGTATTTCTGAATAGTGAGTGTGGAAGAGAAAAACTCAGTTTTACAAAGGGATACAAGGACGCATTTTATAGTTGTGAAGTTGACTCTTGAACAATGGGTTGGGGGGAGAGGAGCTAGGGGCAGCAACACTCTGGGCAGTTGAAAATCCATGTATAAGTTTTGAATCCCCCCACCCCCTGCCCAAACTGAACTACTAAATAGCCTACTGTTTATTTTTCTTTTTTTTCTTCTATCTTCTTTTTTTTCAGTTTTATTTATTTTTGAAAGAGAGAGAGAGAGAGCACTTGTGCCAGAAGGGGAGGGCAGAGAGAGAGAGAGAGGGAGAGAGAAAATCCCAAGCAAGCTCTGCACTGTCAGCACAGAGCCTGGCGCGGGGCTCGAACCCACAAACCATGAGATCATGACCCGAGCTAAAGTCGGAAGCTTAGCTGACTGAACCACCCAGGCATCCCTAATAGCCTACTGTTGACCAGAAGCTTTATAGAGAAGATTAACACATATTTTGTATGTTCTATGTATTATACACTGTATTCTTACCATAAAGTACGCTAGAGAAAAGACAATGTTATTAAATCATTAGGAAGAGAAAATACATTTACAGTACTGTACTGTATTTATATAGTTAAAAAAAAATCCGTGTATAAGTGGACCTGTGCAGTTTAAACTGTGATTTTCAAGGGTCAACTGTCTTGAATCTGCAGCAGCCCCCTTGCAAGCCTGTGATCAGAAGCCAACATGGTGAGCAAAGAGTAGCAGAAGATTAAAGAGAACCTGGATCCTTAGTGATGGCAATGAGCCACTGCCTTCACCAAACCTGGAATCACCCTCCCTCAGGCTTTCCACGTTTTTGGTGCCAATTGAATTGATCTTCTGTTAAGTGCTGCAGAAACCACACCAACTGGAACACTCACTAATAAGTTGCCTTGGGCAGACTGCATCGGGTTCCTGAACTTGTCTTAACTGGTTACGAAGAAACAGCATGATGCTTGCACTATACTGATCTGAGATAATATATATACTATACATTGGTAAATGATTTTATGGAACCTATGAAGACAGTACGACTCTGGAATTATTTTAAAATATTAGCCAAGCCTAATGAATAAGCCAGGATGTTTTATACTTCTAGGACAAATTCAAATTTGTATATACTTTAGATTATAGGCTATCAAATCATTCACTTTAAGGTTTGTACCAGGAATCATATTTTTTTAAGTTTAGTTATTCATTTTGAGAGAGACAGAAAGAGTGAGAGAGAGAGTAACAGAGAGGGGCAGAAGGAGAAAGGGAGAGAAAGAATCCCAAGCTCCCCTATCAGGAATCATATTAAAATACTCTGGTCTCCTGAGGTGCCTGGGTGGCTCGGTCAGTTCAGCTTCAGACTCTTGATCTCAGCTCTGGTCATGAGCTCACAGTTGGGTTCGTGGGATCAGGCTCCCTGGGCTGTCAGCTAGGAGCCTGCTTGGGATTCTCTCTCTCTCTCTCTCTCTCTCTCTGTTCCTCCCTCGTGCATGCACACTTGCTCTCTCTCTCAAAATAAATAAATAAAACTTAAAAAAATAAATGAAAACATCTTCTCTAATGCTGTATCTGTCAAATTCTTGTTTTTATTCTTTTTCTTTCAACACATTTTAGAGTTCCCAAAATGTGGTGATGATGACTTTATATTGCATTGTCACAAAGAATGATAAAAATAATTATTACCTCATTAGTATAAAGAATACAGAAAATCATCATTCTCTATAATACCCTAAGGAATGACAAACTGTCTACATTTCCTTTAGTGGCAATTCATGGAAATTAAAAAGAATGTGGTATGTTGTTATTATTTTATTTAATTCTTCAGTGAAACATTCTGGAGAGTGAAGCAAAAATAATCCCACACTTTTATTTTTTATTTTTTTTAATATGAAATTTATTGTCAGATTGGTTCCCATACAACACCCAGTGCTCATCCCAACAGGATAATCACACACTTTTAGTGCTAAATAGAATAATTCGTAATGACCAAGATGATATAAATATACCATTTCTCTTGCTCCGTATCCTTAGCTTTAAGAAAAACTTTTTCTAGAAGGGATTAGCATAAAAATGAGGTGGAAGGCTTAGCTGTGGAATCAGACAAACCTAAGGTCAAGACCTGGATCTTTCACCTACTACTAGCTCCATTCCGGGCTTCTCATATGTAAATGGATGATTAGCCCAATCCTTCCATTTTAAGGTTTTTGCAGGGATTAAGCAAACAGGCAGAAAGAGTACCCACAATAGAGAGAGTGTTCAATAAATGGTTCCTCCTTCTCTTCCACGTTATTATTATCTAGCTAGAGAGAAAGCTGCCCAAGTGCAAAAGCACCACATTCAGGTCACTTTTCACTTCCTAGTCCTGTGATGAGCTTCCTGGGGTCGGGTGGAGGGGAAAGGGGCTTTGTATTATCCTCCCAATCTTCAGCCATTGTCTGTACCCGTCCTGGACGGGATTGGAAAACAAAAGAGGGCAGACTGCAGGCAAATAGCGTGGGGAGCTTTATGGGAAAGGGGAAAATTTATAAAAAGGGGGAAGCAAAGAATGCAGAAGGCAAGTTGCTGCTTCACAATTTATCTTCAGGAATCCTTCATCTCCCTTCACACAGCAGCCAGGAGCAAATTGAATTTAATAAGTTGAATCAAATCCTTAAGGCAGAAAGGCAACGTACTTTCAAAGGAAGTCCATGATGATCTCTTTTGAAAATACTCTTGCAAACTCTTGAATTTATCCATTTTACAAACTTGGAGGTTTTGTACATTGATTTTCAATTTTGACATAGATATGACTTTGTAGGGGATTTTAGAACAAATAGGAATCTAAGGAACAAACTGATGGTTGGTAGAAGGGAGCAGGGGGATGGGCCAAATGGGGAAATAGAATGGGAGGTACAGGCTTCCAGTTTTGGAACCAATAAGCCAGGGGGATAAAAGGTACAACGTGTAGGGTAGAGTCAATGCTATTGTGATAGCGTTGTATGGTGACAGATGACAGCTATACTTGTGAGCAGAGCATAACGTGTAGACTTGTGCAATCACGATGTCTCACGCTTGAAACTAATGTAACATTGCGTGTCGTCTATATTTCAATTTAAAACAAGAGAATAAACAGAAATCTGAAATGGAACTCAATAGAAAAGCAATTAAAATGAGGTTGCAATACCAGAGGCTTTTTCAATTATAGCTTTAAAAAAAAAAAAAAAAAAGGCTTATTGGCTGCTTAGAACTTGCCAGGCAGGGTCTGAGCACTTCATACATATGAAGCACTTCCTCACAACCTCCCTGCAAGGTGGGTGATGTTGTCTGAGACACAGGGAAGCTAGGACATAACTACCATGCATCCTTGTCCCCCTTCACTTTTGTTTTATACAGATAAAGAAACTGAAGTCATTTATGCTCTCCCACTTTTAAAGCAAATCGGGCTTTGAGGAAAATAAGGGAAACTCGCCATCTGGTGGCTGCTCATGGTATGTGACGATAAGGTGACCCCATTCAGCTGTCCAGGAGATAGGAGGTGAGAAGGCCTCCCCTTTGCTGCTCAAACCTGCTAAGGTACCTCTCAAACAGCTGAGCTGGCCTCTCCTGAAGGGTCACTGTCTTTAAAAATCCCATGCTCTGCCCAGATCCTTCCTAATAAAAACTGAAGTAACACTATTTTTTTTCTATTCTTCAAGTGAGGAGGTTTCATGAGACACGGTCCAGCAACAATGGGCCAGAAGTCCCCTGATCTTATTTCATTAAAAACAACAACAACAACAACAACAACAACAACAACAACACAGACATTCAGTGTCCATGCCTTCTAGAAAGGGATTCACAGTTGACCAGAAAATTGTTATTTGAAAATATCCACTTCATAGTTGCCTCCTGTATCTTGGGCTTTACAGCAGAGAAGGGGACACATAGGCCTCCCTTGTTTTAAATAAGTCGTGGAATTAAAATGTTGCATGTAAATTGAATATTTGAGTTTCCAACCATAACGATTATCTGGGCACGTTGTTTTCTTTTCTTTTCTTTTTTTTTTTAAATTAATGTTTATTTATTTTTAGAGGGAGAGAGAGAGAAACAGAGCATGAGTGGGGGAGGAACAGAAAGAGAGGGAGACACAGAATCCGAAGCAGGCTCCAGGCTCTGAGCTGTCAGCACAGAGCCCAATGCGGGGCTCGAATTCATGGGCCACAAGATCATGACCTGAGTTGAGGTCATATGCTCAACCTACTGAGCCACCGAGGTGCCCCTGGGGACATTGTTTCCTTAAATACTTAATTCATAAATCACAGCTTTTGAAATTTGGGTTTCTCAACTCTAGATAGGTTCTGTTCATGATTTTCTATCAGATGTGTGCCCATCTAGCTGTATCAGAATCACTTGGGGATCTTAACCGAAACAAAAAGATCCCAGACCTCTTCCCAGACATTCTGATTTGGTCCCCGGCACCTGCATTTTTAGATGTTCCTCAGGAGTTACTGAAGGGCAGTGAGCTTAGGGAATCACTGCTCCTACACCACTTTGCTGACCATAATAAAGAACGTTGGTGGAAAACACACAAATTAGATACTCTTCCCACCCATCAGTTTGGCAAAACAGAAGAATTGTTACTATCCCCTTCCAATGACGCTATGGAAACAGCTATTCTCATTTCCTGCTGCTGTGAGAGTGAGCTGTGACCAAAGTTGAAGAAAGCAATCAGACATTATTTGTAACATCTAAAATGTTAAATTGACCTAGCAATCCCAATTTAGGACCCAAAGGCCAAAAAAGGATCAAGGCCAAAAAGGTTTATCGTAGCGTTATTTGTAGTGATTAACTAGGAACACGCTGATGGTAGAATAAATTAGGATTTAGTCATTCAGTGAGGTATTATGCAGTATTTTTTAAAAAATCAATTAGACGTGAATGTTGGAAAGGGGTCTAAATACTATTAAAGAGTCGCTGACTTTTATACACACAAGTGTGTGTATAAAAGAAAAAATTAATAAAGCTGGAATATTAGTTATATATACTTGTGTGAGAAGGGAGAAAGATGTGAAAGAACACATCATTTTAACATTAGATTCTTCATGGTGGGAAGAAAGTGGTGGAATCATTGATTTTTAACTTGTTCCTCATATATTTCCACATTTCATTCATCATAAACAGCATGAATTTCTTTTGCAATTTCAAAGACCCCATGGATTTTTTTTTTAAACATGTTGTTGGACCAAAGAGTAGTGTATTCTCTTCCAAAATCTCTCCTTTGGCGTGATTATCAATACCACTGAGATAAAGCTTAATTTATAAAATATTAGTAATACATGTTCAAGACGTAAAGAATAATACTAAAGAGAACCAAGGCTGTGCGCCCACATCCAGATTCAGAAACAGAGCATTACCCTGTCCTTTGATGCTTTCTGGAGACCCTCAACACTCGCATCCCCTCCCTCCATCCTGGAATTATGCCTTTTTCATACTGGTGATTTTCATTATAAATTCATACACATGTATCCTAGACAATATATAGGTGGCTGAGTAATAGTCTATTGTGTGTATAGGCCACATTTCGCTTATTCATTCACCTGGATAAAAATGGGTATTTGGGTTGTTTCTTCCTTTGAGAACAGTGCTGCTATGAACATGTGTGTACAAGCATTTGTTTAAGTATCTGTTTTCATTTCTCCCGGAGTTACACTTGGGAGGGGAACCGCAGGGTCATATGGCAAGTCTATGTTTAACTTTTTGAGGAACAACCAAGTTGTTTTCCACAGCAGCTGCACCATTTTACATTCCTACCAGCAGCAACGTATGATGGTGCCAATTTCTCCACACCCTTACCAGCGTTTCTTATTGTGTATAGTTGTTGTTGTTGTTGTTGTTGTTGTTGTTGTTGTAGAGTAACCATCCCACTGAGTACAAAGTGACATCTCATTGTGGTTTAGGCCTTTATCCAGTTTTTAATTGTGTTGTCTTTTTGTTGTTAAATTGTAAGAGTTCTTTACATATTGCGGATATGAGTCCCTTATCAGATATATGATTTGCAAATATTTTCTCACATTCTGTACACTGGCTTTTCACTTTCTTGATGTCTTGTCACTTTATAGACAATATTCTTTGATGTACAAGAGTTTTTAATTTTAAGTCCACTTTCTCTATTTTTTTTCTTCTCTTGCTCACGCTGTTAGTATATATCTAAAGTCCATTGCCAAATATAAGGTCATGAAAATTCACTGATATTTTTTTTTCTGAGTTTAGTAGTTTTGCTTTTATATATATGTCTATAATCCATTAGGAAAAATTTTTAAATGTTTATTTATTTTTGAGAGAGAGAAAGAGAGACAGAATGTGGGTGGGGGAGGAGCAGAGAGAGGGAGACAGAATCCAAGGCAGGCTCCAGGCTCTGAGCTGTCAGCACAGAGCCTGATGCATGGCTTGAACCCACGAACTGTGAGATCATGACCTGAGCTGCAGTCGGACGCTTAACACACTGAGCCACCCAAGCGCCCCCATTTTGAATGGTTCTTTTATATATTGTGAGGTAGAATCCAACTTCATCCTTTTGCATGTTGATGTCCAACTGTTCTAGCACCATTTATTGAAGAGACTATGCTTTCTTCCATTGAAGGGCATTGGTATCCTTGTCAAAAATCAATTGGATAAAGATGTGTGGGCTTATTACTAGACTCTCAATTTTATTCCACTGTCCTGTCTATCCTTATGCCAGTGCCACACTGTTTTTGATTACTGTAGTTTTGTAATATACTTTGCAGTTAGGAAGTGTGATGCCTCCAGATTTGTTGTTCTTGCTCAGACTTGCTTTGGCTATTCAGGGTCTTCTATGACTGTGATGAAATTTTAGATTTTTTTTTCTATTTCTGTGAAGAATGCATCAAGATTTTGGCAGAGATTACATCAAATCTGTAGATCACTTAACACAATAGAAGCATTTTAACAATATTAATTCTTCCAATCCATGAACACAGAATATCTTTCTATTTAACTGTGTCCTCTTTGATTTCCTTCATCTTCATGCTTCAGTATAGAAATCTTTCATCTCTTTGGTTAAGTTTATTTCTCGTTATTTTATTCTTTTTGTTACTATTGTAAATGTAATCATTTTCTTAATTTCCTCTTTGGATAGTTTAATTGTTTGTGTATAGAAATGTGACTTAATTTTCTAAGTTGATTTTGTATCCCACAACTTTACTGAACTCATTTTATTAGTTCCAACAAATTTTTTGTTGTTGTTGAATCTTTAGGGGTTTCTACATATATGATAATATTACCTGCACAGATAATTTTCTTTCTTTCTTTCCAATTTGGATGCCTTTTACTTATTTATCTTCTCTAATTGCTCTGGCTAAGACTTTCTATACTCTGTTGAATAGAAGTGGTAAGAAAATGCCTCATTGCCTGGTACTGGATATTAGAGGGAAAGCTTTCAGTTTTCCCCCCACAGATTATAATGTTAGCTTGGAGCTTTCACATATGGCTTTTATGTTGTTGAGGTGAGTTTCTTTTATCCTATTTTGTTGAGAGTTTTAATCATGAATGGATGTCGAACTTTGTCAAATGATTTTGTGTCTATCGAGATGACCATGTTTTGGTTTTTTTCCCATTTTGTTAATATGGTGTCTCACATTGATTGGTTTATAGATGTTGAAGCATTCTTGTAATGATTTAATTGTTGTTGAATTCAGTTTGCTAGTATTTTGTTGAGTTTTGAATCTATATTCATCAGGAATATTGGCTTGTAGTTTTTTTCCTTATGGTATCTTTCTCTGGTGTTGTTATTAGGGTGGTAGTGGCCCCATACAAGGAGTACCTCATAAAAGCTAGTGGACTCATAAAAGGAGTTTTCCCTTTTCTCTTTTTGGAAGAGATTAAGAAGGATTGGAATTCTTTTTTTTGTAATTTGTTTTGTATTTTTATTTATTTATTTATTTATTTATTTATTTATTTATTTATTGTCAAGTTAGCTAACATACAGTGTAGTCTTGACTTCACGAGTAGATTCCTGTGATTCATCACTTGTGTACAACATCTGGTGCTCATCCCAACAAGTGCCCTCCTCAATGTCCATCACCCATTTTCCCCACCCCTCAAACCCCCGTCCCCATCAACCTTCAGTCTCTTCTCTGTGTTTAAATGTCTCTTATGGTTTGCCTCCCTCACTGTATCTTATTTTTCCTTCCCTTCCCCTATGGTCTTCTGTTAAGTTTCTCAAATTCCACATATGAATGAAATCATAGGGATATCTGTCTTTCTCTGACTGACTTATTTCACTTACCATAATACCTTCCAGTTCCATCTATGTTGTTGCAAATGTCAGGATTTCATTCTTATTGCCAAGTAGTATTTCATTGTATAATATACCACATCTTCTTTATCCATTCATCAATTGATTTTCCATATTTTTGCTGTTGTTGATAGCGCTGCTATAAACATTGACTTACATGTGCCTCTATGAATCAGCACTCTTGTATCCCTTGGATAAATTCCTAGTAGTGCTATTGCTGCATGGGGTAGTTCTGTTTTTAATTTTTTGAGGAACCTCCGTACTGTTTTCCCAGAGCAGCTGCACCAGTTTGCATTCCCACCAACAGTGCAAGAGGGTTCCCCTTTCTCCACATCCTCGCCAACATCTGTTGCTTCCTGAGTTATTAATTTTAGCCACTGTGACTGGTGTGAGGTGGTATCTCAATGTGGTTTTAATTTGTATTTCCCTGTTAATGAGCTATGTTGAATATCTGGATATCTTCTTTGGAAAAGTGTCTATTCATGTCTTTTGCCCAGTGGTAGAAATCCCACTTGGTCGTGGTGAATAGTTTTTTCAATGTATTGTTGGATCGCGTTGGCTAATATCTTGTTGAAGATTTTTGCATCCATGTTCATCAGGGAAATTGGTCTATAGTTCTCCTTTTTAGTGGGGTCTCTGTCTGGTTTTGAAATCAAGGTAATGCTGGCTAATAGAAACAGTTTGGAAGTTTTCCTTCCATTTCTATTTTTTGGAACAGCTTCAAGAGAATAGGTGTTAACTCTTTCTTAAATGTTTGGTAGAATTCCCCTGGAAAGCCATCTGGCCCTGGACTCTTGTGTTTTTGGCAAATTTTTGATAACTAATTCCATTTCTTTACTGGTTATGGGTCTGCTCAAATTTTCTATTTCTTCCTGTTTCAGTTTTGGTAGTGTATATGTTTCTAGGATTTGTCCATTTCTTCCAGATTGCCCATTTTATTGGCATATAATTGCTCATAATATTCTCTTATTCTTGTTTTTATTTCTGCTGTGTTGGTTGTGATCTCTCCTCTTTCATTCTTGATTTTATTTATTTGGGTCCTTTCCTCTTTCTTTTTGATCAAACTGGCTAGTGGTTTATCAATTTTGTTAATTCTTTCAAAGAACCAACTTCTGGTTTCATTGATCTGTTCTCATGTTTTTTTGTTTTTTTTTTTTTTTGTTTTCGACAGCATTAATTTCTGCTCTAATCTTTATTATTTCCTGTCTTCTGCTGGTTTGGGGTTTTATTTGCTGTTCTTTTTCCAGCTCCTTAAGGCATAAGGTTAGGTTGTGTATCTGAGATCTTTCTTCCTTCTTTAGGAAGACCTGAATTGCTATATACTTTCCTCTTATGACCACCTTTGCTGCATCCCAGAGGTTTTGGGTTGTAGTGCTATCATTTCCATTGACTTCCACATACTTTTTAATTTCCTCTTTAACTGCTTGGTTGGCCCATTAATTCTTTGGTAGGGTGTTGTTTAGTCTCCAAGTATTTGTTACCTTTCCAAATTTTTTCTTGTGGTTGATTTCAAGTTTCATAACATTGTGGTCTGAAAATATGCACGGTATGATCTCGATCTTTTTGTACTTACTTAGGGCTGATTTGTGTCCCAGTATGTGGTCTATTCTGGAGAACGTTCCATGTGCACTGAAGAAGAATGTATATTCTGCTCCTTTAGGATGAAATATTCTGAATATATCTGTTAAGTCCATCTGGTCCAGTGTGTCACTCAAAGCCATTGTTTCCTTGTTGATTTTTTGATTAGATGACCTGTCCATTGCTGTGAGTGGGGTGTTGAAATCTTCTACTATTATGGTATTACTATTGATGAGTTTAAAAGTGGGTCTCTTGTAAACAGCATATAGATGGATCTTGTTTTCTTATCCATTCTGTTACCCTATGTCTTTTGATTGGAGCATTGAATCCATTGACATTTAGAGTGAGTACTGAAAGACATGAATTTACTGCCATTATGTTGCTTGTAGAGTTGGAGTTTCTGGTGTTGCTCTCTGGTCCTTTCTAATGTTTGTTGCTTTTGGTATATATACATATATATATGTATATATATATATACGAATATATATATATGAATATATATATATTCATCGTTTCTCCCCTCAGAGAGTCCCCCTTAAAATTTCTTGCAGGACTGGTTAAGTGGCCACGAACTCTAATTTTTGTCTGGGAAACTTTTTATCTCTCCTTCTACTTTGAATGACAGTCTTGCTGGATTAAGAATTCTTGGTTGCATGTTTTTCTGATTCAGCACATTGAATATATCCTGCCACTCCTTTCTGGCCTTCCAAGTTTCTGTAGATAGGTCTGCTACAAACCTGATCTGTCTTCCCTTGTAGGTTAAGGACTTTTTTTTACCTTGCTGGTTTCATGATTCTCTCCTTGCCTGAGTATTTTGTGAATTTGACTATGATATGGCTTATTGATGGTCAGTTTTTGTTGAATCTAATGGCATCCTCTGTGCTTCCTGGATTTTGATGTCTGTGTCTTTCCCCAGGTTAAGAAAGTTTTCCGCTATGATTTGCTTACATAACCCTCTACCCCTATTTCTCTCTCTTCCTCTTCTGGGACCCCTATGATTCTGATGTTGTTCCTTTTTAATGAGTCACTGATTTCTCTAAGTGTTAAATCGTGCTCTTTTGCCTTAATCTCCCTCTTTTTTTCTGCTTCATTATTCTCCATAAGTTTGTCCTCTATATTGCTGATTCTCTATTCTGCCTCATCCATCCTTGCTGCCACTGTATCCATCTGTGATTGCAGCTCAGTTATAGCATTTTTTATTTCATCCTGACTAGTTTTTACTTCTTTTATCTCCACAGAAAGGGATTCTAATCTATTTTTGACTCCAGCTAGTATTCTCCTTATCATGATTCTAAATTCTCATTTAGACATCTTGCTTGTATCTGTGTTGGTTAAGTCCCTGGCTGTCGTTTCTTCCTGCTCTTTATTTTGGGGTGAATTTTTCATTTTGTCATTTTGAAAGGAGAAAAGGAATTAATGAGGTAGAAAAATTAAAATTAAAAAAATAAAATTAAGAAAATATTAAATTAAAAAATTAAGAACACACACACACACACACACACACACACACACACAATAGAATAAATGATGCTAAATCCTAGGTGTTTTTGATCTGGGTTTGAAAGTGGCTTGATAGATTAGTGAAAAAAAGGGGAAAAGAAAAAAAACAAAAACAAAAGAAAGGAAATCATTTGAAAATTTGAAAAAAATGAATACATTGAAGTATACTAAAATGGAATGATGGAAGTAAAATAGACTTTGTAAAAATTTACACAAAAGTAAAAAATATAGGAGAAAAAAAATTAAAGAAAATATTTTTAATAAAAATTGAAAATAAAAATGAATTTTTTCTCTTTCTGTATTCAAGAAAAAGAAAAGAAAAAGAGAAAAGAAAGAAAGAAAGAAAGAAAGAAAGAAAGAAAGAAAGAAAAGAAAGAAAGAAGAAGAAAGAAAGAAAACTGAATAGATGGACTGGCTAACAGACTGAAATACAACTGAAGTTACTTCATTTTCCCTTAGAAGTCAAACTATGAAGTGCTTTATAGTCCATAAACTAAGCTGGCAGTGAGACTTGTGTTCCTGAAGAGCGAGGTTGGCCCAGTTGAGCAGGTCTTAGTGTAATGGCTCTGTTCTCCACTAGATGGTGCTGCTAGCCTACTGGGGTGGATTGTTGTGGCACTTGTAGGTGCATATGCGCATGCGCAGGAACGGTGAAAATGGCGTCACCCAGCTACCCAGTCTCTAGTACCGGAACTCTGTTCTCCCTGATCAGCAATCGCGCACCCGTCCTTCCTCTTTGGCTTCCGTCCACTCCCTGCTTCCACACTGTCATGATCAAGCCCCAGGCAGCACCTCCCTCCCGAGTTTTATCTCAGATGTGGCTGCCTTCTCCGGCCCCCCACTTCTGAGTGACTGTGGCTTTGACCCTCTCTGCCTCTCTGTGGAGGGTCTCACTGAGCAATGGCCAGGTGCTGGCTGCACTCAGGAGTGCTTGTGGGACTGTGCTGCTGCTGATGCCCAGAGAGTGCGGTCAGCTGCCATCCTGCTCCCAAAAATGTTCGCGAGATAGTGTAGCAGCAGCTTCTCAGGGATTACGGAAAATCACAATACACATCTGGCACCAGGCTTCACCCCCAACAAACTTGTTCCAGCACCAGCAAATGTGGCCATTCTCTGGGGTCTGCTGGCCCAGGTGGCCTCACAGCCTCTACCAAATGTCCTTCCAGCTGTGGAATTGCTTCTCCCTGTGTGGCCCAAGAAACTCCCAGACCCCACTCTGCTCCTGGGGATTCGCCCTTTCCACCAGAGCACTGCCAGGTATCAGACTCTGAGCTCTCCCTGTTTAGAGTCTTAATGGAATTTAAACCCTCTCCTTTCTTTCTCCCTTTTTAGTTCAGTCCCTGCGGCTGTTTCCAATTTTCCACTTTCTCTCCAGCTGCTTTTGGGGAGGGGTGCTTTTCCTGTATTTTGACTCCCCCCATCTCTGTCATTTCCAGATGCAAAAGTGGCTCCCTGCCCTCTGCAGCTTCTCTCTCCCCAAGTTCACCTCTCCATGCCGCATACCTGCTGAATTCTGTGGTTCAGTTTGTGAAGATTGTTGTGTTAATCTTCAGATCAGTTTTCTAGGTGTGTAGGATGGTTTAGTGTTGGTCTGGCTGTATTTCATGGATGTGAGACACACAAAAAACTTCCATGCTGTTCTGCAATCTCCCTAAGTGTTCTATCCATTGTTGTAAATGGGATATTGAAGTCCATCCCTATTATTACATCATTGTCAATCTCTCCCTTCAGATCTGTCAGAATTTGCTTATATGTAGGTGTTCTGATGTTGAATGTGTATATATTTATAATTGTTATATCTTCCTGGTGAGTGGAACTTTTAGCATTATATATGACCTTGTCTCTAGAGACAATTTTTTACTTAGAGTCTATTTTGTTTTATGTAAGTGTAGCCACTCGTGTTTTTGTGGGGTTACTATGTGCATGGAATATTCTTCCATCCCTTCATTTTCAGTCTATGTGTGTCTTTTTATTTAAAGGTAATCTCTCGTAGACAGCATATTGCTGGGTCTTATTTTTTAAATCTATTCATCCACTCTAGGCCTTTTGATTGGAGAGTGTCTTATTTGATCTAGGCTGCTCTAACAAAATGCCACAGACTAGATGACTTATAAACAACAGAAACTTATTACCACAGTTCTGGAGGTTTGAAGTCAGCATAAGAGCGTCAGTATGGTCTTGTGAGGACCTCTTCTATTCTAAGCCTTCTCACTGTGTCCTTAAATGACAGAAGGAGCAAGGAGCCTCTCTCAGGTCTTTTTTATGAGGGCATTAACCTCATCCATAAAAGTGGAGCCCTTATGACCTAATCACTTCCCAAAGACCCCAGCTCCTAATACTATCACATTGGGCATTAGAATTTCAACACATGAATTTTGGGAAGACACATTAAGACCATAGCATTCTGCCCCTGGTCCCCTAAAATTCATGTCCTTGTATGCAAAATTAATTCATTCCACCTCAATAGTTTTAAAAGGTGTTTTAAAATGTTTTTAACTTGGGGCGCCTGGGTGGCTCAGTCGGTTAAGCGTCTGACTTCGGCTCAGGTCATGATCTTGAGGTTCGTGGGTTCGAGCCCCGTGTCAGGCTCTGTGCTGACAGCTCGGAGCCTGGAGCCTGCTTCGGATTCTGTGTCTCCCTCTCTCTCTGACCCTCCCCCATTCATGCTCTCTCTCTCTGTCCTAAAAATAAATAAACATTAAAAAAAATAAAATAAAAAAGATAATAAAAGGTTTTAAACTTATTCTAGCATCTCTAGCAATTCAAAAGTCTAAAGTTAAAAGTCTCATACAAATACTTTCTAAATCAGATATGGATTAGGCTTAAGGTACAATTCATTCTGAGGCAAATTGTTTTCCAGCTGTGAATATGCAAAATAAAACAAGTCATGTGCTTCCAAAATACAATGGTGGGCTAGGCATAAGGTAAACTCCCCATTCCAAAAAAGAGAAATAGGAAAGAAAGAGATGGTCAAGCAAGTCTAAACCCAATAGGGCAAACATCAAATCTTAAGGCTTAAATAATCTCTAATTAGATGCTCTGCCCACCGGGTCCAGTAGGGTGGAGATGGCATCTTTTAGGGACATTCGGGTATCCTTGCCCCCATGGCTTTTCTGAGGCATCCCAGATGGCAGCTCTCATGGGTTGGATTTGCATACCTGCAGCTTTCCCTGTGTGAAATTGCACACTGGTGGCTCTACTGGTATGGGATTGTGGGAGCATGACTCCACTAGGCATTTCCTTAGCAGGGAGCTCTCTGCATTGAGCTTGCCCTCTCTGTGGTCTTCTATCTGGTTTGTATGCCCACAGTTCTGGGTGGGTCCATTCTCTGAAATATAGGTGGAGGCAGACACACCCCATCACTCTGCTGGGTAAGGGTCAGCCCTCTATGGCTTTGGGAGGCCTGATCCTATAGCTGTGGGTGGCACCACTCTTACAGCTGTGAGCAGGAATTGTCTGGTCTGCTGAAACCCAAGGGATAGATTTCCTCTTTTTAATACCAAGGCAGCAGCCTTAATGATCTCTGAATCATTTGGGAGGGGGGGGTCCTTCTTCTCTTATCTTGAAGAATACTGTGTATTCATAGCTTAATTGCTCTATGGTCCCATCCTATAAAATCTAAGAAGTCTCACAACTTTTCTTCATTCCATTTTATCTCTTTCCCCTTCAGTCAAATTGGCTGTTTTCCTTCTAGGGTGATTGTTGTTTCTATTCACATGTTCAATCATATTGATTGGGTAGTTTAATCCGATATATTTAAAAGATGCCATTTATTTGTTTTCTGTATGTCTTATGGCTTTTGGTTCTTTACTTCCTCCATTATTGCCTTCCTTTGTGTTCAGTTAAAGTTTCATGGTGTCTTGTTTTGATTCCCTTCTCATTTTGTTTTATGTATATTCTATAGAGATTTTCTTTGTTGTTACCATAGGGATTATATTTGACATCCTAGAATTATAACAATCTAATTTGATTTGATACCAACTTCACCTGCATACAAAATTTACTCCTTTACAGCTCTGTCACCCTACTACTTCATGTTATTGGTATTACAAATTACATCTTTATATATCTTGTACCCATTAACAGATTTATGATTGTCTTATGCATTTGACTTTAAATAGTATAGAAAATAAAAATGAGTTTTACAAACTAAAATTATAATCATAATGGTTTTTATATTTTATCATGTATTTTCCTTTACTAAAGATATTTATATGTTCATATGGCCTCAAATTACTGTATAGTGTCCTTTTACTTCAACCTGAAGCATTCCCTTTAGCATTTCTGGGAGGGCAGGTATAGTGGTAATGCACTTCCTCAGCTTTTGTTTACCTAGGAATGTCTTAATTTCTCCCTCATTTTTGAAGGACAGTTTTGCTGGATATAGAATTCTCAGTTGACATTTTGGCTTTTAGCAGTTTAAATACATCATCCCATCATCTGCTTGGCCCCTACTATTTCTGCTGGGAAATTGACTCATGATATTATTGAGAATCTCTTCTGTGTGACAAGTAACTCTTCTCTTACTGCTTTCAAAATTCTCTCTTTGTCTTTGACAGTTTGATTTTAATGTGCCTTGATATGGGCCTCTTTACCTGGTTGGAGTTCATGGAGCTTCTCAGATTTGTAGATTCACATCTTTCCTGAAATTTGGGAAGTTTCTGGCCATTGTTTCTTCAAATAATCTCTTCACCCATTTGTCTTAGTCTGTTCAGGCTGCTCTAACAAAATGTCATAGCTTTTAAACAACAGAAATTTATTTCTCACAATTCTGGGGGCTGGGAAATCCAAGATTAAGGTACCAGTAGATTTCATGTCTGGTGAGACCTCCCTACCTGGCTCATAGACAAAACCCTGTTAAACTAACCCTTACCTTCCTAGTCACTTCTCCATCCAATTAACTACCCTTACCCAAGCCCCTTTGCTTGGTCATGTTTTTACAATTTACCACTCTTTGTCCAACTCATTTAAGTGTTCAACTCTAACTGCTTCTTTGGGTCTTCATTTATCTTGTGAAAGCTCCCATGTATATTTAAGAAAAATGATAATAATGAAAACTTGTTTCTTTTTTTTCCTGTTAATCTATCTTATGTCAGTTTAATTCCTAAGCCTAGCTGGAGACCTTAAGAGGGTAGAAGAGAAATTTTGCCTCCTCTACACTATCAAAAAAAATCTAAAAGATTGTGTGTATGTTTGCAAGTATGTGTGTGTATAGTCATATGACTTCCAGGCAGTTTCTAAATTCATAGGGAAAGTAAGAGCTAAGAATTGACCACGTTATTTTGTGTGTGTGTGTGTGTGTGTGTGTGTGTGTGTGTGTGTGTGTTTAGGTTTATTTATTTATTTTCAGAGAGAGAGAGAGAGAGAGAGAGAGCATGTGCATGCAGGAATGGGGGAGGGGCAGAGAGAGGGCAAGATAACACCCCAAACCATCTCAACACTGTCAGCATGGATTCCAATGTGGGGCTTGAACCCATGAATCATGAGATCTTGACCTGAGCCAAAACCAAGAGCCTGATGCCTATCCAACTGAGCTAGCTAGGATCCCTGCTTTTTAAAACTTTATTTATTTATTTTGAGAGAGAGAGGGGACCATGTTATTTTGAAACAGAGGACTAAAGAAGGTGAACATACATATTGGATATCTAGATTTGTAGTAAGGCAAATAGTAACCATTAAAGCTGGATGATATGATTGACAGGTGAATGAATAAACAAAATATGGTATATACACACAATGGAATATTATTCAGGCTTGAAAAGGAATAAAATTCTGGCATGTACTTCAATACAGATGAACGGAATATATTATGCTAAGTGAAATAAGGTAGACACAGAAGGGCAAATATTGTATAATTCTATTTACACGAAGTACCTAAAATAGACTCATAGAGAAAGAAAGCAGTATGGTGATTACCAGGGGCTGGGGGAAGGGATAATGAAGAGTTACTATCTAATGGGTACAAAGTTTTAGTTTGGGATGATGAAAATGTTCTAGAGATGTATAATATTGGTGGTTGTACCACAATGTGAATGTACTTGATGCTGCTGAATTGTATACTCAGAACGGTTCAAATGGTAAATTTTATGTATATTTTACCACAATTTAAAAAACCCAAATGATATGGATGTAAAGATGGACAACTAGATCAATAAGGGGGGAAAAAAAGGTAAGCATAGAAAGAGACCTTTGAGTGCTTGATATATGACAGAAGAAAAATTAAAATCAGTAGGGAAGAAAATGGACTCTCTCCAATGGACAGTAGTGGACAATCAGCTACTACTATGGTAATAGATAAAATTTCATCCTTATCTCACATCCCATATAAATTAGATTATAGTTGAATGATGCTATCAAACTATGAAAGGCCAGACCTTAAAGCTTTTAGAAAAAAATAGCATTATCTGCATAGTAGTGGTAGAAAAGATATCTTGGGCATAAAATGAAAATCTGTATTAGCTTTCTAGGGCTATTGGACCAAAGTGCCACAAACTGAGTGGCTTTCAACAACAGAAATTTATTCTGTCACAGCTCTGGAGTCCAGGAGTTCAAAATCAAGGTGTCAGGAAATTTCTGAGACTCTGGTCTCAGATCCTTCCTCTGAGACTGTGAGTAGAATCTTGCCTTGTCTCTCCCTAACTCCTGGCAATGGCCATCAATCCATGGTGCTCCTTATCTTGCAGTTATTCCAATCTCTGCCTCTGTCGTCACATGGAGTTCTCTCTGTGTGTCTATTTCTAAATTTCTTCCCTTGAATAAGCATACCAGTCTTATTGTATTAAAGATGCACACTATTCCACTATGGCCTCATCTTAACTTCTTGTATCTACAACAACCTTATTTCCAAATAAGGTCACATTCTGAGGTATTGGGGAATAGGACTTCAACATACCTTTTTTGGGAGACCCAATTCAACCCATAACAAAAGCATTAACTGTAAAGGAAAGGACTGATACATTTTATCATATTAAATACCAAAGTGAGCAATTAATTCATTTCTTCTGTAAGATACGTCAGATAAAATATACCATGAAAAAGAAATTAGAAGTCCTACCCCCTCCCCCAAAAATGTCCTTTTCCCCATTTTTAGTAATCTTGGTACTATAAAACAAATGCAAGTACTAGATCAACAAAAACCACACATTTTTAACATGTCATTTTTATTGAAAAAGTAGCATTTTTAAAATTTAGTATAAAAATAGAGTAAAAATTGATATTCTCTTTCATTTCTGAATTTTATATTCACAATCATTGCAGTTTTTTACTTTGAGTTTTAAATCTTTGCTTAAAAGTTCTTCTTTGAGGCGCCTGTCTGGCTCAGTAGGTGGAGCCTGTGACTCTTATCTTGGGGTTGTAAGTTTGAGGCCTTTGCTGGGTGTAGAGAGGACTTAAAAATTAAATCTTAAAAAAAAAAAAATTAAAAATAAAATAAAAAATAAACCTCACTTTGAGGTTACTTTTTAAATTCCTTGAAGTTTTTTCAGTGTAAGGGTTAAGGCAGGGGATATTTTTCATGTTTTCCCCCATATGATTAGATATTCATTTACTCACTCATTCATTTATTCACAAATACATTTTGTGTGGTTACTATATTCAGGTACTGTCCCAGGTACGGAGGTTACAGATATGAGCAGGACTAAATGTTCCCTGCTATCACAGCCTTATATTCTAGAGATAGGAAGCAGGCTTTAAAAAACAGAGTAACAAATAAGTCAATTTGTCAGTATGTAAGAACTTGACTAGTGCTATGGAAAATAGAGTACAAAGGGCCAGAAGTACCAGGTATCTGCAGCATGCTGTAAATTTAAATTTAAGTGAGCCTTTTTGAAAAAGCCCTATTTGATCAGACACATTTAAATGAACATTTGAGCACACAACCTGAAAGTGTAAATTAAGCTGTGCTTAGGATAATAATTAGAAGAGATTAAACAAATACGCCAACTAATTTTTTTCTCCAACTGGTTAGATTAAATGGCACAATGAACTATTTTGTGTCACAATTTTGGAAGATAAAAGCAATTGCTGTTCTGACAAAGGCAAAAAAATGATACAACCTTAAGGAGATGTATACTAGATAAGACATTTGGCAATGGAGAATAGGGTCGGGAGTGGGAATCAGATCTTTCTTTGGCTCTTTTCTGCTGATTTACCTGTGTTTGTCATTTCCACTTTCCCATTTCTCCTCCTGCCCCCATGAGACCAAATTCCCTGATTTCTGATTGGCAGTTCACTCATCATAGAGTCCTTTATCAAAAATATTAGTGCTTTTGTCCAGTTTGACTTTTGGTAGGAAAAAGCACAAGCCATTCAGAAATAGCTCCTTATTTGGGCATCATAAATTTAGTTTGTTTTTTTAACAACATGATATTATTTCCACCAAATCCAGATGTATGAGATACCTCCTTTGACGTCATGCACAACACAAATTGCCTTCGCACATCGCACGTATAGGCAGAAGATTGCCTCCCAAGATCATGACCTTTTACTGGTTCCCCTTTCTCTTCCAACTTTGGGAATGGCAACTTGGAAGCAACCAAGGTGATATACTACTTAAGAGATGGTCATTAATCTTCTGGAATCTTCACAAGAATAGATAATAAAGACAGATGTTTATAGGTACACAAGTGTTTGGTAACAAAATCTTCTAGATTCCTGCTAGCAAGCTGGTATCAGTAAGAGCCCAAGGTCTTTTGGCAATTTCACTTTCTTCTTGGTTGCTTTCTTAGACTTGGTCACTTTCACAGATATTAGAAAACCGTGTGTTGTTTTGGTCTTTTGGTTGAGGCAGCTTTGCTCAGGCTTCCTTGCTTTGTTGTGACAAGCAATATTTATTTAGAATACTGTTTTTCCTTTGAAGATTATTTAGCCAATTAAAAAGGCCCCAAAAAAACTGGCTTCTTGGTCCATGTCAATCAATTGCTCATTATTTACAGAGACAAAAATTCTGTCATTTTCCTTCAGCTCAAATATCCCACCTTGATAGATGGAATAGAGTCCATATTCTGAATCCTTAGACCAACAACTATTTCTAGCACTTTTCATTAGCAGTATCGGGTCAGGATAACTTGTGTATTTGTAGATATATTGTACCATTTGTTTGTTTCTCTTTCTGTTCTGTTCTGTTTCCTCAGGTTCCTGAAATCTAAAGTATGTTTGGGAATAGATGTAATAAAACCCCCTCTGATGAATAACCAGCTCACCATTCCTCAAGTGCAAATTATTCAAGAATGAATGTCCTTTTCTTGATGACTCCCAGGAGTTTATTTTCTGACCCAAAGCTTTTTCATTCTTGGAGCCTGGAAGAAGTTTAGAGAGAAAGTTTGTAGCAAAGGCAAGAAATATCTCAGTAGCCATGGCTAGCCAGTTTTTTTTGGTTGGGATTGTAAAGAATTTCAATCTAATATAAACCTTCTTGCTCCTTCAATCTTAACAAGATTCTGAATTTCTTATAGAAATCTGGAGGCTACTGTATCATTGTGACCTGTTGTGAGTCCCTTTCTTTTCTGTGCCTCATCCACCACTTAACACTATATCTGCCAAACTCAGCTCTTAACTGTAGCACAGGGGATGATTAACTCAGATGGCAATCTGCCTGGGCAGAACTTCTGTCCCAAACCCCTGCCTCCCTTCCTAGGCAGGTGAACTAAAATGAACAACACATAATGAAACCAAAAGAAATATATCTGTTTCCTTAAGCCTGGAGCTCAGAACTTATTGTTATTCCTTTGGATCACTTTGGGTTCCTTCTTGGTCTTTCTCAGCAATCCAGAGTCAAAGGCACCATTCAGACAGAAAGCATCTCTAGTACACAATAAGACAGGGCATAAGGTTTGGCAAAGAGGTCCAGATTTAAAGATCTTTAGACCCTTGGATCTTTAACTCCCAAAGACTTTAAATGAAAAAGGGCCCTACCAAAATAGGATATTCCTTTAAACTTTGGGCTCATCTCCACGATTGGTGTAAAGTTTAGTTTTTCAACAGGGCAAAACAACTGTTGTATTTCTTGATAAATAGTAAACACTAACATTATAATAATGATCTAACTCATAGGCAGAACATGTCTCTCATTCATAAAACATGAGTTCAGGAATACCAAGAAGACAACTGCCCAGGAAAAAAAAAAAATGAAAAAAAATTCCAAATCTTTTCATCTTTTAACTGATACTTGAAATTTCTTTAACTTGAGATAAAACCTTTTGTAATAATAAAAGCAACTATTTATTAAGTACTTACAATACACAGGAATTTTGCCTGTGCTAATCTTCACTATTTTATGAGTTAAAGATTATCTCCACTTCATATATGAGGAAACTGAAGCTTTATTTGATTAGGTAATTTGCTCAAAACACATCTAGGTAAAGAGGGGCTGGTATTCCAATGTGCATATTTAGACTGTAAAACTCTTGCATTGTTATAGCACTGTATGGACACCTGTTCTTTAGTTAAGAAGTACGCTTACCATATTGGCTAAGCTATATGAAACTGACATTTCTCTAAGTGAGAAATGGTCAAATATTGGCAATTTCCCATAGTTCGCCCAAGTACAAATGCCACAAGGAATAACTAGTCACTTCTGGTGAAAGTATATGACTGACTCGGAACTCCTAAGAAGGAGGAATATTTGATGGAGGGAGAAAGAGAAATTACTTTGAAGAAGAAGAAGAAAAGCACATATAGGGGCATGGGAAACTCTAAGACAGAGTTCTCCCACCAGAGGATTCTCCTGAGAGCATTTATGCCAGAGTAGTTACTGAGCTATTTTCTCTTGTAATCTTCCTTCTGAGAAAGCCGATCTGAGCCCCAGTTACCACTGAGCATTTTGTAGATAGTCATATAGACATTTCATGTAGAAAGGTGAAAGAACAAATTATTTGGAACGAATTTTTTCATTGCCTTCCGTGAAACCATGATATATTTGTTGTTTCTCTTACTTGGAACTGGGAATGTGCTTCTTCTCCGACTGGTTCCAGTTATGTGAGCTGCTACTCTCTGAGGACCTCTTTCTCTTACTAGGTAAGGAATATTTAGCTGCTTTTCTAAAAGAAAAATGACAAAGAATCTTCAGCACTTGTCAAACTACTTTTCAAATACATTGCTATTCAGAACTGTTGTTGATCAGACATCATAAGCACACTGTGCTTCCAAAATTGATTGTATGGTCGCTCATAAAAGCAGCCCATATATTAATATGATGATCCATCTATTCCAGCTTATGTTTAATTTGGAAAGTATTTTAGATGAGAAGAATAAGCAGCAACTTGGATTATAATTTATCGACATATCAGAGATAAGGTCCAACCAGAATACAACAAAATGAAGATTATGGCCCTTTTCCAAAACAAACAAACAGACAAACAAAAACCAAACAAGTAAATAACCATGGACATGTAATAACTCTGCTTGAGTCATTTAAAATGCACAAATAACCAAGTCTTGGCAAATTTCCACTTTGAGTTATATATAGAGACAATCAGAGTGATTCTGATTCTAAAGGAGTAGCAGTGTAACGATGGTCCAAAGATGCTACGAACTGGTATCCAACAGTCATCCCTTCACTGCCCCCCCCCCCCAAGAGAAATATGAATTGGCATACTGGTCATGATAATCAATATGTAAACATAAAAATCACTGGCTCACTAGATCATAATAAACAAATAACACCTATTGATCACATTCCAAAGTACTTTGGAACAGACTTTAAATATACAAATTCAACATATTACCCTTTAATTTTTAAATTTTTATTTATTTTGAGAGAAAGAGAGAGAGATAAAACATGATTGGAGGAGAGGCAGAGAGAGAAGGAGCGAGAGAATCCCAAGCAGGATCATGTTCAGCATGGAGCCCATTGTGGGACTCCATCCCACAACTCTAGGATAATAACCTGAGCCAAAATCAAGAGTGGGACACTCAACTGACTGAGCCACCCAGGTACCCCAACAAACTACCTCTTCTTAAAAAATCAGTTTAAACGTCCCAAGTGTGCTTCTACTGGTTGTTAAGATAAATTATATTCTTTCATCAAGCAAATATTGCCAGAACTAAGGCACTGCACTATGCTGTATATGGGTTGCAAAGATTAGCCATGGATTACACTGACTGAGCCCTCAAGGGACTTACAGTCTTTTAGGAAAAATATAAATTAGAAAGTGAAAATTTACCTGTGAGAAATATAAATAAAGGGTGATGGGTGTTCACAAGAGGGAGAGATTCCTACTTATTGGAGAATTGAGGTCAGGGGAGGGTTTGTGCTAACGCTTACTCCAATAAACCAAAGTGCCCATCACATCTATGCCAGGCACTCTTTTAGGAGCAAGGAGACAGAATATAAATAAATGAATGCAAACAAACATTTGAGGTGCAAATGGCAATTTGATCTGAATAGGATGAGGATGGGCAGGCTTGGGAAGGAGGGCTAGAAGAAGGGCATTCTCTGAGATCTAGGCCAGAGGCCAGAGGCAGGACTCACAAAGCATTCCTGGGACACAGACAAGGGAGGAGTTCAGTTTTAGGCTTGAATGAGGAGCCAAACTGTAGAGGATTTGAATGTTAAACTAAGAGATTTGGATTTTACAGGATGTGGATTTTGAATGATTTGGGGCAGGGAAGTGAAGGGACAATGTGTTGTGCTTTAGGCTATCCTGTCTCAAAGAAAGCTGTGATGATTAGAAGGTGAGAGGGCTGGAGACTGGCAAGTAAGTGATCAGGACTGAGAACAGGAGGCCTTAATCTAGGCTAGTAGGTGGGGGAACTGAGAAGAGGTGGTAAAAAAGGGAAATAATAAATAGGAAACGGGAATCTCTTCCATCTATCTGGTATGAGTTGTTGCTTATTCAGGATGGGAAGGCATTTGTACAGTACTGAATACAAAATATATCATGAGGATGCATGGTCAATTACATAATGCTCTCAGAATGCTCAGCTTTCAAGGTTGATGTGTCCATTCACCTTGAACTCCCACTGTTAAATAATTCATAATGCCTTGCCTGCCCTTAGACCTTAACACTTTGTTTTAAAATATTCAATAACTGAATCCAATTATAAATATCTTGCATTTGAGGTCATTGCAAGGATATGGGAAGGCCTAGATAGAAAAGCAAATTCTAAAGAGGATATTTCCTCTTTAGAGGCTATAGCAAACACTTCCTAGAAAAGAAACCTGTCAATGTGTCTATTTGGATGTCATCAATACATCTAGGTATGCTGATTAGTATATGATTTCTACATTTCATTGGGATGAGTGAAAAAGAGTATTTTTCTTACAACACTGAAAGTGTTATACATACATCTACTATAGATCGTAGATCTGTTGTGCCTCATCAGAAGAGGAAGAGTATTCAATGTTCTGACTACCACTTTTGCTTTTGGGGAAAGAATGCTTAGACCCTGGGATCAGGTCTTATCTTGTTTAATAAAAGCTATTTAATAAAGAAAAATGGGAGTTGTTAAGTAATGAGGAAGCTTATCATATTGAAAAAAGATAGGTGACCGGGCACTTGGGTGGCTCAGTTGGTCGTGTCCAACTCTTGATTTTGGTGCAGGTCATGATCTCCCAATTCATGGGATCAAGCCCTCCATTGGGCTCTGCATTGACAGTGAGGAGCCTGCTTGGGATTATCTCTCCCTCTTTCTCTGACCCTTCTCTCTCTCTCTCCCCCTCTCTCCCGTCTCTCTCTCAAGATAAATAAACATTAAAAAGAAAAAAAGGAAAAAGAATAGTTGAAAAGTAGAAAGACATCATTACAACACTTATATTGAAGAACATTTTCTTCTCTGCCAGGCTGGTATGCCCTAAGTCTCTGGTATATGTATTCAGGCCTCTATGGCCATTAACATGGGAAAATGGGACAATGGTGAGCCAAATGCAGAAGTAGCAAACTGATTTAATAGTTTCATTTACTTATGTATTAACTTTAAAAATATGTATTAAGAACCCTCTTTTTTGAGAGAGAGAGAGAGAGAGAGAGAGAGAGAGAGAGAGAGAGAGAGAATGTGTGCATGAACAGAGGAGGGGCAGAGGGAAAGGGAGAATCTTAAGCAGGCTCCACACCCACCACAGAGACTTGCTCAGGGCTCAATCTCACGACCATGAGATCATGACCTGAGCAGAAATCAGGAGTCAGACACTCAACCACTGAGCCACCCAGGCACCCCGTATGAAGAACATTCTATGTGGAGAGAGATGGTGGTGGCACAGTATTGTGAATGCACCATTTGCCACTACACTGTGCACTGCAAAATGGTGAATTGTAAAATTTTTGAAGGTAGTGGGGTAGGAGGGTCCTGAACTCACATCCTCCCATGGACACACCAAGGCTATAACCACATATAGAGCAATGCTCTCTGAGAAGGACCTGAAGACTAGCAGAACAGCTCTTCCACAGCTAAAGATATAAAGAAAGAGCCACATGGAGAAGAGTTGAAAGGGGCAGAGACAAGTCCGGTCAGGACCCACACCCCAGGTGAGGCGATCTACAAGTTGGGGGGATATCATAGGCGTGAAATTCCCCCTGGGGAACAAGGGATTCAAGCTCCACATGGGACACTGACCAGGGGCCTGCACTGGGAAGACAAGCTCTCACCATGTCCAGCTTTGAAAATGAGTGGGGCTCAACTCCAGGGGAGCCAGCTAGCACCACTCGCCTCATCCTGGCATTACCCTGTGGACCTGTCCCCCTCAATCTTCCCATCCCCTAAAGCAGCTGGGCTGAGATCAATTATCCCCATGAAGCTGCTCCTTTCCTGCCACATGCCAGGGGTGACCTCAGCTGAGACCGGCATCCTTCCAAAGTGGCTTCTGACCCAGGGCAGGTAACCAGAGCTAGGGCCAGCCACACCCACCAGCAGTTGTGGCCTAGTCACTACAGGAGGATACACACAGTCCACACAAGGATCACTCTTGAAGTGCCTGATTCTGGTGACCAGAGAGGATTATATTTCTGGTCGCCACAGAATACCTTCTACATAAGGCCACTCCTTCATGAAAAGATGCTCAGCATTGCTCATCATCAGGAAAATAAAAACCAAAACCACGATGAGATACCACCTCAGACGTGGTAATAACAAAAGGACAAGAAACAACAAGGGTTGGTAAGGATGTGGAGAAAAGGGAACCCTACTACATTGTTGGTGGGAATATAAATTGGTGCAGTCACTGTGGAAAACCGTATGGAGAGTTCTCAAAAAGTTAAAAATAGAAAAACCATATGATCCAGCAATTCCACTTCTAGATACTTATCCCAAGAAAATGAAAGTGAAATCACTGTCTCGAAAAGATATATCCACCATTATATTCATTGTAACATTGTTTATAATAGCCAAGATATGGAAGCAACGTTAAGTGTCTATCAACAGATGAATGGATAAAGAGGCTGTGGTACACACACACACACACACACACACACACACACACACACACTGGAACATTATTCAGGCATAAAAGAGAATAAAATCTAGCCATTTAAGACAACATGGATGGATGCAGAGGGTATTACGCTAAGTGAAATAAGTTAGACAGATAAAGACAAATAACATAAGATTTCACTTATATGTGGAATCTAAAATCAAACAAACAAAACAAGACAAAAATACTCATAGGTACGGAGAACAAACTGGTGGTTGCCAGATGGGAGTGGGGTGAGGAGATGGACGAAATAGGTAAAGGTGATTAAAAGGTACAAATTTCCAGTTGTAAAATAAATAAGTCACGGTAATATAAAATGCAGCATAGGGAAGATAATGAATAATATTGTAATAATTCTGTATGGTGACAGATGGTAACTATACTTATTGTAGTGTGCATTTTGTAATGTATATACATGTCAAATCACTATGGTGTACATCTAAAATGAATATATTATTGTATGCCAACTATACTTCAATTAAAATATAAAATGAGAATGACACCTTTTATCCCCCCCAAAAAAAGATTACTTGTATATTATGTGAATTTCATCTCAATCAAAATACATACATGCGTGTACAAAAGGTGGTCCACCTAAGGGCCAGGGGAATAAAAGATTCTGCTAGGTTTGGAGCATAGAGTTAGGTGCTAGGTATAGAGAAATGAGAGAAATAGACATGTGTTCTATCTTTATGTATCTTTAAAGTAGTGGGGAATCAGCACACAGATAAAAAATATATAAAAATGGAAGGAGATGAAAGGAGGTGCTTGTTATCTTACCTAAATAAGGTAGCCAGGGACATTCTCTCTGAAGAAGTAACATTTAGGCAATAGTTTGAGAATGAGAAGGAGTCAGTTGTATGAAAAGCCAGGAAGGGAAGAACCCAGCCTGGGGAATAGCCCTTTGAGGGGAGCCCTTATGGGTTAAGAGCAGGGTGCTGACCATGAAGAAGGTGACCATGGGTGAGGGACCATGAGAGAGTTGTGGTGGGTGGGTCGGTGGGTGAAGGATTGCTGGGAAAAATGACGAAGTGAGGGGCTCTTGCATAAAGAAGGGCATAGAGCTTAGTGGTGGTCAGAAGCAGAGAAAAGATGAGTTACTTGGGGGCCTTTACTTATCTTACTTCCAGCCATGTACCAGAAAGGATTTAGATGGCTCATTTATGAAACACTGGCAAATAAAAGATAAATAATGGAAGAAATTGAGATGAAAGGAAAATCCACATTGGGAGAAATAAAGTTTTGACCACAGGTGGGCCACAGATTTGGCCCTAAGTGTTCTGCCAGTGCAAATAGGAAAATAGAATCAAGTGTTTTGAGACACTGAGTAGGAGTTGGAGGGGGGATATGTGGATGCGAGCAGAGAAGAAGAGCTGGAGAACTAGTCACCCTGTCATGAAGTTGACAGTAGAAAATTAAAATAACAAAAAAAATACTACCTGGAACTGTAGGAATGGTTTCCTCATAGGTTCTCAAAATCTGCAAACAGTATTGAATAAAGCTTGTTAATTTCCCTAAAAATAATTAAACTGACTACAGAATGCCTATGGCTCTTCTTGCGGGTGTCTGAGATGAAATTTCTACATAAGACATCAACCCCAGAAGCTTTAGTTGTTCAAGCACAGAGTTTGTGTGGGGTAGGGTGGGAGATGGGGTGAATACTGAGGCAGAGGCAGCTGTTCCTGCATGGTGACCGAGGATGGTCCTATGTCTGGGAAAGTTCTGTTTCTGGATAAAGTCTTCAAAAGGCCACACCTGAAGCAACACAGGAGGAAGGTGCCAGCTGCCAAGTTAGGACAGGCTAATGTTCCCTCAAACCCCCTTGTAGCTAATGGATGTGGCAACCATGCCACTTCACTCTCTCTGTGTGGGGTGTGTGTCTGCACACAAATGTGTGTATATGTGCACTACGTAATAGCGTTCAGGAGCTTTGCATTGGGCAGACCCAAGTCTCAAGATATAAGGCACACTTCCTCTCTCTTGGGATGCCCACAGACACAGAGCCCATCAAGCCGGGACCTGCAACACTGTCATTCTCTCATTTCTGACATGTGGCTAGGGCATTCTTCACATCAACATAAAAAATAATGTCTTTACTAAACAACTAACATCACTTTCTTTGTACTAACCAGTGGGGAAAACCAGTAAGAAAGAGAGAAACCTTAGCCTTTCTATCAGACGGGCTAATGCGGACTGCTCATCCACAGCTTCTAAACTCCCCTTCACCCAGCTCTGCTACTTGGGCCTTTATCCATCACTGCCTTCCTTTCCTGCCACTGTTGTTAATTTTGAAACTGCCAGAAACTCCCCTCCTCTGTACTCCCACCCCAGAGCAGAAGCTCTCTGCCTTCCCCTTGGCCTCAAGCCCTGACCTGGTAATGGAGGGTCTGCCAATAGCACAATGGGCACTGGCATATGGAAGGGAAAGGAGCTGTGCCTCGGCATAGTCTCTGTGTCTCTCTCATTCTGGGACAGAAGGGAGGAAGGAAGAAGGAGGAGCAGCAGGAAAGAGAGAAGGGTAATTCCTACAGCTTGGGAAACAGATTAAAAGAATAATGACTGTCTGGTCAGATGGTCCAGATTCAGATCTGTCAATCATTAGCTCTGGAAAACTTTGCTCGTTGCTTAACTGATGTAAACTTTAATTTCTTCATCTATTTAAAAAATAAAAAAGAGGAAGATAATAATGCTTCCTTCCTCACAGAGCTGTTATGGGGATTAAATGAGATATCCTACGTAATGGGCATAGGATGTTTACTGGAAATAGTCTGTTCCATTAATGGTGCCTGGAAAAAAAAAAGGGAACTCTTTTCCCCCTTTTTGTCTGCATCCTCTCCCAGCTTCTGACTGTTCTAGTTAGTGGCAGCATATGAGGATGGGGGGGAGAGAGAGAACAGCAAGAAAGAGGTATGTGCAATCTATCCCCACCCCTTTTCAGTCTCCAGATTTCTGCCCTAGTTCTGAGTTTCTCTCCCCTGCCACCTGTGGGTTTGCCCCCATGAACACCAGGGACTGCAGAGTCCCATTCATTCCTCGGTCTTCTCGGGATGTTTCCCACCCCTGGGCCTTTCCTCGTCCTCGCCACTTGGGGCCACAGAGTCACAGCTGCATCACTATAGCTTGTGCTGTGAGCTGGTGGGCACCCTTTCCCGGCCTCCAGCCGAAGTGAGATTTCATTTCTCATAGAAATGGCATCATAGATGACATCTGGGCTCTACTATGAGGACTGTTGGGGTTATAAATCAGAGCTCTAACCACTGACATAACACTTTTTCAGTGGAAAGACAGGGCACCAAACAATGGACTTTCAATCATATCTTTAAAACACATCTTCTTCCCGCCCTGGGAATGTCCCCAGTATTTTTAAAACAATAACGGTGTATCCTAGTTTACAGAGTATTTTTATATCCATGTTCTGTTCTGACCTTTCTGGGAGGCAGAAGGCAAAACTATGAAAGCAAAATGATATAATTTAGTGAAATAAACTACTAGCTAACATAGTGTTTCTGCTAGAGATCCTGCATCCATAAACAGATCATATTTTGTAATTTGTCACTTATTGACTATATATTGAGATGTCATCACCTTCAATTTCTCAAAGCGTCTCTTCGTTCCCTCTTCTTTCCTCTTTTTTCATCTCTATGTGCATACACAAATAAAGATATATTTAATTGCAGACATCAACAAGGTGCAAAGATTATAAAACACCATTATTTGGCATCTTTTGTCTTCTGGACAACAAAACCACACACATCTTTTATCATTGTGTGATCTTGAACACATTGCCCAGTCTGTGCCTCAATTTTCTACAATGTGAGATAAAAAGGGCAGACTAGTTGGGGAGGCTCTCTGGAGGAGAGGAATGAGCTCTAGCCTGGGAGTCAGCCAGGCCCCTCTGTTTGGTGCTGTTCCACTTTCTTCTAGTTTTAGGAATTTGGGGGAGATCACTAAAACACTCTGGGCCTCTGTTGTCTCCTTTGCAAAATGAGGCATCTACGCTTGATGATCCTAGGTGTTCTTTCTCTTGCGACCCTCCACGTCTGCTGGCGGAGTGACCCGGTGGTCCACCTACCTTTCTAACAAACTGACGGAGCTGCCATTTCACTTGCCAGCACGGGGTGTTCATACTCTCTTCATCATTGGGGTCCCAAGAGATATCGTCTTCCTTTAAGAAACAAGCAATGCCACTTTGGGAGTATTTGTCCTGCATCTGGATTAAGATGGAATATAATACATTATTATAGAGAAATGCTTTTTATTTTTGTTAATTTACAAGTTAAGACAACAGGAACTGATGACAGATTCAGAGAAGTCTTGGTACCTTGGATAAGCTTGTGGGTTGAAATAAACAGTAAGCATGCTGTCCTTTGTCTTGTGAATAAAAATAAGCAGTCAGACGTGGTGGGAAGGATACAGGTGTGGGCCAGACATCCTGGGTCACAATGCCCTTCACTGATCCTGCCGTTAAACAGCTGTGTGTCCCTCAACAAATTGCTTTTTCTCTTCTGTGTCAATTTTTCATTTGAGTTTTGAGCTGGTTCATTGTGGTGATCTTTGAGGTCCTTTCCACCTCTGAGATGGGGGGGGGGGGGGCGTCCCATTCTAAAGCTGGGAAGCTATCTAGGTACAAAGTAGGCAATAGAGTCCATTTAAATTCCAGCACCCTAAATAAAAAATTAAACAAATCCTCTGGGATGCAGACGATATTGTGTAAATTCTAGTTATTGTGATTTCCAGTCCTCTGGATGGCCAAATCTGGACCATATTGCCACTGAAAATCTTAATGTTGTCTCATTAAATGTCCACACTAGCTAGGGATTTACCTGCAGAGACCTGAAACACCATTTGAAGGTTTGCCCCCTCCTTCTGAGAGCAAACAGTTATAATGGCCAGGTAATTTTCAATAAAGTCCTAGCTTGATATTAAACACACACACATACACACACACACACACACACACACACACACACACACACACACACGTGTGCATGCACACATGGAACAAATGCATGCACGCATATATCCCAAACCACTCAGCACATTGCAGGGTGATAACTGGTTAATTTTACAAAGAAAAATGGGAAGTCCATTCAAGGCCAGACATTGTTTTTTGTTTTTTTTTTTTCTTTCCTGTTTTCGTTTTTAACAAGTGGGATTGAGGATATGTTATTTCTCTGTACAGATCTGAATTGTCTTTCTCTAGGGAAATAAATGGGAAAATGGCCATTTTTATCTGTTGTTTGAACTTAGGGGACTCCCAAGGTTGAAGGAAAGACCAAACAATGATGCTCCTTCTCATAAAAAGACAATCTCATTCCAGATCAAAATAACTTGTTTATGGGAGGTCCCAGCCAGAGTCAGCTGGTTCTGTACTCAGTCATGCACTCCTTGGACATTTGATCCAGGTCCTTCAAGTGCAAAAGTACAAACCTAAGCTGATTAATTCCTTCCACACACTCTGGCATAGAACATTCATTTACTTTTAAATGTTTGTTTTCTTTCTTCCTGTCTTAAGTTACAACAGTAAAACATTCAGCCTAGTAAATGTAGTAGGGGTAACAGCTGGGGCCACCTGAGTAGAGACACAACTAGCAGTGGAGTCAGTCAACATCACTTTGTCCCTACCCGCCCCATGGCCTTCTCCTGTAGAGTTCTGTTTGCATCTCCAACATATGTGGGAGCTGAAAAGCATTTCCCAGAAAAGCACTCAATTACGTATAGTTTAGAAATATGAGAACATATCTAGCAAATCGGGGCGTAGGATTGGAGAGGAAAAGCTGGATGTAGTACAAGGCCTGAGGGTGATTCCAGGAAGAGCAAGTTAGCTTCATTGGACACTGTCCCAGTGCAGCCGGTATGGGTGTTCTCTGGCCAGACATTGGTATGATAAAACTGAATAAACAGGCTCACAAACTTCTGTAACATGTTGAGATGAAAAGTTGTGCATGACACAGAAAGGAGGGAGTGATTTATTTTCTTACTTCACAGCAGTTAGAAGCTGTCTCAGCAGGAAAAGATGAAGAACATGGAGGATAGGGCCAGGGGCAAGAAAGGGCAGAGCTGAGCACTGACTGAGACTGGGCAGCCATGGTAGCTGGCAGCTGACTGTGAACCAAACTGGGTGGAAGCAGGGACTAGCCCAGGCCAGAACCAACTGCTACCTATAGTCTCTGGCTGCCCACTGGGGGTTTTCCAGAAACATCTCTAGCAGGTGGGAGGGAGAACCCTGAAAGCTGAGTAAGATCCTAGGTGTACATGGGAGGGAGCGTGACAAGCTAATGTGACTCCATTGTTACCCCCAAACTTAATGAAGCCTAGAAACATTGTTGGTACACAGGCAACCTGGAAAATATAGGAAAGTAAAGGACATTTTACTAAATGAAAAATAAACAAAAAACACACTAAAATCACCCTCATCCTACTTCCTAATTAAGCTCTGGATGATCTCTCTTGTTTACAGGGCTGTCTGTGGGCAGTTTTGTGCGTGATTGTTTTCTCTTAAGACTACATAAAAATGTCATGTTCTTTAAATCTACATGAAAATCATATATAGATAGCATAGATGCTTTTATGTCATTCACTGTAGAAAATTTATAAAATACAGAAAAACAAGACACCCATATACACCAAAAATACAGGAAAAAAGACACCCATAATCCCACCATTTAGAAGTCACAATGACCAGCATTTTGGTATTTCTCTTCTAGAAACCCAGAGAGAAAGCCCCAACCACCCTCCCTATCCCCACATTTTCTTGTATTATTATATTTGGTGGTTTCTTCTACAGACTTTGGCCAATGCTGGTGACTAGATGCGTGAGTGAGGGGTTGCTGTGGTTGTTTCAAGAATGATTCATGAGGATTAATATGATGTGTCTCTCTTTCCCCTTCTTTTGCACATCCTTTCCACTTCAAAGCATGAATTTCCTGCCTCGCACCTCAGACCAGAGCTATTCTCTCCCTAACCACATGTGGGTGTTGGGGCAGGGGGATGTGTGTGCTATTTTCATTTGTATGCTTCTCAGGGACACAGCTTTCACACAGACTTACTGCTCTTCTGCTCCAAAAGCCCTTGGTTTTGACAAGTGGATTTCCACTGTCTTGGTGTCATCACAAACATGGTGGTTGTCTAGGCCACGGCCAGCCAGTCCTTCGCAGGGCTTTTGGGCTACAGGGTGGACTCCTTTGCCAGTTGACTCAGGGACTTTAAGGTGGCAGCACCGACCCTCTCTGCTGCCCTGACATTAGTGTCTAACAACTATTTTCTGCAAACCACAAATACCATAAAGAACCACTTATGGAGATTGGTAGATAATGGTCCCCTTCTCCTTTGTCTTACCCATCTATGATACCACAGTGATAGGCAGCCCCCTTGTCACAAAACGTTCTCAGAGAGACAAACTTTAGAGACTAAGCCCATATTTATTGATCATGCTTGCTAGTCTATAGGCTTATTTGGGAACGTCCAGTTAGACGTTACTCAGCTCTCCTTAGGCCACACTCCCTAAAGTCCGCTCAGTGTCTTTTCTAGAAAGTTTCATTAGCAAAGTAGAATCTGTGATTTATTTTAGAAAATTAGTACTTATGTTAAGTATGCTTTTCCAAACTTTACACAACCAAAGAGACTCAGATTCATTTTTCCTTGCAAGCATTCCTGGTGAAGAGGTGGAAACTTCGGGGCGCCTGGGTGGCTCAGTCGGTTAAGCGTCCGACTTCAGCTCAGGTCACGATCTCACAGTCCGTGAGTTCGAGCCCCACGTCGGGCTCTGGGCCGATGGCTCAGAGCCTGGAGCCTGCTTCCGATTCTGTGTCTCCCTCTCTCTCTGCCCCTCCCCGTTCATGCTCTGTCTCTTTCTGTCTCAAAAATAAATAAACGTTAAAAAAAAGAAATAATAAAAAATAAATAAATAAATAAATAAATAAACGTTAAAAAATTAAAAAAAAAAAAAAAAAAGAGGTGGAAACTTCAAGAAACTTCTCAATACAATGGCCACAGTTTATTGAGCACTTACCTAATGCCAGGGTTCAAAATTGGACTTTCCCTTTAACCAGCTTTATAATCTTGGACAAATCGCTTAACTCCAAGAGTCTTAGTTTACTTATGTGTAAAATGGGGTAATTATATTTACAAGACTTTTTTTTAGAGACAAAGAGTGGGGGAGGGGCAGAGGGGGGGAGAGAGGGAGAGGGAGAGAGAGAGAGGGAGGGAGAATCCCAAGCAGGCTCCATGCAGAGCCCAATGCAGGGCTCAATCTCATGACCCTGGGATCATAACCTGAGCCAGAATCAAGAGCTGGATGCTCAACCAACTGAGCCACTCAGGCACCCCTACAGGATTTTTATAAGGATCAAATAGAGCAATATTTTGCAAAGTTCCTGGAACACAGTATTTGCTCAATATCTGTTAATTCTCTTTCCTTTCTGGCACTCTCAATGAATTCTTCTGCGTGTCTATAAACATATGTGTATATACATGTAACTACACAATCAAGAAAAACATATGCACACGGGGACATGTTAAGATTTGAAATTTCCATTTTTATAGAATTCAAAAAATTACTTGACCATAAACACAGACAATTGCATGAGTCTGCTCAGTCAAGAACCAGTTAATATAGTCTTAAAATTAGGCCAACTTGTAATGTCAGCAAATTGAGGCAATGATTTTCTTTCGTAATAAAGATACAGACTCATTCTGCTTATGCTGCAAAGTCAACAAAGGTTAGGACATTCTAGATCCAAACTTGTAAACACAGCAGTATTCCAGACTCTCATGCAGACTTAGAACTAGAGGCATGCTTATAGTTACATTGATGTTTTAGTTGCAGACATACAGCCTCTTCTGAATACAGCAAAGCTGACTTTACTGGTCATCTAATGGTAACCATCACTTATATAATTACTTGCGAGTCAAACAAGAGTCTACTTCATCCAAAGTCAAAGGAAAAATTTGCAACTATCTGAGATAACCAAATTTATACTCCACAGGGTATACAAACTACATTTCCTTAACAGATACTCACTCTATGGCATTTGGATAATTTATATTTTTCTGAGACCCTTCTACTTGCATTTCCTAGCCAGCTGGCAGATGTTAAGATTGCCTTATTAGTGTGCATCACAGGGTGCAAATATATTAACCCTGTAGACAAATATATTAACACCTGTGGAATGTTACTTAGCTGCCTGAAGACCTGATTTCAACTCTGCTTCCAAAGCTCTGTCTGAGCCTGGATAAGTCATTTTGCCTGGGGGTCTCTAGTCTCCTCATCTATGAAATAGGGGGGTGTTCAAAGTTCCTTCCAGCTCACAGTTCTCTACTATATAATACACAATTAGTCAAAAAATACATAAGAAGCCACAAGCTGACTTGGTTTATTGTCAGCAATTCTGCATTCATAGTTCCAAACGGTTTATACAGTTGAGAAGTACATGAACTAAAAAGCCACTAAGGTTTTTTTCTCTGTCAAATGTACCTGGATTCCTACTTGACCACCCACAGGCATAGAATAATTGTTTTATTTTCAATTATTTTATCATGAACAGTAAAATGCTGAGTCCATATGGTAACCTCTTTATTACAGGCTTTATGTGTGGCATGTCCACGGCCGAGGAATAGACGCGTGCCAGTCCTTAATATCCTCTCTACTGTCAACACAGAAGTGCCACAGATCTAAAACCAAAACATGTTTCTAAGATCTGACTTACCCTCCACCCCATGTCTTGGAGGAAAAAGAGAAACCTGATAACATTCCAAGACTCAGGTCTGATTTTAGTTCGATTGCTAGTATTGTAAACTATACATAGTGTTGAAGAGAAAAAAAAAAAACCACCTCCGGAGTTTTGTTCCTGCATCTGCTAGTAGCTGGTACAGCCAGTTCTGTAGCTGCATTTGGTTCACACAATCTTTTCAACTTACACTTTGACAAGGTCCTCAGCAATTACATGCGTTAGCAGTTAGGGTCCACAGGCAGAGAGAGGGAACAGTTTTTCCTACTGTAAAGTCTTCACAGAGGAGGAAACAGAGGCAGTTAACCAGGTTTGCCGAGAGCCTCGGTCAGGAACTGTGTGCATTGTACTGACCTGCCTCAGTTCACTGGTGAAGTACATGTAAGTCACGGCCACGCAGAGGGACTGCAGGAGCACAGTGAAGATCAGGATCAGCACACAGGTCTGCCCGGGACTGGGGCCCGCCGGGGCCTGCATCTCGACCACGGTCCTGTCCTCTCCGACAGTCACTGCTGCAAAGGCAGCCAGACAGCAGGTTGTTGTTGTCGAACCAACCATCGGGGGTGGAGCCCTTCTTAGGTTTCGTTTATTAAAGAAATAATCAAAGTGAAACTGAAACAACATGCTGGAAGCCAGAGGAGCCAGAGAAACACTAGTAAAATTCTGGGAAGTTCTTTCCATTTTATAGGAATGTCAGGGACCAAGGAAGTAAACACACAGGAAAAAATTGTTCAGGGCACGTGGGTGACTCAGTAGGTTAAGTGTCCCACTTCAGCTCAGGTCATGATCTCACGATTCAGGAGTTCGAGTCCTGTCTCCGGCTCTGTGCTGACAGCTCAGAGCCTGGAGCCTGCTTCAGATTCTGTGTCTCCCTCTCTCTCTGCCCCTCCCCTGCTCATGTTCTGCTTGTGTCTCTCTCTCAAAGATAAATAAACATTAAAAGAAGGTTTTTTTTAAATGTTTTGAAGTTGGAAGGACTGTGCGTTAAGTCAAACAGCTCCTCCCGCAATGCTCAGGGCCTTTGGGGTCCTGTGGATGCACCTTTGCCCAGCAGCTGTACTGGTTCCTAAGCTCCCAGGCTGCATCTCCTGTCAGCAGCCTATCACTGGGAGCAGGACCACAGAGGTGACCCTGAGCTGAGGCCACTCTGGTCTGGAGATGCAGACTGCACTGGGAAAAGCATCCTTTGTCATCTACCCAAGGTCACTCATGGCCCCATGCAGCACTCAGCAGCCTGGCTGGTGTCTTTGGTTGGGAGGTGTGGTGTGGGGAGAGCAAACAACCCCTGGGGCTCAGATGCCTGAAGTCAGATACTGGCCCTGCTGCTTCCTGATGTGTCACCCTAGGTGGATTTCTAAGGGCCTCGTTCTTAAGCTCCAGCATCCATGGGATGATGGTAGCACCTACCCCAAAGAGCTGTTGGAGGGTGAAATGAAATATTCATGCCTGGCTTCCTGGGGGTGCTTAGCAAATATAGGCTGTAATGTTTCTAGCAACAGAAATGGAGAGTGAAGTGGACAAAGGGTGGAGCATGGCCAGCTCTTCAACTTAATAAAAATTAAGTCCCATTTTACTCCTAAGCAAGATTTTATTGACAGTGAGATAGGGAATTCCAGAAAATGTACCTGAGTGGTTTAGACCAGCTACATTTACGTCCGAGGATTAATGAGATAGAGATGCAAAGCATTCATCATGGTCTCTGGCACCCCACCCCAAATTATATATATACATTTGCTTTTCCATCTTTATCTAGGTTATTCTGTATATACATTAAAATTCATCAATTTCAAAGATACGGTTTGATTCATTTTGGTGATGGGGTACAAGGGTGTAGCCACAACCACAATCAAGATATAGAATAGTTACTTTGCTTTAAAAAGTTTTTCGGGGCCTGGGTGGCTCAGTTGGTTGCCGACTGACTCTTGATCTCCACTCAGGTCATGATCTCACTGTTGGTGGGATCAAGCCCCAAGTCGGGCTCTGTACTGATGGTGTAGAGCCTACTTAGGATTCTCTCTCTCTCTCTCTCTCTCTCTCTCTGTCACTCCCCCACTTGCACACGTATGTGTACTCTCCTTCTCTTTCTCAAAATAAATAAATAAACACTTTAAAAAAGTGTTTTCATCCCCCTTGGCCTGAATTCAGTTTTGAGACACTTCACTGAGCTCTGTAGACTTCTCTAATATTGACTCTTCAGGTGATTTTAGGAAATTACTTCACCTCTCTGCATGTACCCTTATAAAACGAAGGATGTTGAAACAGATTTGTCTGTAGGGGCTTTTCTAATACATCCAGAAAACAAGAAGGTGGGGTGTGGGCAGGAACCTCAGCTTTGCCTCCCACTTCTTGATATAGCACACAGCCGTGGTGGACTCTAGTGGGTAGAAGCCTACAGTCCCATCAGGCAGACTTAGGTTTCCACTTCCTCTTTTAGTACCGTGTGACCTAAGCATCTGTTTCTTTATCTACAATATCAGGCTTTTTTAAAAAAATTGAGATATAACTACACATAACTTTATGTAAGAACATAATTTGATATATTCGCATATATTGAGATTAATATTGGTATACATCATCAAATAATCCCCACAAGAAATCTAGTTACAATTCATCACCGTATATAGGTACAAAATTTTTTTTTCTTGTGATGAGAACTTATGAGTTACTCTCTTAGCAACTTTCAAATATATAATAATACAGTATTACTAACTATAGTTACCATGCTGTGCATTGCATCCCTAGGACTTATTTATCTTATAGATGGAAATTTCTATCTTCTGACCACCTTCACTCATTTTACCCACCTCTCCTTCTGTCAACCACAACCACCAATCTGTTATTTGTGTCTGTTGGTTCAGGTGTTTCTTTTTTGTTTGTTTGTTTGTTTTGTTTTGCTTTTGTTTTTTAGATTCCACGTATGAGTGAGCTCATATAGTATTTGTCTTTCTGTGTCTAACTTACTTCGCTTAGCCTCATACCTTCCAGGTACACCTCGGTTGTCACAAATGGCAGGCTTTCCTTTTTTTTTATAGGTGAATAACATTCCATTATGTATATATACCATCTTTTTTCCCCCAAATTTGTATTAAAATTCTAGTTAGCATACTGTGAAATATTGGTTTCAGGAGTAGAATTCAGTGATTCATCACTTATCTACAACACCCAGTGCTCATTACAATAAGTGCCTTCCTAATACTCATCATCCATCTAGCCCATTACCCCCCTTCCCTCCATCAACCCTCAGTTTGTTCTCTTTCTTTAAGAGTCTCTTGTAGGGGTGCCTGGGTGGCTCAGTTGGTTAGGAGTCCAACTTTGGCTCAGGTAATTGTCTTGTGGCTCATAGGTTTGGGCCCTGCATGGGGCTCTGTGCTGACAGCTCAGAGCCTGGAGCCTGCTTCAAATTCTGTCTTGGTCTGTCTCTGCTCCTACCCCACTTGTGCTCTGTCTCTGTCTCTCTCCCTCTCTCTCTCAAAAATAAATAAACATTAAAAAAAAGAGTCTCTTGTGGTTTGTTTCCTTCTCTCTTGTTTCTTTCTTCTTTTTCCCCTCCCATATGTTCATCTGTTTTATTTCTTAAATTCCACATATGAGTGAAATCATATGGTATTTGTCTTTCTCTGACTTATTTCGCTTAGCATAACACACTCTAGCACCATCCACGTCATTGCAAATGGCAAGATTTCATTCTTTTTATGGCTGAGTAGTATTCCATCATATATATATATACATACATATACCACATCTTTATCCATTCATCAGCCAATGGACATTTGGGTTCTTTCCATAGTTTGGCTATTATTAATAATGCTGCTATAAACATTGGGGTCCAAGTACCCCTTCAAATCTATATTTTTGTATCCTTTGGGTAAATAGTAGTGCAATTGTTGGAACATAGGATAGTTGTTTTTAACCTTTTTGAGGAAACTCCATACTATTTTCCAGAGTGGCTGCACCAGTTTTCATTCCCACCAACAGTGCAATTAGGCTTCCCCTTTCTCTGCATCCTCACCAACACCTATTATTTCTTGTCTTGTTAATTTTAGCCATTCTGACAGGTGTGAGGTTGTAACTTATTGTGGTTTTGAATTGTATTTCCCTGACCATGAGTGATGTTGAGCATCTTTTCATGTGTCTGTTAGCCATCTGGATGTCTTCTTTGGAAAAGTATCTATTCATGTCTTCTGCCCATTTCTTAACTGGATTATTTGTTTTTTGGGTGTTGAGTTTGATAGATTCTTTATAGATTTTGGATACTCACCTTTTATCAGCTATGTCATTTGCAAATATCTTCCCCCATTCTGTAGACTGCCTTTTAGTTTTGTTGATCATTTCCTTTGCTGTGCAGAAGCTTTTTATCTTGATGAAGTCCCAATAGTTCGTTTTTACTTTTGTTTCCCTTGCCTCCAACAACATGTCTAGTAAGAAGTTGGTCTGGCCGAGGTCAAACAGGTTGCTGCCTGTGTTGTCCTCCAGGATTTTGATGATTTCCTGTCTCACATTTAGACCTTTCATCCATTCTGAATTTATTTTGGGGTATGGTGTAAGAAAGTGGTCCAGTTTCATTCTTCTTCACGTTGCTATCCAGTTTTCCCAAAACCATTTGTCGTAGACACTGTCTTTTTTCCATTGGATATTCTTTCCTACTTTGTCGAAGATTAGTCGACCATAGTTTTGGGTCCATTTCTGGGTTTCTTATACTGTTCCATTGATGTATGTGTCTGTTTTTGTGCCAATACCATACTGTCTTGATGACTAAAGCTTTGTAGTATAACTTGAAGCCTGGAATCATAATGCCTTCAGCTTTGCTTTTCTTTTTAGGATTGCTTTGGCTATTCAGGGCCTTTTGTGGTTCCATACAAACTTTAGGATTGTTTGTTCTAGCTCTGTGAAAAATGCTGGTGGTATTTTGATAGGGATTGCATTAAATGTGTAGATTGCTTTGGGTAGTAAAGATATTTTGACAATGTTTGTTCTCCCAATCCGTAAGCATGGAATGTTTTTCCATTTCTTTGTGTCTTCTTCAATTTCCTTAATAAGTTTTCAGAATATGTATCTTTTACCTCTCTGGTTAGGTTTATTCCTAGGTGTTTTATGGTTCTGAGTACAATTGTAAATGGGATCAACTCCTTGATTTCTTTTTCCACTGCTTCATTATTGGCATATAGAAATGCAACGGATTTATGTACATTGATTTTATATCCTGCGACTTTGCTGAATTTATGTATTAGTTCTAGAAATTTTTTGGTGGAGTCTTTCAGGTTTTCTACATAAAGATCATGCCATCTGCAAATAGTGAAAGTTTGACTTCTTCCTTGCCAATTTGGATGTCTTCTATTTCTTTTTGTTGTCTGATTGCTGAGGCTAAGACTGAGTACAATGTTAAATAAAAATGTGGAAAGTAGACATCCCTGACCATAGAGGAAAAGCTCTCAGTTTTTCCCCACTGAAGATGGTATTAGCTGTGAGTTTCTCATATATAGCCTTTATGACACTGATGCATCATTTTTCTTTATCCATTGATAGACACTTAAGTTGTTTTGGTATCTTGGCTATTGTAAATAATGCTGCGGTGAACATGGGGGCTCATACATCTTTTCAAGATAGTGATTTTATTTCCTTTGGATAAATACCCAGAAGTGAGTTTGCTGGATCATATGGTAGTTATGTTTTTAATTTTTTGAGGAACATCCACACTATTTCCATGGTGGCTCCACCAATTTATAGTCCTACCAACAGTGCACAGGTATTCTCCTTCTCCTCATCCTTGCCAACACTTGTTATTTCTTGTCTTTTTGATACCAGCCATTTAGACAGGTGTGAGGGGATATCTTATTGTGGTTTTATTTTGCATTTCCCTGATGATGAGTGATTAGCACCTTTTCATGGACCTGCTGATCATGTGTATGTCCTTTTTGGAAAAATGTCCACTCAGATCCTCTGCCTGGTTTTTAATCATAGTGTTTTTTTCTATTGAGGTGTATGAGTTCTTTATATATTTTGGATATTAACCCCTTATCAGATATATTATTTGCAAATATTTTCTCCTATAGTGTGCCTTTTCATTTTGCTGTTGGTTCCCTTTGCTGTACATGAGTTGCACATGTGTGTTAGCTACTCTCCCAGAAACCTTTCATCACATTACAATAAAAGCATGGCTCAAACCAATTTCTCCCACATGGAGGTATCACTATACAAACACTTATTGGTAAACTGAAAGAACCATATCACCTGCCCTGCAACTTAATGAAGTCTCAATTGTCCTCTTGAGAGCAGCAGTTCTCAGCCTTTTCTGCCCATTGACATCATCTGAGGAGATTTAGAAACTACTGATCCCTGGGTCCCACCCCAGAGATTCTGAGGTAAGTGTTCTGGGGCATAGCTTGGGCATGAGAGGTTTTTATCTCCCCAGATGATTCCAATGTGCAGCCAAGCCAAGAACAGCTGATTTTCATTGTGCCAATAAGCAGAGCTAATGGTGTGGGTGTGGCATGGACAGTAGGAAGTGTGGTAGCTTGGAGGACCAGCTCTGTAACAAGAATGGCAGAGACCACCTATGGGTGTCAATTCATAGTTAGAGTATAAGACCTAGGGGATAATTTAAGCTAGCACATTTTATTTATTTATTTTTAATTTAATTTAATTTAATTTAATTTAATTTTATAGACAGAGCACACAAGTGGGGGAGAGGGGGCAGAGGGAGAGAGAGAGAGAGAGAGAGAGAGAATCTCAAACAGGCTCCATGCTCAAGGTTATCCCACAACCCTGGGATCATGACCTGAGCTGAAATCAAGAGCCGGATGCTCAACCAACTGAGCCACCAAGGCACTCCTAACCTAGCACATTTAAAAACTCTCACTGTACTTCATGTTTCTCAACCCTAACTGGAATCATCAGGAAGTTTATAAAAAAACATCAAACACTAGGTTCCACTCCATAACTTTTAAATCAGAAGTTCTGGAGGTAGGACCCAGATATTGGTATGTTTTTTAAGTTCCCCAAGAAGACTCTTGTGTGCAAATGTTGGGACCCACTATTTTGTGATGAAGACCTTTGAAGTAAATTACTTGCATCATAACAGGTAGGTAAGCTAATATATTAGACATGAACAACTAAGACTAGTAAAATGAAATAGATGGTATAATCAATATTTACCTTTTCTATAATTCTTTACTGAAATTTCAGTGCCTGCTGGTAGCTACTCACTCTAAGAATGTCTAAGTTTACAAAAAGAAAAAGAGTAAGACTTGAAGAAACACAACACTTCAGTACTGGACACACACACTCCTGATTAAACCACCCCCTTTATCAAGCCCTGAATAATTTAATCTAATGATGGGTGTGTTGTAAGGCTAAGATGACATCTGATTTGCATCACATGCAAATTATTTGAACTCTTTTACTCTGGAACGGGGGTTGGTAAATATTTTCTGTAAATGACCAGACAATAAATATTTTAAGCTTTGTGATCTCATTTACTCGATTTTGCTATTGCACTGCAAAAGCAACCACAGACAATACATACACAAATGAGTGTGACTGTGCTCCAATAAAACTGCATTAACGAAAACAAGAAGTGTGCCAGATTTGTGCTGTGGGCCCGGCTGGCTGGCCTCCACCCTGGAACAGCAGTTCTCAAAGTGTGGTCACGAGCAGGATCAGCATCACCCGGGAGCTTGTGAGAAATGCACATTCTCAGGTCCCCACCCTGGACCTCCTGCATCTGAAACTCTGGCCCAGCAACCCATCCAGGTGAAGCTTATGCACACTAAAATCTGAGAACCACTGCTCTCGAATAATCCTTCCATCTGGTGTGGAACATCCTGTGTGGCTTTTTAAAGTCTACCTCTGGACATTCTCATTCAGTAGGTCTACCATACACCCTGGGTCTCTCTGCTTTTAAGAATTTCAACAGAATTCTTAAAGACATTCATAACAGCCCCACACAAGCACAAGCATGTACTACAGATTGTCTTCCCTCACACCAACCTATGGCGGGAGACTGTATTTTAATGCCCATTTTCCCTATGAGAACACAGGCTCAGAGGATATATGCAAATTTCCCAAAGTCACACAGTAAGGGCAGATCTAGGAGTCTAACCACACTCATTCTGACTCCAGAGCCCCGGCCTTAATCATCACCCCACATGCCACCGCAACTCCAGGAACAAAGCCCTCCAGAATATGCAACTAGTGATCCACTACCTAAGACAGTATTTTTGTTTGAATGGCTAATCTCACTTTGATTTAGGGAAAAGAAATTACTCAATTTTATTAGAGGGAGAACATTCACCTGTACTATAGGCATTTTAGCTAAAACCTTAATCTAAGGGTGCCTGAGTGGCTCAGTCAGTTAAGCGTCTGACTTTGGCTCAGGTTATGATCTCACAGTCCGTGGGTTCAAGCCCTGCACTGGGCTCTGTGCTGACAGCTGGGAGCCTGGAGACTGCTTTAGATTCTGGGTCTCCCTCTCTCTCGGCCCCTCCCCCGTTCATGTCTGTCTCTGTCTCTCTCAAAAATAAACATTAAAAAAAATCAATCAATAAAGCTTTAATCTATTTTTCATTTCCCAAGTTCCTAGGGTCCCAACCAGAGAACTACTTTTCTATTCTCAGGCTGCAGCTTGGCTACAACAATGAAAATTTCCAGAGGAGAGCTTTTTACAACTTATCACACATATGTTGTGTGTGATAAATGAACCCACACCCCAAGTGTTGTGAGAAATATTTATGTTTATTTGTAAAGAAATAATTTCTCTATATTGTCTGTAATTAACCTAGTTATTCTCATGAGGGCTTCATATGGAGAAGAAGGGTGGGGGAACTTGACGTTCATTCTGTTTCAGTTTTACCTCCGTGGTTTTCAACCCACCACATATTAAAATCACCAGGAAGTCTGTTGAAAGTGTTGCTGCCTGAAATACGGCTGTGTGAAGGTGGTGACTGGAAAGTAAGGGGACCCAATACAAGAACTTCTTCTGCCCCTGAAGTCTATGCACCCCTCTTTTATACTCACCTCTGCCTCACCTATTCCCTTTCTCACTCTCTGTCTTTCTACAACCCCTTCAAGCCAAAGAAGGGTGGGATTTTCTTTTATTTTTCCTCACATATCCTCATTCTACCATAGACATCCAAGCCTCATGGCCTCGCTGCCATAGGCACAAAGGTTGTTTTCTAAACTGTAAGACAATTTATGTGACTTGACATTTCCATACTTGATATTTGTTACGCTGCTGTAATATGCCAGAAAGGAGGGAGGTTGGAGCGAGTAAAGTAGAAATATTCTCTCATAGCTATTGTCTTGCTACATAATCTATTTTGAATGTCAGAATCTTAATATAAATTCTTTTGTTCTCTTTGTAAACCTTCTAAAACAAATTATAATCTCCCTCCTAATCTTCACCCCCATCCCTACCCTTACTCCCACCATTAGCCCTCTTCACCATTACCTTGTGTACACACACACACACACACACACACACACACACACAGAGGGAAGTAGGGAGCATTAACACACTCAGGCAAAGAAGAGAAACACATCAATGATTTTCCAAAATACTAACCCATCACATTCAGTGTGCATTCTAGTCTTTTCTTCTGCCATTTTCTAGCTGTTCACCATGCCCAAGTCACTCACATTTTGGTGCTTTAATTTCCTTATCAATGAAGCAATGGGATGCACTACGGAGTCTTTAAGATCCTTAACAGCCCCCGAGCTCCTGAGTGGCTCAGTCGGTTAAGCATCCGACTTCAGCTCAGCTCATGATCCCACAGTTTGTGAGTTTGAGCCCCACATCAGACTCTGCACTGACAATGCAGAGCCCGCTTCAGATCCCCTGCCTCTCTCTCTGCCCCTCCTCTGCTCATACACATGTATACTCTGTCTCAAAAATAAACATTTAAAAAAAAAATACTTAAAGGAGGAGCCAAGATGGCAGAACAGCATGGAAGTTTTTTGTGTGTCTCACATCCATGAAATACAGCCAGACCAACACTAAACCATCCTGCACACCTAGAAAACTGATTGGAGGATTAACACAACAATCTGCACAACCTGAACCACAGAATTCAGTAGGTATGCAGCGTGGAGAAGTGAACTTGGGGAGCGAGAAGGCGCAGCTGGCAGAGAGAGGCACTTCTGTGGGCAGAGAGAGGACGGAGATGGGGGGCAGAATACGGGAAAAGCACCCCTCCCCAAAAGCAGCTGGAGAGAAAGTGGAAAATTGGAAACAGCCGCAGAGACTAAACTAAAAAGGGAGAAAGGAGAAAGGAGAGGGTTTAAATTCCATTAGGACTGTAAACAAGGGGAACGCAAAGGCTGCAACTCCGCAGCTCCATACCTGGCGATGCTCTGGTGGGAAGGGCGAATCCCCAGGAGCAGAGTGGGGTCTGGGAGGTTCTTGGGCCACATGGGGAAAAGCGGTTCCACTGCTGGAAGGACATTCAGTAGAGACTGTTGAGGCCACCAGGTCCGAGCACACCCCAGAGAACGGCCACATTCGCTGGAGCTGGAACAAGGTCCTTAAGGGTGAAGCCTGGTGCCAGATGTGTGTTGTGATTTTCCATTATCCCCAAAATGCTGCTGCTACACTATCTTGCGAACTTTTTCTGGGGCGGGGTGGCACCTTGCCGCAGTCTCGGGGCACCAGCAGCAGCAGCAGGGTCCAGCGAGGGCTCCTGGGTGCAGCCGACATTCGGCCATTGCTCATTTGGCCATTGCTCCATGAGACACTTCCACAGAAGGGTGGAACAGGTCAAAGCCGCAGTCCTTCAGAAGTAAGGGGCCGGGAAAAACAGTCCCATCTGAGGCAAAACTCGAGAGAGAGGTACTGCCTGGGGCCTGGTCACGGAGAGTGAAAAAGCGGGGAGTGGGCAAAAGCTGAAGACAGAGATCAGGTGCGTGATTGCTGACCCGGGAAAACACACTGGGTACCTGGGCGCCGCCATCTTCACCAGTCCCGCGCATGCGCATACGCACCTACGAGCGCTGCAACAATCCACTCTAGTAGGCTGAGCAGCGCCGTCTAGTGGAGAGGGGAGCGGTTACACTGAGCCCCGCCCAGCTGGGCCAACTTCGCTCTTCAAGAACACAAGTCTCACCGCCGGCTTAGTTTATGGACTGTAAAGCACTATATAGACTGACTTCTAGGGGAAAATGAAGTAATTTCAGTCCTACTTCAATCTGTTAGCAGGTCCATCTATTCAATTTTCTTTTTTTTTCTTTCTTTTTCACTTTTCTTTTTCTTGAATATAGAAGGAGAAAAAATTCATTTTCATTTGCAATTTTTATTAAAAATATTTTTCTTTAATTTTTATTACTATATTTTTTACTTTTGTGTAAATTTTTTCAAATTCTATTTTATTTCCATCATTTTATTTTAGTCTACTTCAGTGTATTCACCTTCTCAAATTTTCAAACGATCTCCTTTTTCTTCTTCTTTTTTCTCTTTCATTTCTTTTTCTTGAATGCAGAAAGAGGAAAACTTCACTTTTACCTTCAACTTCTATTAAAAATATTTTTCTTTAATTTTTTTACTATAATTTTTGCTTTTATGTAAATATTTTCAAAATCCATTTTACTTCCATCATTTTATTTTAGTCTCCTACAGTGTATTCACTTTTTCAAATTTTCAAATGATTTCCTTTTTTCCCTTTTTTTCTTTTTTCTTTTTTTCTCTTTTGGTTTCTTTTTCTTGAATATAGGGAAAGAAAAATTCATTTTTTAAATTTTTAATAAAAATATTTTTCTTTATTTTTTCTACTATCTTATTTACTTCTGTGTATATTTTTTCAAATTCTACTTTACCTCCATCATCTCATTTTAGTTTACTTCAGTGTATTCATTTTCTCAAATTCTCAAACAATTCCTTTTTTTTCCTCTCCCCGTTTTTTTCTTTAATTTGTCAAACCACTTTTAACACTCAGACCAAAACACACCTAGGATCCAGCATCATTTATTCGATTTGTGTGTGTGCGTGTGTTTAATTTTTTAATTCTAATATTTTTAAAATTTTAATTCATTTTTAATTTTAATTTTTCTACCTCATTAATTCCTTTTCTCCCTTCAAAATGATGAAATGAAGGAATTCACCCCAAAATAAAGAGCATGAAGAAACGACAGCCAGGGATTTAACCAACACAGATACAAGCAAGATGTCTGAACCAGAATTTAGAATCACGATAATGAGAATACTAGCTGGAGTAAAAAAATAGATTAGAATCCCTTTCTGTGGAGATAAAAGAAGTAAAAAATAGCCAGAATGAAATAAAAAATGCTATAACTGAGCTGCAATCACAGATGGATACAGCGGCAGCAAGGATGGATGAGGCAGAACAGAGAATCAGCGATATAGAGGCCAAACTTATAGACAATAATGAAGCAGTAAAAAAGAGGGAGATGAAGGCAAAAAAGCATGATCTAAGAATTAGAGAAATCAGTGGCTCATTAAAAAGGAATAACATCAGAATCATAGAGGGTCCCAGAAGAGGAAGAGAGAGAAATAGGGGTAGAGAGTTATGTGCACAAATCATAGCGGAAAACTTTCCTAACCTGGGGAAAGACACAGACATCAAAATCGAGGAAGCACAGAAGACCCCCATTAGATTCAACAAAAACAGATCATCAACAAGGCATATCATAGTCAAATTCACAAAATACTGAGGCAAAGAGAGAATCATGAAACCAGCAAGGGAAAAAAAGTCCCTAAGCTACAAGGGAAGACAGATCAGGTTTGCAGCAGACCTATCCACAGAAACTTGGAAGTCCAGAAAGACATGGCAGGATATATTCAGTGTGCTAAATCAGAAAAATATACAACCAAGAATTCTTTATCCAGCAAGGCTGTCATTCAAAGTAGAAGGAGAGATAAAAAGTTTCCCAAACAAAAAATAGTTTGTGACCACTAACCAGCCCTGCAAGAAATTTTAAGGGGGACTCTCTGAAGGGAGAAATGATGAAAAAAAAAAAAAATATATATATATATATATACACATATATGTATGTATATATATACATATACATATATATGTATGTATATATATACATGTATGTATGTATGTATATATATGTATATATATATATGAATAAATAAATAAATACCAAAAGCAACAAAGATTAACACACAATTAACGTGATTCATCACAACAATAAAAGGACAAGAACCATATGATCCTCTCAATAGATGCAGAGAAAGCATTTGACAAAATACAGCATCCTTTCTTGATAAAAACCCTCAAGAAAGTAGGGATAGAAGGAGCATACCTCAATATCATAAAAACCATATAAGAACGACCCAATGCTAACATCATCCTCAATGAGGAAAAACTGACAGCTTTCCCCCTAAGGTCAGAAACAAGACAGAGATGTCCACTCTCACCACTGTTATTCAACATAGTATTGGAAGTCTTAACCTCTGCAATCAGATAACACCAAGAAATAAAAGGCATCCAAATCAGCCACAAGGAGGTCAAATTTCACTCTTCGCAGATGATACTCTATATGAAAAACCCAAAAATTCCACCAAAAAACTGCTAGAACTGACTCATGAATTCAGCAAAGTTGCAGGATGTAAAATCAATGCACAGAAATTGGTTGCATTCCTATTCACCAACAATGAAGCAACAGAAAGAGAAATCAAGGAATCGATCCCAATTACAGTTGCACCAAAAACCATAAAATACCTAGGAATAAATCTAACCAAAGAGGTGAAAAACGTATACACTGAAAACTATAGAAAGCTTATGAAAGAAATTGAAGAAGACACACAAAAAAAATGGAAAAAGATTCCATGCTCCTGGATAGGAAGAACAAGTATTGTTAAAATGTCGATACTACCCAAAGCGATCTACATATTCAATGCAATCCCTATCAAAATAACACCAGCAATCTTCACAGAGCTAGAACAAATAATCCTAACATTTGTATGGAACCAGAAAAGACTCCGAATAGCCAAAGCAATCTTGAAAAAGAAAACCAAAGCTAGAGGCATCACAATCCTGGACTTCAACCTATGCTACAAAGATGTAATCATCAAGACAGTATGGTACTGGCACAAGAGCAGGCCCTCAGATCAATGGAATAGAATAGAGAACCCAGAAATGGACCCACAAACGTATGGCCAACTAATTTTTGACAAAGCAGGAAAGAATATCCAATGGAATAAAGACAGTCTCTTCCACAAGTGGTGCTGGGAAAACTGGACAGCGACATGCAGAAGAATAAACCTGGACCACTTTCTTACACCATACACAAAAATAAACTCAAAATGGATGAAAGACCTCAATATAAGACAGGAAGCCATCAAAATCCCCGAGGAGAAAGCAGGCAAAAACCTGTTTGATCTTGGCCACAGCAACTTCTTACTCAACACATCTGCGGAGGCAAGGGAAACAAAAGCAAAAATGAACTACTGGGACCTCATCAAAATAAAAAGCTTCTGCACAGGGAAGGAAACAACCAGCAAAACTAAAAGGCAACCGACAGAATGGGAGAAGATATTTGTATACGACATATCAGATAAAGGGTTAGTATCTAGAATCTATAAAGAACTTCTCAAACAACACCCAAAAAACAAATAATCCAGTGAAAAATGGGCAAAAGACATGAATAGACACTTCTCCAAAGAAGACATCCAGATGGCCAACCAACACATGAAAAAATGCTCAGCATCACTCATCATCAGGGCAATACAAATCAAAACCACAATGAGATACCACCTTACACCTGTCAGAATGGCTAACGTTAACAACTCAGGCAACAACAGATGTTGGCAAGGATGCGGAGGAAGAGGATCTCTTTTGCATTGTTGGTGGGAATGCAGACTGGTGCAACCACTCTGGAAAACAGTATGGAGGTTCCTTAAAAAACTAAAAATACAACTACCCTACGACCCAGCAATTGCACTACTAGGCATTTATCCACAGGATACAGGTGTGCTGTTTCAAAGGGACACATGCACCCCCATGTTTGTAGAAGCACTATCAACAATAGCCAAAGTATGGAAAGAGCCCAACTGTCCATCGATGGTGAGTGGATAAAGAAGATGTGGTATATATATGCAATGGAGTATTACTCGGCAATGAAATAGAATCAAATCTTGCCATTTGCAACTACGTGGATGGAACTGGAGGGTGTTATGCTAAGTGAAATTAGTCAGTCAGAGAAAGACAAAAATCATATAACTTCACTCATAGGAGGACTTTAAGAGACAAAACAGATGAACATAAGGGAAGGGAGACAAAAATAATATAAAAACAGGGACGGGGAAAAAACAGAAGAGACTCATAAATATGGAGAACAAACTGAAAGTTACTAGAGGGGTTGTGGGAGGGAGGGATGGTCTAAACGGGTAAGGGGCACTAAGGAATCTACTCCTGAAATCATTGTTGCACTATATGCTAACTAATTTGTATGTAAATTTAAAAAAATAAAATAAAATAATAAAAAAATAAAATTAAAAAATTAAAAAAAGATCTTCAGCAGCCCCATCATTTATGACTCTATCATCACCCAATCATACAAAGATGATAGAAATTAATTTCTTTGTCTGAAGGCAGCATGTCCAAGACCTTTTCTGACAAGTCTTCAACCGCCATAAAGCAGAAACTCTGACACCATCGCCAGGCGTTACCTAACACTGTGGTTTTTGGAGGAATGCGGTGTAGGCTGGTGTAGTAGATTTCATTATTGTTCCCAATTCTTTATCCCTCCCTCTCTACATGCTCTTTGTCATGTGCTGTGTAGTTCATCTCACTAGAGAATAAAGTTCCTGCTTCACTGATGTTGGGTTTAGCTGTGGGACTTGGACATGGGAATGCTAGTAAACCTAACATGAGAAGGTTTGAATCATAATTGCACAATTCATCTTGCCCTCTTGACTACTGTCATTTCCATAAGAAGACAAGCCCTGGGAGGTCCAAGGAGGATGACAGAAGCATGGTTCTGGGCTAGACCCAGTATGCATTTTGGAGCTAAGATCAACTGAACACAGCCTACATCAGCTGAATCTTAGGCAACCCACAGACAAGTGAGCAAGAATAAATAATTGTTGTTTTAATCCACTGTGCCATTTGCTGCGGAGCATTATGTGGTAACAGTTAACTGATAGAGCCCAGGACTGGGATTATTTAGGATACTTTCAGCTATAATTAACAGAGAATGCTACCTACAAGAGATTCAACAAAATTTCAGTTGGGTCTTTAGTGTCAGGCAACTGAAGCAAATTCAGCCAAACTGAATAAGAAAAAGCAATTTATTAAGAGGATATAGGAGAGTTACAATTGTGGCAGAGGTTTCTGGAAACCTGGACTTGGAGTCTTCAAATTCAGAAACAACATCAGGACCTGATCATATAGTCGTTCTGGTTGCAATGTAACTGCTACCACCTCAGGCTACATATCCTTATGTGCCACCTCTGCTAGACATCAGATTCTACTACTAGAACCGGTAACACTGCTGTTTCTGGAAATTGAACAGAAATGTCGAGTCTCTGGTTCTGCTTCATGAAACTTCATGAATTGAATCACCATTAGATTCTGACTAGAGTATATGTTGTATACTCGACATAGAGCCTCGCTCATACTACACCTTAACCTCAAGAGAGAATGAAGTGAGTGTCTGACATTTTAACTTCTCTTGTGAGAAGTGGGCTATTCATAAAGTGGGGAATTCCTAACATATAAAAGAGATTGTGAGCTGGCCAGCCACAGTGAAAGATAAATGCTCATTTCAAACAATCAGGGCGGCTATCAGCTCATATATCAGTATGTCTGGATAGGGAAGTCTTCCTTAAAGCTTGACTCTGGCATATATATATGAAATATATGTCTCTGCCCCTGGTTCCTGGAACAGAGCCCCTAAAACTGGTAATTCCCTAGGTAATTTTCCTAGGAGCCTTTTTTGTTCTTTGAGACAACTCTAGATGGGCTCCTGGATGGTTCCTGAATCAAGACTGGTCACCAAAAGACCAAACCATGATCAGAAACTTTGGATTTTCAGCCCCATCCCCCATCCTCTAGAAAGAGGAGAGGGGCTCGAAGTGGAATTAATATTTGGTCATGCCTGTGTTCTATTTTGATCCCAATAGAACAGAGTTCAGCAAATTTCCAGGTTGTTGAACACATTCATGCTGGGAGGGTGATGCACCCCAACTCCATGGAGAAAGAAGTTCCTAACCTCAGGACCATCACAGACTTTACCCTATATATATCTTCATCTAGCTATTCATTTGTATCCTTTACCACATCCCTTAATAAACTGGTAAACATAAGTAATTGTTTCCCAGAGTTCTGTGAGCTACTCTAGTAAATTAATGAAACCTGAGGATGGGTCTGAGGAACCTCTGATTTGTTGTGGGTAACCTGGGCACCTACTACTTGTGATTGGCATCTGAAGTGCGGAGGAAGCAATCTTAAACTGTGGGATCCGTTGCGATCCCTGGGTAGATAGTGTCAGAATTGATTTGAATTGCAGGGCCCTCAGCTGACATCATGGAGAATGGCTTGGTGTGGGGAACAACCTCCACCCCCACATTTGGTGACCAGAAATGTCACAAGTGTTGTGAGTGTTCTGTATTAAAGGAAGGGGGACAGCCAGAAGGGAAGAACTGGGTTTCTCCCTGCATAGGAGGGAGAACCGTGGTTTTTTCAAATTTGGTAATATCCTCTGATTTTCTCTGTAATTTCTTCTTTGAGAATACTTTAGAGTATGTAGTGTAATATCTAAATCTTTATGGCATTTTCTAGACATTTATTGATATTTGTTTTTCAGTTTTATTCTATTGTGGGCAATGTACTCTATATGTTTTTAATCCTTTGAAATGAATTAAGATTTGTTTTATGAATCAACATATAATCTGTCTTGGTGGAAATTCCATGTGCTGTTGCAAAGATTCCAGTAATTGGTGTGGTGTTCTATAATATCAACTAGGGCAAGTTGGTTGTTAGTGTAGCTCAAAATTTCTAGAACTACTTCAATTAATTGCCAAGAGAAGTGAGTTAAAATCTCTGTAAAAATTGTGGGTTTGCCTCTTTTTTCATTTTATTTCTGTCAGGTTTCTCCTTGTATTCTGAATATATTTTATTAGATGTTATGTATTCTTCATGAATTATTGAATTATAATTATACTACTTCATATATAACACAAGAATTTGTAGCAGTATAATACTATTTCTCCTTATTCCTGTTGTTGAGTGCTATTGGTGACATAAGTTTTACTTCTACTTGTTGTATACCCCGTAATACATGATTATTATGAAGTTTTAATAAGTCTATTGTCTTTATAAAAATCTAATGAATAAGGGGGAAATATTGTTTACATTTACACACATATTTACTATTTCTGGCCCTTTACATTACTCCCTGTGGGTCTGAATTTCCATCAGGTACCTTTCCTTTTTGACCTGAAGAATTTCCTTTACTAATTTTTATAGTGGGATTTTGCTGGCGACAGGTTTTCTAGACTTCAGTTTTTCTGAAAGTTTCTTAATTTTGCATTCACTTCTGAAAGATAGTTTTGCAGTATATGGAAATCTAGGTTGGCCATTGTCTTTTCTTTCATCACTTGAACTACATCTTTTCATTATCCTTAGAACTCTATCGTTTCTGATAAGAAGGTGGTTGTCATTCTTATCACTATTCCTCTATGTAATGTCCTTTTTTTCTCTTTAAAAATGTTCTCTTCTGGGGCACCTGGGTGGCTCAGTTGGTTAAGCCTCTGACTTCGGCTCAGGTCATGATCTCATGGTGCATGAGTTCTAGCTGCATTTAGGGCTCTGTGCTGACAGCTCGGAGCCTGGAGCAGCTTCAAATTCTGTGTCTCCCTCTCTCTCTCTGTCCCTCCCACATTCATGCTCTGTCTCTCTCTTTCTCCTTCAAAAATAAATAAACATTAAAAAATTATTTAAAAAATGTTCTCTTCTTTTTTCAAAAGTTTTATTATGATGTGCCTCAGTATAGTTTTCTTTGCATCTAACCTTGTTGTTTCTGAGTTTCTTAGATCTCTGGAATGATGTTTTAAAGCAAATGTGGTAAAATTTCAACCAATCTACCTTTAAATGCAGTTTCTCCTCTATTGTCTCTCTTCTTACTCTGGGGCTTTAAATATAATTATTTTAAATCACTTGATAGAGTTTCACAGCCATTGAGATTCTGTTCTCTCCTCCTTTTTCAATTTTCCTTCCTTTTGTGGTTCAGTTTGTTTTTAAGTTTATTTATTTATTTTGAGAAAGAGAGAGAAAGCATGAGTTGGGGAGGGGCAGAAAGAGAGAGGAGGGAGAGAATCCCACGTACTGACAGTGCAGAGCCTGATGCAGAGCTCGAACCCTAAAACCTTGAGATCATGACCTGAGCCAAAGTTGGATGCTCAACCGACTGAGCCACTCAGGCGCCCCCCATTTGCATATTTTTTATTGACTTGTCATCAACTTTGTCATCAAACTTCATCAAGTTTCTTCTACCATATCTTTCTATAATTTTCATTTGATAAATGTTTGATTTCAACATTGTTTATTTCACTTCTAGGATTTACATCTGGTTCTTTTTCAGAATTTCATGTCTCTGTTGAAATTTCCCATCCCTTAACTGATTGTATTAATTTTTTTCTATTGACTTTTTAAATATATTTTTAATAGTTTTAAAGTACCTGTCTACTAACACAAACATCTGGGTCACCCAGAGCTTTTTATCAACTTTTTAAAAAATTCTATATGATCTGATTTTTCGGTTTCTTCACACTCCTAGAAATTTTTTTTTTATATATGCCAGACATTGTCAGTGATACATTGTAGAAACTGTGGATTCTGTAATCTTCCTCAAAGGTGTGTTGAGGTTTGTTTTTCTTTCCCTAGCAGACAGTTAAATTACAGATGAATCACCTTGATCCTACAGAGGCTTGGTTACAGGCTTTGTTTTGGCAGGTTCATTTTTTGTTTCCATTAGTTCTAGGGCATAGCTGTTAGTCCTGGATTTCGGTGGTTACTCTTAAGATCTGGCCCTTGAAATTTCAGCGGAAAGACCAAGGTGTTTACTAAACCTTCCAACTTAGCATGATTTGAACTCCATACTCAGGTTTTCTAACGCTAAGTAATTGCTAAAATCCTTGCCCATCTCTTTCAGGTTTCCAGAGTTGCTCTCTGGCTGAGTTCCCTGGAGACTTTGCATGGACATGCATAGTTTAGGAGTCAGCCAAGCATTTGAGGAATGTTTGTATTTGGATTTTGGGACTCACTTCTGTGTATCTCCCTCATTCCTGGAATTTTCTTTTCGTTTTCCAGGTGTGACTATAATAACCCTAAAAACTATCCTCTGACTCTTCAACTCAGCAAGACTGCTGTTTTCTGCCTGACTTCTGTTCCCTTTGCATCGTGAAGTCGAGAAAACTCTCTCAAGAAAGTGATGGGGAATGTGATATTTTACCCAGTATGCTTCCCTTTCTTCAAGACTGTCTCCCTTTCAGTTTTTGTCTGTTCTGAGTTGCTTTCCAGGGCTTCGAAACAACGGTTATTTCTTCTTATATTTTGTTCAAAACTCATACCTGTTGCCAGCAGAAAAGTAGTCCAATACAAGCTGCTCTGCTATTAAGTTGAAAGTCCAATAATGACTTACTCTTAAGAATGAGGAAGAACTTTTCCAGACATCTCTGGCAAGTTCTCCTAATGATTCATTGGCCAGAATTGGGTCCCCTGTTTTTTTCCATAAAGATTTTCAGATTGTTCTTGAGCAATGAGCATTAATTAGCAATGAAAAATTACTCCTGCAGTCAAGAGTGGAGTTAGCTTCCTCTGAGGCAAGGAACTGCATGGAGCACAGGGGATAAAGACAAATACATAAAGAAACCAATATTTGGTTAGGAAGAAAAAGAGGATATTTCATAGAGAGAAGAGAGAATAGAAGAAAGGAGGGACAAACCACTGGTTCTCAACCCAAGCTGCACATCAAAACCATCCTTTTAAAATATTAATTAAAATCCAGTATCTTCTGGACGCATTGAGGCAGAGGTTGGGCCTCCAAGGCTCTGGTGGCCCTGCTCCCTTGGCTTTGGGTGGTCCTACCCCTGTGGAGACTCAGGGCCTGGGTTGTGTGAAGCTCCTGTTGAAGTTCTGGCAGCTCTACCTGTTTGGGCCTGCAGGGGTGGCCCCAACCCAATGGCTGTTTGCAGTGGCCCCCCCTACTTGGGGAGAGCTCTCTTGAGCCTCTTTTGGAAGGACACTAATCCCATTCATGAGGACTCCACCTTCATGACCTTATCATCTCCCAGATGCCCCACCTCCTAATACCATCACATTGAGTACTGGGCTTCCACATATGAATTTGGGAGAGACAAAAACATTTAGACCATAGCACCATGGAACTTGTTTAAAATAAAAACCCCTGGGCCCAATCCTAGAATGAAACCTAGAAATCTGCTGTTCATACAAACTTACCAAGTGGCTCTGAGGTAGAATCTTTTTTAAATAAGAGGAGGGTTTTTTTAACCATTCATGGAATTTGCTCTGCTCACATTTGCACCCAAGGACTCCTTGCTACTCCGTAACCCTTCAGGGCCTGCAGCCTTCAAGTGGGGGTCTACTGGTGGAGCCTGCATTATTGGAGTGGTACAAAAGCCCAACGTGCAACACTAGAAGGATGGACAGGAATATCCACATGGGAAAATGGATGGGTACAAGTAGCAACCGCATGAGACCAAAGGAAAGCAATGTCCATTCCCACTGAAGAGGCATATGAAAGTGTTCATAGGGGATATTAATGGAGCATCTCAGGACATCCATGTAGGTAATGTAAGGGCACACAAGTCTATGGGACCTGGAAAAGCCACACACAAATGTCCCCATGAGATGCTGAAATGTAATATATAGCCACATGGGTTCTTGCAGGACACATGGGTTCTTGTGGGACACTGAGGGTAACAGGCTTGACAGCCAACAGGGTGAGAGAATGCCACAGCAACACCAATTAACTGGGCCTGAGTGAGGGTGACCAGAAGGGAAAGACAGGTTGGGGTGAGCCATCAAAGATAATACCTGCTCAGAGATCCTTGTACAATGTAGAGATAAGGTTCTTGAGTTTGTGAGCTCCTAAAAGGAAGTGACTTTGTTTAATGTATCCTTGCATCATTAGGACCTGTCACAGGGCCGGCCTATAGCATGTATTCAATACATAAGGTGACCAAATAACTTATCCCCCAAACTGGGTTGCTTTTGGTAGTAAAAGAGGATGCCATTAATAACTATGCCAGGATAAAAGGCATAAACCAGTACCATTCTGGTACACTGAGAAGTATAGTTGCCCCACCGATAAATTTTGGGTAAACAGGTGGGTGGATGAAGGAGGGTATTACTTTTTAAGTGGAAACAGTAACTGAAAATACCCGAAGATACCATAGACTGGCGTCTCAGACAGGAAGACAGGCCTTCTCAAAGGTAATAAAGCTGTGGCATAAGGGTGGCTGCAGACTTTCTGTGAAGTGGCTTGTGTGGTCCTGGATGAGAACAGCACAGTGGGAGATGTGCGAGAGCGCTCACCTGGCAGCTGCAGATGCACATCAGACACTGCGTTTCCAATAAGATTTGTGTTTTTGTGATGGGGATGGGAGTGGTGAGCTAAGGCAATGCCCTTACCGGCTCCTGGGGCTACTACAAACAGCCGTGTCACTTCTGCAGGGAGCCTTGATGAGCTGTGCTGGCAGGTGCAGACTTCCAGCTCCCATGCACAGAGCAAAGTTAAGATGAACTCAGGAAAGAGGGGGCTAGGGAGCAGGAAGCAAAATGACTTTCTGAGCACAGCATTCCAGAAGTGGCACTTTCCCACTGACTTTAAAGAAACATGAAATTTGTTAAACAGTGATATATAGTTTAAAAGAAATGAGCAGAAGCAGTGGGAAAGCGAAACCATCAGGCCTTCTGAGGAAGTGGCTCTGTGCTTGACCTTCTTCACCACAGTGGGCCCCAGTGTTGGGCCTCATGCTGCCATTCCTGTCAGGAAGCCATGCCCCTTCCCCATGGCCTGCAGCCCTTGCTCCACCTCTAAAAGATGGTCTTCTGGGCCACCTGGTTGGCTCAGTCCATTAAGTGTCTGACTCTTGGTTTCATGATCCCCCAGTTTGTGGGTCTGAGCCCCACACTGGACTCTGCGATGACAGTGCAGAGAGATCCCTGCTTGGAATTCTCTCTCTCCCTCTCTCTCTGCCCCTCCCCACTCACACTCAATCTCTCTCTCTCTCTCAAAATAAATAAAAACTTAAAAAAGAGAGAGAGAGATGGTTTTCTGTGGTAATGCAGAGGAGCCCTCGACTCTGGGAGCAGGAAAAGATCAAGAGGCTCTGCAAGACTGTGTGGGGGTTTGGTCATGCATCTCAGAAGGAGACCATATGAGCTGTGTGCTCCCGGGCAGGCCAATTAACTTCTCTGATCAGAATTTCTCTTCTGTCACGTTGGGATTCTAACAGCTACATGGCATTGGGAGTAGGCAGAGGATGGAAGTGAGGTGAGAGCAGCTGCCTCGTTTCCCGCCGGGCCTTCCTCCATTAGCCCTGCAGCCCAGAGGCTGCTAGGTTCAGTGAGTTTAGCCCTGAGCCAATGATAAACAAAGACCAGGAAGTCTGCTTGGCGGGAGGAGGGAGAAAACAACTCCAGCGCAACCTCACAGGGAAACGCTTTTCTATTAATCTTTGATTTTCGGTGCTATGAGTTCCTGGCACTTCAGCACTTCATAAAGAAGCAGTAAGTGGGAAGGAAGAGGTGGAGAGAAAGAGAGAGAGAAGGCGGTGCCGGCAGGGCAGAAGTGTCACCCAGTGGCCTTGTTATAGGAAAGGAGTGAGCAGGAGCATGTGCTCAGAGGAAGAGAGGAAAAGGTGGTGGCTTGTGGTTGCCAGGTGCCAGTACTGGAGGGCAGGCCTGAAATGTTTCAGTGTGCTGTAGAAGTTTCCACAACTCATCCTGTGTGGTGGCTCAGCCTATACCAGGTCCTGGATACAACGACTGGGGAGTATTCTAGGCAACTCTGGGTGTGGATCTGTGACCAAGAAGTTCCTTTTAAGCTGGTGATATGCATACCAGTGTGGGAAAGGAGGTCAGGGGGCTAGCCTGGCCTCTCAGTAAGTTAGTAGCTGCCCCTCTCCTGTGCTGTCCTGAGAAGGGCAGAACCAAATCTTGAATGCCTGCCGAACGGGGTATGAGATGCTGAGGGCAGAGACCCTTTGCATTTGTCTCAGTAACTCAGCATTAAACTGGTGCATAGTCAATGTTTGTACAATTTTTCAAATTCGCAGATACTCCTGTGTTTCCGTAGGTTTTGCAACCTTTCCTCTGTCTTCAGGAAAGAGCACTCTGGGATTCCTGTGTCACTTCCCTCGTGTCTTTGTGGGACATTCCCAGAGAGAATTTTAACCCCAAATAGTAATAATAATAATAATAATAATAATAATAATATTTTATCTAAACAAGTAACCTAATTATGAGTTTGGTTTGACTTTCAAACTCACAAAGCTATGGAAACAAAATGATAGAATCTAGTGTAAACAGAGCCCAGCTCACAGTGAGCTCAGCCTCTTTTTCAGACAATGGGCTAAATTAATTGTTGTCTGAAAGAGGAAATTCAACTGCAAAAGCCACCAGGCAGATTTGCTTTTCTTCTCTATTCCAGAGTACAGTTAAACAGTCTCTGCTGGTCTACAAAACAGCACCCTTTGGGATATTTTCCCCTGCAAAGAAATGAGAGAACAAAATAATTTTTGAAGGGTTGTTGTACCTAGACTGGTGCCTCAAAAGCTTTTAGGTCACTTCTATTGAACACAGAGGAAAATAGGGCTGTGTAATTGGCCAGGAAATAAAGGAACACGATCTGTTTTCACCTCCATTATCTAACTAATGGAGGTCACTATGTCTGATTGTGACTAAGGTTAATCATTCTGACAGATGTACCTGTGGAGACTCAGCTAAGTTGTTTTGCTTGTCCCTTGGCTGAATCAGATTGTCGTCCCTTTGTTGGGGTGGCAGGAGTGGTTTATGGCATCCAAGTTATTATTTCCCAGTAGGTTCCTTGCATTTTCAAATGGGAACACACATTTATTTTCTTTGGAAAGTGCATTTACAACCAAGCTAATTGGCTTGCTTCTCCACTGACCAAAGACCACGGTTATTGGTGGTGTTAAGATCCTTTATAAACTTGCTGAATATAATCTTACAGGCTGATAAAGGAAAGGAATGAACAAAGACCACATCACAGCTGGAACCTGAATGATTAGGGAGGGACAGCAGTGTTGTTAGGATGTTGGGGAAGAGAGGACTTTGGTACTAATGCTGTTTCTCACTTGCAAACAGTGAGAAATACCCTCAAAATACCATTAGTCAATGATTCCATTTAATGTAACGTTTTAACTTCAAAATAGTTTCTATTAAAAAGTGTTTGGGGCACCTGGGTGGCTCAGTCAGTTAAGTATCCGACTTTGGCTCAGTTCATAATCTCACAGTTCGTGGGTTCGAGCCCCACGTCAGGCTCTGTGCTGACAGCTCAGGGCCTGGAGCCTGCTTCAGATTCTGTGTCTCCTTCTCTCTCTGCCCCTCTCCTGCTCACACTCTGTCTCACTCTGTCTCTCAAAAATACATGAAAAAAAATTTTTTTAATTGTTTGTCAGTCTGGATTTGATCAGCAGTTTTAAACAACTGGATGGATTCCCAGTCTTAGCTGTTTTCCCAGAAAATTGTTTCCTCATACATAGTGCAGCTAGTTTGCAGAAAGATGTGGGAAATTATTCTCCACATAAGCAAGTCTGCTGGGTATTAAGTATTTTTCTATAAAGTCACATGAAGTAACAAGATTGGGCAAGATGTATGAATAGAGTATAAAAAGTCAAAATGGCAGAGTTTCTTGCTAGGATTCTCTTGGCAATTTTTCCTAATGTTTGTGCCAAGGGCTCTCTGGTATAATTTATTAGCTCCTTTAGTAATAGTGAAATTTTCATTAGAAATGTAGCTCTATGTTACTTACTAAAAATGACTACTATTTTCAAACGCTTTCTAAGTGCCAGGCACTATTCAAAACCCTGCATGAATATTATAAACATCACAACAACCTGATGAACTAAGCCTTATCGTTACCCCCTTTTTACAGATGAGAAAAAGGAATGTAACTGTCCTGTGCCATAAAACTATTAAATGGTAGCATCATGGTTCCAGGCAGCATGGCTCCAGAACCCATGATATTCAGAGTGGGTCTGTGGACCAGTTATAAATGCAGATTCTTGGGTTCCCAGAACTCCTGAAGTCAGAATCTGCATTTTAATATCTCAGGAGATTCATCTGCACAATAGAGTTTAAGGAGTTCTGGTATACTATCTCCTTTTTGACTGGATTGATTTGGGCAAGGCATTTAACTTTTCTGAGCCTCAGATTTCTTGTCTATAGAACAGATACAATAGCACAGTCTTTGTAGATTTGTTGTGATAACACAAAGAAATGCCGCAAAGATTCTGGCATTCAGAAAGTGCTTGATGTCTAGGCAATGGAATGATGTTTAAGTATCCCCAGGCTTTGGGGCACCTGGGTGGCTCAGTTCGTTAAGTGTCTGACTTTGGCTCAGGTCATGATCTCACCGTTCACGAGTTCAAGCCTGGAGCCTGCTTTGGATTCTGTGTCTCCCTCTCCCTCTGCCCCTCCCCTGCTCATGCTCTGTCTCTCTCTGTCTCTCAAAAATAAACATTAAAAAAAATTTTTTTTTAAGTATCCCCAGACTTCAAAAGTAGTCCATGATATTATCCAAAGAACTTAAAAAGACATCCACTACTCTGCTTCTCCTTGCTCCAAATACGCTTTCCACTACTGAACAGTTGAGTAACTAAACGTTTACAGAAACCTGTTTTTTTTTTAACTTTTGACTTTATGGTAGTACCTCCTGACTCCAAGCCTAGTACCCTTTCTTCCATATTGATTTTCTTGCCTTTTTAAAAAAAATTATTTCTGTGGTGCAAAATATATCATACATAGAGAAGGTAATATAAAACATACATATGTATAATATAAACAATAATCATAAAGCCATAAAAGCCATAAACTATAACCCAAGTCATAAATATAAGACCTTGATCTAGAATAAAATCTCTTCCCTTGTCCAGGAACTTGGACACTACCTTGTGCTCTCTTTATTCCCAGAGAAAATAGCTATCTTGATTTTTGTATTAGTTTTTTGCTTTCAAAAAAAATTCTTTTAATGTTTATTTATCTTTGAGAGAGACAGAGACAGAGACAGAGAGACAGAGCACAAGCAGGGGAGGCACAGAGAAAGAGGGAGACACAGAATCTGAAGCAGGCTCCAGGATATGAGATGTCAGCCTGATGTGGGGCTCGAACTCACAAGTCATGAGATCATCACCTGAGCCAAAGTCGGACACTAAATCGACTCAGCCACCCAGAAGCCCCAGTTTTTTGCTTTAACAAAAATAATTTCACCACGCCTGAATTCCATGTACAAGGAATTGTGCAGGAAATATTCTTTTGTGACTTGTTTATTTCACTCAGTCTTATTATTTTTACATTTCATTCATGTTGATGTGTGAACCGTAATTTGTTAAAATTTTCATTGCTTTTGGGTATTTAATTGCATACATGTTCCACAATTTATCTGCTAAAAAGACTTTGGGTGCTTTCTCGTGTTTTGGATAGGTAGTGCTGCCATGAGTACTTTTACTCATTTCTGTGACACACGTGTCCATTTATCTGGGTTGTGGCTTATGTTCATGTCGCCTCACTAGGGAAAGTTTCCAAGCGCTAGCACCAATCTGTAATCCCACCTACAGTAAAAGAATTCTTATTGCACCGCACACTCATCAACACTTAGTATTGTAGAAGTTTTGGGCCAGTCTGGTGGGTGCATTATTGGAAGTCATTGTGGCTTTAATTTGTGTTTTCTTATAGTGAGATTGAATATCTCTTGCAAGGTTATCGTTCATTTAGGGTTCCACCTTCTATGCAGTAACTGTTCAAATGTCTTTAACATTCTTTTTCTATTGGATTGTCTTATTCTTAACAATTCATGGAAAATCTACACATATCCTGGATACATGTCCTTTGTTATTTACATGTGTTGCCAGTATCTTTTGGTATTTTTGTGGATTTTCTTTGCATTCTTTTCATAGTGTGTCTTGATAAGCAGGTGTTTTTAACTTTAATGTAGTCACATTTATTAATCTATTTCTGTATGTTTTGTGCTTTCTATGTCTTGTTTAAGAAATCCTTTCCTACTCCAAGTCATAAACATGGTATAAAATTCCACATATTTATGTCTTAACATTTATGCTTTCAATCTACTTGGGATTAAAAAATTTTTTTTTGTTATGGAATGAGGTAGGATGTGCCATGTTATTTTTCTTCCATATGGGTAACCAACTGTCCCAGAACCTTTTATTGATAAATGCACTCTTTTCCTGTCCATCTCTAGTACTAACTCGGTCACATTATCCAGTTTTGATAAGTGCATAGGTCTTTTCTGTGAGTTCCCGATTTTGTCCTTTGATCTATTTGCCTGTTGCTTTGCTGATACTACACTGTCTTTTATAAAAAGCTATCTCAGCTTCTTCTTCAAGAGAAAGTCTTAGTTATTCTTGTTTTTTCTTTAGTTTTCTTAGCTGTAAAATTAGGAGCTAGTGTTAGATAATTTCTGTGGTTCTCTCTAACTCTGAAAGATTTATTTGATTCTATATGACAACATATTAGGTAATCACATGGTGGTTTTCCCTTGATGATACCATCAGATTTAGGGATTATTTTACCAAACTATATTAATCTTTTGAAATAATTTTACATGGTTCTGTTATGAAATTAACACTGCCCTTTTGTTTGTTTTTGAGAACTTTAAATGTTTATTTTTTTAATATTCATTTATTTATTTTTGAGAGAGAGAGAGACAGAGAGAGACAGAGAGAGAGAGAGAGAGAGATAATGTGAGCAGGGGAGGGACAGAGAGAGAGAGGGAGACACAGAATCCGAAGCAGGCTCCAGGCTCTGGGCTGTTAGCATAGAGCCTGACATGGGGCTCAAACTCACAAGCTGTGAGCTCATGACCTGAGCTGAAGTCCGAAACTTAACTGACTGAGCCACCCAGATGCCTCTGTTTTTGAGAACTTTAATGCTCTTAGACTCTACCGTCATTTTAGGATAATGGCATTGTTGATACACAAGAGTTTTTAGAGTGTTACATGTGCCCAGCAGTTGCTGGGATTTAAAGGAAATGTAAAGAAGCATAAATCACTGTCTCTGGTGTAGAAGAATTCATGTTTTAGCTGGGAGACATGGCAATGACCCAATGCTATCTCTGACACATCTGGACTTGGTTAGTTAATTTTCAGGACCTCGAGTTTTTGTGGTTTTTTTTTCTCCATATGAAAAATTAAGGTCTTATACTGTATTATGGTAATGCCTTTTTATTAGCTCTAACATTTGATGAATTTCCATATGACAGCTCTTTCTATTCTCCACCCATATGAAGGCCGTCAAAACACGCATAATCTGCAAATAACTCATCCAAGAAAAAAACTTGGAAGAGACACTCTTTCTCTTTATAAACACTTTGTTTGGAAGAGGGGCGTGGGGAACCATATCTGTGGCAATAAAAGAAAAAAAAAACAACAAAAACCAAAAAAACAAAAAATAACCTTTCTGGGTTTTTGCCCCCTCTGTTGAAATCAGAGTCTGTATTGTAAAGTTCTGTTTCTATTAACTAGTTTATCTTGTTTAGTTTGTAAGCCTGGACTCATGCCATGATAATGTGTTAGCTACTTTGTATGCCATCCAAATGCTGGATATGCTAACAAAAGAATTGCCTGAAAACAGCAAAGCACAGATGATCTTTGACACATTTTGAACCTAAATTTTAAAAAAAAAGCCAAAACGGAAACCTGTTTCCCCAGAGAACCGCTGCAGGGTGAATTTGCCTTGCCCTAAGGAGGAAAGGGAACTTTCCAACTACATAGAGGTAAAACCATGACTAGAATACTGATTTCCAACCCCAAATTGGCTCTTTCTCCCCATAGAAGTATATGACTCTGACACAGATGGCCTTTTGGGGAAGGCTCTGTGAGAGAGGAGATCCACTCTCTTCTAAGTGATGAAATGATTTTAAAATGATTACTCTGTATGCAAATAGCATTTCCCTAGGAGTGCAGAGAGGAAAGTCATACCTTACAGTACACTATAGCAGTAAATATTCATAGATGAACTCTTTCACTGAGGTCAAGGCTAATAAATATTTCTTCAAGAGATAGAATTTATGGCAGTCAAAAAATATGTCTGATCTATATTTTTACCGAATATGTTATGGACTGAATTATGTTGCTCCCAAAATCATATGTTGAAAGCCAATCTTAGAATGTGACTTTTTTCAAAGATGGGACCTTTAAGGAGGTAAGTAAGTATAGTAGGTCTTAAGTCTGGGACCCTAATCCAATAAGACTGGTGTCCTTATAAGAAAAGGAAGAGACATCAGGGATGGGCACATCTGGAGAAAAGGCCATGCAAAGACACAGTGAGAGGGTAGTCATCTGCCAGCCAAGGAGAGAGGCCTCAGCAGAAACCACACCTGCCCACACCTTGATCTTGGACTTCCAACCTCCAGACCATGACAAAATAAAAACTCCCAGTCTGTGGAGTTTTGTTATATGGCAGCCGTAGCAAACTAACATAATACCTACAGAATCTCCTTTTCTGAAATTTTCTCATTATTATTCTGGGAATAAAGGAACTGCTTTATTGACTTAACTCCATAAAAATGTTCTAGCTGAAGCCTCCTGTCCTATCAAGTAAAGCACAAGCACCTTGCCTCTTACTTTGGCTCCGGCTACTGCTCTGCTATTACAGAGCCTCTTACTCTTCCTGTCCCATTGTGCTCTCTCTGATCCCTCCCAGGGGCGCTGGGCTGGGTTGGGGGTGGGGGCTGTAAATCAACTAGGGTCACCCAGACTCGAGATGCAGGGGGATTCCAATTTTTCAAGTTGACACATAACATATAACTAGGTAAGCAAATATCAAGAATACTTGGGCAATCATGTAACCAAAGTGGAAAGTTAGCATTGATTTGGAAAATACAAGCAAGGCAGGGGCTAATTTTCTAAGAATTAAAATAACGACTCTTTACTTTTGGGTTTTTGTTTTGTCTTAAAATTTTTGTTTTTTACATTTATTTATTTTTGAGAGACAGAGAGAGACAGAGCACAAGCGGGGGAGGGGCAGAGAGAGGAGACACAGAATCCGAAGCAGGCTCTGAGCTGTCAGCACAGAACCCAACACAGGGCTCAAACTCACAAACCGTGAGATCATGACCTGAACTGAAGTCGGACGCTTAACTGACTGAGCCACCCAAGCACCCCTGTTTTGCTTTGTTTTTCATGCAGAGATCTCTGAATTGTCACTGGGGGTATTTGCCCAAGTTATCTTGCTTAACTGTTTACCTGGTTCACATTCTTACATAATGCTGTCTAATTTGTAATGAGTGAGCATGATTCAATTTCACCAAATCAGCATTTTCTGAAATGCATCTTTTGTTTTTTTCTCTGACTCGTATGTTTTTTAAAAAAGAAAGGGTTCTGTGGTCAAGAAAATTTAACAGTCTTCTCCCCCGCAACTCAAGTCACTTATTTTTATTTATTTACTTGTCATGATTTATTGCTGATTACTATGTGCCTAGTACTGTGTTGAGTGCTTTTTGTGCATTCTACTGTTTCATTCTTGCATTATAATTATAAGGTATATGCTCATCAATTTTATGTATAAGAAACTTGGGATCAGAAAAGCTAAATGATGATCCCAAGCCTGATTAGTGGCAGAGCTAGGATTTGAAAACAGATCTGTTGGGGCATTTAAGCACTGGGTGCTGCTACCTCACAGTCTTTCATGGATCACGTGCACAACGAGTCTCCCAGACTGACACATACGTTGCAGAGTTTCTCAAACCATTTGACACAAAATCCTTTACTGTTTTGTGTGTGTGTGAGTGAGAGAGAGAGTGTGCGTGTGTGTGTGTGTGTGTGTGTGGACTATCTTGGGAACCTTATTTCCCACAAAGCACACTCTGGAAAAACTTAAAAACTGGAAAAAAGTGACCCAAATATAACAGTTTCAATTGGCGAAAGGATCTTTGTTACAGAAGTACAACTAAAATACCACCTAAGACATCAAATTCTTTGTAATTAATAAGAAAGTCTTTTTAGGGGCACCTGGTTAGCTCAGTCAGTTAAGTGTCTGACTCTTGGTTCTGGCTCAGATCATGATCTCATGGTTCATGGGTTCGAGCCCCACGTCAGGCTCCACATTGGCAGTGTGGAGCCTGCTGAGGATTCTCTCTCTTTCTCCCTCTCTCCCTGCCCTGCCCCCCCCAAAATAAATAAATTTTTTAAAAAGTCTTTTTAAAAAATATTTAATGGTGACTATTCGAGATCACCCTAGAAGCAGAGCCTGAGATGGGCATGCGTATGCGGGAGATTTGTTGAGGGGATACTTTCAGGAGAGAGGGAACCATGAACCCAGGATAGGGCAAGGGAAGCTGGCTAGCAAGGATGAGGCCTCAGTGGGGGCCCACCTTCACGGTGATCCCATAGGGAGCTCTGGAGCATAAATTGCACCACATTGTTTATCTCATATTGAGACAAGGGGACTGGCTTTTTGTGGTCCTGTGTCAGTCAACCGTTGGCTTCATGCTGCTCCTACATGTGGTGGGGTGGGAGGGCAAAACTTCTCGAGGCAGCTCCTGTTGGCTGGAGACGGTTCTCTGGACAAGAAGCACAGCAGCTGGGTGGTGATTGATGCCCCAGCTCAGTAAACTGGAGCTGGGTGACACATCAACAGCACTCACCATATCCTCCCCATGTACTGGTCAGATCCACTCGCTTCTTATATCAAGTTCACTCCATCTACATATAGATTCTTCACAATTTTTTTTAATGTTTATTTTTGAGAGAGAGAGAGAAAGAGAGAGAGAGTGGGGGGCGGGGGGGGGGGGCAGAGAGAGAGGGAGACACTGAATCTGAAGCAGGCTCCAGGCTCTGAGCTGTCAGCACAGAGCCCAAGGCACGGCTCAAACCCACAGATTGAACCATGAGATCATGACCTGAGCTGAATTCATGACCGTGAGATCATGGCCTGAGCTAAATTAACTGAGCCACGCAGGCACCCCTGATTCTTCACAATTTCTAAGGGAATCTGACAAAGGCAGATTTGATGGGGGGCACTATAGCCCCACTACTGCAGTTTGTCCTGGGACAACAATGGACATTCCACCACCTTCCTCCTCCACTTGTTTAGATTACCATCCCTTTCTGTTAGTACTTATGCTAGCCTGCATGGCTAGTCTGCGTGGCTTGTCTGGTTAAGTGACCCAGACCTTCCTCCCTGGGGTGGTCTGAGCCACTGACGAGTGGTTGCACTTGCCCGTGTGCAGCTAAAACTGGGTATGGAAGTATTAATATAGCCCCAGTGGAACACTGAGAGCCAAATATATTCCCCCCTAGCCCATTATGTAGCGTAAAATCTACCTCCATGTAATCATCAGTGACTCCTGCAAGTGTGCTAATTATTTTTGTGCCTGCTGTTCTATTGGCACAAGTAGACTCAAATGACAAGGGGGCAGCTGTAGCTTTAAATTCAGTGATACTCTTACTATGTGCATGGTGTAATTGATCTCCTGTTGGGAACCAGGACACTCAGACTCACAGAAACTAAAGTTGCAGGAATAGGAGGTATGAATTCCCCGAGTGTGTCTGAAAGTGATGTTAAGGGTTTCATCATCATGGCCGTTCATAATGGATAGTTGACATTTTGGCTGCCCACTATCCAAACACACTTCTTCTTTGAGGAGACTCTCAACAATAGCGAGGGGTCAAGCTTCGACTCCCAGTACAGAGGCCAGGGGAGATGGACATTACACTTCCCCTGCCCCTGGCAGCGAGAGTGGCCAGGCGGATGTCTCTCCCAGTTCTTGACTGTCAAGTGGGATCAGACAGCTCTTAGTCCCTGCAACTGCAGCCATGTGTCCACAGCAACAACAGTAGAGACAACGTTCTATGAGGCGGTTTCTGTGAAAAGTTCTTGGCTATGCTTTCCTCCCTTGTGTTTGCTGGGATCTGCATGTCCGGCCTTTTCTGCATTCTGTCCGCAACCCAAGACTCTTCCAATGATTTCCCTTTCTTACTAAAGTATTCAGAATCAGTTTTTTGTCTTCTCACCAAGAACTTGGACTAATACATGCTCCTTTGTTGGCAACAATAAAGCGTCTGACAAGGTAGGTAGTGCTAGGTAACAGACACAGAAAGATATGAACCATGGCCCCTAGAAAGAAAAATACTAGATAGAATGAGAAGATGGATGAGTCTGTGGCAGATATTCACAGAACCTGACCAGGCAGGGAAGGGCCTCACTGAAGAGGAGAGACTTGAATTATGTTCAGGGTAGCTGATACCTAGTTATTGGAGTTACCAAACATACACCAAATAAATACCACCACATTTACCCACATTATCTTTGTTTTTAAACTCCAGGGACCAAAGTCCACCTAATGTGAACTATTAGCTCTTATTATCTTTCAGTTCATGTGTCTTTCTGTCCCATATCATGGAACAGTTTGAAACGGAGAAATAGTCATATCTGTACTACCACATTCATCAGTCCAACCAAAATTTTCTTGTTTTCTTTTTCAGAATAACATTTTCCTTAAAATACTGATTTCAGGGTGTCTGACTCTGAAATCAGTATTTCCAAACCACTCTGAAATCAGTATTTCGTCCTCCTTCCCTCCTTCCTTCCCTTCCTTCTCTTCTCCCTTCCATTCTTTTTTCTACTTTAAAAATTTTCATTTTATGAATATTATTATTCAAAATATTATTTCACTTTAATATATATTCATTTCAGAGGAATTAGAATAGGAGAAAAATGTACATCAGAAAGCCGTAATTATCAGTAATCATTCTTGCCATATCTTTTGTTTTTGTTTCTTTGGTATATTTCCTTCAAGATTTTTTTCCTACTCATTTAAGCCTATATTAACCAAATCGTGACAAGGAATTAGTAATGTGAAAAGATTTACCCGTATACAATTTATGTATATATAATAAATATATAATATGTTCTACTTTACCCACTTAATATTTTCATTTTCCATTTATGAAACCATTTGAAGATGTCATTTTTTACTACATAATTTTCCAGCGTATGACATAACTTTTTATGCATTCCTCTAGCATTTGGATTGTTTCCAAACACTACAATCAAATTAATAGTACGAATGTTTCATTTCTTCATGAATCTTTCCCCACATATCAAATTGCCCTTTTACTTTAGCAGAACTACAAGGTTAAGAGATACAAAAATGTTAAGTTTATTAAAACATAGTGTCACTTCATCTTCAGAAAGTTTGCACTAATTCACACTGTCAGCAGCACTGGTGTGATTACCAATCTCACTACTGTAGCTTTTCAAAATTATTACTAACTGGATAATTAGAATTTTGGTGTTATTATAACAAACTTTAAGTTATAAGTTCTGCTCCTGCTTTGATAACCAGAGTTATCCCTCACCTGTCATTCCAGATTTACAAATGTACAGTTTGTGAGTGGGGAGGTGCAGATGATTTTTAAAACATTCTTTATCAGGAAAATGTCTAATAGGAGTTGAGGTTTTCTATGAAAGGAGAAAGACTACAATGACTGTAATTTTCTTATCTGCCTTTATAACCCCATGTGCATATTGTCTGTTTTACATATAAGCAAATTATGTGGATATATTTTCTATCAGGTTGTACCTTGTCTATTGCAATGTCCTCTTTCAAACTTAGGTAGTTTAATCTGAGTCTAAAGACAACAAAAGTCTTTTCTTGTCTCCCGAAAGCAATTTTCCCCAAAGCAACTTGAGAACTATAAAACTAGCAATTACTAGATAAGTTCCACCGGCAAAATAAGATGTTTGGGGCTAAATTACCTGATTTGTATAGAAAAGGACTTCAGAAAACTCAGAAGTAGCACTTGAAATACTACTAACTAGACAACATGTGGAAAAGAAATTGAGTTTTGTTTCCTTTCCCTACAAAGATGTTGATTCTAAATTGTCTGGAAGTCCACATAGTAAGAATATTTTAGATAACATTTTTCAAGTCAAGTGCAACCATGTTCTTAAAGTCTTAAAATAATATCTAAAATGTGATGAGATTTTAAAGCAAGAACTTTCAGATACAGGTTTTGTCACCTCAGCCTTTGACTCATTATGGCTGATTCACACTTAAAAAAAAATTTTTTTTAGGGGCACCTGGGTGGCTCAGTCAATTGAGCGTCTGACTCTTGATTTTGGCTCAGGTGGTGATCTCACAGTTTGTGACTTTGAGTTCCACATCGGGCTCTGTGCTGACGGTGTGGAGCCTGCTTGGGATTCTCTCTCTCTCTCCCTTCCCCTCTGCCCCTCCCCCATTTGCTCTCTCTCTCAAAATAAATCAAATAAAACTTAAAAATGAAAAATTTTAGAACCTGTTAACATCTTTCCTTTACACCCCAATCAATTGCTACCTGTAGAAGAATGAACCCCAGGATTCCCTAATACACACTCATACACATAAACATGTGCACACGTGTAACTACACCATATCTTCCCTCAGCTTTCCTTCACTGACTGTGTCACTATTCTCCATCTAAAACAACTAAGAAACAAAACAAAATAGTGGCTTCTGCATCTTCTAGTGCAATTTAACTTGATGCCCACAAATGAAGCATTGGCCATTTTTAGCATCATAGCGGGTAATGCAGTCTAGGGGAATTGACTTGAGTGGAAGGGAAGGCATTTCTTCTAGTTTTTTAACTAGGCTCTCATGAACTAAAAAGCTGGGTGCTGGGTTCAAGCAAGCTTTATCACTCATCTGCATTAACCATGGATTTATAAAGGTTCTGGGCATGCAAAAATATTGTGTGATAAAATTTAAATGCTGGGAAGGTAACCAACAGTGACATGATTTCCTGCTTTAGTATGAAGATTAGCTAAACAGAATAATTGAGGTTTTTTTGTTTTTTGGTTTTTTTTTTTTAAGCACTAAAGCTGCCAAAGAGATTATAACTCAGCATTATCTGGAAGAAAAGTTGGCAACATGTATCAAAGGCCATATCAAAGGTCCATCCTTCTTGACTCAGTGATTTCACTACTAACAATATATCCCAAGAAAAGAATCATAGTCTTGCAAAAAGATTTATGTGCAAAGTGTTCATCACATCATTATTTGTAAGATAAAAAATTGGAAATAACCTAAGAATCCAGCGATGGGAAAATATTAGGTGGAAACATATAAAATTGATGATATTCAACTATTTGACCTGCAAAAATGGCAATTTTATGTTCAACCTAAATATATATATCAAATATATTATGTTAGATCCAATTTCTAGACCAGATACATCAACAAAGAATCACTAAGTAGAAGTATACTTAATGATGTGAAAAATATCAGAATATATTGATTGAAGAGGAAAAAACCAGTCATATAACAAAAGAGTCAACAGGACATGTCCTTCCTTTAGTGACTAGATAGACATATGCCCATGAATTAACATGATTAACATGTTATCTCTGGCTGTAAAACTATGGATTATTTTATATTTATCTTTTGTGCCTTTGTTTTCCAAATAGCCATGATAATTATGTATTATTTGTTGCAATCATAAAAATACACTAAATGCTACACACACAATAAAAAGAAAGGGCAGAATATTTCCATGCCATTTTACTTCTGTAGACAAAGCACTTTGCTTCCCTTCACAGTTTTCCACAATTCTTGTCATGGATCCGTTTCCATTTTCAACTGGGCAGATCGTCATGGATGTAAAACAATTTATTATCCACCCTTAAATCAAGGTTGGCTTTGGGTTTAGATAGTTAATTTGGAGAGGGGAGATGTGCCTTCAGAAAAAAAGTTTTCTAGATGGCTGAATGTCTTCAATAGAAGAAAAGCTTTCAAAAGGACAGCCTTCTTTCCTGAAAGGTAAAATTCTCCTTAGGTTGGGGGAAGGGCTATGGCGCTAGTGGGCCAAGTCTGAGCCTCCAAGGCTCCAAGCACATGGGGCAGGGCATTAAAGGCTGAAAAAAGAAGAGCTTGGTGCCCTTACAGACCTACTCTAGCTCTTGGTAGAGTAATCGAAGCATAAGATGAAAAAAGCAAAGCAATGGGCTTCTAATACCTTTGCACTTTGACACATGTGTGGTGAATTAGAAGGAGTTCTTAGGTTCAAGATCGAGTTGAGAAATCTATCTGAACTGGATTCTGTAATCCACTGGAGAGAGGAAACACATGTTGAAATATTAGGGTAAATGTTTACAAATATGAGTAAGTCCAGATTTGTTTCAAAACATGTAACATCTTGAAGTATGAATTTAGTTACTTCATAATTTGGCAAGTTACTTCATTTTGGAAGTTTGAAATGTGATAGTTCTTTGCTAGGGCCCTCCAGATGAACTGCTTGGATCCACCCAGAATTTCAGAAGTCCTGTTTCAGTGACAATGGAGGGAGTTCTCTCCTAGGGTTTTGTAAAACAAGGAATTGGGAAAACACAAGTGATGTTATTGGTAAAATGTATTGATTTAGTAAATAGTTCATGTGGACAGGTATTGTGACATATGTTAGTGTCATTTTAACTACCAATTCCTCTACTCAACGACCAGTAATAGCACCAACTCCAGAGCTTGAGTGCCTGGGCTTGAACACCAGCACTGACACTTATTGTCTGTGTGACTGTAGTCAAGTTACCTAACCTCTCTGTGCCTGTTTCTCTATACAATGACTGTAGTAATAATGCCCCCCCCCTTGTTGGATTATTGTGAAGACTAAAGTGAGTTAAAATATGCAAAGTACTAGAATAACTGGACATAGTAGATAAGAGGGAAGTGGTAGCTCTCAGTATCTTAGTACTCTTCTGTCTTTTACATCAGTAGTTATTAGTTTTTTGTTTTGTGTGTTGTTTTTTTTGATCCATCATAGTGAGAAACACAGTATCTTCTCATCGGTAATAGCAGCTTATTATGGCAGTGATTTTTAAAGGGAGGGTGTGGAAACTTCCCTTGTGTGTGTCAGGGAGGGGTCGGGGTAGATATTAGACTCTTCAGTGGAATCCCTCGCTTTGTAAAAGCTTTCCAGATAATTTTGATACCTACTTCATTCCAGTGAGGACGACAGGGTAAAATAGCATATTTGAAGACACAGTTCTGCATCATCCTCTTCCAATCTGTACTAACCTATCTCCTTGGGGACTTGCTGCTTCCGGACACAACAGTTCTCAGACACCCCTCTCCCCTACCAACTTCAAATATTATTGTCATAGGTTTGCTTCTTTTTGCTAAACTTTGATGACGTTATTAATACCACACCTGTCTTGGGCATTCTTTTTGCATCTGCACGCAACAAGCACTAGCCACTCCATTCTGACCCCTCAGGGAACCCTGCTACCTCCCTGAGCAGGAAACAGCTGCCCATAGTCTATACAATGGATGTATTCTATTGCGGATCAGCCCTGTGATTTGGGGCAGGAAGAATCAATAAATGGGGATGTTTTTAAGGCACTGCCTCTGCCTTTGTTGTGGGAAAACACACAGAGGCCATTTCTCTGCAGCACTCTGTCTTCTACTTCAAAATCTTCCAGTCAGAAGAGACTTCCACTCTGGCCACAACCAGGACGACAGTGGGACTCTCATGGGCTCTTAGCACTTTTGCTTTGATGGCCCCTTTCTCTATAAAAAATGTTAAGTTACAATTTTATGTTTGTATTGGTATAAAGATGAATATATCGATATTATATATCAAAACATTTTATTCTGCCTAAACATTTAGATTTTTTCTTCTGATTTAAAATTTTTTAAATGTTTATTTATTTTTGAGAGAGAGAGAGAGAGAGAGAGAGAGAGAGACGGAGTGTGAACTGGGGAGAGGCAGAGAGAGAGGGAGACACAGAGTCTGAAGCAGGCTCCAGGCTCTGAGCTGTTAGCACAGCTAACAGAGATCATGACCTGAGCCAAAGTCGGACACTTAACCTACTGAACCACCCAGGTGCCCCTTTCTTCTGATTTTAATAGAAATGAAAACATTTTCATAGACCCCTAGGAACACTGTGATCCCGAGCTATAGTGCGCCCCCGCCCCCCACCACCATGCCTAAGACAAGTCGACAAGTCGGTCCTCACCACAGCACCTGCCTGGGGCCCAGCACAGAAGAGAGTTGTCATTTTCCCCAGCCCCCTCCTAGCGCTCACATTAACTCCAAGGCAAAACCTAGGAGGAGCAATTCAATGAGTAGAGAATCAGGTATGTTAGCATCCTACAACTTAGCAGATATTGTTGCCTTTGGTCTTGAAGGAATAATAGTTATCAATGTCTACAGTGCATAACTACAAATGCCAGCACCTTATCCCTAACAAATATGGGTTGTTAGTTGAATTGCATGGGATTAAATTTCCAAGGGCAAATCTATTCACATCAGGTGATGAGGTCCTACCCAGTCTGGATACTATCATGGGAATACATATGAGGACTCAGGTTTATTGTCTTATGCATACACTTGCCCCTGCCTTTTATATTTAGAAGCACACCCCATTGTATACCGGCTGGGGCAGCTCTGACTTGTTATAATGCTGTTTATCTCAGAAATAAGTTTAAAAACATGATGTGTGTGTCTCCATGGTGATGTATGCGATTTATGTATACATTCACATTTACATGTTTCTGTGTTTCGAGTGCTATGGCACATTTCCAGGAAATGAAAGCAAGGGTTACAGATGGTTTTTTTTTAATTTTTTTTTTTAACGTTTATTTATTTTTGAGACAGAGAGAGACAGAGCATGAACGGGGGAGGGTCAGAGAGAGAGGGAGACACAGAATCTGAAACAGGCTCCAGGCTCTGAGCTGTCAGCACAGAGCCCGACGCGGGGCTCGAACTCACGGACCGCGAGATCATGACCTGAGCCGAAGCTGGCCGCTCAACCGACTGAGCCACCCAGGCGCCCCCAGATGGTTTTTTGTTTTTTTTTTTTTCTTTTTTTAATGCTGTCGGCCAATAAGCTTTAGCTCTAAACACAAAGACTATGAGCCAGTGAGTACTATGGCAGGCTGGTCTGAACTCTGTGATTTCTGAAACGTGTAGTTTACTCTGCTGTAACTTCTTTTTCTGCAATTTAGTTGGTATTTTGTAAAGTACCTTCAATCATTAATGGTTCACCAAGGCTGCATAAGTAATAGCACCGAAAATGCTGCAAAGTATCAAAGGAAAAGTACCATGCGAACATGAAGGGGCGGAAAAGCTCCTAAAAAAGATGCTTTCAGAATGACATAGGCAAAGATCAACAGCTACATTTGGAATTGCTGTAGGTATTTAAGAGGAAACAAGAGGACACTTATTTTATGTCAATAAAAGTGACAATTTAGATGAAATAGATGAAGTTTTGAAAATGTTTGTTATATTGAACTGACTCAAGAAGACTAAAAATCACCCACTTGAGGTAGCACTTAGAGTCAGTTAGCAACCTTGACAAGACTGGTTTCAGTGAAATAATGGATGGGAGGAGAATAAAGAGAGACAGTAAGAATGGACAATTCTATTGAAGACTTTTGATGTAAAGGGGACAGATCTGAATCTGTTCCAGATCCTATCCTACACCCACACACACACATGCACACACAGATTGCCTCACCACTTGACTGAATTCACCTACTCTGCGAACTCCTGGATTGGATACTCCTGGATTGAATTCTTTTTATGAGATTCCTGCCTGGATAGATCACACTTGCAGATATTTAGATGACATCCCGTTGGATTATGCATATCTTTGCCTGTCTCTACAGTCAAGGTGCTAAAGTTATGCTAATGTTCCAAGTTATTCCATGCTTTTAAATATCTAATTGGATTTTTCAAGATGTCTTGCTTTCCCACCCTTAGTTAGGATCTTATTATCGCATATCTATTATAGTACTGTACCCGTCTTCTAGCCTTCAAGTTTTTTCCTGACATCTGCCTATATAACTCAGCCAGACTGGCATTTGCCAAGGTGGTTTCTAAGGAACACTAGTGCCATGGGCTACACTACCAAAAAGGCTTCCATGACCAGCTGAGGTTAGGAAGTGCAGAACGCTGGAACCATCACCAGCCTCCCTATCACCTCTTGGAAAAGCGACAGTGCACACAGTGTATGAATGCTTTTAAGGAACCCAAAACCCGTTGAGTTTTACTTAACACTGCCTTTTACAATGGAGATACTTGTGACCAGGTCTGACAATATGTTAAGATATCTTCAATTTACTTCAAAATAGCTTCAGCATTGACTCAGTCCGTGGCTCTAAAAGAAAAAATGCACATTTCAGACGGTCAGCCAGCATTCTGAACTACAGAACTCATTATTTAAGATGCTTCTGTTACATGTGCCTCAAAAAATACCCTTGTTTGTTAACTGGCATGGTGAATATTAGAAGTTTTTTTTTTTTAATTGGTGAAAATAATGGCTGATTAGCCTGACAAATGGTTGGAATGAGTTCTCACTGGGGAAATTAAAGGTATATAGGATATACGTATTGGCTAAAATCTGAGACTCGCTTGCATTATAACCTGGTAGCAAGGTCATGTGGAGTAGATGACCTTCATGCACCTCAAACTTCTGCAGTGACTATCGTTATCTACTAAAAAAATCATGAGTCAGGCATTCCTGAAGATTGTTTAAAACAGAATTTTATTTTTAAAAAATAGGCACTGTGGATTGTAGTGTACAAGATATGTAAGTGAAGGATGAGATTTGAGGCAAACTCTAAATAAAGTTTAAAAAAGCATCACTTCCTCTGAGTATACAGATAATGATGCATTTGCTTCTCTGATTGTATTACCTCAAGCAAGGGAGAACGGCTACAAGAAACAAACCTAATCAAAACTTGTCCAGTATACTTGCCTGGAAATTAGTCATGAATCTCTATAAACCCTACCTGTCCTCTCAGTTCATCTAGGACAAAATTATAAAAAAGAAAACAGTGCTGTTGCCATGTTGATGCATCTATAATTCACAGAGCCCAGGGGATCTAAGTAAAAGGTGAAAACTTCCAACTGTTCAATGCTCTGGTGGGTATTGTGAACCGACTTGAACATATTTGATTGTTTATAGGAACCAGATTCTTTTTGATTAGAAGGAATTAAGAGCTAGAACTCTCCTCCTCCCACAACCTACCTTTCAGATAACAATGAAGTCCAGAACCGCACAGCATTCTGCTACACAAACACACACTTGTCAGTGATGGTCATTATCACCTGTCCTGGTCAGACTGATGAACTCAAAACTCTGTTCTATGATATGCCCAACCCATATCTTTCAGGAAGGCTTATTTCAGGGAAAAGTAATAAATTCTGGCAGAATTCAGCTACCTTCCCAGTTAGAGTCAATGAACAATAATCCTTGGGGAAATCTGCTGCACACAGGAATATATCGCAATCCTAAACCTACAGGACCATTATAAAGAGTATGAACTGCTAGGCTCAGGTTTGCTAGAAACTTAGATGCCCTTCAGGCTGACACAGGAATGCTGGTACAAAATCCCCAGACAGCCTGAACATGTTGACCACCACTTGTTTCAACAAAGAATAAATCAATTAGGCTAATTAACCAGGCCTCTTTTGTTGAACAAAAAAGAGATAGTAGAAACACTTGTCTTAGACTTTTTAAAAGTTACTATAAATCCCAAGAGTGTGTTCTCCATTAAGGTTGAGTGTAGGGTTAATTTAACTAACGTAACTTCCTATTCCAATGACTGTGAGGTATCTGGTACTGGACCAGTCTTCCCACCATTAACAACTGGATGTATGTATTCAGTGGCTGTTTTCAGATGTTGAACAACGGGTGGTTGTAGTGATCCTAGAGGGAAAAAACAAACAGTGTGAGCCTGGTGATCTCCTGCCTTCTGCCTGGAGGCATTTTTCAGACTGTGGCACTAAGAGGAGCTACTCGAGCACCGCATGACCATCTCACTGAGCTGAGTACTAGAAGAAGGGAGCTGCACAGAGAAATCTACACAGTGATTCCTGAAGTATCTGCCTAGTAATCTGCTCGTTCCTTGAATGCAACTTCATGGAACTAGACAAAGAACTACTGAGGAAAGAAAAGCCACCTGGAAACCATGTACTGAATAGCTATTGGAGTTTCCAGAGGGCTGGAAGGTGTTTCCATTCTAACCTCCCAGAAAAGAGAAACCTTCCTGTACCTTCTGGGCATTCACTGGAGACCCTTGAAAGGTGATGCCTTAGGAATAGGGCTAATTTACCTCTAGAATAAATGCCACTCAAGATCTTCCATAAAAAAACTTCAAAACAATCTTGAAAAGATCAGGCTGATCTGCAGGAATATTAACTACCCACCAGAACAAAATAACACTCCTTAAAGGAAGAAACAAAACCCACCTACTCAATATAGCACTAACAAGATCTATACAATAAAACTTACAAGGTTGTAATGTTTCCCAAGGACTGGAGTGATCACATTTCTGGGTTTGGTAGGATATTCCTTGAGTTTATTATGTGTCATGGAAAATATCCAGATACAGACCACTTGTCAATCTTACTTGGGAACTTTGGTTCCTTTCATTTTGGAAAGAGCATTGTCTTGGGAAATATGGGTTGGGATACAGCAGAGGCAGAGTGGACTGAAGCAGCAACCTAGGATGCGTGTGGGATCATAACTGCACTTTGACAGTCATTGATTACATGCCTGCTGTCTATATAGCATGGGGCTAAGCACTGACAGCCACAGAGACATATATAGGCATTGAGATATAAACCTAAATACCTATAATTAAAATTTGAGGGGCCCCTGGGTGGCTCAGTTGGTTAAGTATCTGACTCTTGGTTTCGGCTCAAGTCATGATCTCTCCATTTGTGGGTTCGAGCCCTGCATCAGGCTCTGTGCTGACAGCACAGAGCCTGCTTGGGATTCTCTCTTCCTCTCTCTCTGCCCTTCCCTCACTCGTTCTCTGTCTCTCTCTGTCTCAAAAATAAATAAATAAACATAAAAAACAAAACAAACTTGAGTGAAAAAAGTGAGTTAGTACAGGGGCAATATGGTAGAAGGTCTCACAATTGATTTCAGCCAAAGTGGTGGGGTGAGACTAAGAAGGAAGGCATACGAGGGAAGGAAAGAAGTGCTCAGAATTTTTCCAACCTGGCTGCTATATAGTCTCAGGGATTGTGCTCTGTGGTTGCCTCTGCTCTTTCTCAACTTCTGGTCTGGTTCTAGGATTCTCTCCTCCTGAGAACTCTGAGGTTTGCTTCTGCAGGGATCTCTGTGCCATTGTCCCCAAAAAGGACCAAAATGGAGTCAATGCCTGGGATCAAGAATGGGGTAGTGAGGGGCACCTGGGTGGCTCAGTCAGTTAAGCTCAGGTCACGATCTCGCGATCCGTGAGTTCGAGCCCCGCGTCGGGCTCTGGGCTGATGGCTCAGAGCCTGGAGCCTGCTTCCGATTCTGTGTTTCCCTCTCTCTCTGCCCCTCCCCCGTTCATGCTGTGTCTCTCTCTGTCTCAAAAATAAATAAACGTTAAAAAAAAAATTAAAAAAAAAAAAAAAAGAATGGGGTAGTGAGCTGTGAAAGAACTTATTCCTTTCATGAATTCTGGAAGCACAAAAGGAAAGAAGGGTTAAATGCATGGATTAAATGAGAGTGAGGAGTAGGGTGTGTAAGTAGCCCATGGGGAAATGTCAAGAACAATAGAGGAGTGTATTTAGAGATTGTGGAAAGAAAGAAGTTCCAGATTCGAGGCTCTATACAGGAGGAGGAGTTGGAGGCTCAGGGTGCAGAGCTAAGGGCCTGGCTGGGAATTTCTATGGGAAGTGTCTGGTAGTCATGGGTTGGAAGACACATAGCTAGAGAGGTCTGAACCAAGAAAGATGCACCTGAGTCCTTGTCATTAAAGAAACCTGACCCCTAGAGATAAAGGCAGCTGAGAGAAAATTCAGCTTTATCTAGAATGGGGAGAAAATGAGGAATATGGAGGCTGAATTAGCAGGTAAGGCCAGTGAAGACAGGAAAGGAGCGGTCGGTGCTTTAAATCTATGACAAGTTTGTGAATCACTATGAACTAAGAAATCTCAATTCTATGTACTTAGCTTGTACAACTAAGATTTTCTCTATAGTATAAAATAATTTTACTTTTGAACTGAAGTATTCCTTCCATCTTTTATTAATTCTCACCAGTATACTTATACCAGAACTTACCACGTGTTGGTTCCTAAATTATTCTCTTTATTTCTTCAAATAGTTTATCTGAGAAGATATTTACATACATGCTAGTAACCACCACATTTCCTCATCCTTGTTCTATCTCATCTATTTATCTCAATTTTTCTGCTTCTATATTGAGTTCCAACACAAGAATTAGCTTTTCTATGAAACCTTCCTTGACTTCAAATGAACTTGATAGTGGGTTGTAGTACAACGTTTTTCAAACCCTTTGTTACAACCTATGCCTGGGGCCTGAAATCAAGTTAGAGAGTTATGACCAATATTTTAAAATGTGAAATTGAATACAAAAGAATAGAAAATATTAGCATGCCTCACATGTAGTAATTATAAGTATCATATATCATATATTTATACACATACGGATATTGGAGCGTCTAATGTAAAATGTATTTCTGACTGTACATTATAGTCAAAGATATTCTGAATGTCACAGATGCTGCAGAAAGAGTGTTGGAGGATGTGAAGGACTGAGAGACCCGGGCTATCATCCCAATTTCATCACTGTAATTTCCAGGTGACCCTGGGCAGGTAAGTCCTTCCTCCCTCTCTGGTCCATAATGATCTTCTCTTGTAAAGTGAGAGGGTGAAATTTGTTCCCCAAACTTTTTTCAGCTTTCAGCTTTTAGGAGTCTTTGATTCTTGGAACTGCAGGGAACAATTTTTGGGAGGAAAACTGCTGAAGTAGAAAGAGGCTGAATTTCAAGGATGCTGTTTTTGGAGGAGGAGGAGGACCTAATTTGTCCTGGGCAGTGGGCAAGGTCCTTAACACAGAGTGTTTCTAGCCCTTATGTAACAGAGGACTTTGTTGAACCCGTCCAACCATGATGATTTGGATTGTGCAACTTTGGGTGTAGAACCGAAATTCTTCAACAAAATAGCGGGGAGGAAAAACAATGGTGAAAAGGATTTTAGGAGAAATATTAGCCCATGAGCCTGGGTCCTGAGTGGAAAGAGGCCACCAAAGAGAAGACTTTGGTGGCTAAAACAGCCAAAGAAGGAACATTAGAGAATAGAAATACTTAAAGTTTGTTCTTTTTTGAACTGAGATAGGGAGAAGGAAGGTTGTGCAATTCAAACAGATCTTCTTCATTTCCCCTCTAACATCTGCAGAAAGTCTAAAATAGTTCTATGCACGTGCATTCTCTGCAGTAACTCAAAGAGCTGAGAGGCTTTACACTGTGAGCCTGGCTTTGCTCAGCACGAAACAGCACATAAAAGACACAGGGGCCAGAGGAAAGGAGATCTCCAATTACTGCACACCCGAGCAACAACCCTGAAAGAGAGCTGGTGTTATCTCCAGCTCCTCAGGCCATACTAAAAAAAACACCCCAGAGGTCCCTCACTGACATTTTATACAGGGAAGGGCCCCCCTCCCCCCTCCCCCTCCCCCAATCAAATACGTTTACAATTCTCCTTGAAGAACCGGAACCCTTTTAGGAAGTCATGGTCTAGGACAGGTTTTATTCTCCATTAAATTCTCCTTTTTAGAAAGAAAAAAACATCCCTATGCTAGTGTTTAGAACCTAACAAACCGCACATGTTTCCGATACTTTATTCTTTCTCTAGGTAACTGAAAAAAAAAAAATCGTTCTTACCATGGCAACCTCCGTGCTGGCTCCAGAAAATGCCATTTCTTATTGTGCTTTGGTATACTGAACGTCAATGGAACATTTCTGTAGGGATCAATTTTTTTAAGTAATCATCTTTTTTATATATGTTATTTAATTCCTGTCCTTCAATGCACCAACATTCTTAAATGGCAAATGAAAATTGCGCTTTCCCAGTAGAGTGAATTAATTCTTAAACCAGGGCTTCCAACAGGTTGAGAGAATGTGAATTGGTTTTCTCGCTGGACCCAGATGATATTTCTTCTGTATTTATGAAAGCAAGGAGGCTGCTGTCCCCTTGCAGAACCAAGCCACCCAAGCCTCTAAGAGCATGAAAGCAGCCTGCTAGGAAGGAGATGGGGTATAGCAAAATGAATGTTATTACGAATTTTAGCAGTACTCTTTGGCCTATTGCCTTTTTTCTACCTCTCCTTATTGCTTTAGAGGTCATTTAAAATCTACTACCTCAGGATCTATGAGGACCTTTTTGTTCACACCGCCCTCTTAGATGAATGGCCAGAGGTGGCCTAGGGCTTTGCCTCGGGTGGGAATTCTTGGCCTGGATGGGTTTGAAAATGGGCACATCCATGGGCTGGAGAATATGGATCCACAGGAGGCTAGAAGAATATGCAACTGCACTGGTGTAGCCTCTAATGGAAGGTGAAGTTAATTACCAAACAGGTTCTCCAAACTGTCAACTCTGGAACTGCCAGAGAAAGAAAATCAGGTACTAAATACAGAACAGCAGGCAGGAAAACCCAGGATAAGCATATGGTTGTGAGGCAAACCATGACAGGAGGCTGACCTGGGGGATTCTCTGTGATCATTTCTTTTTTTTTTTTTAATATGAAATTTATTGTCAAATTGGTTTCCATACAACACCCAAGGCTCATCCCAACAGGTGCCCTCCTCCTTCCTTCACCCATCCTTCCCTTCCTCCCACTCTCCATCAACCCTCAGTTTATTATCAGTTTTTAAGAGTCTCTTATGCTTTGGGTCCCTCCCTCTCTAACTTTTTTTTCCCTTCCCCTCCCCCATGGTCTTCTGTTAAGTTTCTCAGGATTCACGTAAGAGTGAAAACATATGGTATCTGTCTTTCTCTGTATGACTTATTTCACTTAGCATAACACTCTCCAGTTCCATCCACACTGCTACAAAAGGCCACATTTCATTCTTTCTCATTGCCAAGTAGTATTCCACTGTGTACATAAACCACAATTTCTTTTTTTTTATATGACTTATCTTTTTTTTTCTCTTTTTGAATATATGAAATTTATTGTCAAATTGGTTTCCATACAACACCCAGTGCTCATCCCAAAAGGTGCCCTCCTCAATACCCATCACCCACCCTCCCCTCCCTCCCACCCCCCATCAACCCTCAGTTTGTTCTCAGTTTTTAAGAGTCTCTTATACTTTGGCTCTCTTCCACTGTAACCTCTTTTTTTTTTCCTTCCCCTCTCCCATGGGTTTCTGTTAAGTTTCTCAGGATCCACATAAGAGTGAAACCATATGGTATCTGTCTTTCTCTGTATGGCTTATTTCACTTAGCATCACACTCTCCAGTTCCATCCACGTTGCTACAAAGGGCCATATTTCATTCTTTCTCATTGCCCCGTAGTATTCCATTGTGTATATAAACCACAATTTCTTTATCCATTCATCAGTTGATGGACATTTAGGCTCTTTCTATAATTTGGCTATTGTTGAGAGTGCTGCTATAAACATTGGGGTACAAGTGCCCCTATGCATCAGTACTCCTGTATCCCTTGGGTAAATTCCTAGCAGTGCTACTCCTGGGTCATAGGGTAGGTCTATTTTTAATTTTCTGAGGAACCTCCACACTGTTTTCCAGAGCGGCTCCACCAATTTGCATTCCCACCAACAGTGCAAGAGGGTTCCCGTTTCTCCACATCCTCTCCAGCATCTATAGTCTCCTGATTTGTTCATTTTGGCCACTCTGACTGGCGTGAGGTGATATCTGAGTGTGTAAACCACACTTTCTTTATCCATTCATCAGTTGATGGACATTTAGGCTCTTTCCGTAATTTGGCTATTGTTGAGAGTGCTGCTATAAACATTGGGGTACAAGTGTCCCTATGCACCAGCACTCCTGTATCCCCTGGGTAAATTCCTAGCAGTGCTATTGCTGGGTCATAGGGTAGATCTACTTTTAATTTTTTGAGGAACGTCCACACTGTTTTCCAGAGAGGCTGCACCAGTTTGCATTCCCGTGTGATAATTTCTTTGGTGAGCGGGAGGTAAGCAGTTAGGGATGCTATTATTTATAGGTTGAATTATGTCCCCCCAAATTCTTATGGTGGAGTCCTAACCCCCATTACCTCAGAATGCAACCTTAATTGAAGACAAGTCTTTGGCGGGGGTAATTGAGTTACAGTGAGGGTATTAGGGTGGGCCGTAATCCAACATGATTAGCTGGGGAAAATGTGGTCACAAATATGCACGGAGAAGAATCCCACATGAAGATGAAGGCAGCGATCAGGGTGATACTTCTATACACCAAGGATGCCAAAGATTGCCCCAGCAAAACCACTGGAAGCTAGGAGAGAGGCGGGAGCAGATTCTCCGTCACAGCCCTTCAGAAAGGAGCCACCCGTGCTGACATCTTCCCTGCAGCCTCCCAGCTTCCACGACTGTGAGACCATCAATTTCTGTTGTTTAAGCCACCCAGTTTGTGGTACTCTGTTATAGCAGTGCTGGCAAACGAACACAGACACCCTGAGGGATTTCAGTTGACCATACCTCATTATAACCCTCCTGCTGCTGGTGTTCAGGAGAGGGACAGTAGAAGTCAGGTTAAAAAACAAAACCACCTGTCCTAGTGATTATCCTCTCACCGTAAAATCTGCCACATAAAAATTAATGACAATTCTGGAACTGCTTACCACAAAAGCAGATGGGAGCGTCAAATACCATCTAGCCCAACCTGTCCTTTTCAGATATGGAAACCAGAGCCCAGAGAGGAGAAGGGCCCTGCCAGGTCACATGGTGAGTCAGGAGTCAAGGACAGACTCCTATCTTAATGTTCACAAGGGCTGCCATCACAAAGTACCATGAATTGAATGGCTTAAACAACAGAAACTTGTTTTCTCTCAGTTCTGGAGCTTAGAACTCAAAGATGAAGGTGTTGGCAGGCTTGGTTTCTTCTGAGGCCTCTGTCCTTGGCCTGCAGCTGCCCACCTTCTCACTGTGTCTTCACATGGCCTTTTCCTCTGTGTGCACACCTCCCTGGTGTCTCAGTGGAGTCAAGTGTTCCGATCCTCCTGTTAACATCCTTTCTTCTCAACTTGAAGAACTTCCTTTAGCATTTTCTGTAAGGCAGGTCTAGTGGTGATGAACTCCCTCAGCTTTTGTTTCTGAAGTCTTTATCTCTTCATTTTTGAACAATTTTGCTGTGTATACTACTCCTGGTTGGCAGGGGTTTTTTCTTCCTGAGTTCTGAATATATTGTACGACTCCCTTCTGGCCTGTAAAATCTGCTGAAAAATCTGCTATAGCCTTGTGGGGTTTTCCTTGTATGTAACAAGTTGCTTTTCTCCTGCTGCTTTTAATATTCTCTCATCTTTAACTTTCAACAATTCAATTATAATGTGTCTGAGTGTGGGTTTCTTACGTTTCATCTTATTTATCTTATTCAGAACTCTCTAGGCTTTCTGGTTCTGGGGTGTGTCTGTCAGAGTGCTTTCACCATCGACTGAAAAAAAAAAATCTACCCTGAAAACCCAGAATCATCAGGGGCAAATGAAAAACATATTTTTGAGAGGGAAGAAGTGAGGCAAAATTTTACCCATTTTACAATTTGTCCACAGGCCACCCTTGATGACAAAAGCCAACTCAGTATGAGTTAATCCAGAATCCTAATGATAATGGTCTTGTGTTGCTAAATAAGCATTTACACAATACAATCTTTATTTACATTTAAGAAGGCCAGGGTGTCTTGGTGGCTCAGTCAGTTAAGCCTCTGACTCTTGATATGAGCTCAGGTTGTGATTTTGCAGATTGAGTCCTGTATTGGGCTCTGCGCTGAGCGTTAAGCCTGCTTGGGATTCTCTTTCCCTCCCTTTCTGCCCCGCCCCTACTTGTGCTTTCTCTCTCAAAATAAATCCATAAGCTTAAAAAAAAAAAAAAAAAAAAAAAAAAGGACATGGTGGTTCAATCGGTTAAGCGTCAGACTTGGCCTCAGGTCATGATCTTACAGTTCGTGGGTTTGAGCCCTGCATCGGGCTCTGTGCTGACAGCTCAGAGCCTGGAGCCTGCTTTGGATCCTGTGTCTCCCTCTCTTCTCTGCCCCTCCCTCACTTGCACTCTCTTTCTATCTCACAAAATGAATAAATATTTTTTAAAAAAGGACAAAAAGGGTTTTTGTCAAAAGTGATTTTAAGATTTGTCAGCATTAACCTCTTACTTTCACACTTCGTGTTAAATTGTTTCTGCAGAAAATGTAGGAGTCAGGAAACAAAGCAGAGAGGGAGGGAGAGAGGGAGGGAGAGAGGAAGGATGCAATCTGGGGGTAGGAGTAAGGTAGTGATACTTGGGTGCATTTGCTATCCTGTCCCTGGATTCCCTGCGACAAGCAAATTTCTGAGAACAGACACTGCCTTGGAGGCCTCCTATTGGCATCCTTTCCTACTAATTGGGCCTTTTCTAAATTATTAGCAATTTAACTTGTTTATGTGGCAGTATCCTGATTCCCTTTGATTTCTGGATTATATAACACCAAACCAAAGACAATGGTCAACTAAAGAAAACTAATAAATTTTTCTTCACATTTTGGCAAGTGTGTTCACAAGTTAAAGATCTAGATCTGAGAAACTGATAAAAATGAAGTTGCAATTAGAAAACCAAATGCCACAGAAATTGACTTACCGGTCTCTCCAGGGGTGTTTTCAAGGTAATATATTTTCATCAGAATGAATCATACATTTTTTTTTTTTTAATCGTCATGGGTCAAATGGAGGTTGCCCTGGGTAAAAGACATGTTGCTTTGCATTCTACTGGCATGATTGGTGAGAATGCCCTTGAATTCAAATTAGAGAAATGTTTAGTGCTGGTGCCGACAACAGTGATCTATAACTTTGTTTTGCAGTCATATGCAGGTCACCTTTCATGCTACCGGGAACTTTCTTTTCAACACAAGAGATAAGAGAACAAAATGACTTAATTGATATTAAACAGAGGCTATTGTTATCTTTTACACAGTCTCATTTTGGCCTGAGCAGAATCTTTAAGAAATGTAACAAAAACTGTATACACATTTAAATGTGAAACGAGTTCTTCATGCAGAAAACACAAGGTTATGGCCACCTGGAGAAGAAAGAGCAATAAATAGTAACCCAAAAGCAGGTACCAGCCCCACATCTGGCTTGTTTTATGTGATCTTGGAGAGAGTGACCACACCCAAAATGGAGATAATAACAAATACTTATCCTACCTACCTTATAGGGACCCTCAGGGACTACTGATGGCGACCACTTTCACAATAATTTGTCTTCTTTTTTACATTGACTTTGTCAAGCCTTATGCGTTATGCCAAGTGCATTGCATTTTATATCTGTTTTTCCCAACTATTCTGAAACCTGAGTGGTCTCTCTCTTTCTCTCTCTCTCTCTCTCTCTCTCTCATAGAAGGAAAAAATTGAAAGTTAGAGACTCTAAGTAATTTATCCAAGGGGTAGCTGAATGAGCTAAGATCATAAGACTGAGAAAAACAGAAGTTATTCTTCATCAGGAGTTCTAAAGCACTTGAGTTTGGATTGATGCTGCTTTCATGTAATTGTTTTCTCTGATAAAATTCAGATGAAAAGGCTGAGAGGTCTGGCTTTTTACATATTAGGTCATTTTTCCTGGGAAAGGTTAAAAGCGGAATAATTGCTAAAAATAATAACAATCCTTTATATTCACTTAAGTGCTTTTCCAGTTTATATAATGCTTTCTCATATATAATCTCTGCTGGAACACTTTCTAATTTTTTACTTTTAGTTCCTAACAAATATGAATTAGTTCTCTTCTTCATAAGCCTCAATAAAGCAAATTGAAATGTAAAGAAGAAATATTCAGAGATGAACGTCTACCACACCACTTTCACCAACTGGCCAAAGTTGATATCATCAACAAGGGACAAACCGACATCATGTGCCTTCTGGTATGATGCATTGAGAAGAACACAGCAACACTTGAGTAACATTCCTGCCAAAGACAAATAATCTAATGGTGAGGCAACATCAGACAAACCCAAGCTGAGGCACATTCCAGAAAATAACCAGTTGATATGCTTTAAAAATGGTGATGTCCTGAGATTCTTAACTATAGAGAATAAACTGGAGGGAAGGTGGGGGCGGGGGTGGGCTAAATTGGTGATGGGTATTAAGGAAGGTACTTGATGGGATGAGTAATGAGTGTTATAAGTAAGAAATTACTAAATTCTACTCCTGAAACCAATATTACACTATATGTTAACTAACTAGAATTTAAATAAAAATTTGAAAAAAAATAAAAATAAAAACTGTGATGTTCCTAAAACACAGAATATCTGTTCCAGATTAATGGAGACTTAAGACACATGATAACTGAATGCAATGCGTGACCCAAGGTTTTCATTTGTTATAAAGAACATTATTGGAATAACTGGCCACCTTTGAATAAGATCTGTATATTAGATAATAGAATTGTATCAATGTTAATTTCCTGTTGATAATTAAATGTTCATTGTTGTATAATTATACAAAAGAATGCACTAAAGCATTTAGCAGTGAAGAGTATGAGGCTTGCAATTTATTTTCGATTTTTTCAAATCTTTTATGCACTGGCAAAGATAAAAATAAAGCAAAGTCACCAAAATGTTAACATTCACAAAATCTGGATGAAGAACATTCAGGAATTTTTGTAGTAATCTTGCAACTTCTTTGCAAGACCGAAATTCCATCGAAATGAAAAAAAAGTTTTTTTAAAACACCTATGCAGATTAATTTTTGAAACCTTTCCTGTCTTCTGCCTCTTGTACCTTCCTAGGCCCAGACATGGAATTGGCTATTTTTCCAAGGAGTCCTGGTTTGTTTTTGTGGAAAGATGTTACTACAAACACTATAAACATGTGTACTAAGGATACATGCTAAGTGTGTCCCCTCTGGGATGCCATTGTTAATAAGCAATTTTAGTGGATGGTCCCAGAAAAGACCAATTTTTTTCTCTATCAAGGCATGGGTTTATAATGATATTTCTAACTCAGTGCTAACACTGTGTTCTTACTGAGATTTTTTTTTTTTAACGTTTATTTATTTTTGAGATAGAAAGAGACAGAGCATGAACGGGGGAGGGTCAGAGAGAGAGAGACACAGAATCTGAAACAGGCTCCAGGCTCTGAGCTGTCAGCATAGATTCCGACATGGGGCTCGAACTCACAGACCGCGAGATCATGACCTGAGCCGAAGTCGGCCGCTTAACCGAATGAGCCACCCAGGCGCCCCGAGATTTTTTTTCTATAATTGTACCTCCGTTTCTCTTGTGCTGAAAAAAATCTTGATATTTTTTTTTTTTTTACAAAATATTACTGCTTGTTTTACCTAACAGTAAAAAGAAAATAATTTCCAAACAGTAACACCATTAATGTAAACAAGAAGATGAGAAGATAAAGCTTAAGTTTTCCTTTCAGTTCTTTCTGTCCTTAGATTACATCTGAGGACATGTACCTCTAAGTAAATGTACCGCATCTTACGTTACTAAGATGTAACAGTGAGGTTACGTCTCACCATTGATGTGTAGTCAGCTTACTGTGGTCTCAAATCACTCACAATCCCTCATTTCTATGTGCTACAGAAACCCTTACCTAGAGTATGATTGTTCCTGTTTCTTTTCAATTTGAGGTTATTAATCGTCTTATAGGTGGCCATTCTCAGATTTTTAGAAGCTTTTACGTTGTCTTCAGAGGAGAATGAAAATCGCTTAAGAGACAGGAGGGAAAGTTCTGTGAATGAGTTTCATTTAAGTCACCATTTGATTTATCAACAGTTACTGCATGAATGGTAGGTGTAAGATTCAAACGCATGAGTTCTAGCTGGGCAACCAATTCTGCTTTTTACTATTTAACAGTCAAAAAGTATATTAATATTATGTCTAAGCTCCTGTGGAAAATTTTTTGAAGCTGTAAAACAAGGATCACTTCATATCTAAAGGCAAAATTGCTTCCGGGTCTACTTATTGAAATTTCAGGATCAGTGGTTCTTCTAGATTCAGATTCTTTGATACAAGCAATTGCTCTATTTTCTGTTGTGTACAGTCTAGGCTTACTCTGAGGACAGAGCTACTTCTTGTTCACTATTTCTAATTTCCAACTGTGGAGATAAAATGTTCCAGATAATAAGTCCATTATTTCTAAGATTGGGTTTTCCTAACTTAGAGTTTTGGGAGTTTAGAGATAATATCTCGAAGGCTCACTCTTATTATGAGGCAACCTGGGGGATGGTATTCTGGCATCATTGGATGGTTAACTGGGAAGCTCTTAAAAATTCAGTTCAGGAAGAATCTAGGGGATTTATGAGGCAGAGAAGGAAAGAAGCCTAACCAAATAGAAGATTTATGTTCCTGTCAAGGGTGGGTGGGGTGGAGACCAGAGTACAGTCTTGGAAGTCATTTTCTAGAGGGATTTTATAGGTGGTTGAGGGGACGCCCACTGAGACTTTTTCTCAAGGTCTTCAATAATGTCTTGGGTATTTGGCAGTAAACCTTATCTGTTAACTACACATACACACACACACACACATGCACACACACACACACACACCCCAAATCTATCTTGGTCAGAAGAGCATTTTCCAGGATTTTCCTTAGATATCTCATGATCTATCAAAGAAAAACTACCTTTTAAAAGATATTTATTTTGAGAGACAGAGAGAAACAGGGAAAGAACAGAGAAAGAGAGACAGAGACAGAGAGAGAATCCCAAGCACACTCCAGGCTGTCAGTGCAGAGCCCCACTCAAGGCTTGATCTCACGAACCAAGAGATCGTGACCTGAGCCAAAATCAAGAGCTGGATGCTTAACCAACTGAGGCACCCAAAAGGAAAAAAAAACAAAAACAAAAACAAAAAACCAACAACTAGTTTTTGAAGTCATTTCTCTTTATCTGTTCCAAATTTTAAAATATTTCACAGATTGGTGACCATAATGATCCAGCACTCATGAGCATAGATGGGGCTCCCTTCTAATGTGCACACTGGTGTGTCCATAGCAGGTAGGTTTTACCTAGGGATGCAAGCTGGGCACCATTCTTTTCACAGATCTTACAGAAAATGCATGAGGTGGAATCTCACAGATCTAGACAGATAGATGGGCAGACAAAAAGTCTAATTTTTTTTCCCTCCTTTAGATGACAGAGCTTTTTGAACAATGCAAGATTAGAGCCCAGCTAAGGCAGCCCTGGAGGGTAAAAAAGGAAGCAATAATAATAATAATAAGCAGGACTTTAGCTTATCATTGTTTCTCATCCTGCTATCACTGCTGCTGGATTTTGGTAGGAATTGTTCCAAATCTCCCAAGACTGAGACAAATTGCAAAATCCTGTGAAAATGGAGGGCAGGGCCACTGCTTGCTGGTGTTACACCAAGGTGCAGATGAGAAAAAAGAATTCTTTTCTCAAGACACTTTTCTCTGTTGGAAAATTGAGGTAAAAAATATACAAATCTACAATATCTACTATATGAATGGCACCCCCTAGGATTGGGTAGCTCACAGTCTGAACATGTGGTAGCTGTGGGAACTCTGGACTGGAGAGGTCTATCTGGGAGGATGCATAGAGTGAGGCCCTTAGGAACAACCCTGGTGGTTAAGAGCAGGGCAGAGGAAGAAAAGGAACACTTGGGATAATGTTCCTCCAAAAAAAAGATATCTGAGAGCTGTAGCTGGATTGGAAGGCAGGGTAGGAATTGAAGCCATCCCTATATTTCTTGGTTACGGCTCCCAAACCAGAGATAGGAGATGGGGGGAAGAGGCAAAAAATGTTGGGAAAGGCGGTGTGGTGATTGCAGTCTTTTCGCCCCCACTTAGCTATGTGAGAATGGACCTTGGGCCTGGAATACTTTCTCACCAAGAGGTAAGGAGCCCATGCACATGCATTTGGCTTATTGCCCTGCATGGGAATAGCTTTCAGGCTCAAGGTGTATTCCTTTGTTCTGCTTACATGCCTATGTCAGTGCCTCAGGCACACCTCCAGCTTTCTGTGTGCCGGACCCCGCAGGGGTGAGGCTGGAGTCAAGTCTTCACCTGCAGCGTGAAATAGTTGACCCTGGGGGACTGGCATATTGCAAGGGGCTGAATCTTAAGCACCCTTTCTCTCCTCTTGCTATTCAATGATGTATCACTTGAACTTGGTATGCAGGTTTTCTGCTCTCAGTGACCTCAAATCATGCACTGGTTTCTTTCCTGGGTGACCTTACTGGTTTTTTAGTCTTGACTCCACTTATATTCTATCCTGATCTATCTATATGATCTATCCTGATCAACCAGTGAAAGGTAAAGCAGAAAGAGATGGTGTGATGGACTAAACAATGGCCCCTCAAAGATGTTCATGTTCTATTTCCCCAAAACTATGAATATGTTACTTTACACAGCAAAGGGGACTTTGCAGATGGGAATAAATGAAGGATCTTGAGGTAAGGAGAATCTCCTAGGTTGTACAAGTGGGTCCAGTGCAATCACAGGTTTTAACATGAGAGAGGCCGGAGGGTGACAGTCATGATGACGTGATGACAGAAGCAGAGGGAGAATAAGGAGATGCGATGTGAGGCCACAAGCCAAGGAATGCAGGCAGCCTCTAGAAGCTGGAGAAAGCAACAGATTCTCTCCAACAGCCTCAAGAAGGAACCAGTCCTGCCACCATCTTGGTTTTAGGCCACTGAGTTTGATTTTGAACCTCTGACTTCCAGAAATGTAATGTAATAAATTTGTGTTGTTTTAAGCCATTAAATTTGTAGCAGCAATTAGATACTAATGTAGATGGCTTGCAATCAGACCCAAGAGTAAAGCAAGGCCAGGAGTTCTTTCTAATAGGCAAGTCACAGTCTGGAAGAAGAGAACTAAAATTTACTGAGTGCTCTATTATGTACTAAGTAAAAGACTGCACATTTAACATGTGTGTTCTGCCTTGCCTAGTTGTATAAAGAGCAGGGACTTTGGAGTCAAATAGCCCAGGACCTGGGTGGGATCCAGCTCAGCCCTAATTTTTGCTTGGTTGCTTTGCATTTCTGAACTTCACTGAACCTCACTATAAAATGCTGATACTATGGGTCCCTGGGGGGCTCAGTCGGTTGAGCCTCCAACTTCGGCTCACGTTCTCATGGTTCATGGGTTCAAGCCCTGCATGGGGCTGTGTACTGACGGTGCAGAGCCTGGAGCCTGCTTTGGATTCTGTGTCTCCCTCTCTCTGTGCTCCAACCTTGCTTGTGTGCTCTCTCTCCCTCTCTCTCTCTCTCAAAAATAAACATTAAAAAAAAATTAAACTAAAATGCTGATACGAACCTTGCAGTGTTGTTCAGAGACCATGAAATAATGTATCTAAGACTCCTATGATAAAGTATTGTTCACATTGCTGTTATTGACATTATTATCCTCAGAGCAAAGTATGGTAGATCCATGTGTCTCCTAGGACTGGCAATAAGGCCACATGTGGGCTTAAACAGCCCCTCTTTGTTTCCTGGTCCACTGGCTGCCCCCTGTTCCTACAGCCCTTCTGCTGCAGGCCTTGCTCCGTTATTAGATCATGTTAGCTAGTTGTTGCTCTTTACTCTCTCCTTAAATATAAGAGGCCTCAAATGTCCCTGTCCCTACCCGCAGCTTGTACTGCCGAATTTCACAACTTGTCACTTAGAGGGTGCTTGGGTAAAAGCAAATTATAAATGGATAATGATATTTGCATGGCCCTTTACAGTTTTGTGAGCTGTTTTGTGTTATACTTAAGGGTTTCCTGGATGCCTGCTTCTCTGACTGTTGAGCAAGACCTTTCACTCTTCCTGCTCTCAAGAAGCAGGTTAGCCAAATAGTGGTTCTTCTGGCCTGCAATCTGTTTTAGTAGAGAAATCACCTTCTAATGAAGCAGAATAAATTAGAATGCATAGAATGCACAAAAGATATTCCAGAGAGTTTTAAATAAGGTGGACTAATTTTGCCTATCAGATTGTCCCTCCTGAAGGGACTACTTTGGAGTCAAACAGAATACCTCTTACAAGCTGAATGAACTTGAGAAAGTTATTTAACCTTGAAATTACTTTAAAATAAATACACACACACACACACACATATATATATATATATTCAGAAATAACATCCCACATGTGATTACTGTATAATTACATGTGTAATAAACTACTCAGCGAATATCCATTTCCTTTCTTTCCTTAGTTCACATGGGCTCATTTTTAATTCTCAGTTCTTTTCTGTTTCTGTGTTGACCATTGTTCAGATATATCCTCAGTTTTGCATTGCCTTGATTGTGAGATTTAAAGAAGTCTTTCATGTCCAGGTTTCAATAAATATAAGAGGAACCTGGGGCATCCGGGTAGCTCAGTTGGTTAAGCGTCTGACTTTGGCTCAGGTCATGATCTCATGGTTTGTGACTTTGAGCCCTGTGTCTGGCTCTGTACTGACAGCTCAGTACAAGCCTGGAGCCTGCTTGGGATTCTGTGTCTCCCTCTCTCTCTGTTCCACTGCCCCCCCCCCCCCCAACTCATGCTCTGTTTCTCTCTCTCTCAAAAATAAACATTAAAAAATTTAAAAATTATATAAGAACCAAAAGTGTCACAAAATGAATAAAAAGAAACAATGGCCATAAGAAGAATACAGATACGGTTTGGTATGTTGATCATCAGGTAAAATAACCCATATAGAGAAAGCAATGAGAGTTTATTTTACATTTTCATGGTGGATGAATCCTCATAAATTTTTATTATTGCAAATAAATAAAAAGTTACATTATAATTACATACTCTATTATCTGAAGGACTTTTAAAAAGAATTCACACAAGAATGGAAATACAAACATAGCAACCTTCTTCCTCCTAGGGTTAGTACTCATAGCAAAACCACAGAGGAACAAAAGTGAGACCTTAAAAAAAAAAAGGAACAAGAAACAGCTCCTGTTTGTTCCTGGAATAGAATTTGAATTAAACTTAAAAAGGAAGTTTGCTTCCTCTTGGAAATCAAACTGCATTTAAAAAAAATCAGAAGGAACAAAATCAGTTATATAATTTTGGTTGACAAAGAACTTTATTGTGGGGATGGGCCAAGTGTGTAACTGATTTTGCTTTATACTACAATGACACCTGTTTTCTTCTCAGGTGGGGCAAAGGTTTCAGTTACGCTCATTAACTGAAAGGGCTTTTATACCTCATTAATTCAAACTCCCCTAGATGCTACCAGACTGATACTATGAATGGGTTTCACATTCCATGGGAGACTTTCATTTATCAACTATAATAATGAATGTGAAACCATCAAATACCGTTTTGGGTATATGGACTTCATTTCAGAAGCTGCCTTATCAGGGCACCTGAGTGGCTCAGTTGGTTGAGCTTCCGACTTCAGCTCAGATCATGGTCTCCCATGAGTGAGTGAGAGCCCCACATCTGGCTCACTGCTATCAGTGCAAAGCCCGCTTCAGATCCTTTGTCTCTCTCTTTCTGCCCCTCCCCCACTTGCACTCTATCAAAAATAAATAAACATTAAAAAAAAAAGCTGCCTTATGAACAATCACATGAAATGTGATTCTTCCAGAATCTTAGAAGGACTTAAATTACCCCAAACTTTCCCCCTCAATATACAGTAGTTAGACTAGATTTTTCTGCCTGTGTAACACTTTGCCTACACGGAAAAGGTGAAGTCTTGGTGGATGATTCAGATTGCCAAAGGTTTAAAACATTCACAAACATGTCTGAACATCGTAAGCAAAACTCATCCTATCCATGAAAAGTGAATTACTGCCTTTCTTTCTCTTTCAGCCTCATCCACAGCAAAACAGAAAATTTGATACACTAGTTATTTTTTAATATACATGAAACAACAAAATTATTTAAATTAAAATAAATATTTAATTACCATGTAAAATCGTACCAGTGATATCCATACAAACTTTTACAAACTATAGACTGAAGTTGTTTCAGACATGGGCAAGTGACTATTGTCTATCCAATGAGTTAGCAGCTTGAATTTGTTGAGAAAGGATCATTCTTTCTTCTAAGTGTTGCTTAACCAGTGAAATACGCATCTAGAGATGTTGGTATCTATATAGCCCCCATATGGAGAGAGCCAGCCCTCATGAGATTGAGGTCAACGTGGGATTGGGAGTGGAGAAGGAGAGAGAGACAGAGACAGAGAGAGGTCTGACTGCATCTTTTAAGTACTTGGTTTTAGTTATGCCCGAATCCAGTCTGATTCCTACACTTTCCAGTTACATAGTCAATACATTCTCATTTTTGATTGAACCAGTTTGAGTTGGATTTCTGAATCCAAATTTTTTGACTCTAAAACATAGTCTATGGAGATGAGGTTTTACATAAAACAGACCCTGAATTAAGTACTCGTGCAAGACAACAAATATCACAGGGCAGTGAAAACTCTCCTATCCTGGATAAGAAAGAATGATCCCTGTAGACTTTATTTTTTAAAGAAGTTTTAGATTCACAGCAAAATTGAGCCAAAAGTAGAGAGATACACCCCCTGTCCCCCATAGATGCACAACTTCCCCCGCTATCAATATCCCATACCAGGGTAGTTCGTTTGTTATAATTGACAAACTTATATTGGCACATCCTTATTACCCCGAATCCATATTTTACCTTAGAGTTCATTCTGTCACATAGCAACAGGTTCTACAGATTTGGGAAAATGTATAAATGACATCTATTTGCTGTTACATTATCATACAGAATAGTTTCCCTGCCCCTAAAACCCTCCGTGCTCCACCTATTCGTCCTTCCTTCCTGCCAACCCCTGGCAACCACTTTTCACTGTCTCTACTGTTTTGCCTTTTCCAAAGAATCATATAATTGGAATCATGCATTAAGCATGATTGGCTTTGCCAATTAGCTTCCTTCACTTAGTAATATGCATTGAAGTTTCCTCTATGTCGTTTCATGGCTTGATAGCTCATTTCTGTTTAATACTTGAATAATACTCCCTCGTCTGGATGTACCATTTTGCGTATCCATCCATTCACCTGCTGAAGGTCATCTTGGTTGCTTCAACCGGCGATTATGAATAAAACTGCTGGAAACATCTGTGTGCAGGGTTTTGTGTGAACATAAATTTTTAATTCATTTGGGTAGATACTAACTGGAATGATTGCCGGCTTGTATGGTAAGTGTGTTTAGTTTTGTAAGGAATGCCACTCTGTCTTCCAAATCAGCAGTTCCACTTTGCAATCCTACCAGCAATGAATGAGAGCTCCTATTGCTCTACACCCCCACCAGCATTTGGTCTTCTCAGTGCTTTGGATTTTGGTAGTGGCATCTCACTGTTGTTTTAATTTGCAATTCCCTAACATGCCGTTGGACATCTTTCATACGCTTATTTTTCTGTCCACCTTCTTTCCTGAAGTGTCAGGTAAGGTCTTTGCCCATTTGCCAACAGGTTGTTTGTTTTCTTGGTTTGATTTAAGAGTTCTTTGTAAATTTTGGATAACAACTCTTTATCAGATACACCCTTTGCAAATATTTTCCCTCTGCTTGTTGGTTTTTCTTTTTTTTTTTTTTTTAATAAAATCAGGATGTATCCTTGTACCAAGCCTTGATTTGGTGGGGGTGGGGGTGGGGTGTGTTGGTGGAAAGACATAAGGAAATGAGGGTGTATTGAGTACTTTCTACAAACTTCTGTAAAGTTACACAAATGACAAGTTTCTTTTTTGTTTTTCTCAATGTTTTATTGGTTTTTGAGAGGGTGCAAGTGGGGGAGGGGCACAGAGAGGGGGACAGAGGATCTGAAGTGGGCTCTGGACTGACAGCAGAGAGCACAATGTGGGGTTTGAGCTCATGAACCATGAGATCATGGTCTGAGCCAAAGTTGGACTCTCCAACGACTGAGCCACCCAGGTGCCCATACAAGCGACAAGTTTCTATCAAATGTGGCCTGCCTGAGAGGCGGACAGGAAGGAAAATACAGTTTTTCTAAGGATATATTTTGCCTATAGCCATAAATCCAATGTGGTTGAATGGCAGATGGGCTTGAGTTTTGCAGAGTTAAAAAGCTAGAATCTCTGCACAAAGCTAAGGGTAGAGGATGTGATAAGAGGAAATGTAGTTGGATGTAAGATTGCGACCCAGACAGCTCCTAACACATGCTTTTGGGCTTTTTTAATTGGCATAGTTGACAATCACCTCCATCGTAAAAACCACTCTATGACGTGTAACTTGGGACAAGGGGAAGGTGAAATGGTCTTCTCTAACCCAGGCTATAGTTTTTCACAGTCGAAAGGTCCACAGTCATGCTGAATGCTGAAAATTTACAGAATGGATGAAGCGTTATAACCTGGTGCTATGTCACAGAATCCCTCAGATTCAGCTCTTGATTCAAGAACCATAACTAGTCAGCATCTGTGGAGCTGAATAAATATAAATAGAGGCTAATTGACGTTAAAGGAAATATGCTACCAGAGAAACCCCAAACCTATTACCCAAGAAATCAAAACCCTGCAAAAATACAAGTCCCAATGAAACCCCTAGGCCTCAGAACCCACACCAACTGGAAATAGACTAACAGTACATCCCCCAGGAAGAGAATTCTCCACCGTGCTCATCTCAGCCAAGGCAGGAGTTTGTGTATCCACATCAATGGCTCAGTGCCTGTGTGCTGCCACTTATTAAATATTTGGAACAGCACGTCTAATTGAGAGGGAGACACTGCTCTAAATTGTGCTTTGAATGTATTTTTTGTTCATGAATGGTTGTCTTGCTTAATGTAATTGGGATGGCTTCAAGTACAGTTGTAAATCTAAAATTTGATCAAATAATAGAATAATGTGGATTTTAACCTAAAGTATAAAATCAGAAGGAAGACATTAAAAAAAGAATGCTATGGGGTGCTTGGAAAGGTTTGAGCAAGCCGCTAGTCCTAATTTTCTGTACATGTAACAGGAAAATGTTAGGATCCTTATAGCTCTAAATTTGGAGTAAAGCAAAAGTGAAAGAGCTAAGTAAAAGGAAACTTAACAATACTTTAAAAAAAGGTGGCTAATTCTGGGAAATCAGGTTTCCACTCAAACTTTGCCAAAGAAGCTTGCAGCGAATAAACACACACGCTCACACACTGTTAAGTCTTCCACACAGACATGCAAACAGACAGAATCGGTGAAAGAAAGCATCTCATAAAAGCATCTTGTTTTATTTAAACCGGAGGAAGGCATTAGTGAATTCAGCCTGAAATAGTATTACGGGCATTCTTTTTCCTTCTGGAAATTTTGCCAGCTAATCTAGGCATGCTCAGATTTACATCTTTCTACATTTTTACCCCCATTAAATTCATTCTGGAAGTCTGATTATCAGCACACACCTAGCTTTTTTTTCTTTCTTTCTTTTCTTTTCCTGGGTCCATCTTCAGAAACAGGAAAATTTGTTTTATTTTATTAATTTTTTTGAGAGAGAGAGAAAGGGAGAGAGAGTGCAAGCAGGGGAGAGGGGCAGAGGGAGACAGAGAGAGAATCTTAAGCAGACTCCACACTCAATGTGGAGCCCAACACAAGGTTCCAATCTTATGACCCTGGGATCAGGACCTGGGCCGAAATCAAGAGTTGGGTGCTGTACCCACTGAGCCAGGCATGCACCCCCAGAAACAGGTAAAATTTGAGAGAGTGGACATGAGGAGAGTAAAGAAAGGAAGAAAGAGAAAAACACAGGAAAAGAATATAGGTCAAGGCCTGTGTGTATGGGTTTTGTACGTTTTCCTCCAAGTCAGAGTCTAACCAGTAGGCATTCCTGTTCACGAGGCCAAATTCCCTGAGTGACCCCTGAGGGAACACCCTCCTTCCCGCCTTTCTTCATTCCTGCCTTCCCTCCTTTCCAAGGACAATGCAGACAGCTGTAATTACACTTTGGGTTCTCTGGAGGTAAGGAATTATTACTTTAACAACTAGCTACAAAGATACACACACATAATATATATTCATATACATAAAATGAATATATACTAGTTTGCATGTCTGTATCCTTAAAGCTGCAGAAATGTCTTTTCCAACTTGCTGTTCTCTTAGATGAGAATATTGTCCCTTCACACTTTATTCCTTAGGTAAAGAGGAAGTGTGTGCCAATTCAGGGTGACACAAAGGTGTTTAAATGCAACCGAGCTGGTTCAGTCAACTAGAAACTGCTCCCTTGAGTGACCAACCCAGTGCTTCACTAATTAACTAGAATGGGCAGGAAACTATTCTGGAATTTCCCAAGGACTGGGTGGGGTGTTTTAGATAAGTTTTGAATTGAGTCCAAGGTAATGTAAGAGTGCATGTTCATATTGGACTAGGAAACCCAGCAAAAGCTTTATCAATCTAAGAAAGATTAAGAAATCCTAATAAACATGATAAAGAAGGGGAAAGGAATAATAATCATAGTTCTTAAAAGCTATCTTTGGATGTAGATGACCTCAGAATGTATATTTCAGGATTTGAAGTAGTTTGTTTTTATTCCAAATTGCTGCTTCCCTTCACAGGTTGTGCAAGAGACCAAAGGTTTTTGTGCTATTTCTCCTGTACTAATATGACCCCATCACTTTTTATGTAATCACTCATTCTATCGGAAGAGGGAGGGAGTGTGCATTGACAAACCAATCAATGTCAGGGCTTACTAGAATAAACCTTATAGACTGAAAGAGCCTAGAGTTCCATGAGAAAGGACTTTACAAGTCCTGGTGTGTTGCTCCTGTGGCCTCGACCTTCCCCTGGCCATGGACAATAAGTTAATTAAAGAATAGAAAGTAAAACTGACAATGTCATTTGAAAGAAAACAACTCAGGAACTGTGAATGTTCACAGGATCTGTGTTCAATAACTGCCCTCTGTAGGTTCCCCTGAAGAGTGCACTAGATGGGACAGAGATCCCTGAGGGGACTTTTTGCTGGTTTTGTCATTACTGTACAAGCCAAAAGCCAGAACCTTCTTCAGTCTCCAAAGTGAGGAGAGATGTGATCTTAAAGCCTCCGTCTTGCCACCCTGGGCGGCCCTCTCAGGAGGGGGAACGCCAAAGCTGTTCAGGTGGAAAATGTCACAATTTGAGGGCCATGTACTGGGTGGAGGTGTTTACAGAGACGTTCACTTTGTGGATAAACGTCTCTCCTGACTTCCCCTGACCTCCTTTCATGCCAGGAGACCCAATGAGAGAGAAAAAGGAGCATGTGCTGTGGTCTAAAGGAGTTGATTCCAGTTGGAGCGGTTTCTGAGCTGTGGGTCCTTGGACAAGTCCTTCAGCTTTCTGAGCCTAAGATTTCTGCTTTCCCACTTCTCCACCACCCCCAGGTAGTAATCAAGGTGTGGAGGTGTCGTGCTTATGCAAACGCGAAGTACAGGTGTCTAGTCCTGGCTCCAGAAGAATAAGAATGCATGCAAACATCATGTTCTCACTCAAAGGACTGAGGATTGGAGAGTAAAAGTCGCCTTAGGTTTCTGTCTGTTTCCACTTTTGAGGTCCTAGGAGACATTCTGATCTAAAAAGTGTAGACTCTGGAGTCAGACAGACATGGATGCAAATACTGTCACTGGTTTTTGCGGGTCACCTATCCGCTCCATGCTTCTATTACATTATCAGCAAAATGAGGAATGGTATGGATGCAATAAATACATTATATTTCTAAAGTTTTTCACAGAGACCAGAGGTATAAGAAACACTCATTATTCAAGCATAAGTGGTATCAGCAAAGAGCTGAAGTGAATTAATCCTCTTCTAATAAGGAGCAAATTTCAAGGTAAATAATGAAAGTAGTGATCCTAAAGTTAACAGAATTAATATAATTAGTTGCAATGATGTACTAATTTTCAATCCGAAGAATGTTGAGGGGCTGATTTGATGTGGAGAGCACACATATTTTTCTTGGACAAAACTATAGGATGGCACAGTGCAATGCCCTTTAGTTCACATTACCCTGTGCAACACCATCAAATGAGGATCATTTTTCATGTATAAATAAATACGTTTTTTTAAATTTTTTCTAACATTTATTCATTTTTGAGAGATGGAGAGAGACAGAGCATGAGTGGGGGAGGGGCAGAGAGAGAGGGAGACACAGAATCTGAAGCAGACTCCAGGCTCTGAGTTGTCAGCACAGAGCCCAACACGGGGCTCCAACTCACGATCTGTGAGATCATGACCTGACCTGAAGTCCAATGCTTCACCAACTGAGACACCCAGGCACCCCTAAAATAGGCACCTGCCAGGTGACAGTAAGTTTTTTTTAAAAAATCAATCTTCTAGGAGCGCCTGGGTGGCTGCCAGTTAAGCATCAGACTTCAGCTCAGGTCATGATCTCACAGTTCCTGAGTTCCAGCTCCCTGTTGGGCTCACTGCTATCAGTGCGCATTGTGTAGGATCTTCTGACTCCTCTCTCTCTGCCCCTCCCCCCACTCACGCTCTGTGTGTGTGCGCGCGTGCAAGTGTATGCATGTGCACACACTCTCTTTCTCTTTCAAAACAAACAAGCATGACAAAAAAAAAGACCTCTTTAAAAAAAAATCAATCTTCTAGAAGGATTTGTAAAATTCTTTGATAATTACACCAGTACCTTTTGGAAACATTTATTGTGTTATCCGACTTTCCGGTTGTCCTTACCGACTTTCTCTTCTTTAGGTTAATTTACTTGATTCTTTGTGTACTTTTCCTTTTTTAGTTTTTACTTAGCGCCTTGACACGTGACTATACATGAGACTGGAACAGTTCTCCAACATCATTTTCATTAATTTCATAAAATTCTATACCTTCTGCAAGAATTGCAACTTCGCCTTGCCATCTAGTTGCTTTGTATTGTCAGACGTTTAAATATCTTACCCTCAGTAACAGACAGACTGAAACAAATTTAACTGATTGATCAGGAATAGTCAGTCAAGCCAAACTGGGAAGGTTGTGTGAAAGGGGAATAATTTTATAAGTATTCAGTTCATCAGTAAATACTTACATGTAATGACAAACTTCCTTCCTGTATACCATGTCTTTTTTTTTTTTAATGTTTATTTATTATTGAGAGACAGAGAGAGACAGAGCATGAGCATGAGAGGGGCAGAGAGAGGGGGAGACACAGAATCCAAAGCAGGCTCCAGGCTCTGAGCTGTCAGCACAGAGCCGGACATAGGGCTTGAACCCACAAACCACAAGATGATGACCTGAGCCAAAGTTGGACGCCCAACTGACTGAGCCACTCAGGCTTCCCTTTGTATAGCCATGTCTTAAAGGAATTTGGGTAAGGAAAACACAGATGAGTCTGAGTTGGAAGAGATGCCTCTTCCAACCAAGAATTCGTTTCTTTGTTCGTTGACTCATAATGGATTTAGGCTAAACCATATTTACTGTCATATAAAGGACTAGCATTTGCTTTTCAGTTCACAGCCCAAGTTTAGGAATGCTAACTTTGTCTGGAAAATAATTTTATATTTTATTAAAAACTGTCAATAGCTTAATGTCAAACAAAACTAAAAAGTGATAACTTATTGGATTTATTGTTTCTACCAGTAAAGACAATAGTTTATTTTTTGGGATATCAAAAGCCGGTAATTCAATCAAAAGCACAACTAACAGAATGAAAGATTGGAGGGGACATTTATAATACATATACTCAATGAAGGACTTGTATCTAGATTTAAAACCTAATTTTAAAAAATGAGCCAGTGTTTAACAGGCATTTCACCAAAGACTGTATCCAAATAACCAATTGACACATCAAAGGTGCTGACCATCTTTAGTCATCAAGGAAATGCAAATTAAAACCTCAGTGAGATACCAACATACCTGTGCCAAATGGCTTAAATTAAAACGGCTGGCAATACGTGTGTTGGTGAAGATATGGAGCAACTGGAACTTTTATAAAGAGCTCATAAGAGTATAAATTGTGTAGCCTCGTTAGAATATGGCTGGACAGCATCTACTGAAGCCGAGCGCATGCATACTCTATGACCTAGCAATTCTACTTTTGAGAATATGCCCCGCAGAAGTGCTATGTTCATCCACCAGCAAAACAGGTACAAGCATGTTTATAGCTTCTTTAATAATAATAGCCTCAAACTGGAAGAACTCAGTACAGTAGAACGGATGAAGACATCATTTTCATTTCTATGTCGTAGTCCATTGGAATATTGGGTGGTAGTTATATGGGTATATGTAAAAATCAAATGGGGGCACCTGGGTGGCTTAGTCAGTTAAGTGTCGGACTTCGGCTCAGGTCATGAACTCAAAGTTCATGAGTTTGAGCCCTGCATCAGGCTCTGTGCTGACAGCTGAGAGCCTGGAGCCTGCTTCAGATTCTGGGTCTCACTCTCTCTCTCTGCCTTGCCCCTCCTCATGCTCTGTTTCTCTCTCTCTCTCTCTCAAAAAAAATGAATAAACATTAAAAAATAAATAAAAAATAAATAAAAAATAAAATCACATTCTCATCCTTCATGGAGTATTTCCTAATTTACTTCATGCAGTACTCTTCATACAGTTTAATTTTAGCCTCTTTGAATCCTGATAACCTTTTGTTTTTCCTCTTATTCAGCATTTCTAACATTCTTTTGTATTTCAATTATTTGGGTGTTTGTCTTCCCCCTCCACTTCCATTATTTATCTTAAAAGTTCTTATACTGCCCAACATAACGGCTCAAAGAGGGAGATGTCTTTGAATGGATGAATAAGTGAGTTAGTGATGTAGCAGGCAAATGGGTGCACGTTTCAATATATGGTTCGTGAAACAAGCTTGAGGACACGTGTCATAATACACAAAAACAGTGCCCTTTGTTGAGATATTTGACTCCAGCAAGGGACTTGCAGATTCTACTTGCATTTCATTCATGAAAAAAATTTTCGAGGTTTTAAAAATAGGATTCTTGCTCAGTTGTCCTTGGATCTGACCTCATTAATAAACTGGAAATGAATTTGCTCTCCTTTGCGGGCACATTAACTCCTACAGGCCACAGAGACGGGCACTCATAGAAAATCCCCTGAATGTCAAAAAGATGAGAGGGCTGGGGTCAGAGCCCCTTAGCAGCAGATACGCAGCCAACCTTTCTCTGGGTGGGTCAGGATGCTCCTGCTCAGGGCAAACGTCATATTCAACGGGTTTGTTTAACAGACTCCTCAGTATGAATAAGGAGACTGATAGGAAAACCCTCTTAGATATGGCACAGTCAATTATATTATCTGATGCAAAATGTAGTGCTAGAAATTAGGGGAATTATTCATTTCCATTTTTATGCATTTCAATTTTGTAATGTCTCCCTTTCTGACCTCTAAGTTTCATGTGGCTCGAGATATACTTGAGGCAGTCTGTACAGTATATTTTATGTGTTGATGAATACGTACCTGACTGTGCACAGTAAAAATAGAAAAATAAATTTGTATTTTGAGCCAAAAAATCTGTGCTTTTAAAAAATAAAATTTGCTAGCATTCTGTCTCTCTCTCTTAAAAATAAACATTAAAAAATTAAAAAAAGAAAAAGATTCTCTTTCTCTTTGCCCCCTCCCCCACTTGTGCTCTCTTTCTCTCTCTAAAAAAAAAATTAAAATTAAAAAAAAAAAAGAAATTTTGGGGTGCCTGGGTGGCCCACTCAGTTGAGTGTCCAAGTCTTGATCTCAGGATCATGTGTTCAAACCCCACACAGGGCTCTCTGTGCTGGGCGTGAAGCCTACTTAAAAAAATAAAAAATAAATAATAAATAAATTTTATGTTTAAACATTTTTTAAATGTTTATTTATATATTTTGAGAGAGAGCTAGAGAGAGAGTGGGGGAGGGGCAGAGAGAGGGAGACAGAGAATCACAAGCAGGTTCCACAGTTGACAGTGCAGAGCCCAATGTGGGGCTCAAACTCACCAACCGTGACATCATGACCTGAGCCGAAACCAAGAGTCAGACACTTAACTGACTGAGCCACCCAGGCATTCCATGAGCCACTTTTTATCTCCAGAAATTCTTAGTAACACCAACAGTAAGTGGGTGTGAATTTTGCCAACAAGAAAGTATAGTGGGAATTTCCAGAATATTATCAGAAATGAGTGTATCAGAGGTTTGGAGATGGACCAGATGAAACAAATAACAGCTGGCTGATTGATCTCAGAAAACTTGCTGGGAAGAATTGCACACTGGTCTGAGTTCTCTAGAGAAACAAACCAATAGGAGATACATAGATGGATAGATGGATTCATTTTAAGAAATTGGCTCACAGTTCACATGTTTGGGAGGCTGAGGACCCCCAACATTTGCAGTCAGCAAGCTGGGACTTGGGAGAACCAGTGGGGGTTTCGGTCCAAGTTCAAAGGCAGAGGGGCGCCTGGGTGGCTCAGTCGGTTAAGTGGCCGACTTCGGCTTGAGTCATGATCTTGCGGTCTGTGAGTTCGAGCCCCGCGTCGGGCTCTGTGCTGACAGCTCAGAGCCTGGAGCCTGTTTCAGATTCTGTGTCTCCCTCTCTCTGACCCTCCCCCGTTCATGCTCTGTCTCTCTCTGTCTCAAAAATAAATAAACGTTAAAAAAAAATTTTTTTTTTCAAAGGCAGAAAAGATAAACATCTCAGCTTGAAGTCAGTTCAGGATGAGGGGAGTTTCTTCTTATTAACAGAAGGGGCAGACTTTTTGTTCTACTTTGGTCTTCAATTGATTGAGTGAAGTCTACCTTGGAAAAAGCGACCTGCTTTACTCAGGCTACTAATTCAAATGTTAATTTCACCCAAAACAGCCTCAAGGCATGCCTCAGAATAATGTGTGACCAGAATAAATATCCTGGTACTTTGTGACCCAGTCAAGTTGACACATATAATTACCATCACAAGTTGTTTTAACAGTATTTTCCCCACTGCCCAAAACAGTCAATGCAGCTCTTAAAGTTGGAGCTTAGAGTCCGAAGACTCACTTCCTCCGGTGTAGAGTCATGTGATGACAGAGCTCAGACTTTGGAGTTAAATGGGTCTGAATTCAAATCCCCACCATCTCAGCAACTTTTTAGCTATGCGATCTTGGACAAGCTAATTAACTTCTCAATTTCCTCACCCATAAAGCACAATATATTGCACATAATTAGGGGATAATATTTATGATGTGATTGTCACATACATAAGCATTTAATACATCATATCTATTATCATTACTGCTTCCCTCAGGATTTATATAGCATTGCTCCAAAAAATAATTTTTCTTCTTCTTCTTCTTCTTCTTCTTCTTCTTCTTCTTCTTCTTCTTCTTTTTGAGAGAGAGAGAGAGGGAGTGAATGAGCAGGGGAGGGGCAAAGGGAGAGAGAGAGAATCTTAAGCAGGCTCCACATTCAGAGCAGAGCCCTACTCGGGACTCACTAAATCCCACACCGTGAGGTCATGAGCTAAACTGAAATCAAGAGTTGGATGTTCAACCGACTGAGCCACCCCAGCACCCCCCAAAATAATTAATCTGCATTTAGTACTTTAGGTTACATAGGAAATAGTTTGTAGATGGAAGATAAATCAGAGTAGTATGAATGTAGTCTTTTTAAAGGTATGTTCAGTTTTGTTTTAAAATAACTAAAATGGGGGCACCTGGGTGGCTCAGTCTGTTGAGTGTCTGACTTCGGCTCAAGTCATGATCTCACAGTTTGTGGGCTCGAGCCCCGCATCAGGCTCTGTGCTGACTGCCTGCTCAGAGCCTGGAGCCTGCTTCAGATTCTGTGTCTCCTTCTCTTTCTGCCCCTCCTGCACTCATGCTTTGTCTCACTCTGTTTCTCAAAAATAAATAAATGTAAAAAAAAAAAAATTCTAAATCACTAAAATTTATCTGCAACTTTAGTCTGAGAGTCAAACCAGGCCATGGTATTAATTCTTTATACAATCCACATTCCTCTGTAATGTGCTTTGTATTTGAGACATCCTGGATCTTCCCTGGATCACTGGTGTGCCAAGTTGGCAGGGAAGCCCAGGAAGGAACGGGCATGTCTCCATCAACGGTCAGCAAAGTGTTCCCTCTTGTTTACTCCACTCTCCCAGTTAGGTCATACCAACTTGGAGACAGAGGAAAAACATGATGTTGGGACTGCTGATGGGACATTTTAATTTGGCTACATAGAGCTTCCTGTGCTGTTTGGGGCACAAACTCACTGTGGCCCCAGTGAAAAAGCAAATGCTGACCGTGAGGACAAAGAAAACACTGTCTATCACATTAACTTGGTATTCCACTCCCTTTCAGCAAAGCTGGAACAAATAATCCAGGCTTGATTATAATTGGCCTGGCTAGAGACTCAAGCCTAGAAATGAATCCTGCAGATAGCAGTCATGGAGCAGGGCCGGACCTAAGTGGACTTGTGAAGTAGTGATGTTGTCTGTGGGTGACCCTCATCTTCTGTTTTTATACTGTTCTCCTCCTCTCCAGACCAACTTTCACTATGTACCTCCTTTCTTTTCTATGATTTCTCAAGGCCTCTGTTCCTGTCAGTTAAAGCTGGTTTGTATTTTGGCATTAAGGACTTGGTATTTTGCCCTTCCGGGTGTATTCGGGTTTCAAAGATGGCAATTGCAGAGCAATGCCCGGCTGAGAGGCGTATGTCCTACAGTTTGGGACAACCTTCTCCACCAATAATTACTTACTAACCATCAGCATCTCAGTTACTCACCTGTAGAATCAGGACAATAAAAATGACTCCCAAGTTGAGAGAGGACTCAATAAGATAACATCTGTAAAAAAAAAAAAAAAATGCTTTGGTAAACCATGGATTATTACAAACACTGTTAGTTATTTTTTATTTTTATGCCTTATTAATTTTTTGTGTATATTTATTTATTTTGAGAGAGAGAGAACGCACACACACAAGTGGGGAAGGGACAAAGAGAAGGAGAGACAGAATCCCAAGCAGGCTCTGTACCATCAGCCCAATGCAAGGCTTGACCTTATGAATGGTGAGAGTATGACCTGAGGCAAGATCAAGAGTCCAACACTTAACTGACTGCACCACCCAGGCGCCCCAGTGTTAGTTATTTTTATAACTAGATCAATATCACCAAATTTTTCCACTTCCCTCACAGGAATATAAGCTCTTTAAGAGCCCTGGAGAGTGTCTTGTTCACCACTGATCCCCAAGGACTGACACTGTGCCAAGCATTTAGGAAGGATGCTACAACATTCCTTAAATGAATGAAGGAAGGAATGACCATGAGGAAAGTGCATATTTTGAGATCCAGTGTTTAGCGGAATGCATCATCCTTTTGTCCCTTCTTGGCCTGGACAGTCCTCAGTGGCCATAGGAAAGAGGCAGGCCTCTCTCTCTCTCTCTTTTTTAATGTTTATTTTGACAGAGAGGAGAGAGAGAGAGAGAGAGCATGTGCATGTGAGTGGGGGAGGGCCAGAGAGAGAGAGGGAGAGAGAGAGAATCCCAAGCAGACTCTGCTGTCAGCACAGAGCTCAACACCAGGCTCGATTTCATGAACCGTGAGATCGTGACCTGAGCCGAAATCAAGAGTCAGCTGCCTAACGGACTGAGCCACCCACACTCATCAGGGTTCTCTTTTTTGATTGACCAATAAACCGACAATTTATCTGAAGTATTCACCCCCATACATGTTGGAATTGTAGTCTACATGAGGTCCTTTTTCTACCTACATAAGCAAAATTAGTGCTCAGAAGCATGCAGAAAAAAATCATTCAATCCCAAAACTCATACTTGAAAGGCTAGTAGGGTATTTTTAGGTAGTTCTTGTGCCTATGAATTTTGAGCCAGGATAACCACCAGGCCTAGATATTGAAATAGACACCTATTATTTCTGCCAAGTGCTATCCTACATTAAACATCACTCCTATTTTTTTTTTTCAACGTTTTTTTTTTTTATTATTTATTTTTGGGACAGAGAGAGACAGAGCATGAACGGGGGAGGGGCAGAGAGAGAGGGAGACACAGAATCGGAAACAGGCTCCAGGCTCTGAGCCATCAGCCCAGAGCCTGACGCGGGGCTCGAACTCACGGACCGCGAGATCGTGACCTGGCTGAAGTCGGACGCTTAACCGACTGCGCCACCCAGGCGCCCCTCACTCCTATTTTTTAAGTGTAATTATTTCAGAGAGCCTAAAGAGCTAAAATTTGCCTGTGTGAAATAAACATGAAAAACACCTACTTCCCTTTATTATCAGTGCTGTTAAGTCTTGGACTACAAAAGCACTAGATGTGGGGCACAGCCTACTTGCTCTGTGTGTCGATTATCTTCTGTTTCCAGATTCATCTTCTGCCTTTCTTACCCTGCTGTGGGCCCAGAGTCTGACAAATATGGACTGCACAAGCAGGGTTCCCCACTTTCAGTTCAGAACATGGAAGGCACAGGCAGCAGAATGAAAGGCAGAAGGAAAAAGAGTTTGGAGAATTTGTTCCCCCTGTTTCTTCTCCAATGAGCCAGCAAAGGACACAGTGGATGCCAGGCTTTCTTCACACAGCTACCCTCAGAATGGGGATTGCTTCCTCCTTTGTGTTACCAGGTCTAGATGAGGTAACAGCTCTGTGTTGCTACAAGCCCCAGAATACTGCACTGCCTGGTGGTGGTGTTCTTAATCCCTGCTCATATCTCTGCACGGGGTCTTTTTGTTAAATGCTTCTCAAATGAACTAGTTTAAGCATGCCTCTTTCCTGTCAGGAAACTAACTGATACACCTCACGTGCAGAGAGAATATAATGCATCTGTGAGTTGGCCTCTCTAGCCTAGATTCTTAAATATTAGCAAAAGCCTGGATGGAAATCATCTCCTATCCATTTCTCTGAGTAATCCACTAACTGCTATCATTTTTATAGTTCTAAGTAATTTCATTAATATTTACATGCATTCTTTCTGTCTGTCCTGTTTGTGAGATGGGTGACCATCAGTAGCATTAACACATGACAAAGGGCTCTCACAATGTGCTCAGCATCAGCAGCAACTGTGTTACCTGGGACCTTATAAAGATGTAAGTTATTGGGCCCAGTCCCAGTCCTACTGTATCAGAAATCTGAGGGATGAGGCCAGCAATCTGTGCAGCTATTTGTGTTGTAACAAGCTTTCCAGAGGATTCTAACATGTGCTAAACTTTGAAAACCACCAGCGTAACATATGGCTACATATGCATTTGAATGTAAGAAACCCCATCATGTTCTACCCCATCCTCCACTCCATTGGAACAGACTTTCTTTAATCCAGTTCAGTGGTCTCAGACTGGAGTACACTAATACACCAGAATGGCCCATGCATGGAGCTTGTTCAGAATCCCAAAGCCTAGACCCCTCACTGGATTCAGTGAACCAGAATATCAAGTTTGAGAACCACTGATTGATCCATCAGCTCAAAATGGCAAGAACCACACCTAGAATAGATAGAACAAAGCTGAAGGAAAAATGTACTTCATCTGGATGTTGTGACATGAAGAGCCAGAATTACCCTTGGACCTGACTTTAGCTTGTTGTATACTGGCAACAGGGGAAGAAGGTTTTCTATTGTATACAACTGGATCGTATTCATGGCAACTTGGGATGCAGACAAGACTAAAATGTCTGACCTATGTTTTGAAGGTGTCTGCCCACCCATTCTTTTCTTTCTCCTAGACTTTTTTCCCATCCACAACTCCTGCTAAGTGGGCATGCCATACAGTTATCCCAGGCCATATATGCTTGCATCCAACCCAAATCATTGACTGGCTAGCCATTAATCAGACACCTCTCAAAATGTGCGCTAAGACTTTGCTACTCAAAGTGTGGTCTGCCGACCAGCAGCATGAAGCTATCACCTGGGTTTCTCCAGACCCACCTAGACCTACTGAATTAGAATCTGCAGTCTAACAAGATCTCCAGGTGATTCACATACAGATTAATGTTTAGAAGCTCTGGTTAAAGAGACATAAACATTTTAGAGAATCAGGAGTGGATGTTTCAACCCCACTCCTGATCAGTTTTGATCATACAGAATTATGATGGATTCTTAAAGAAGAAAGCCTGTCTGCTGAGAACAGGTGGCTATTTGGGAAGATAAGAAGGAAGAAGCAGAAATTAGGTACATGGAGAAACAGAGAAAGTAGCTGGGTTCTTGCATTTTCTATACCAAGGTCCCTGACAGCAGGCTTTCTTTCATTTTTTGATCATGGATGTCTAAGAGATTTCTGGTTGTATCATTATAATAAAACTCCCTTTTTACTTAACCTAGTTTGAATGAGTGTTTCTTGCAAGGGATAACTTGCAAAGAGATGAACTAAATTGCAACTAAAAGAAAATTAGAATAGATGTTTGAAATCCTTTTTAGGGTATACTGTATAGGGTACTACTTATGAGTAAATTATCTTTTTAAAAATATTAAGTAGTACATAATCATTATGAAAATTTCAAATTTTTTGGAGAGAAGCAAAGTAGAAAAAAGAACTTTCTTCCCCTAAGATCCTTCTTCTTATCCCCCAGAGGTAAACAGTTAAGTGTCTTGTATAACCTTTAATAATTTTTCTATGTAACTATAACAACCCTTGTTTTCTTCCTTTGGCACCAAAGAAAGCTGATCACCTTATTATCAGTATGCCTAGAGAAATACATTTATTTTATTTTTTTTATTTGAGAGAGAAAGAGAGAGAGAGTGCAAGTGGAGGAGAGGGGCAGAGGGAGACAGAGAAAAAGAATCTTAAGCAGGCTCTACACAGAGCTCGATGTGGGGCTTGATCTCACAACCCTGGGATCATAACCTGAGCTGAAATCAAGAGTTGGTCACTCAACCTACTGAGCCACCCAGGCACCCTGACAGGTTCATTTAAAAAAATCTAACATTTGGTCCATCAACGGATGAATGGATAAAGAAGATGTGGTATATATATATATACAATGGAGTATTACTCAGCAATCAAAAGAATGAAATCTTGCCATTTACAACTATGTGGATAGAACTAGAGGGTATTATGCTAAGCGAAATTAGTCAGAAAAAGACAAATATCATATGACTTCACATATATGAGGACTTTAAGATACAAAACAGATGAACATAAGGGAAGGGAAGCAAAAATAATATAAAAACAGGGAGAGGGACAAAACATAAGAGACTCAAATATAGAGAATAAACAGAACGTTACTGGAGGGGTTATGGGTGGGGGGATGGGCTAAATGCGTAAGGAGCTTAAGGAATAATCTAGTCCTGAAATCATTGTTGCACCATGTGCTAACTTGGATGTAAATTATAAAAAATAAATTATAGAAAGTAAAAAATATCTAACACTTGTTTAACTTACAACTTTTAAAAATGCCCTTCTATAGCTTTATTTATAAAATAGTCCTTGGAGGCCTGAAGTAGGGCAAACACTCTAACTTTCATGGATGTAAAGTATGGATATGCTGAGGTTTAAAATTATGCTCTCAGTTTTCATTGAGGTTCATTAAATAAATAGTTATGTGAAAATTCCTGTTGTATTTGCTTTAGAATACTCGAAGACGCTGTCCAGAAGCACATGTAGGAATTTTCTTTTAGAATTCGGTGCTAGAGAAAGACTGCCACCTCTGAGACGTTGGAATTCTTCATTATGAAGCAAGCTGACTCACCGCCCGCCATTGTTATTTTTTGCCTTAACCGCCAGGGTGCTCGGAGTCAAACCAGAAATTAACCCAGGCAACTGATTTTTCTAGCTGGCATATTTTTGTTCTTTTCCTTGGCTATGAGCTCCTATGTCTATATAACTGTTTCATTGTACATTTTGTTTAATTATAAGCTGCTTCAAGTATTATTGTGGAATAAGAAAGAAGTTTAAAGACTGTCTAGCTTTTTAAAGGGTGGAAACAAGGCACTAACCAAGACTTACCTAAATTTGCTTAGATATTTGCTGGCTGAGCTGGACATGGAATTGTGGTTTACTAAATGCTAGTTCATGCAATTTCCTCTGTTCCGTGTGGGCTGGTTGAGTGGCAAGCTTTTCCCCCGTAACCATAGAACATATTATATGTTTTTAAAATATGTCAGTTCTGCAAAGTCCCTGCTGAATGTTTTTTGCATTGAAAATGTGCTTTAGCTTTTGAAGGCTACCTAGGTCTGCCTTACATACTGTTTTCAAAGGCATTTTCTTCACATCTAAGGATCCACCAAATGCTGGGTCCCTGGAGTTTGCCAGCAGGCACAACAAAAGATGACAGTCCTGTATTTTCTCTGGCATTAAATGGTCCTTCAAAAATGCAGAACACCATTCTTCTGTCAGCTTTTTTCCAAAAGGACGGCAAATATCTACCTTGAATACAAACATGTAAGAAAAAATGACACACACACACTCTGGTGGGCAGGGAAGTGAGTCATGCTTTAACAAAGGACTGATGTGAGTCCTTTTTTTGTTTGTTTTGTTTTGCTTTGTTTTGAGATTTCAGTCATTCTCTACCAGGTGCTTAATGAGGATTTTAAACTCTACTTTAAAAAAAAAAACCTCAATTTATTCTGTGATGAAACATAGCGTGGCTTTTTATTTACCTTTTATAAATATAAAACGTTCCAGAAAGCTACAGGGAAATCTTTTTTTGAAATTCCAGATGAAACACAGCAATGTCGAGGATGGTTAATGCCTTTTACTTTCAAGAGTGCCCTCTGCTGGCAATAGCCTTGAATTTAAAAATATTCTATTACAGGCTTCAGGATTTCATTTGTTGACCAAATAAGTTATTAGTGCATTAGTAAAAGAAAACATCTGAAGGAAAACAAAAAAACAAAACAGAGATTTTATATTAAGAATATAAATAAGCAAATATATATATAATAGTATCAGGCATAATTTTACATGTTATGAGAACACTGTTTTAAGTTGTGATGACATGAGAACATTTGTTCAGCAAAGATTTCTTGAGTGCTTATTCTGTGAGAGGTACTGTGTCAGCCATTGGGGTCGCAAAGGTGGTGCTGACATGACCCCACTCAAGGCTCCCATGGTGCTGTGAGTGAGTCAGACCCACTAACAATTACCTGGCCATGTTTTGAGTGCAATGTGAGACCAGAGGCTGAATCATCCTGTGGAGGGAGGAGTTAGAAAGAGGTACCCTGGAAGAGGCTGGCAAAGGGAGACAAGGTAGGATGAAGAAAGGCAGAGGGAAAAGAATTAAGTAGGAGAACACGTGGTATGTGTTTAGAACCGTGATAAGTTCAGCATTGGCCGGCTGTATCTTAGCACAACATACAGGGCCTGTTAAGAGATGATGATGTACAACAGCACTTCTCCAATGTTTCAGTCTCAGGACCTTACATTCTTGAAAATTACTGAGGACCCAGGAGCACCTGGATGGTGCAGGGGGTTAAGAGTCCAACTCTTGGTTTCACCTCAGGTCATGATCTCACGGTCTGTGAGTTCAAGCCCCACGTTGGGCTCTTCTCTGACAGTGAGAAGCTTGCTTGGGATTCTCTCTCTCCCTGTCTCTGCCCCTCCCCTGCTCATGTATGCACACGCGCATAATCTCTCTCTCTCTCTCGAAATAAATAAACTTTAAAAGAATTGTTGAGGACCCCAAGAGCTTTTGTTCATATGGACTTTATTTATTGATTTTTAATTTACCATATAGGAATTGAAACTGAGAAATTTTAAACATGGTTATTAATGTATTTAATTACATGTTAAGGCTTAAGCTATATTTTTTGGAAAACGAACCCCTAAATTTTCTAAGCACAAAATGAGTGAGACGTGTGGCATTGTTTTACATCTTCGCAGAAACTCTTTCATGTCTGGCTTCACAGGAGCCAGCTGGATTTTCGTATCTGCTCCACATCCCACCTGCTGCAGGACCACATGTCAAGCAGCAGCTGGAAAACTCCATTTGTGAAAGAAAAACAGTCACGAAGCTAACTAACATCATAGTATTGTATGGAAACAGTTTTGAGAGAGAAAGAGAGAATCGAGAGTTGGTCACTCAACCTACTGAGCCACCCAGGCACCCTGACAGGTTCATTTAAAAATATCTAACATTTGGTCCATCAACGGATGAATGGATAAAGAAGATGTGGTATATATATACACACCTGGACGGTGCCCAGACCACACCTGGAGGGTGAAGTCTGCGGGCGCAGGGCTGTGAGGGAGAGCTGTGCACGTCAGGTGAGGTGCACTGGACTTAACCAATGGCCTGAAGGATTTTGAGCTTGGAACTAGAGCAGAGGGTCCAGGCATGGAAAGAAGGGAATGGATTTTGCATGTTTGGGATATTTGATATAGAAACACTTTCATACAAATATCTTAGAAATAATAAATATATAAGTATTTTATCTATAAATGTTTGGGAAATAGAACTGAGTGGTCTTGGGGACTGCCAAAGTTGAAGGCCTAAGATGAAGATGACCTTCACAGTCCTAGCCTGGGTGACCGGAGACTGGAGAACTACCCTGCAGTGAAATGGGCCTAGATCAGGCCATGCCAGAGCAGGGGGAGAGGGCAATGTGTGCATTTAGTCTGGGACTTGCTGCACTGGTGGGGCTACTGATGGCCCAGGAGAGGCATTTAAGTGAGGGTGAAAGTATGAACCGGAATCTTGTGCAGGGGGAGATTTACCATAAAATTTGAGCTTAGGGCCCCTCATAGGCATGGGTCCCATTCAAGGAACTAGACGGACCCCACTCAAAGGTACACAAGATTATTGCCTTTTTCTTAAACACACAAAGGTTAAAATACCTTTTAACTGCAGCTGGTTACTGTCACTGACTCCACCCCTGTTTCTCCATCACCATTGCCCAGGTGTCACATGCTTAGAGTGGTGGCAAATATTTTGGGGATCCAGTCAAGGGAAAAGTGAGATGGTGGGGCATTTGGCTTGGGTTTAGTGGGGTATGTTTATGTGATTTGCAGCTGTGTCAGTTAAGTTATTGCTGACTCACCCACAAAGAGAATAACTTCCAGGAATACCCCTAACCCTCCCTCTGCTGACGTATGAGGCCAGACGTACTAAAATATGAACTGTCACCAGCACCAGAAGTTGAGGGGTGGCGGAGGAAAAACAAGGTTAAAAACGTATGGGGGCCAGAAGTATGGAAAATTCTCTATGGAAAATTCTCCCCATCATCAATGTACTATAAATGCAAGCAAAGGATTTTGATCTTGTCAATGGCTCATCAAAATGAAAATGTCTCGGGGCGCCTGGGTGGCGCAGTCGGTTGGGCGTCCGACTTCAGCCAGGTCACGATCTCGCGGTCCGTGGGTTCGAGCCCCGCATCAGGCTCTGGGCTGATGGCTCAGAGCCTGGAGCCTGTTTCCGATTCTGTGTCTCCCTCTCTCTCTGCCCCTCCCCCGTTCATGCTCTGTCTCTCTCTGTCCCAAAAATAAATAAATGTTGAAAAAAAAAAAAAAATGAAAATGTCTCCAGGCAGGAATTGTGGTGCATTGAAGAGGACTGTAATTCTTTGTCACTCCTTCCAGTAAGCAGTGCTGTCTGTTTCACCTCCCCTTGAATCTGGGCTAATCCTATGATTTGCTTTGACCAACAGAATATGGTAGAACGATGCTGGGTAACTTCCAAACCTGGATCTTAGGAGATACAAAGCTTCCCGCTGTTGCACACTCAGGCATGCTCCATCATGGAATCCAGATGCCATGCTTTTAGGACTCTAATCCAGGAGGAAAGGCCATGTGCAGGAGAACCCAGTCACCCTGTTAACAGGCAGCAACAACTGCCAGGCATGCAATGAGCCATCACGATGTTCCAGCCCAGTGGAGTGCTACACTTAGCATATGATCCACCAAGCTAAGCTTAGTCAACATCACGCAGTAACATTTGGCTGGTGTTTAAAATTATGAGTTTCAGAATAATTTGTTACTCAGCAATAGATAGCTAAAAGAACATTGTAGTGTTTGGATCAGAAGGAAAATAAAATGGAGGTAAAGGGCCAAAAGAAGAGTTCCTTCTGGACAGGACAGATTTGGCTATATTTATAGAGCTAAGAGGAAGGAAGGAGTTCAGTGAGAGTAAAAGCTCCAGCAGAAAGGGGAGGTAGTTTAGCACATCTTTGAATAAGTTAATAATGAATTGATCAAGGATGCAAATTGAGGTACTGGTTTTGGGTAGAAGGCAGGCAACTTGATTCCGTGAGAGTGGTGAAAATGGAGTCAGCAAGGGTGATGTGATGTTACTCGGCTTAGTAAATCTTTTAAAGAAGAATACTCAAAATAAGTCTACTCTTTGGCCAGGCAAGTAAGTATTGCATGAATATTTTTTAAGTTTTAATTTTTTTTTTTTTTTTTTTTTTTTTTTAGCAATTTCTATACCCACCATGGGGCTCTAACTCACAACTCTGAGATCGAGTCGCACGCTTCCAGCTGAGTCAGCCAGGCACCTCTACTGCATGAATTTAACTGGAATAAGGAACATAGAATTTGATTCCCAATTTAAAAATAATGAGACCAGAAAGAAGACAATATCCTAAAGTTGGTAGAATTGTTTTGACTGATTAAAATTTCTCAAACTCTTAAATTGACTTCCATGGAAGACTTTGAGTGATGTGTTATATAGATCTTTTTTTTTTTAATTAAAAAAATAATTTTTTTTAATGTTTATTAATTTTTTGAGAGAGAGACAGACTACGAGTGGGGCAGGGGCAGGGAGAGGGAGGAGACACAGAATCTGAAGCAGGCTCCAGGCTCTGAGCTGTCAGCACAGACTCCGACACGGGACTGGAACCCATGAACCCCAAGATCATGACCTGGGCTTAACCGACTGAACCTCCCAGGCACTCCTATAGATCATTCTTTTAGGGCAGTTTGCAACAGTTTATTTAAAAACCTCAGTCAATATTTGTTAAGAAAAATACAGAAAGGACCCAAGCTATGAAAGAAATTGAAAAAAAAAAACAAAACCACAAACCCAAGCTGCACTTTATCTGATGTGATATAATGTATTCAGGGTCCGGGAGTAAACGGTGAAGAAAGAATTCTTGAGACGTCCTTGGTGCAGAAAAGTTGGTTTTATTAAAACATGAGACAGGACCCGTGGGCAGAAAGAGCTGCACTGGGGTTGTGAGGAGTGACTGACTGGTTATATACTTTTAAGTTGGGAGGGGTTTAGGGATAGCAAAAGTCCCTAAGGAATTTGCAAGCAAGGTTTCCAGGACTGTAAGGGGCTAGCTGCTGTTAGTAAAACGTCATTTACTACCGTCTAGTAAAACCTTAGTCATGGGAACTTCAGATGTGTATCAAGGGACCAAATGTTTGGAGGATGATTGTCAATATATATTTTGGGGGGTGGGGGTGAGGGTAGAGATAAAGGAAGTTTCCAAAGGGATTTTCATATGTTAAAGGAGACTTACAGGATCCTGGAGGCTGGCTAATGTCAAGCTAAGGTTGCCTTTTGCCTCTGGCAAAATATCAACATAGAGGCAGTTGTCAATTTTTCTTGGCGAGGATTTATTTATTCAAAAACACTTTTCGAAAGTCCATCATGTGTTCTGTTCTAACTGCTGAGGAAATAGAACTGGACAAGACAAAGTCCCCGCCTTCATGGAGTTTAAATTTAAATATGGGGAAAACAGAAAACAAACACATAATCAAATAGTGAGAATTGCAGACAGAGGACTAAACTACAAACAGGAGCAAAAAACAGAAATCAGAGGGGGCTAGAGAATGGGTGGTGACTGGAAAGGCTGGGTCTAGTTTGGGCAGTCTCTCCAGAAGGTGGAGCTCTCTATCTCAAAGGCCAACAAGGAGCCAACCCTGAGAAAATCTGAGGGAGGGGCCTTCCAAACAAGACACACAAAAAAATGCCAGCAGCTCCTCTAATGACACAAGATACTGGTTCTAAAGTGACAGACAGGGCTACATAGCCCACGTATGCCTACTAGAAAACATATTTACGTTTCTGATCTCCGAGATTTGGGGAATCTGGTACTGGTATAAACATCTTCTAGATGTTTAAATACAGGATCTATTGGAAAACATGTTAAAAAAAATAGTGGGAGATTAAAGAAATGAAAATCACAAAAACGACAATATTAAAACACATAAAGTACATCTTTCATGCTCCAAAGGAGAATTGTTGGAACTGTTAGTGGATCTCTCCAGGCAAACATAGCCATCCAGCAGAGGTTTTGTTGAGAATGAAAGATTGAGTTGAATAACTGAATAGAAAAATATAATTTATACACACATATGTGACCGTTTAGAATAGGAACAATTCACTTTGAAAAAAAGTTTTGAACATTCCTATGACGTTGATATAAACTAAGCATAATAAACTCATGTGTGAAATTATTAGATATGCTTGTAATGTCAGGGTCAATTTGAAAACTTGCCTCTAGTAATACTGATATATCTCCAGTGATATTGATACATCTGTGGATTGAATTCCAATCCAAATTCATCTGCCCTAAGATCGTCCCTTTCTAATACGTGTATTGAAAGACCCAAAATAGCCCCAGGGTCTGCCTCACTTTTAAGAATATTCTAGCCAGACCAAGGCAGGTTTCCCCGATATGAGCAGTACATACTGTATCCAGACAAGAATTGATTGTCATCAAGGAGGCCACTGAACTACCTCTCAGTGATTGAAAGGCAGCTGGAGGATTCTGACCGGCAGGAGATTTGAGCAGAGCTGTGGCTAGGGATCTGAGATACAGAGACAGAGATGGGAACCAGAAAGGGAGACAAAAAGTGAAAGAGGCACATTCCCAGATGGAGCCATTTTATTTCCAAACTTGAGTCAAAACAGATACAGGCCTTCCTATCTCCACACTGGATTTTCGTCTTATAAAATAGATTTGCTACCAAAATCCTTCATAAAATCTGCCTTGCCCTTGGCAGTGGGAAATAAGCAAAAAGTCAAAAGTTAAAAGGTCATGCATAAAATATCATAGCCACCAAGAGAATGATACAATAGTCTCAAATTCTTCACAAATCAATGATAAAACATTAAGACCGATTTACACTTCACTATATTTGTAGCACTTCAAGATTTTTTTCTTCATATATTTATGTTCATATTTCACAAACAACATTACAAAAAGACTATCAACTTTTTCATAAAATAGAAAAACAAAACAAAGCCATCACACTATAAAAAAAATCAATCTGCAGAACATAAGCTTTTTTATTTAAGAACAAAAATTAAAAGAAAGCGAACTCACCCCAAACTAAAATATCTTCACCAAAAACTCTGTAGTCTTCCCAAAGGAGTTCTTAACGCTCAGATTTTTGGTTGGTTTAGCCTCTCTTGCATGTACTGGTTTTTGTGTATCCTGATTCCCAGCTGTTATTCCAGGGAGAATTTCAAGAAAGAACTTCAAGCAAGGTCTGGGGTGGGATCCAGTGCAAGTCATTAGGCAAATCATTCACACATAAAAGCTTTAATGAAACTCACGTCTTTCATTAGAAACAGTGGTTGACCCTTTTTCTTTTACTCCCTTTTCATCCAAGAGAACCCTTTAAAGCCTAGAATCATTTGTTGTCTGTAATTATGGCAGCATTTGGCTCATAATTCTGGGTGAAAATATGCCATTTTAAGAAACTCTGCACATGTATTATATTTTCTTTGCTTTCTTAGAGGTAGATAACCTCAAACTAAGGTCCAAACATTGGTCCCTTCAAATGATGTAAGAAAACACTAGTATTAAATGACAGTAGCTGTCAAAGAGGAAGAACTAAAATCCTGTTGTTTTTTTTTTTAGGAAAAAAATCTTTAATGATGTTTATGTCTGTGTATATATGGAAAAATGACCTACCAAAAAACCCCCCCCCAAAAAACAAAACAATCCAAAACACCGTAGAAGAAGCCAATACAATTTGCCAGTCCAACCAAATGGTTGGAATTGACTGTTGGAAGACACCTTGCAGATTAAGTAATTCAAATCTCTGACTTTAGAGGAAAGGGAAAAGAGGCTCAGAGACAGTAAATAACTTGTGTCTGTCCATTAGCATGTTAATTTGCATGATTATTTTTATACACATACAGGCACACACATACACACACACTGTTGCATTTACATCTGTTTTGTACATACAATGCTACTGGCTTGTACAATAAATGAAAAATAAGGGGTGCCCAGGGGCGCCTGGGTGGCGCAGTCGGTTAAGCATCCGACTTCAGCCAGGTCGCGATCTCGCAGTCCGTGAGTTCGAGCCCCGCGTCGGGCTCTGGGCTGATGGCTCAGAGCCTGGAGCCTGCTTCTGATTCTGTGTCTCCCTCTCTCTCTGACCCTCCCCCGTTCATGCTCTGTCTCTCTCTGTCCCAAAAATAAATAAAAAACGTTGAAAAAAAAATTAAAAAAAAAAAAAAAAAGGGGTGCCTGGGTGGCTCATCAGTTAAGTGTCCGACTTCAGCTCAGGTCACGATCTCCTGGTTAGCAAGTTCGAGCCCTGCATCGGGCTCTGTGCTGACAGCTCAAAGCCTGGAGCCTGCTTCAGATTCTGTGTGTCCCTCTCACTTTGCCCCTCCCCTGCTTGTGCTCTCTCTCAAAAATAAGTAAACATTTAAAACATTTTTAATAAAAAAAAAAAAAAGAAGGGTGTGCACTTTCACTTATTTCTTTGCCAGAAGTAGGAAATGCCCATCTTTCAAATGAGTGAAAAGGTTCCTCTTCCTCTCCACTGATGAACTGGCTGTATCATGACCTGGCCTTGGCAGTCCCTGCAAAGAGCAGGGTGGGGGCAGTGGTAAAAGTGGCAGGAAGGAGGGCAGAGGCACTCAAACCACAACTGGAGTCCCTTGCTATGCCGAAGATATTCCCACTGGCAGTGAAGGCTTTACACAAAGTCAAGCTTGGGCTATTGTAACTCCTAGACCAGGCTGGAAGGAGACAGAAAAGAGGTGAAGGAACCAGGTATGCATCACCCTGGAGAATATGAGCTAGCGTTCCTCTCACCACAGAGGGCAGAATTGAGCAGTGTGTGTCTTACCTAAATTCTCCAACTGTCAACTTAGATGAATTTACTAAGTGTAGTCACAGTTTCTAATTACTTTAATTTGTATATGCATATAGACGTCAAAATATTTAAGCCTAATGTACAGTAGTATTAATAGCTACTTTACCTCTTTCCATCAAATTACATGTGGATATAATTCTAAGGTAGTTTCTTTAAAAATATCGTTATTTTTAGTATTCATCATAGATGTTATTCTGAAAAATCTTAAGTCGAGCTGTATATATTAACATCAAATAACTTAAAAAAATAAACAATACATTTCATATATATATATGGTATTATATATATATATATATAATACCAAATATATATATATAATACCATATATATATATACGGTATTATATATATATATACCAAAATAGCCCCATTTTAAAGCCATGTAAGTGAAAAAGTTGAGTTTTCAAGAATAAACTAGACCCTCTAAAGGTATTTTTTCATAATTTCAATATTAAATGTATCTTCTTTTCTGACTATGCCAAAAATATACACACTGCTCTTGGTAATTTATGTCAGAAGTATTCATTATGAAAATAAATAAGTTAGTTCATTTGTCTGTTTTCACTTGTTTCTGTAATGACAAACTTATCCTAAATCTAAATGAATTTGCTCCCAAAAGATCTCCCCTATGGAGACAGCATAACCAAAAAACTTTACAATGTACAGATATCCACTACATGCAATCGTATATTTTCTAATAATAGGGGTAGAAAGTAACCTTCAAGTATCGTCATAATCCAACTGGACTTACAGAGAGCTATCCCATAAAATTAACACTCTAAAGGAAGAAAGTTATTTGAGAAATTTGTCCTTGCTAGAACACCTTTGTTGAAATTCTCATAGGAAACAAAACCATCTATCCATAAAGCACAGAGGGCGCTTGGTATCTAGCACTGACCTTAATGTGCACACAAGTAACACTGCTCTGAATGTAAAGTAAACTCTACAAGCTAAAGAAGAGCCCACATATGCCACCCACAGCTGGAAGAATTTCTTCTGGAAAGAATTCTTTGACGAAGACAGAACGCAAAGCTATTTCAGCTCCTAGTCCTGCTTTCTGTAGCCGTGAGTATCGGTGGTAGTTTGGCTAAAAACAAAACAAAACAAAACAAAACAAAACACAAAAAACAAACAAGAACAGAAAGACTGGTCCACTTGGAGAACCAGATTTAGACATTTTGTACTTACGTTAGTCAAACACATTTTTCAAAAATTAAATTAACATAAAGTCTGCAGGGAATGGAATTCCATAACTCACAAGTAACAAGGGGAAAGTAATCAACTAAAAAGTGCATCTCTTTCCAAAGCAGGTGCAGGAGGTCAAGATTCTGGAAATTTTCCTTTTACAGGTTTTGATCCAGCCACTTGATGTAACTATTCCTAGTCCGGATTCCCACTGAGAAGTTGGTGGGCCAGCTGGTGAAAATCATGCATCCATGGAAGCCATCCTCAAAGTGATCCAGGGTCACCTCCACACCTGCGCTCTCCAGACGCTTTGCATACATGATCCCATCGTCTCTTAGGACATCATGCTCACACGTCAGAATGTAGGTCTTCGGGAGGTGCCGTAGGACTTCCTGGTCTGCAATGAGCGGGGCCGAGCGAGCATCCAACAGCTGAGGGATCTCCCTCAGAATCCTGGCGTTGCCGGTGGTCTGCACCACAGGCTTGTAGTCCTTTGTGATGGATGCAGGCAAGAGGGACGTCCAGTTTAGACGGGCCCTGAGGGCAACTGCCTCTTCCACGTCCATCGAAGTGTGGTTGTTAACAATCATCGCCTGGACAAAGTCATAGTTGCCTTTGAAGTAGTCCACCCAGTACTTCACCATGACGTAGCGGGGCAGGATTGGGGTGTTCACATTTTGCTGGTAAGAGGGCGTGTTGAAATCTAAAGCTTGAAGAACTGGATAAATTAAAGCTTGCACTTTGAGCTTGCTTTTGAGGTTGGCATCTTGAGTAAACTGGAGAAGAGGAAGCAGACACATTATTTCCTGCTGCATGGCTCTTTGTATGGAAACCACACCTTTTAAAGTAGCTGAATGCATTACCTGGAATCAGTCAAAAGGTTCTAACTAGGAAATTTCTACCAGACGTGGTATTAAGTAATACGGTTTATGAAATAAAAACTTCCCCACCACCCACCACCAGCACCACTCCCCACACATGCATCAAGCTGCTGGATGTTTACTAAGAAAGTTATGATGTTTGCAACCCATGTTTTTAGTGAACACTGCAAATGCATGTGATCTCTTAGGTCTTTAACCCCCCGTGAACACTTCACTTGTATCTATCCTTCGGCACTAGCACACCTTGCTGGGTACTATGGATGGATAACATGAGAACTTTTCTTAGTTCAGTATTCTGTGCAAAGTGAAAAAAGGCAATGGCTTTCTAGGGAGAAACAAACTAGTCTAACTCTTCCAGAGGAGAAGGGTAGGAAAAGCTAAATGAACAGATGATGGGACTCCAAAGTGTTATAGCAGGACCTCAGGATATCTCCTCTGATGAGCATTTAGTCTTCATGCTGCATAAGTGAGAATTTAAATAGTGCTGGCAACATGCCCTCCATTCTCCTTAATGAGCATGTGCCCCAGAGTTGAGGTTAAATGGGAATGTGAACGCATCCTCTACCTCATCAGATCTCCATCCCCCCATGCCTTCACAAAATGTGAACACACTGCCTCATTTTCCAGTCCTAGGGTCCAAAATGGTACACATTTGTATGTAACATCTAAAAGGCAGCTAACTAGGTCACTGGGTTTTATAGGCAACTAAACAACCTTCAAGGTCACTTTAGCTGTACAATTTTGTTTCACGTCAGAGTTTAGAACCCCATCCCCCAGGGAAGATATAACTACTCTGTAAAAGCAAAAGGAAATGATCAGTTAATAGTACTATTAATATGTGCCAGGAATTGCATATACATCATTTCACTAAGTCCCGGCAATAGTCCTGCAATCAGATGGCATTATCCTCATTTTCCTGAGAGTCAGAGATATTCAGGGGCTTGCCTGAAGCCCTGTAGCTTCCAAAGCAGGGAGACTGGATTCCATTCCACTGCTAATTTTAAAGCCCATGATCCTCTCCCCACTGCACCAGGACTTTCTTCTTACCACATCAGAACACATGTATAGGAAACCCATCAGTGCCCAACGAAGTTCTCTATGTACTGCAATTTGAGAATACCAAAAGAAATCTGGAGATGAGAAGACAGAGATGCTCTTCTAAACTTGTTTAATCCATCAGAGGAAGAAAATATACTTATCTTTGAATTTACACAGCCACCCAAAATTTTGGGTGCTATTAGAGCTAGATAGTTTTAACCAGAGAATTTAACCAGGTAAGCTCAGGTTAACTGGTATTATAACACTCGAAGTGGCTGACCCATTTCAATTTTTTTTCTTTTAGATTTTAAAAAATGTTGGGAAACACTTTTTAGCTTTTCAGTTTGACTCAAAGTTCTAAGGAAACAATCTTAGCAACTGGAATTTAAGCAAAAATATTTTGCAAGTCCAATATGGAAAAGAAGCTGGAAAAAAAAAAAAAAAAAGTGAATGTGAAACAAAAAACAAAAAAAAAAAAAAAAAAAAAATCCAAAAAAAAAAAAAAAAAAAAAAAAAAGGAAAAGAAGCTGGAGATACTTGATTTCCATGCATATTGCTGAGGAGCAAGAGAGCCCTATAAACTGTTAGCCCATCTTTCATATTAATTGTAATCAGGGACTTTCCAAGGACTCAGAGGTGACATCTCTTTCAATTACCCCTCTTGCTACTTCAGAAAGATCCGAGAATTCTCCCAGCGCAGTCATCTGAATAACGTGGCCCCATACTGACCAGCCTACCTGCTAAGCCTTTGCCATACATAGCGAAGAATATGTTTGTAGGTCTGCAGGTTAGTGAGAATCCTCTTACCACCAGCATGTCAGGGCAATCTGTTACCTGTTGGCCCAGAGCAGCAGCCAAATTCCCACCAGCACTGTCACCAGAAATGCCAATTCTGCCCGGGTCAACCGAATACTTGTGTAAGACTTCTGGCTGCAGAAAATACTTCGTGGCACGTACAACATCATGAATTTGTGCAGGAAAATAAACCTTTGGAACTAGCCTGTATCTGTGAAGACAGAAGTTGTATTCATTTAAGGACTTCACCAAGTCTTTATAGGCCCTTTAAAGTTTATGGGGAAGCTGGTTCTTTTGACACAGAAGTAAACAGGTAAGGATTGAAATAAATATAAAATTGAACCATTCATTTTCTTTTTAAAAAAAAAGTTTATTTTGAGAGAGAGAGAGGGTTGGGGGGGGGAGCATGAGTGGGGGAGGGGCAGAGAGAGAGAGAGGGAGAGAGAATCCCAAGCAGGCTCTTAACTGACAGCTCATGAACCGTGAGATCATGACCTGAGCCAAAATCAACAGTTGGATGCTTGACCAACTGAGCCACCCAAGCGCCCCTGAGCCATTCATTTTCTTGCAAATCAAATACTTAGTTTAAAAATGTAATGATTTGGGGGTATCTGGATGGCTCAGTCGGTTAAGCATCCAACTTTGGCTCAAGTCATGATCTCACAATTCGTAAGTTTGAGCTCTGCATCAGGCTCTGTGCTGACAGCTCAGGGCCTGGAGCCTGCTTCGGATTCTGTGTCTCCCTCTCTCTCTGCCCCTCCTCTGCTCACACTCTATCCCTCTCTCAAAAAGAAACATTAAAGAAAAAGGGATTAAAAATGTAATGATTTTGTATTAGCAATAATCTTTCCCCCCTTTTTTATCATCAGCCATGAAACACAACTTCAAAGTTAAAGGTGGATGTTGATTATTAAGATATGGGTAGAACCGTAACAGATTTGGGAATTTTATTTCTGGAAATCAGTGTTCAATTCACGACACTTATGGATTAGAAGGTGACTTGGCAACATCAACCACTTCATCGGTCTCCTGTTTAATGACTCCATATGGGATCCTTCATGATTTACTTGAGAAACACAGCAAAATTGTGTCAGATACCCCATCCATGATAACATCTTACAAATCCATAGTTGCTGGTAGTCTCTGCTTGGAGTGCCCTCTCAGCCTCCTCCTTCTTTCCCTATTAATTCTCACTCAGCCTTTAAGCCTTACTCATGGGTTTAGACTCCTCCAGGTAGATTTCCTTGACTATAACTCCACTTGCTTCTGGGGCTGAGCTTGATGCCTTTCCTTGATCCTTCTATGTGCTGGAGTATATTACTGTTCTTACTGCCTCATCTTAAAATGATTTATGTGTTTCCTCTGAAGAGTATGTTCTCTGAAATCAGGACTATGTTTTATTCATCGCTGTGTTCCCAGTATCTATCAATGTGCTAGGCACATAATCATCCGTCCAGTAAACCCTTTTATTAACATACCTTCCTTTTGCAGACAAAAGAAACTGGGGCACCAAAAAGTTACTTTATTTGTAAAATAAGTCAAACACAGATAAAAACAAGGTGGAATAGAAACTAAGTACTTAATTAAAATCTAGTAATATTAAGAATTCAGGTCTCGGGGTGCTTGGGTGGCTCAGGCAGTTAAGCGTCCTACTCTTGACCTTGGCTCAGGTCATGATCTCACAGTTCATGGGTTCAAGCCCCATGTCGGACTCTGCACTGATGGTGTTGTGCCTGGTTGGAATTCTCTCTCCCTCTCTCTGCCCCTCCTCTGATCGTGCTCTCTCTCTTCAAAGAAATAAACAAACAAACAAAAAAAACCTCAGGTCTTTTCATTTTCATTTTATAATTAACATACCTATTCTTAGAAACTTATTTTCTCCCATCTAAAATCCAGCTAATTATCTTGCCATTCAATGCAAATACAATCAAATGAACATTTGTGAAATACTCTGAGAAGTAGTGAATATTGATTACTGCATTTTAAAAGTCCTAAATGTGACATTCCTTCAGTGGTTACCTTATAACAGATAAAATAATTTTTCTAATTTCTTTTTTGTTTTCCTATCTGCGGTGATCATTTAATCATCCAAAATGTTTTTTGTCCCATTGAATTTCATTATGCCCTAAAGTGGCTGCTATGCTATATAGTACTACTATCCTACTGATCAATGAGTGAAAAGAGTAGGATTATACAATTGTGTCCACTAGATGGCGCCATCTTATATGATTCCATTTACCCCCAGTTTTAGGACTTGATCTCAATTTGAACTTCAGGGGGGTTCCGGAAGATGGCGGCGTAGGAGGACGCGGGGCTCACAGCGCGTCCTGCCGATCACTTAGATTCCACCTACACCTGCCTAAAGAACCCAGAAAACCGCCAGAGGATTAGCAGAAGGGAGTCTCCGGAGTCAAGCGCAGACTAGAGGCCCACGGAAGAGGGTAGGAAGGGCGGCGAGGCGGTACGCGCTCCACGGACTGGCGGGAGGGAGCCGGGGCGGAGGGGCGGCTCGCCGGCCAAGCAGAGCCCCTGAGTCTGGCTGGCAAAAGCGGAGGGGCCGGACAGACTGTGTTCCCACAGCAAGCGCGACTTAGCGTCTGGGAGGTCATAAGTTAACAGCTCTGCTCAGGAAGCAGGAAGGCTGGAGGACAAAGGGAGGGAGAGCTGCTGAGCCCCCGGACGGCAGAGCTCAGCTTGGCGGGGAACAAAGGCGCCAGCGCCATCTCCCCCGCCCATCCCCCAGCCAAAATCCCAAAGGGAACCAGTTCCTGCCAGGGAACTTGCTCGCTCCGCGCAAACACCCAACTCTGTGCTTCTGCGGAGCCAAACCTCCGGCAGCGGATCTGACTCCCTCCCACTGCCACAGGGCCCCTCCTGAAGTGGATCACCTAAGGAGAAGCGAGCTAAGCCTGCCCCTCCAGCCCCCGTGCACCTTGCCTACCCACCCCAGCTAATACGCCAGATCCCCAGCAACACAAGCCTGGCAGTGTGCAAGTAGCCCAGACGGGACACGCCACCCCACAGTGAATCCCGCCCCTAGGAGAGGGGAAGAGAAGGCACACACCAGTCTGACTGTGGCCCCAGCAGTGGGCTGGGGGCAGACATCGGGTCGGACTGCGGCCCCGCCCACTAACTCCAGTTATACACCACAGCACAGGGGAAGTGCACTGCAGGTCCTCACCACGCCAGGGACTCTCCAAAATGACCAAACGGAAGAATTCCCCTCAGAAGAATCTCCAGGAAATAACAACAGCTAATGAACTGATCAAAAAGGATTTAAATAATATAACAGAAAGTGAATTTAGAATAATAGTCATAAAATTAATCGCTGGGCTTGAAAACAGTATACAGGACAGCAGAGAATCTCTTGCCACAAAGATCGAGGGACTAAGGAACAGTCACGAGGAGTTGAAAAACGCTTTAAACGAATTGCAAAACAAAATGGAATCCACGATGGCTCGGCTTGAAGAGGCAGAGGAGAGAATAGGTGAACTAGAAGATAAAGTTATGGAGAAAGAGGAAGCTGAAAGAAAGAGAGATAAAAAAATCCAGGAGTATGAGGGGAAAATTAGAGAACTAAGTGATACACTAAAAAAAAATAATATACGCATAATTGGTATCCCAGAGGAGGAAGAGAGAGGGAAGGGTGCTGAAGGGGTACTTGAACAAATTATAGCTGAGAACTTCCCTGAACTGGGGAAGGAAAAAGGCATTGAAATCCAAGAGGCACAGAGAACTCCCTTCAGACGTAACTTGAATCGATCTTCTGCACGACATATCATAGTGAAACTGGCAAAATACAAGGATAAAGAGAAAATTCTGAAAGCGGCAAGGGATAAACGTGCCCTCACATATAAAGGGAGACCTATAAGACTCGTGACTGATCTCTCCTTTGAAACTTGGCAGGCCAGAAAGGCTTGGCACGATATCTACAGTGTGCTAATCAATTTGAACTTCAGTTTACCAAGCTGAATTCTTAATTCTTTCAATGAAATAAACACACATGTCCTTCATGAGTCAAGTTGTGAGAATAAGGGCTATTTTGTCTCAGCAAGATTCCATATATCATAATAAACTGTTTTCCTGGTAGCCCAATATGACAGAGCATATTCTACCAGTACACATACATGAATTGAATCTTCAGATGTTATTTCCCAAAAGGTCTAGTGACTTTGAATCAAGAGAAATTGGTGGGACACCTGAGTGGCTCAGCTGGCTAAGCATCTGACTCTTGATTTCAGCTCAGGTCATGATCTCACAGTTCTCGAGTGCACACCTGCTTGAGATTCCCCCTCTTTCTCTTTGGCTCCCCTACTCACACTCTGTCTCTCTCAAAATAAATAAACTTTAAAAAAAAAAAAAAAAAGAAATTTCTAATTAAGAAAAAAGATACCCTGCTACTGCCACAATCTTATCAGTGGATTAATAACTGGCTCAGATAGCAGAGTAAACATACTTAAAAAAAAACCCAACAGATTATAATACAAGCGTCTTCCTGGTGCCCTTAAAGATCTACCTCCTAAACCCTTCTCTTTGTTCAAGCTCAAAACTTTCTCTAATTTTATTCAATAAAAAGGGACACTATTTTCATAGATTTGAAAATATAGTGAAACTATACATTTCTGAGGTCACCCAGTTCAAGATAAGCCTTGAAAGTAACTTGAATTTGACCTGAGAAGTATAAAAGTTCTGTAATATTTTTATAGCCACAGAACACTCAAGAGTCAGAAGAAAATTTATGAGTGCTATAGCCAAAGAAAGCAAGTATAAATGTATTTGTCTGCAGCTTTTGTTTAAAGATAGGTCTCTGCAAAGTACTGAAAGGATTCTGACTTTTTTTAATTTCACAATTATAGATCTTGAGTTAAAGCACCTGATGAATTTATGGCAGGTATAGTCACAATTTGCCCAGCTCACTGCAGGGATAGATGACTCTGCAGTGCTGGCTTCTGCCTATCTGTTAACTACACATGCCTCCTGCTATAGAAATACAAAATTTGCTTGTAAACTCAGGAATGAAGCTTAATCAGTTTAACAAATGTGTACACTCTATAAAAATTATCTTATTTCTGCTAGGTGAGGCACCCGCCAAATATGCTACAGATGTGTTTCACTCAAATTGCAGGGCAAACCCGTGGGTTTAAGAATGAGAACATGACGGGGGCGCCTGGGCGGCTCAGTCTGTTAAGTGTCCAACTTCAGCTCAGGTCATGATCTCATGGTTCGTGGGTTCGAGCCCCGTGTTGGGCTCTGTGCTGACAGCTCAGAGCCTGGAGCCTGCTTCAGATTCTGTGTCTCCCTCTCTCTCTGCCCCTCCTCTGCTTATGCCCTGTCTCTCTCTCTCAATAAATAAAAAAATATTTAAAAAATAAAAAAAAAGAAAGAAAAGGATGAGAACATGAGGCTCCAGGAGGATGCATAACTTGTCTACAACAGCTAAGTGGCAAAGCTGAGTGGTGAATTCACCACTGACTTCAAAACCCACATGTAACCCCTGCCTTAAAAAATATTCTTATTCTTGAAAATCCACAGCCTTTTAAATGTGTGTCTGTGTGTTTTCTCATGACCTCATCAAAGCAGTAAATTCTCAGAACTATAGACTTCTGACATCACAGGACACCCCTTATGATTTCAATGGTTTTGCAAAAATATTCTCAAACAAACCACCTAGCACAGTGCCTGGCATGTGGTGCATCTTTATGAATATACTTTTCTTTCTTCCAAACAAAACTTTAAAGATTTATTTTACACTTTTACATATAAAATATGTCATATGGCACCACCTGTGGCGAGGAAAGTGATAAGCCATATGGCTTTAAAAAAAACATAAAAAAAAAGAAATTGTTCCTAACCTACCTACTCTGGGGGCACATCGTCAAGGCCTCTACTTCCCGTATTCTTTTTTTTTTTTTTTTTAATTTTTTTTTTTTTAACGTTTATTTATTTTTGAGACAGAGAGAGACAGAGCATGAACGGGGGAGGGTCAGAGAGAGAGGGAGACACAGAATCCGAAACAGGCTCCAGGCTCTGAGCTGTCAGCACAGAGCCCGACACGGGGATCGAACTCACGGACCGCGAGATCATGACCTGAGCCGAAGTCGGCCGCTTAACCGACTGAGCCACCCAGGCGCCCCTACTTCCTGTATTCTATGCGTAGTTCAGGGTTTCTCAACTCAGCATGCATCCTAGGATAATCCTGGGAGTTTTACAAAAACATTGAGGCCTGAGGCCATCTATGAAACATTCCAAAGTATTTGGTCTGGGGTGGAGCCTAGCATGTCTATATTTGAAGGAAAATCTTCCCCCCACCACCCACCCCCAATAATTCTAACGCACAGCCAAACTTGAGAAATATCACAGAGTCCAGCCCATACAGTCACTGTTCTCCGAACACATCTGCCTGTTACCTTCCCCAGTGCTTTGGTCTCTATTCTCTCTGCCCTTCCCCCAGCAACTCATCAAATGTTCCGATCCTGTAAATTTAATCTCAAATGCCACTTCTTTCATGAAACCCTCTCCGAGTCCAGCCAAAAGTCACTCTCCTTCCTTGGAGCTCTCAAAGTCGAACAATAGGTCATAGCACAGACACCTCTATTTCCTCTAGAAGTAGATGGAAAGTCATAATTATGTACTAAAGACTCTGATGTACACGTACCTAAGATAAGCAGTATCATGCCTCTGGTCTGTTACTTTATTACCTACTTTATTCACGGTACCAGGGAAATGGAGAGATGCTCAGAAAGACTTACAAGGTCTTTCTTAAGTCCAAAGCAGACATGCACACAAGCCCAGAGTGGGGCGAGTTGATCCAAACCCACTGAAGTTGAAGTCCTGAATGACACTAGCATTCTATGAGCATTGTGATACACGTTGTCCCTCAAAATAACCTAACTGGCAACAGTGTGTACAAACTTGAGCTGCAGGCAAGGACACTGAGGTTGCTTCATGCAGTGCTACTTAGGTGAAAGATACAGGAGATACACTGGAATGAAATTATACTCCTTTAGATTCAGTAGGATTAAAATAAAATCTCCTTCCTTTTTTTCTGTTTTGGCTTCCCCACGCTCCCTCTTACCATCTCCTGAGAAGAGTTCAATAGATTCACCTTGAGAACATAAAAAGGTTAATTATGTTCCTCAGTCTTAAAGAATCCCTGTCTTCAGCAGGGGTTATCTGAAACAAATCAATTACATCCCTACTATGCTCTCTATTTGAGAGAGACAACTCCAGAGGAAGAATCTCTTTATTCCTCTACCAGGCAGATGCTTTTTTTCTATTAAAGAAACACAAAAATAAATAAATAAGATAAAAAAATAATAAAATAAACATATAATAAAATTGCACAAAAGTGGAAGCATAAAGGTTAAGGTTAAGGAAAGTTCTTCCTTTCTGTTTCTATTCTCAAAATCTGCCCCTGCAATAGTTTTGATTGCCAGCCATTCAGCAAGGGAGAGCTGAGATCAGTGAAGGCTTGGCTGATTGGACAAGAATGACATTCAAAAGAATTGACAAGAGGTCAGGATGCTTTGCCAAAACCCTAGGAGTGACTGAGCCTAGAACTGTGATCCCACGCTCTTTCTCTGTCTCTCTCAAAAACAAACATTAAAAAAAGTTTTTTTTAATGAAGCGATTCTTTGATGCACAGTTCACAATTTAAGACTTTCTGAGACTTATCTATATACACAGCAGGGATCTCCCCAGGCTCTTGGTGTTTATCTAAACTGCCTCCTCCCATTCAGACCAAACCTTGCCTATACCCACAAGGGTAACAAAGGCGCCAGAGCACTCCCAGGTGGCCATGAAAGCCCAAGGAGGCTTAGTGCCTCCTCCCCCTGGCCTCCTTTCGCAATTTCAGAAGCTAAACGCAATTTCAGAAGCTAAACGTAGCTTCCTAGAGCTCAGGTGTGGGTGGAAGCTAGCTTCACAGCCTCACTGTGGTTTGCAGTCAGGTGCTCCGCAGCTGCATCACAGGCTTTTTGTAAAAGCTCCGATTACCCCCTGCTCCCCAGAAATTCTCAAAGACCTAAACCACAAGAGTGAAACCAGTGGATTTTTCAGGTTACTAGAAAACACAGCCAAGAAGACATTAGTCGAATATGTCTAAACAGGAGAGATTCATTAGCTAAGGATAAGGAAGAAAAGAAAACAAGCTACTTCTTAAAAGAAGCACATTATCTTTCTCTAGCATTAAGTTATTTGTGATGTTGGCCTTTACATTGGCTAAAGTTGGCCTGGACTGAGTGAAAGGGAAATTTTCAAATCTTTCCTTCTTCAGAGGAGAACCCTCAGGAATCTGATCTGCCCACCATCCGGTGCTGCCCAGATCGGAGTGATGCATGAGGATTTCTCTCCTCAGGACTCAGAGGAAGAGCAGGAAAAGGAACAGAGAGCAAGTCACAGCTAGGTCCCCGTCACTCTGTGTTCTTCTGAGCATCTTATTTGTACAACTATTTACTGAGATGTGTGGTGTACTGAGCCTCCCAAAAGCACTCTGATTTTGTCAGCTTGCACTCATCTAATTTTATGGATTAAAAAGAGAAACACAAAGATCTCCTTCCTTATAACCCTGTTTGCCACAGACTAAGATAAGTACTCCAGCTTCTTTTCTGTCTACATTAGCAACATTCTTTACAGCTCTGTGAAGTTTCAAGTGCTGTGTGCACAATGCCACCTGACATTTGGTGGAATGGGACTATGTCTCCACCTACATAAAATAGGGAGTTGGAGTGTAGAAAAGATTTAACTAAAAGCAAAGCACAACTTAAAAACAGTTTTCCATACCCAAAAAAAGCAACGAAGATGCCTTGTAGAAGTAATGAATTAAGTAGATTAAATAGAATTTAATCACATCCAACATGCCTGCTTTGCTATTATCTGACATTTTATCTTTAAAAAAAAAAGATGGGGGCACCTGGGTGGCTCTGTGGGGTAAGCATCCAACTCTTGGTTTTGGCTCAGGTCATGATCACACGGTTCGTGGGTTCGAACCCCACATCGCACTCTGTGCTGACAGCAAGGAGCCTGCTTGGGATTCTGTCTCCCCCTCTCTTTCTGCCCCTCCCTTGCTCACTCTCTCCTTCACTCTCCAAAATAAACAAATAAACATTAAAAAAAAAAGAAATTAGGGGCACCTGGGTAGCTCAGTAGGTTGAACACCTGACTTCGGCTTAGGTCATGATCTCGTGGTTTGTGAGTTCGAGCCCCACATCGGGCTCGCGGCTGTCAGTGCAGAGCCCGCTTTGGATCCTCTGTTCTCCTCTCACTACCCTTCCCCTGCTTAAGCACTCTCTCAAAAAAATAAACACTTTAAAAAAAAAAGAAATTAAATCTTCCTTATGTCTTATGGTTTCAGTACTGTGTCTTATTATATAAACTACAGGTAAAAAGATACAGTGTTCTGGCTAAAATGCACTATGAAATAGGTTTATGAAAATAGGTTTAGAAACATAAAATAGGACCTTCCTAGATTATATAAATGAGCATGAATTCATGTATCTTACTTGCGTAGTATAAGATGAACTTTATTTGTTTAACAAATATTTGTGGGCAACTGATATATAAGAACAGCATCGTATTGTAGAAGCAACTGAACAGAAGCATGGTCTATTTTTATACCTTAAGGCTGTTATCTACCTTAGTTGCTGGGTCTGTTCCCAGAACTGTGAGCCAGCACCAGCAACATGAACTGAGGCGTTCCAGCTCCTGGTACTCGCTGCATGGGAGTGATTCCATTACCAGGGCTGCCCTCAACCACTGCCTACCAGCTTCCTCAGGCTATAACCTTCCCCAGAGCCACACCCCATGGGAAGCTAAGCCATGCCGCCACCCAAACCTATGGCCCTCAAGGATAAGGAGCAGTGGTCTCCAGACAGCCTCCCCACTAGAAGGTAGAATTCCAGGAGAACCAGGGGTCCATCATCCTCCTAAGACTCTCAAATCATCCACCCTTCTTTCTTATTTTCCTTATTCATGGCCAGGAATCTCCCCATCTGTCTTCTCTTATGTTTTGTTCCCTTCGCGCTCTTTGCTTTCTCCCCTTCCTCCCAAGCCTTCTCATTACACCACTCTGGACTCTCATGACCAACTCACTTTGTCTAACTAGATTCTGCTCATTCTTAGGAGCTCAATGCAAACATCACTTTCTTTAAGACATGAATTCTCTGACCCTTCAAACTAGGTAAGATCTTACCTATTTGGTGAGGTACCAGGATTTTTGCATTATTACTTTCACCACAATTGCTATAATTATTATTCACATTCTTATTAATACTATTAATAATAAACCCTTTAAACTAGGTAAGATATTACCTATTTGATGCCTTCTACTTCATATCACTTACCATAATTTAACCTTACTTGTGTTTTGTTTTTTCATCTAGATTGTAACCCCCAGGAGGCAGGATTATGATTGCTTTACACTGTTATGTCAGCAGAGTGTAACACAGTTACTGGCACATAACAGAAATTCAATAAACATTTGTGGAATAGAAGAAAGAGGAAAGAAGTGAGCAGTGAGAAGAAATATGTTCCCAAGTTAGATAGCTGAATATACTTTCCAAGAGAAACAGCATGATCATGGACCACGTGGTATTGGCTATCCTTCAACTAGAGCATAGGTTATGTGACTTTTTGTGGGCTGGCTGGCCTAGATTCTAACCACCTTAGCTCTTGATTTCTGCAAAGGAGTGCTGTGAGTTCCAAACACACAGTTGATAAATAAATTTGTAAGTTGGGTCTTTCCATTCCATGGCTAGAGCACTGATCCTCCAGACTTGTCTAGTGCATTAGAGTATCTGAAGCCCTCTTGCCTCCACTGTCCAAACTGATACTCATGACAATTCTCTGGAGTCACTGACCTAACTCAACATGTGTTTTACTTAGCCTACATGTTCTAAGTCTTGCACTAGGTGATGGGAACCAAAGGAAAGAAGACATGATTTCTCTTCCCAGTAGCTCACATTCTAGATATACAGGAAGGATTCTTAACTCCAGTTTGCACATTTCATTAAATGATCTGCCTGAGGTCATGCAGTCATGAGTAACAGTACTTGCCTACTGCTGTGACGCCTCCCAGTAATAAACTTGTGGATAGTACACTACATAGATGAGGCACAATGGAAAGGTAAGATGAGAGCAGTCCTTCTAGATTTAAAAGAAATCTTAAAAACATCCTATCTATGTTTTATGATAAGCCTGGAATTAAAAGAACACCTGTTTTACTTGAGACAGATGACGGGTAGAGAAGGGCATGTAGGAAGAATTTAGGCACGTTGCCCTTTGCTTATATTGAAGCCCTGGATGGTAAGGCCTGTGTGGAGAATCCTCACGGTGCCAAGTTAAGTAAACCCAGTTTCCCTCCTTTTCTCAGGCTTTTGAGGATTTGAGGAGCTGGAGCTACACAGGAAACCACTGAAAAGTCCATGAGGCTGGTTCCTCAGTTCTGAGCTGTAGGGTCTAGCTCTATAATGGGGCTCAGCTACTTAAACAGCTCCTGCTTTTCTCTGGCCAGCTGCCCAGGCTAGATGATGCAATCCTTTACTTGAAGGTTCCTACATTATAAAACTGCACTGAGGGCCCTTGAGTGACCTGGGTGGTGTGTGGAGAGGCCAGGGAAGGCTGGGAGCTGTCCAGAGCTGTCTCGGAGGGCAAATCTGCTAAGGAGGAGCAATAACACTGCTCCGTGTGACGAAGTCTTCTGTTCCAGGATCACAGCTGCCCAAGTGACTTGGGACACCAGCCCTTCCCAGACCCTGCAGAAGAACAGATTCTCTTAGGTCTCAGATCTGGAGCAAGGGCACAGAGGGGATGAGCTATGGTGGAGAGAGGCAGAGGGAAGAAGAGAGCTGGATGAGCTCCGGGCGTGGAAAGTGGTTAATGTTATAATCTTGTCGCTCAGCATTATCAGCTTTCTTCAATACTGGCTTGATATTGGATTAAAAATGTATAGGGGCCTCAACACCTGGGTTTAATGCCTCACTCTATTTATGTAACTTGCTAGCTATGTAACCTTATGAAGGTTACTTAACTTCTGGGCTCTCAATTTCCTCATCTATGAGAAAAATAACAAAATACTTACCTTGGATGATTTATATGAGAATTAAGAAAGACTCCTTATTCATTCCTTCCGTAAATATTTATTGAATACTCACTATCTGCCAGGGATGTCTCCAGGCACTAATGATTAACAATGAACAAAACAGGGGCTCCTGGATGGCTCAGTCAGTTAAGCGTCGGACTTCAGCTCAGGTTATGATCTTGCAGTCTGTCAGTTTGAGCCCCTCATGGGGCTCTGTGCTGACAACTCAGAGCCTGAAGTCTGCTTTGGATTCTGTGTTTCCCTTTCTCTCTCTGCTCCTCCCCCACTCATGGTCTGTCTGTCTCTCTCTCTCTCAAAAATAAACATTAAAAAAAATTAAAACAAACGGTGAACAAAACAGGCAAAAATCCCTAAAATCCCTCTCTTCATGGAACTTGCTTAGTCTATTTCAACCTAGCACACTACACACATGATAAGTATTTATTATGTATTAAATATTTATTATGGTCTGTCAGAGGTTGATGACAGTTCTGGAGGAAAATAAAACAGGAAAAGTGGGCTGCAACTTTAAATAGTATCAAGAAAAGCCTTGCTGAAAGGATGATATGTGAACAAAGGTCTGAAGGAGGAGAGACAATGTATGTAAATGCACTCACTGGCACATGCCTGCCACAGGACAGGTACCAGGATTTCTGTATTAATTACTATCGCCACAATTGCTATAATTATTAGTCATACTGTTAGTAGTACTATTAATACTAATGACAATAACGGCATTGACTGAGATTTGCTGAACACATTACATTTACAAGGTCTGAGATACAGAACGGAACTCCAGCAGAATGACTTTTCCAACTCCTAATTGGTTTTTAAATTTTATTTAAAAAAATTTTTTTTGACGTTTATTCGTTTTTGAGAGAGAGAGAGAGACAGAGCACGAGCAAGGGAGGGACAGAGAGAGAGGGAGACACAGAATCTGAGGAAGGCTCCAGGCTCTGAGCTGCCAGCACAGAGCCTGAGGTGGGGCTTGAACCCACAAACCGCAAGATCATGACCTGAGCTGAAGCCGGATGATTAACCGACTGAGCCACCCAGGCACCCCGGTTTTAAATTTTAAAAGGTAGTAAACAAAATTATTTCCTGCAGATAACTGATCGTATATTTTCCTCAATTTCCGTTAATTCTTTTCAGAACTTTTCCAGAAGTTTTCAAAACTAAAATAAAAAGATAATTCAAGGTGTTATAAAACTAGTTCAAGAAATTCTATGTTATATCAGAAAATCATTTTGTGTGACCTTGGGCAAATCCCTTCATCTTTCTGGATCTGTATTTTGCACTTTATTTTACTGATTACAAACTACAGTAACTAGATGGTTATCTAAGATCCCTTCTTAAAAATTATTTTTTTATGACTAGTATTAATTACTTACTCAATGGAGACAATGACAGCATTCAATTCTTCAGCCATTGCTGTGCACAGTTCATCGTAATACCTGATTTCTAAAAGAGACAAAGGAACAATCATTATTAAACAAGTTACTTAACACTGTCCATTCTTAAATTCTGCTAATCGTGGATTGCTCTTAGACTTGCACTTAAGTTATTAATAATAAAAACCATAAAAAGCAAATATCGAAATATGTATCATTAATAGGGTTACATATACAAATGCAAAAATTAAATCTGGTTTCTGATAAAATGCAATTAGTATAAAATAACAGGACATCCATATTAGGTTACCTTTGAATGCGTTTTTAACTAAGTAGCCATTGATTTCATAATAGGCTATGTGAAATGCACCAAATTCTGATTTTGTAGCTCTTCAAACATACGTGTTTTCAAAAAACACTGCAGATGAAGAGTTACCTCCTTAGAACTACATAATTTTTCTGTTTTAATATCTTTATTTGCTGCAATTCAATTGAATTCTTCCAATTTGAAGAACAGGATATTCTGTTTAAACCAACAAATAAAAAATAGAATTTTAGGAAGTCTTAGCATTCTTAGAAACAGGATCCAAAGATGTGCAGTGACAAACAATTTTAATACATAAAAGTTGAATCCCTTAGCTCTTCTTTCAATAAACTAAGAGATGAATTTGCCTACAGAGAGCCAAATATTACTTTAATTATACATTTTCCAAGGCAGTCTTAGAACCAGAAGTTTAGTAACTACATAACCACCTGCAGAGAGCCCACAGCCCGAGCTCTTCCTCTGGCAGGAGTGATCAGTCAAAATTATGGGGAAAAGGCCATGTGAACTCATAATCCATGCCATTTCCAGCACTTACACTTCCTGGTCTCCAAGGAATGTCTCACTGGGCAAGTGTCCAATACTATATAGATTGCAATCATTTCTGTTACTCCTTTTTGTATTCTCATCCCCTAGCACACATTAGGGTAACCAAAAGTGTAAGATTGTACATAACTATTTGAGTTTTTCTACTGGAAGTCCTGTACCCCCAGAGAACCCCTCAGTCCTGGGCAAACCTACTTAGTAAACATCTGTTGAAAACTTGAACAAATCCGTGAAATCAAAGAATAAATAATGAATATGAAATGGGATTACAAGAAAAAGTTATACTTCTTTGGCCTTTGCCACATGAAACAAATGTTATATAAAAACACAAACTGGAACAAGTTGTCATTGCCTTAAACCTAGGGGATGCCAAAAGCTTTGGGCTAACGATGCGGTAGTGGCTCCATAATGACAGGCAGAGATAAGGCCCTTACTTCCTCCTTGGTATTCTTTCCACCAGGCTGCTCCACTTGGCTGCCTGCCATTTTGAATGTGTTCTGCTCATGAAAGTTATCCGACACCAACAAGAATATTCTTGAATTTTGCAGCATTGTTTCCTTCTAATGGTGGTACACCCTTTATAGTTTCATCTTTGGTTTCATAAGCAGATGGAACGTGGATGAGTTAATGTAGGTATTCAGAAACACTGGTCCTATTTCATAGAAAAATGTCTTCAAACACAAGTTGGCAAAAGAGCTGCAGATAATTTCCTCCTATTCCAGCCCAGCGAAACTTCAACTTGTTTTGGTGGAGAAAGCTATTGTCAGCCCTTCACATGAGTTAGCCTATGATTTCGGTCACAGGAAATATTTTCAAAACAGTGGGCCTGAATTAACAAGCAGTAAACAGGTGGGCAAAACCTTTATGTATGTAGGGTAATCATAGAATCAATCATCAAAAACCAGGACCCCTTTGAGTGCAAAAAGGGGACACTACTGACAATCCTGCTGGGATAATAGAGGTAGCTGAGACTGTCCAGGGGAACCAAGTCAAATGGCCCTTACCCAATAAGGAAGTCAAACTCAATCACACCTCCCTCCCAGGGCCAACCACAATCCCAAACAACCTGACAGTGACCAGGACATACTTGCACTGGCTAAAGCCCAGCCTCCTCCATGGATGTAAACAACGCTGCGTTTCAAAGGCTCTTCTGGCTTTGGGGAGCCCTCAAACACTCTGACCTCCACACCGTCAAAGTCAGTATCGGTCACCTTCACCTGAGGAGATGACCAGGCGCTTTTCTTGCCAAAAGAAACGATGATAAAATTCAGTGCGAGCAGATGATGGCTCAGGCCCAGGTAGTGGATCAGGTTGCTCTGCAGGGAGAGGGAGGGAACACAGAGGGAGGGTATGAGTCAACTCCACCACCACCAGGGCCACACTCACCCACTCTTGGTGTTTGAATTCCTACAAGCAGCTGACAGTACTCTTGAGGACCCACTGCCCACTTTTAATACAATAACAAATTATATTTACTTTTTGCTTTTAGAGCCTGCAAAGTATTTTCATACATGAGATCTGATTTTTCGGATTAGCTCTGAGAGGGAAATTGGACAGGTATCATCAGTCCCACTTTACCAAGACGGCTTAGAAATTAAACATGACCGTTTGGCTGGATAAGTGGTAGTTCTAGGACTGAAAACTAAGACTTGTGCATTTTAGGATTTAGTCCTTTTCCTCCTCCTCTCCATCAGCAATCACAGGTCCAATAACACACTAGGAATTGAGGAAGAATACTTTATCTAAATGCAAATAAAAGAGAGAGAAGTTTTATATTTACTATAAGTATCTTTAAAGTGTTTTGTAGCTTATATACTTAAATGTGTCGGTTGTTTTGAGAGTAGAAGAAAGAAATGAGTGTGGGAAAGGCAAACAGCCAGTTAACTCTGGCTCCAGCACTGAGAAGCAGAACGCCTCAGACATTACCAGGAGCTTTTCAGAAATGTGCAAAGAACATACAGTCTGCCATCACTTGTCCTTTGAACCTGAGGGCATTGAGCTTTGCATTAAGTGTCTGCAGGAAGTTACTTGGTTGGAGAAAGAGCAAAGAGAGAAGAGACCCAAGTCATCCATCCAGCAAAGACCCTACAGAGTGTATTCCCCTCTTTGCACTTTTAAAAAAATGTTTATTTATGTTGAGAGAGACCAAGAGCATGAGCAGGGGAGGGGCAAAGAGAGAAGGAGAGAGAGAGAATCCCAAGCAGGCTCCACACTCAGCCTGAACCCGGTGTGGGGCTCAATCCCGTGACTGTGGGATCATGACCTGAGCCAAAATCAAGAGTCAGACACTCAACTGACTGAGCCACCCAGGCACCCCTCAACCTTTCCACTTCTTACACAAGGTCTTCCTATTGAGTAGACTTATCAAACTAACCTCTCAGTAAGACTTAATGGCCACGGTTCAAAGCCAGATAACTGGAAGCCATGTGGCAGTGAGTGACTAGTCCAACTAGTGTCCAACAAGTGTCAAAAAGAGGCAGGAAACTTTCCTGACACTGGTGCATGAATTTAGATACTATATCTCCTCGAGACTCTCCAACCTAGGAAAGAAGGACAGCTAGAGAGTAACAGTGCCCTTCTGGAAAATATGAAACAGAACACTGATGATTAGTGAAACATTTCATGTCATCATAAGATCAAGAAACAATGTTACTAGCAGAAATCAGGACTATTTAAAGTCTGTGATGCACCATAATACAGCTTCCCAGAATAGGCATGCAGCACGCTGGTGTGCCTCTAAGAGGGTACACATGTGCTAGAATACTTATCCCCTCAGCCCCTGAGGAGCTAAGCTCCAGAGAGCCCTTTACCCCAATGTCCCATATAAAGTATTATTATTATATATGTATACCTGGCCATGAAGTGAGCTGAAAAATGCTGCATTATAACACCATGAACCAATGTTTATGAAAAACAAGAACAAGAGGCCATTAATCTAACCACGAAGAGCTATTTCAGTAATTTCATTAATATTTGTTTGCTGGCAATATAGGCAGCAGAGCAAATAAATATTAATAAAATAATTCAACTTCTATATGTATCAGTTGCCCAATTTACTGAAAAGTTAAAACAACTGATAGTGTTTTTTTAAAGCTTATTTTCAGAGAGAGAGAGAAAGAGAAAGAGGGAGAGAGAACACATGTGCGAGTGGAGGAGGTACACAGAGAGAGAAAGAATCCCAAGCAGGCCCTGTGCTGTCAGAGTAGAGCTCTATGCAGGAGTCATTTGCAGGAGTCAAATGATCCCACAAACTGAGATCATGACCTTAGCTGAAATCAAGAGTTGGATGCTTAACTGACTGAGCCACCCAGGCACCCCACAACTGATAGTGTTCTTGCTATGAAATAAATGTATGTGATAGGAAATAAATTCACATGCACAGAAGGGGCCCAGTTGGTTAAGCATCCAACTTCAGCTCAGGTCGTGATCTCACAGTTCTTGAGTTTGAGCCCCGCATCAGGCTCTGTGCTGACAGTTCAGAGCATGGAGCCTGCTTCAGATTCTGTGTCTGCTTCTCTCTGTCCCTCCCCCATTCACTCACGCTCTTTCTCTCTCTGTCAAAAATAAGTAAACATGAAAAATATTTTAATTTAAATTAAAAAAACTCACATGCACAGAATTCTAATTCTAACCAAATCCAATTTGGCAAATTGGATAAAGGTAATCATCATTTGAGTTTTGTGGTAAAATGTCAGTCTTACTGAGGGTATACTGACTTCTGCCAGGACATAACTAAGAATCACTGCATTCACTAAGATTCTAGAGTTCACACTTGTCAATATCGTTATCAATTAATAGAGAACACACAGGATCCATCCCATTTCTTGCAGGACAAGTAGCATGATAGCATGGACTAAGGAAATATGAACAAACCAATGGCAGGCTTGCATCTGTTACTTTCTGGACTATTTTTTTTAAGTCGAGTGAAGACTATTCAATACTTTAAACAAATCATATATGAGTTTCTTCAATTATAGGAAAGCTGCAAAAGATGTGAATTGTCTCTCCAAGACAGATTAGAGAAGATGGCTCATTTTATAGAGAACCCACCTCGGGTTTCCTTCATGCACTGCATGCTCTGAATGCATGCAATCTTGACTCAATTTGCCCATGCCTTTCCAAAAACAGCTCTACCGTGTCAGATCGCTTGCACGAACAGAATTTCTCAACAACTATTTGCATTGTTCACCATACTGTCAGGGTGGCTCAGGGGCAGGAGGGTTGATTCAAGAAGGGGTAGTTTATATGGAGAAAAACAGATGAGCAGATAGGAATAAGAAAGGGTCAGAGAGGTGCTAAAATAAAATAAAATAAGTAAATAAAATTTTATTTCTTGCATCCTTGCGTTTGTGAAGTGAGATTCAGATCCATCTCCAAAAACATTGCAAATTAACAAAGTTTTCTGAAACCTCTTTAGAAGTAGCTGGAAAGTTTCAGTAGCACAAAGAAGCAGGCCAAGTGTTAAGAGCCCCACAGGTTAAGAATTGACCAATTCTTGGCAAGTTCTTGAAGTACTTTAGGGCAGTGCTATAGATCTTAAAACTTGCCCCCATAACCATTCTAGGATTTAGGAGAGAAATTTTACCTGAGGAGATAGAAGGGGTGAAGGGTCATTACTCATTACACCTCAGTGGAACCAGACACAACAAAATAGGGGGGCCACTGGCTCCCTACCCAGGTATGATGGCCAAAGATCAAAGGACAAGCAAGAATCAAAGGTACCTGGTGGCTCAGTAGTTAAGTATCTGACTTTGGGCCAGGCCATGATCTCAGGGTTTGTGAGTTCAGTCCCATGTCGGGTGACCTCAAGCCCCGGCTTCAGTGAGCCCTGCTTCTCTCTCACTTTCTCTCTGCCCCTCCTGGGATTCTCTCTCTCTGCCCCAAGCTCATTTGCTCTCGCTCCCTCGCTCACTTGCTCTAGCTCTCTCTCTCTCAAAAAACAAATAAAAGAACAACAAAGAATCAAAGGAAGCCAAGCAGAAACTGTACTCCGTTTCTCAATATACAAGTTAGTTATTATGTTTGTGAATGGGGTTGTTCTCTGTTAATTCATTCAACATGTAAATTATGAGATATATTCCAAGGGCAGGGAAGCTTAAGGTGGAGAGACAACCTTTCTGGAGCTTGGGGAAGTAGAAGAGAACCAAGATTTGTAAATGAATAGCTGATGTTAGCTAAGCAATACAAGCACTAAGAGAGATCCAGATAAAGAATTACTTCTGTTTGTTCTTCCTGGGATGAAATCCAGTAAGGCTTCTAGCCTAAACGGTGGCTTAATGGAAGAGGAAGCATGGGTAGCAAAGAAAAGGGTCGGAAACCAAGATGTGAAAGTATTGGGCAAGTGCTCTAATTCAGACACATATGGGAAGGTCAGGTAAACAAGGGAAGCGAAGGTGGGGGAGCATGGAAATAAAAGGCTAAATCTAAGAGGCATGGATAGCAGGCACCAAGGTCAACAGCACAGACTCCAGACCTAGAGTGCCTGAGTGAAAAGCCCAGTTCCTCCACTTACCAGCGGTGGGATCTTGGGCATCCCAATACTAAACCTCTCTGTGTCTTGATTTCTCATCTAAAGACAGAAATATAATACCAACTACTTCAAAAGATTGTTGTGAAGCTTAAAACAGGCAAAAACACCTAGAGTAGCACCTGGCACATACTAAGCCTTATATGGGTTAACTGTTATTATTATACCCCTGATTCAGCAGGTCATTGCATGAAGAAACGTGAGCCCAAGGACTGTCCAGTATCTCTAGGGAAGCTGGGACTATCATTTTTCCTATTATGTACATTTGTTACGAGGACCACACTGATGACCAAGTTCTGAAATTATTATGGGGTAAGCAGATGTAAAATAATTGTCTCTAAAAAGTTATTTGTATGCTCACGTCAAAGGGGGAAAGGGGAAACTGGGGAAAAGCTATAGTACACTGACACTACCAATGCATCAGTAACTTAGCCTGGGTTTCAATTTCAACACGAACCAACCACATTAAATACTTAAAACATCTATTGTAACTCACTACCTGCCTCATCTCCCATATTCAAAGGTTTAAATTCTGTCAGTGGTTCTCCCAACTTTACCAGTGATGGCCATTTTATCCTGCAAACACCTTTTAAATTCTCCTAGGCAGATTCTGTTCAATTTCGTACTACAGGAGAAAAAAAAAAATTCATGGAATATCTGCATGAAAATTTGTGGTCATGTTTTTTTTTTTTAAACATGCTAAAGTTTGCATGTATTTTTAAATGCAGATTTTTTATTGATATGCAAATTATATGCCTCACATTTAAGCCCTCTGTAGGGATCACATGCGACTCACTAATGCAGAACTTTTGTTCTACAGGAAAACATAAGGTCTGTGGCAAGAAACTACCGAAGGTCATATAAGTATACTTCAAGTATTAATTAGGCACTTACTGTATTAAAGACTCTGCTACATCCTCTAAGAATGCAAAGGTCGGTAAAAGATGGACTGAGTTCAGAATTTAAATCTTGACTGATTCCCTCCCTTTCCCCAAATTTCCATCTCTCCTTAAAAGTTTCATAGTTCTCTGAACTTTCTCTAAGACTTTAACTTTTAAGAAAAATCCTCTGATTTTAAAGCATTGATTCAATTTTTTTTTTTAATTTGCATACAAAACAAATCATGCCTGCAGGCCAGATTAGGACTAAGGACTACCAGACGCAAATTCCGATACGGAGGTAACCTGGTCCTACGGAAGGTACAGCTGGAAAGATGGGAGCTGGAAAGGGTAAATTAATGCCCTTAAGTACAGGCCCTAGTTGTCAATGGTGAAACAGCAAAGATTTTTGGACACATTTTTTTTTTTTTAAAGATTTTAAAGTAATCTCCACACCCAACATGGGGCTCAAACTCACAACTCCTCAATCAGGAGTCATATGCTCCCCTGACTGAGCCAGCCAGGCACCTCGGACATGTTTTTTTTGTAATGAGACTCTACTTTGGGAAGAATTTTAGCTGTGGTATAGATAATAGATTGGTGAGAAAAGAGATTGGAGACAGAGGTAACAGCTGTAAGAATTTGGCAACTGTCTACCGGAAAGAAAAATGAAGGTCTGCCCCTGGAGAATACAGAGGAGGAAACTATACCAAAGAGATCACTGAGGCAGAGTTGATGGAAAGATAAGTTCCATTTCAGAATTATTCCCCCTAAAGTCAGCAGAATATCTAGGCAGATGGGTCCAAAAATGCAGGCAGTAAATGTATAGTGAGAGATCCAAGGGGCTGAGGCCTGGAGGAAGAACTCAGAAGTAACTATTAATAACTCAAACAACCTACAAATATGCAAACATGGTAATATCCTAGGGATGTTCACAACAGATGATTATGATAGGATACAGAAATTTCAAAAATAGAGATGTGGTACCTTTAGTACAAAGGTATGTGACCCAGCCTAGAAGAGAAGAGACAGAGGCTGTCCAAAGAGGCTGCCTGGGCACACAGCATCAGCTAAGTTGAAGTGAGTTTTAATAGATGCTCAGTTGGCTGGAGACAGGGAGGAGGGCAGGAAAAGGCATGCAGATATATGTGGCTGTGGGGCAGGCGTTCCACACTTCCCTCTCCTGCCCACCACCCACACTTTCAGTATCACTTTCCTCCAACAGGGGTGGAAAGTCATCAAAGTCTTCTTTCCTAGTCCCACCCAGATTACAAGGATAAACATATTCCCTCTCCCTTGCTGGGGCTGGATCTCCATTTCGACCCAACTCTGATGAAAGGATAGGGCTGTCTGAACACCATTCCTGGGAGGCTTTAGGCCATACAGTAAATTCCACCAGTAAATTCCATAAGGGAAGTCAGTTTTGCTGAGGGAAAGCAGGAATTGTAAAGCTGAATAGAATAAAGACTGAAATCTTGGGAACACCATCTGTTAACACAGCTGGGAGGCAGAAGAGAAAGAACCAATCATTAAAAGATTACCCCACCCCACCCCCTGCAAAAAAAAAAAAAGAAAAAGAGGAAGAATTCATTGTTAGTGTGGCAAGAGAGACAAGAGACTGAAGAAGTTAAGGGGGAAGAGAGTTTCAAGAAAAAGCAAGTTGTTAAATGCCTGTGGAAAGGCCAAATCAGTCACGGGTGTTGGCAGTGGGGTCATGGGATCATTGGCGAACCTAGTAAGTACTGTTTAGTCAGAGATAAGGGGCTGGGAGCCAGACTGTAATGGGTTGCAAAGTGAGTGGGAGTGAAGAAATAGAGATAGTGAAGGCAGAGGAGGACTTTCACAGCTGAGATTAGGGAAGCAGTCAGACAATAAACAGGCTGAGGGAGAGTAAACAAAACCTGTTTTGTTTTGTTTTAGGTGAGAGACTTGAGCCTGGTGGTAAGGAAAGAGCCTGTGAATAAGGAGAGACGAATGTTGAACAAGGGAGGGGGGCGGATATGACAAGTGAATTGAGACCCTAGAGGAAGAAGAAAGGATCTGGCAAAGAAATGGAAGGGTTGGCCTTGGGGGAGGCCGTAGCAGGTGAGCTTAGAGTAGGCAGGGAAAGAAGCGGAGATAAATCTCTCAATGGAAGCTGACTTCTGTTGAGATTGATTCTGTCTTTACCCCAAAGAAGACAGGGGTTTTTCATAGATCAACCTCTTTGAAGGCAATTCATTACAGCTTGGCTCGAAGCCCTGACTCTGTGGCAAAAAACAGGCCTTACTGGGTTCACCAATGACCTACCTACTTGGCCTCTCTGTAGGCAGTTAACAACAATTTGCTCTTCCTTGACACTCTCTTCCCCCCCTTAACTTCAATATCTTGTCTCTCTTACCATACTAATAATTAACTGACATCAGGTCAGTAGCTTGAAATTGGCCATGATGGTAATATGCACATCACAGAAATCAGCAATAGCTACAAATCAGGGTTCCCTCAATTCCCGTTCCCCCTCCATCCCACAGAGGGCACTCCACCACTCTATTTCACCCCTTCTCCTTCCCTACTCATCCAGAAGATAGCATAGTGTTTTATAGTGCAGACTATGAGGTCAGTTGGTCAACATTCAATCCTGGCTCTGACACTTACTAGTTGGGTGATTCTTAACAAGTCAGCAAACCTCCGTGTGCCTCAGTTTCTTTACTGTAAAATTGGAAGTGATCATAATATCTACTCTACCGTGTTTTTTAAAGGATAGCTGGCATAACAGAATATAAGTGCTCACAGTGTTGCCTCTTTTTATTTGCTTATGTCAGGCCTTCACAGCATTTCAGTCTGCCGTATAATATAGTCTTGCTCCCTCAGCGAGGAAGAGCCAGGCTAAATCACCAGCTGCATGTTCCTAAACTGGGTGATATACAAGGACTTCAAGGCAGCAGGGCTCTTTAACTGATAGAAACCCCATCTTCCTAGGTATTTCATGCTTCTTGGTGCAATTGTGAATGGGATCAGTTTTTTTATTTGTCTTTCTGTTGCTTCATTGTTAGTGTATAAGAATGCAACTGATTTCTGTACATTGATTTTGTATCCTGCGACTTTGCTGAATTCATGTATCAGTTCTAGCAGACTTTTGGTGGAGTCTATCGGATTTTCCATGTATAATATCATGTCATCTGCAAAAAGTGAAAGCTTGACTTCATCTTTGCCAATTTTGATGCCTTTGATTTCCTTTTGTTGTCTGATTGCTGATGCTAGAACTTCCAGCACTATGTTAAACAACAGCGGTGACAGTGGACATCCCTGTCGTGTTCCTGATCTCAGGGAAAAAGCTCTCAGTTTTTCCCCATTGAGGATGATGTTAGCTGTGGGCTTTTCATAAATGGCTTTTATTATGTTTAAGTATGTTCCTTCTATCCCGACTTTCTTGAGGGTTTTAAGAAAGGATGCTGAATTTTGTCAAATGCTTTTTCTGCATCGATTGATAGGATCATATGGTTCTTATCTTTTCTTTTATTAATGTGATGTATCGCGTTGATTGATTTGCAAATGTTGAACCAGCCCTGCATCCCAGGAATGAATCCCACTTGATCATGGTGAATAATTCTTTTTATATGCTGTTGAATTCGATTTGCTAGTATCTTATTGAGAATATTTGCATCCATATTCATCACGGATATTGGCCTGTAGTTCTCTTTTTTACTGGGTCTCTGTCTGGTTTAAGAATCAAAGTAATACTGGCTTCATAGAATGAGTCTGGAAGTTTTCCTTCCCTTTCTAGTTTTTGGAATAGCTTGAGAAGGATAGATATTATCTCTGCTTTAAATGTCTGGTAGAACTCCCCTGGGAAGCCATCTGGTCCTGGACTCTTATTTGTTGGGAGATTTTTGATAACTGATTCAATTTCTTCACTGGTTATGGGTTTGTCCAAGCTTTCTATTTCCTCCTGTTTGAGTTTTGGAAGTGTGTGGGTGTTTAGGAATTTGTCCATTTCTTCCAGGTCATCCAATTTGTTGGCATATAATTTTTCATAGTATTTCCTGATAATTGCTTGTATTTCTGAGGGATTGGTTGTAATAATTCCATTTTCATTCATGATTTTATCTATTTGGGTCATCTCCCTTTTCTTTTTGAGGAGCCTGACTAGAGGTTATCAATTTTGCTTATTTTTTCAAAAAAACCAACTCTTGGTTTCATTGATCTGCTCTACAGTTTTGTTTGTTTGTTTGTTTTTAGATTCTATATTGTTTATTTCTGCTCTGATCTTTATTATTTCTCTTCTTCTGCTGGGTTCAGGGTGTCTTTGCTGTTCTGCTTCTATTTCCTTTAGGTGTGCTGTTAGATTTTGTATTTGGGATTTCTCTTGTTTCTTGAGATAGGCCTGGATTGCAATGTATTTTCCTCTCAGGACTGCCTTCGCTGCATCCCAAAGTGTTTAGATTGTTGTATTTTCATTTTCGTTTGTTTCCATATATTTTTAAATTTCTTCTCTAATTGCCTGGTTGACCCATTCATTCTTTAGTAGGGTGTTCTTTTTGTAAAATATCTGAATGCTGAAAACTATAGAAAGCTTATGAAGGAAATTGAAGAAGATATAAAGAAATGGAAAAACATTCCGTGCTCATGGGTTGGAAGAATAAATATTGTCAAAATGTCAATACTACCCAAAGCTATCTACACATTCAATGCAATCCCAATCAAAATTGCACCAGCATTCTTCTAGAAGCTAGAACAAGCAATCCTAAAATTCATATGGAACCACAAAAGGCCCCGAATAGCCAAAGTAATTTTGAAGAAGACCAAAGCAGAAGGCATCACAATCCCAGACTTTAGCCTCTACTACAAAGCTGTAATCATCAAGACAGCATGGTATTGGCACAAAAACAGACACATAGACCAATCGAATTGAATAGAAACCCCAGAACTAGACCCACAACAGTATGGCCAACTAATCGTTGACAAAGCAGGAAAGAATATCCAATGGAAAAAAGATAGTTCTGTAACAAATGGTGCTGGGAGAACTGGACGGCAACATGCAGAAGATGAAACTAGACCACTTTCTCACACCATTCACAAAAATAAATTCAAAATGGATAAAGGACCTGAATGTGAGACAGGAAACCATCAAAACACTAGAGGAGAAAGCAGGAAAAGACCTCTCTGACCTCAGCTGCAGCAATTTCTTACTTGACACATCCCCAAAGGCAAGGGAATTAAAGGCAAAAATGAACTATTGGGACCTCATCAAGATAAAAAGCTTCTGCACAGCAAGGGAAACAATCAACAAAACTAAAAGGCAACCAACGGAACGGGAAAAGATATTTGCAAATGACATATCAGACAAAGGGCTAGTATCCAAAATCTATAAAGAGCTCACCAAACTCCACACCTGAAAAACAAATAATCCAGGGAAGAAATGGGCAGAGGACATAAATAGACACTTCTCTAAAGAAGACATCCAGATGGCCAATAGGCACATGAAAAGATGCTCAATGTCGCTCCTCATCAGGGAAATGCAAATGAAAACCACACTCAGATATCACTTCATGCCAGTCAGAGTGGCCAAAATGAACAAATCAGGAGACTATAGATGCTGGTGAGGATGTGGAGAAACGGGAACCCTCTTGCACTGTTGGTGGGAATGCAAATTGGTGCAGCCACTCTGGAAAACAGTGTGGAGGTTCCTCAAAAAATTAAAAATAGACCTACCCTATGACCCAGCAATAGCACTGCTAGGAATTTACCCTAGGGATACAGGAGTACTGATGCATAGGGCCACTTGTACCCCAATGTTTATAGCAGCACTCTCAACAATAGCCAAATTATGGAAAGAGCCTAAATGTCCATCAACTGATGAATGGATAAAGAAATTGTGGTTTATATACACAATGGAGTACTACATGGCAATGAGAAAGAATGAAATATGGCCCTTTGTAGCAACATGGATGGAACTGGAGAGTGTGATGCTAAGTGAAATAAGCCATACAGAGAAAGACAGATACCATATGTTTTCACTCTTAGGTTCTGAGAAACTTAACAGAAACCCATGGGGGAGGGGAAGGAAAAAAGAAAAAGAGGTTAGAGTGGGAGAGAGCCAAAGCATAAGAGACTGTTAAAAACTGAGAACAAATTGAGGGTTGATGGGGGGTGGGAGGGAGGGCAGGGTGGGTGATGGGTATTGAGGAGGGCACCTTTTGGGATGAGCACTGGGTGTTGTATGGAAACCAATTTGACAATAAACTTCATATATTGAAAAAAAATAAAAATTAAAAACAAACAAAAAAAAAACACCTGAGAACAAACTGAGGGTTGATAGGGGGGTGGGAGGGAGGGGAGGGTGGGTGATGGGTATCGAGGAGGGCACCTTTTGGGATGAGCACTGGGTGTTGTATGGAAACCAATTTGACAATAAATTTCATATATTAAAAAAAAAAAAAAAAAAAAAAAAAAGAAAGAAATCCCATCTTCAAGGCTTCCTTACAAGAAAAGGCTATGATGAATCAGTTTGCATTATCCCTGCCTTGAAATTCTTTGAACAAGGGCAGAAAAGGTTAAGGGAAAAGGACTGAGAAGAAAGAACACAGACTTTACATAGAGACAAGTCCTGGTTCTCTTGTTTATTAGCTATATGACCTGGGCAAGCTTCCTAAGTTCTCTGGGCCACAGTTGCCCAGATAAAAAGAGGAGGAAAGTACACATGAGGAGTAAATCCACATTACCTATTGTTGTCCCCTCTCTCTGGAGGTCCTGAATTGACAGAATCCCATCTGGCTAAGGACCCCTTCCCACGCCTGACCTTCCCCCAAGTTTCTCTCATTTCTTTTAGTCAGCATTATTTTTATAAAAAACAAACAAAAAAAAAAAAGAAAGAAAAGAAAAACAACTTCTGTCTCACAGAGTAGGCATGGACCAAAAGAGTTCAGTTTGGGGCCCTGTCGTACTCTCTCCATATACCCAAACAGTGGAGAGAATTATTAAGCAAACCTGTGAAGCACAAATATAATTATGTAACAGTAGGACTCTGATGAGATTACTTTATTACAAAATTTCAAATTGGTTTAGTGTCATATCCAAGGATTTCATTACAGGCTACAAAGCAAACCTGAGGAGAATCTCACTGCTGCTAAATTAGCAGGGTAATCTAGAACCACAGGATCTGACACCCTAGCCCTTTCGCCCTAAAACCTTCACTTTGTTCTCACACTCCCAGGGTGGAAATTCAGTCTGGGGGAGCACAGAAAAGGACAGGCTTGTCTCTTTCCAGTTCCTAAAACCTTTTGTTTCTTTTTTACTATGACACAGAAGACAAACATTTCTTTAAAAAAACTTCTTAATGTTTATTTTATTTCTGAGAGTGAGAGAGAGAGCGAGCACACAAGGTGGGAGGGGCAGAGAGAGAGGGAGACACAGAATCATCACAGAGTTGATAAGCTGTCAGCACAGAGCCCGATGAGGGGCTCAAACCCACGAACCATGAGATCATGACCTGAGCCGAAGTTGGATGCTTAACCTACTGAGCCACACAGGTGCCCCAAGACAAACACCTCTACATCATCAAAGCACTTGCTTAGCTCCAAAAGCCTCCTATATTCTCTCAGGGTATGTCGAGGGGAACAATAGCTCACATGTACTGATGTTTGCTCTCTGCCAGTCTCTGTTCTCAGTGTGGGGGAGTCTTGGACCAAGTGTGGGTCCTGTCAGTCACCCAAGGTCACACAGGCAAGAAGTGGTGAGCTGAATTTGAACTCGACACTCTGATTCCAGAACTCTTAACCTCCAGAACTTCCAAAGGACACTCATGAGTCAATGTAGTTTGCAACCCATATCATAAAACCATAAGATTTTACATCTGGAGTGAATATTTAGCCTCCCCTAAAACACAAAAGGAAACTAATCTCAGGGTCAGCTGCTCTCGCATAGTCTGGCCTTGACACTTGGGCTGAAGAGACACCCCCCATCTTCCCCTTTCCTCTTCCAGCTCTCCCTTGCCGGCACATTTCTCTCGTGACATCTCTTTCTAGCTCACTCTTCTTTGCCTTCCAAACACATGCTTGTGACAGTTGAAAGGAGACTTTAAAAACTTACTTTGAGTTCTTTTTCATTCACGATTCTGTTATCTCTAACAGCAATAACTAATTGTGAACTCCTTGGAACAAGGTCTGAGTCCTGGGGATCTAATTTCTTTTTGCCAGTGCCTCATGTACAGCTGGTCATAAACAAATGTCCTTCCTGAGGCTACTCATGCTGCTAAAAGCCTCCCTTGACTGCCAGGACAAGAGGCATTTGTTTTCATTGGAGTGTTCCAAATAGCAGCTGACTAAAGGCAACACAAAAGAATTAAACTTGGAAACAAAACCTCCCAGACTCCCTTCTGCTGTATGGCAATCCAGGGCTTGCCCACTCACACCCCTTGCTTGACTTCACAAGGGTGTTACACCTTTGTGTAACAAGGACACCCCAGAAGCTGGGGTCATCTTCTGCTTTACGGAAAATGCAGCCAGCGGCACATTAGATGTGACCTTTGAAAACGGGTTCTTAAATGGCATGTAAATCCAAAAGACAAGGCAAATGATTTGTATAGATATCTACAGACGTCTGAAGGGCCAGATTCGGATGATCATTATAATGAATTAAGACTCCTTTGTGCACATGCAGAGTGTGATTATAACAAATTAATGCATGCTGTGTGAAATATTTAAATTATAAAAATTACAATACTCTTTTGTACAACGCTTTACAGCTTAGAGCGGCTTGCACTTTCACCACTTTGATCTCACGAGGACCTGTGAAGTAGGAAAAGCAGGTATTACGCTCATTTTATGCTCATTTGAGGCTGAAAGAAGTTAGAAGCCTTCGCCAGGATTATAAAGCTCAAAGTGAGAAAGCAAGTACTAGAACCCAAACGCCCAACTGACTGACCCATCATTCTCAGGGTTATGACTCAGAGCTCAGACAAAAATCAGTAACCAAGCCACTACAGAGCCTCTCACATCACACAAGGTTTGAACACTTAAGAGTGAAAGGTTTAAAAGCAGGGTGGGGAAGGGAAGTAGGTCAGGAAAAGTATCCCAAACTCTACTCTGCCAGAGGCATACTTGCCAGATCTGCTAGGCTGGTTCATGGTCAACGAAAACAGTACCTAAGAAAACTAACAACAGTACAAAGCTTTAATAGCAATTGGAATTTCTACACTCAGCATTTTCAAGTTAAGGTAGTTCAGTCCCTCCTTGGCCCATGTGTTCCAGAGGCTCAAGAAGGCAGGCACAGGCCATTGTGATAGAATGTGGAGTCCCTAAAAATGGAGGTTTCACATCTACCCCAGGAGAAGCTTCTCACTTTAACACTCAGGAAACAGGAAAAATTTACTACTCCTTACACACAGTCAAGATCCACAATCACAAATGTATTTAATGTTTAAAATATTAAGTTAAAATAAAAAGATCTATACAGCAGATAACTATATTGCCCTCCCGGGGTGAATTTATAGGTTAGATATCCTACTACAAGGAAAAGGCTATGGATCTATTTTTCATCTACTTGTTCAGCAAACATTTGAATGTTTACTGTGTTCCAGACACCAAGACTGGTAGGGAGACGAGGGGAAATACGAAGATAGGCTCCATCTTTAAGAAGCTGATGGTGTATAAGGTGGATATATACAGTGCAATGCAATAGTGTGATAAATACCAGAGATACAGACACATAGAAAGAAGTAACAATTTCCACCCAGAGGAGTCTGCAATGGGTTTGCAGCGTGGGAGACATTTGGGCTGTGTCTTTAAGAACAAATAATAACTTGCCAGGAGAAAAGGGGGAAGAACATTCCACCCAGTGGAATAATAATGGAACACACAAAGGTGCAGAAGAGAAAGGCTTATTGGAAAGTTGGGATGGACTACTGTCCTGTGGACCTGAGAACAGGGTTGGCCCTGTATTTTAAAATACCAAAATAGTATTAATTTGATGAGTTTGCATCTGGTCTTTATGATATTTTTATTTTTTTTTTTAACGTTTATTTATTTTTGAGACAGAGAGAGACAGAGCATGAACGGGGGAGGGGCAGAGAGAGAGGGAGACACAGAACCGGAAGCAGGCTCCAGGCTCTGGGCCATCAGCCCAGAGCCCGACGCGGGGCTCGAACTCAGGGACCGCGAGATTGTGACCTGAGCTGAAGTCGGACGCTTAACCGACTGAGCCACCCAGGCGCCCCTATGATACTTTTAAAGAACATCTGTTCCCCCACCCTTACCCTATCCCCAGGACAAAACCCAGGGAAGCCAAAGTATGGCTCCACTTAGATAGCTCCCAACTGAAGAGACAAAAGGAATTTGGTTCACCAATAGATTAGCAAATTATTGATTTTTAAAATTTACCTGTTTTTAAGAGGTTTTTAAGAACTAGTTCTTTTATCTCTTATCTCTATTATCGCCATTAAATAATCATAGAAGCTGTCCAGTCCAAGGCTTCAAAGGGTGGTCCATAGACTGGCAGCATCTGAATGCAAATTCTTGTCAACTCTCCCTATTAAATTAGTGTCTCTGGGGGTGGGCCTTAGGAATCTCCCCAGGTAGTTCTTTTCCATGTTAGAGTTGGGAAATGCTGGCCTAGTTCAAAGTGTAAAACAGTGTTTCATTAGACAGGTTTTGTTTCAGGTCTTTTTGTTTTGTGTTTAATGTCAGCTCTTCGCCCAACGTGGCACTTGAATCCACGACCCTGAGATCAAGTCATATGCTCTACGGACTGGGCCAGCCAGGTGCCCTTTCAGCCAGGTGCCCCTAGACAGTTTTATTGTTACTGATTTTCTTTGCAACAGTAACGGGTGAACAAGTTTGAGACAACGTTGCTAAGATCAGGGCTTGCGGTGACAAGGCTCCGTTAGGTTTGAAGGAGCACTGCTGGCCTCAAGATCGACTGGTCCCTTTTATCCTTCGAGACACCTCCACTGTGAAGTCCCCCTCCCACACCCCCACACCCACCCCAGCGGCCCCTGCTCGCGGAGAACAAAGCTCTTTCCTCCCGGGCAGGCCAGGCGCTCTGTGCGACGACACCCACCGCTTGAACGCATCTCCACTGCCGCACCTGTCCTTTCTCCGAGTGAGGTTTGCCCTGCGTCTGTCTCCCCTGTGAACTCTGCGCGCAGAAACCGGGTGGGGCCCTCCGCGCACACCAGTGCCCAGGCGGGCGCGCAGTGGCTGCGCACCGAGGAACGGCTGCGGAGAGGGCGTGAGGTCTGCGGAGAGGGCATGAGGTCGCCTGAAAGCCGCGGGGACAGGGAGCAGGGGAGGCGTCTACTTCCTACCAGCCTGGCTGACTCACAGCCACAGCAGCCGGCCGGGTTTGGTGCAGGCGCTGAGTCACTGGCCCACCCCTCCCAGTTCCCGCGTCTCGTCCGCCGGCCCCTCGCCCCGCCCCCAGCGGCTGGGAGGCCAGTGCCCCCTTCACCTCTAACCCTCATCCTCCCACGTGGCGGACCCAGGGAGCAGGAACCTCCGGAGACCCGCCAGGAGGCGGAGGTAATGAGGGAAGGAGGCGCGAGGAGGGGGGACTGACAGGGCAGTGGTCACTTGTCAGAGGAGCCCAGGCCCCGGCAGAAGAGTGCACCCAAGTCTAAAGTGCCTTTAGGGTGAGCCGGCCGCGCTCTGAAATGCCCAGTCCTTGCCCTCAAAGCTGCAGAAGCGGCGTGATCCGAAAGAGGCCAAAGTTAATAAGGAATTTCAGATTCTGGGAAAGAAGTCCAATGACCTCTCTAAGATCTTGTCAAAATCCATGAGCTCACCAAGGAGGGATACGTGTGGACCTTACAGGCTGAGGACCTGACAAGGTGGGAGCCGGAGGAGAAAGAGGAAGAAGATAAGGTGGAGTCTAATGACGAGGGTCTATCTCTGAAGTGTCAAATAATGACACTCTGAAGTGTCTCAAGATGCAGAGAAATAAGAGGGGACAGAAATGGAGGAGAAAAAATGAAAGAAAAGAAACACTAAAATAGTTTAAAGTATTGTTGAACTTCAAAGTAACAATATAACAATGTGATATAAACAATAAATATGATAATAAAATAACAATGTGAACCTATTCATACATTCCTAAATCATGTTAAAGGTGAACAATCAGATCCTGGCCAGCCCCTTGGTTTGAAATTTGACTTTCATTTTGTTTGTTTTTGTTTTTTTTAATTTTTTTTTTCTTAATGTTTTTATTTATTTTTGAGACAGAGAGAGACAGAACATGAGCAGGGAAGGGGCAGAGAGAGAGAGACACACACAGAATCGGAAACAGGCTCCAGGCTCTGAGCTGTCAGCACAGAGCCCTATGCGGGGCTCGAACTCACAGACTGTGAGATCATGACCTGAGCCGAAGTCGGATGCTCAACCGACTGAGCCACCCAGGCGCCCCTGTTTGTTTTTGTTTTTAAAGTTTATATGTTTATTTTGAGAGAGAGAGAGAGCATGAGAGGGGGAGGGAAAGAGAGAATTCCAAGCAGGCTCCACATTGTCAGCACAGAGCCCAACACAGGGCTCAATCTCACAAAGCAGGAGATCATGACCTGTGCTGAAATCAAGAGGTGAACACTCAACTGACTGAGCTGCCCAGGCGCCCCTTGATTTTCATTCTGAACACAATATATCCAAAAGTGTTAAAGAAGGAGTTAAACTTGAGATGATTTTTTTCATGATCTCTTCTAGGAGTATTGGAAATTAGGGTTTATAAAGGTTATCAAGTAGGTATGAAGGGAAGAATTTCATTTTGAAATGCTTTATCACACTACACATGGAATACCCAAGCCCAAACTGAGTAGGTTCTAAGTGCTTAATTTTTCAGCTCCTTTAGCCCTGAAATTTCCTAGTGCAGAAAAAGCATAACTCAAGAAAAATGCTCTTTTTTTTATAATCCAGAGATCATCAACTTTGCACTTCAGAAGAGAGAAGGCCTGTGTTGGTGATCAGGACACTACCGTTAATGAGGCCAGGAAAACCACCGATCCAAGAGTGTGCCCCCATCTCCAGCTCAGAAGTGGAAAAGGTTTGTTTGCATTAGTTGTGCCTTCATTATTTTCCTACGTAAATATAAAATGGTGCATGATCACATTATGCTTGAGGATAGACTGGCAGATAGCAGTTAAGGATTTTCAGGAAAAACATATTTAATTCAAAGCCCCTAGCTTTGGGACACCTGGGTGGCTCAGTCAGTTAAGTGTCCAACTCTTGGTTTCAGCTCAGGGTCTCACAGTTTATGGGTTCAAGCCATCAGGCTCTGCGCTGACAGCAAGGGGCCTGCTTGGAGTTCTCTCTTGCTCTCTCTCTGCCCCTCCCCCACTTGCTTTCTCTCTCTCTCTCAAAATAAATAAACATTAAAAAAATTTAAGGGCGCCTGGGTGGCTCAGTCGGTTAAGCGTCCGACTTCGGCTCAGGTCATGATCTCGTGGTTTGTGAGTTTGAGCCCCGTGTCGGGCTCTGTGCTGACAGCTCAGAGCCTGGAGCCTGCTTTGGATTCTGTGTCCCGCTCTCTCTCTGTCCCTCCCCTGCTCACACTCTGTCTCTGTCTCAAAAATAAATAAAACATTAAAAATTTTTTTTAATATAAAAAAGTTTTTAATTTAAAAAAATCAACAAAAGTTTAAAAAAATAAAAAAAGACTCTTAGTTTCTTTTGTGGGTTTGAATTGTATGCAACCAGCAATTTGCAAAGAAACATAAGTATAGGGGTTATTTACCACTGTGGTGTTAACAAGACTTTGTATTATCAAACATTTTCCTTCTTTCATGCAGTGTATTGGATAAATAAGGTGCCTAACATATTTTCTTTCTGGTAAAGCTGTGCTGAAAGTTACTGTTTCATCATTCTTTCATAACTTAAAATAAATAGAATAATTAAATAAAAATGAATGAAGAAGTTAATATTTGTGCAGGCGACAGTCCTTTGTCTGAAGCTATGTATGCAACCACACAAATCATGAGGATGCATTTGTTCACTGCTTCATATCACTGCCTGGCACACAGTGCGTATACAACTAACACTTGTGGAATGAATGAGTGTCCAAAATCACACTTAGAAGTATGTATTTAATGCTTGAAATGCTTGAAAAAGTGCTCTCCATACGTTGGAAACTATTTACTGAGACATGCGTTACTGGGTCTCCTAAGATTACTAAAACTAGTTTTACCAAGAACATCAAATCTAGAAAATGTGAGAAGACTGCAAACAAAATCGGAAACGGAGCACCAAAGTGTGATTATTCAGGTACTCTATTAACCAGAACAAAACAAAACAAACAAACAAAAAACTATAAATCTGGGAAAGCCAATCAAATAAATCAACTTCTTAGGACAATTAATGATAACTCAATCTAGTTCGGATGTCTGGTGGGTTTCATTGGAAAGTTAAGCCATGTTAACATAAGAAGTCAACCAAATACTGTCTAGCCTATGTGCAATTCTGTAGAGAAATCCCAGTAGTTGGAACTCAGTTTCACAGAGGACCATTAAAGATCCATCCCCCAGGAGCTTGTAAAGCACCTCTCTTGACCTAATTCTCTCTAATCTGGGTCTCAGCTCTCATTTGTTCATACATCTTTCCTCACCAAATCCCTTTCTGAAGGACTCAATCCTTACTAACTTATATGGGATACAAATAAAAGTGCAATTTTAAAACCTAAAAGGGCCTACCTGTATACTCTCTCTTTTTGGAAAACTGAGGAAATGGATGCCCAGAGAGATGGGGAGACAAACCCCCAACCATCCAGGTCAGTGGATTACCAGCTACAAGTTTTTTCACTACATCTCTATTGAAAAAAGTTCCATTTCACCTCAAAAATTTTCTGAGACACTAACTTTTCTGTCTTCCCCTTCATAGCGAAATTGTGTAAGTCTACTTACTTTTGTTCTTTTAATTCCACCCTCCCACTTTATTGTTCCATCTGCCTCCTGAACGGAGATCAGGAGTATCCACGTTTCAACAGCATCTTCCTAAATCCTCATGATCTGCAATCTTTTCAGCTGTGTCCGTCGACCTGATCCTGAGCTGTCTTTGACATCTCTGGCTTTCTAGGGTTTTGCTGCCTTTTTACTTAGAATATTAGAATGTTGGGCTAACATTAGCTTTCCCCAAGCTGAGTTTTGTAAAACAGCAAGCAGCTTGAGGAGATAATTTGCACAGAGAACAAAGAATGAAGGGTTTGGTGATGCTGTGATTAAATAACCTGGGAAATGCAGCATATTAATTCTTCTCTCAGAGATTCACAAGGCACAACACTTGTTAAGACCCTGACAAGTCTCGGAAGTGAGAGAAATTTATTTAACTCCGCTTACTCTTTAACCGCCTCACACCTATTAACACCCCTTAAAACTGGTTTGGGACCACCTTACCTAGTCCAGTCCTATTTTATAAATCAAAACTTAAACTGAATTGGAATGATTTACAATCTCCTTCTATTTGGGGGCCAGAGCCAGGGCTCCAATCCAGATCCGAGTCCCAGGCAGGGACTACTTTCTAAGTATTATTTCTCCTCTACTGGCTCCAATTCTGTCTGCTCTTCAGCATAACTAGTACCCAACCGTTTGCCCCGGGATAGACCATAAATGTCACGCAGTGTTCCTATGCTTGATCTTACTTCAGCTTGATCCTGCATCTAACCAGACCAGAGGACTGTGCTGGGTCCTCAGTTAACCGACTTCTACCTAACACTAAACCCTGTAGAACTGAAGTCTTAAACTCATGTCTTCAGGGGCCAGAACAGCTAATGCAAATGAATAAAGTAAGTTGTACTCTGTCAGGGGAGTGGTAAGCTTGTGGCAAACTGGTGAAACAAGGCCCCAAATAAGGAAGAAGCTGTGCTGCCCCTAGATGATTGTGGAATATGGAAAGTCTGGCCTAGTGTTGCCAGATGATCTGACGTTTCAAGGGAAGTAGGAAGCCCAGATTGTTGTGTGAAAGATCTTGAATTTTAGGTGTTGGCAATGAATCTAAAAATACTTAATATATAATGTGGATCAAAGATAACATGTCTGCAGATCAGTCTGGGACTCTCAAGCTGCTGGACTAAAAGTCAGAACACGTTTTTTTCCACACAAATAAGATGCCTAGTTGACAGTGTTCTTCCCCCACACCTGGATAGCGATAACTAAAACTGAGACATAAAATTAGAAATATTTGATTTTGGGATTTTGTTTCTTTTGCATTTTAAATTGCAATGATGCATAGAAGCAGTTTAGAGAACAAGGATAATGGACCCGGGAATTATGGACAATCTGAGAGCAATGATAATGGATATGGCAATTATGGAGAATCTGAATGGGATTTATGGGCTCTCTAAGGACTGCAGAGGCTGATGCACTTGTTTCTTTTTAAAATTTATTTTCCCTTCAAAGCAAAAAATAAATAAATAAAATTTATTTTCCCTTCAAAGCATAAAGATTTCCTTATCCTTGATTTGAGTATAGTATCCTTGTCAGAAGTAATTAAGGTATCACTGCTTGGGGATTACAAAAGAAATAGGGGATAAAGATTCATTTTTCTGAGATAATAAACTGGGTTAAAGTTAGAAGACAAAAGGAAAATATGTTAAAGAGACCATAAAATAATATGATGTAGTGTAAGTATGAAAGAAAGTCCAAGCTGCCTAAGTACTGTCTCCTTCACTACCATTACCTCCAAGGATGCTGGGAGGTGGGCTATTTGTAACTGGGTGTTACAATGATAGGTGCCCGGTACTATGCTAAGGGTCACCGGTCCTTCTCCTTGAGGCTGACAGATGTGTTAAATGCTGGGAGGTACTCTGGATGTGCAGTGCCCTACAACACAAGCAGGGGTGGAGGTTGGCAATCCTCACAAACTGAAAACCAAAGCAATTTCTAGAGCAAGTAAATGACTTCACCCTTGCAAAGAAGCAGGAAGTTCATATGTATGATCCAACGTGGCTACCACTGACTAACATATTTCTTTAAAACTGCTTCCAGAGACTTTCGCTTACTCCTTTATAGACTCTTAATAAACACAAGTCTTCTTTCCGAGGCTGAGTTAAAATACACTTATGTACTGTACTGAAAAAAAGATCCACGTGTAAGCTCTACTTACGCAGTTCAAACCTGCGTTGCTCAATGATCCACTGGACAACTGTCCGTGCTGGGAAGGGCACAGCACAACTGGCATTCTCTTACACTGCTATTAATCACGTACAGGAAAATAACTTGGAAATGGGAAATAAGGCCTGTAAAATATTTACACCCTTTGATATGGTAGTTCCAACTGGGGGCAATCACTCAAGGAAAAACCCTAAAAACAAAAAGATTATTTATTCAAATATGTTCACAGTAACATTATTTACAATAGCAAGTAACTAAATAGTCTAAATATCTGGTAACAGGGGAACAGTTAGGTTAAAACTGGCACCTGCTCTCTGATACATCCATTCCAAAGGGAAGGGAATATTATGCAGCGATAATGCGACAAACCCTTCTGGTAAATGATAAGTAAAATAAGTTGTGCATAAAACTGTATATACAGTGTGATAGCATCCAACAAAAGTAAGCCAACATATACACAAAAGGAGAGACTGAGAGGAAATATAACAAAAAGCGAGTGGTGGCTGTGTTAAGGTGAGACTGTAGTCAAGTTTTTCTATGTTCTGCGTTTTCCATAGCATGATTCTACACCTCTTATGGTATATAAAAAATAATTCAGTCCTGTAATTTGTTCAAGGAATTATGCTTCTATGGGAAAAAAATTTTAAAGCAGCTGTAACAGCTAGGGATTATATAGCTTAAAGAACATTCTCCATCTCCTGATAATCCACCTACTGTACAAACATACCTTTTATCTACTCCTATTACTACATACTACTTCCCTGGACACACTTTCGCATGTACAACCTATCTCGCCCATATACTATATATACCGTCCTCAAAGTTACAGAAAGCTAACCTGTAGGGTTCCATCTGCTATTGGAATTTCTCCCTCTTCCTCTCACAATCAAACTCCTGTTCATCCTTCAGTATCCATCTCAACTGCCGTCTCCTCTATGGCACCCTGCCCTACTCACTCCTCAGACACTCTTCCCTTTGAGCTCTCCAGTTCTTAGTTCAAGCTTCTACTTTTGATACCTGTGGAAATGGATAGTGATAATATAACATCTACCTCCTTCCCTTTTGTTCCCCTAGGACTGGTATACTGTCTGGTACAACACTAGTGCCTAATATAATTGTGAACAAATTAACATAGTGTAGATTATATTTCTCTTCATTGTTGCTTTTAAGTTCATGCTTTTTTTTTTTTTTTTTAACGTTTATTTATTTTTGAGACAGAGAGAGAGCATGAACAGGGGAGGGGCAGAGAGAGAGGGAGACACAGAATCCAAAGCAGGCTCCAGGCTCTGAGCTGTCAGCACAGAGCCCAACGCGGGGCTCGAACTCACGGACTGTGAGATCATGACCTGAGCCGAAGTCAGACGCTTAACCGACTGAGCCACCCAGGCACCCCAAGTTCATGCTTTCTGAAAAGAGCAGGCAGCTAACCTGCCCCCTATCATTTTTCTACTTGGGCTCTTCATGGAGAGGAACAGGAATCTGGGAGAAAAGCAAGCACATTTTGGTGCTGATCCTACTGACGATGCCTTATTTGAGAAGTGGGGTATATGGGGAAAACTTCCTGTCAGGACATCTTTACCACACCTCTTTACAGTAAAAGCTATCATGGATTTGCTCAACAAATATGTGTTTACTTCGTGCCAGGTACTTTTATGAGTTGAGTGCATGGTGATGAAACCCACAGACATGCTCCCTCCCCTCACAGAGCTTCCAGCTGGCCAGGAAGACACAATTACTTAGGAAGACAAATTACTTAGGAGTAATTAAACAGGGTGCTTGGGTGGTTCAGTTGGTTAAGCATCTGCCTTCAGCTCAGGTCATGATCTCATTGTCTGTGAGTTTGAGACTCATACCGAGCTGCATGCTGGCAGTGAGAAGCTTGCTTAGGATTCTTGCTCTCTCCTCTCTCTCTGACCGTCTTCTGCTCATGCTTTCTCTCTCTCTCTCTCTCTCAAAATAAATAAACTTAAAAATTTTTAAAAAGTAATTAAACAGACAATTCCCATCCATCGACAAATGAATGTATGTGGTACATATACATACAATGGACTATTACTCAGCAATCAAAAAGAATGAAATCTTGGGGCACCTGGGTGGCTCAGTACGTTGAGTGTCTGACTACAGCTCAGGTCATGATCTCATGGTTTGTGGGTTCAAGCTCCAGCATCAGCCTCCGTGCTGACAGCTCAGAGCCTGGAGCCTGCTTCGGATTCTGTGTCTCATTCTCTCTCTGCCCCTCTCCCACTTGTGCTGTGTCTCTCAAAAATAAATACATGTAAAAAAATTTTTTTAGGGGGCTCCTGGGTAGCTCAGTCGGTTAAGCGTCCAACTTCGGCTCAGGTCATGACCTCACAGTTCAGGAGTTCGAGCCCTGCATCAGGCTCTGTGCTGACCGCTCGGAGCCTGGAGCCTGCTTCGGATTCTGTGTCTCCTTCTCTCTCTGCCCCTCCCCAACTTGTGCTCTGTCTCTCTATGTCTCTCAAAAAAATAAATAAATGTAAAAAAAGAATGAAATAAAAAAAAAAGAATGAAATCTTGCCATTTGCAACTATGTGGATGAAACTGGAGGGTATTATGCTAAGTGAAATTAGTCAGAGAAAGACAAATATCATATGACTTCACTCATATGAGGACTTTAAGATACAAAACAGATGAACATAAGGGAAGGGAAGCAAAAATAATATAAAAACGGGAGGGGGACAAAACCTAAAAGCCTCTTAAATATGGAGAACAAACAGAGTTGCTGGAGGGGTTGTGGGAGGGGGGATGGGCTAAATGGGTAAGGGGCACTAAGGAATCTACTCCTGAAATTATTGTTGCACTATATGCTAATTTGGATGTAAATTTTAAAAAATAAATAAATACATAAATAAATAAAAGACAATTCCCAATAGCCTATGTTCTGCGGAGGGAAAGAACAGGGTGGAGCAGGACAGGGAAATAGGGAAGAGACAGCAACTAGACTGGGTGGTTCAAGCAAGAGGTCCCTAAGCGTAGACCCAACCCCTTTGATGTGCGTGCAAGAAGCTTTTGTCTCAAGTAAGGCACCATAGCTGTCAACAACTGCAGTGTTTTAAACTTTAAACAAAGAATGACTTTTCTGAAGCAGTGCACTGGGGACACAACAAGGAAGACTGACTTAAAGAAGTTTTTGTTTAAGATGGAAAAACAAAAAACTACTAAATCCACATAACAGTAACAAACAATTTTTCAATCAAATTATATATTTAGCTGCCCAAATTTAAAAGCCATTCTACAGGTTTGTCACAGAGAATATTTTTAGTAAGTAGTTTAAAGCTTTTCTCACTAAGCCATACTTATTCTTGAAAACTCACACTTTTGTTATATGTTTTCATAATTCTATTAGCTGACCTGGAGTTAGCATAATTAAAACAGTGGAATATATCTTAACACAAGACTGAGCCTAGTTCTACATAAATTACATAAATATTAAATTAAATAGTTCTACATAAATTATAGAAGTTACATAAATATCTCCTTCAAACTTCTTATATATACCTTACAGAGACTCCATAGAAGGAACACCCTGTAGGTGCCATGCTATCTCACCTCAGAACTGTGCACCTGCTCTTTCCCTGCAATGCCCTTACTTCCCCCTGTCTGGTGTTGTTCTTCATATGCTTGCTTTCAGACTCAAAAGTGGGTGGCAGAGGGAATGGCATAAAGACATTTAACCACTGACAACACCCAAATGAAAGTCCAACTTTTGAAGCAGTTAACGTTCTAGGATTTGCCCCCAAATATGCTTTTATGGAGTAGGGAAATCTTGTTGTTTTTAGAGTAACTGAAAATCACAGCCACTCAGCTTCCTTCTGTAGACATGACCAATAACAATGTTTCTGTTTTCATCCAAAATGTCTTCATTTAATTTGCAGAATTATGCCAATTTGGATTTGCTAGGTGAGGAAATGGAACTATCAAGTTATTGGTTTGGATCAGTAAGAGCTTCTAAGGTAAGCTAGCTAGCAGTAAGAGCTGCTAACTAAGGCTCAAATACAGCATATGGTGTGTCCTATAAAATACTGGCCCACTGTTCTTGACAAAAGTATAGTATGTGCATTTACATGGTATACTGTTAACCACAGAATTAATAGGCTTCAATCTACAAGGAGAAAGTTGAATATTCATCTGATGTGAACCTCATTGTGAAGCAGATAGAAAAAGCTACTTTGTTCACTCATACGAGGACTTTAAGACACACAACAGATGAACACAAGGGAAGGGAAGCAAAAATATAAAAACAGGGAGGGGGAAAAAACATAAGAGACTCTTAAATATGGAGAACAAACAGAGGGTTACTGGAGGGGTTGTGGGAGGCGGGATGGGCTAAATGGGTAAGGGGCATTAAGGAATCTACTCCTGAAATCATTGTTGCACTATATGTTAACTAACTTGGGTGTAAATTAAAAATATATATGAAATAATAAAAATTAAAAAAAAAAAAAAAGAAAAAGCTACTTAGCCTATAAAAGTCCAAATTTTAAGATATGTTTCCACATAGATAAATTAACCAACATAAATTTAAAATTAGTTATTTGGGGAAATTAACCATTTTACTTTTTCCCCCCTTTTAAAGTATTTTTTAATACACGGCGCCTGGATGGCTCAGTCGGTTAAGCATCCAACTTTGGCTCAGGTCATGATCTCACAGTTCACAAGTTCAAGCTTTGCGTCGGGCTCTGTACTAATAGCTCAGAGCCTAGAGCCTGCTTAGGGTTCTGAGCCTCCCTCTCTCTCTCTCTGCCCCTCCCCTATTCACTGTCTCTCTCAAAAAAATAAACAAAAAATTAAAAATTTTTTAAATACACATTTTAAAATGTACTAAATGGGGCACCTGCACGCAGTCAGTTGGGTGTCTGACTTTGGCTCAGGTCATGATCATGCGGTTCGTGAGTCTGAGCCCTGTATCAGGCTCTGTGCTGACAGCTCAGGGACTGGAGACTGCTTCTGACTCTGTCTCCCTCTCTCTCTGCCCCTCCCCTGCTGGTGCTCAGTCTCTGTCTCTCAAAAATAAATAAGCATTAATTAAAAACAAAAAAAGAAAATTAGTTTAAAAATAAAAAAATATACTATATATAAATATGTATACATATACAAATATACAGTATATTTTATTACATTTAAATGTGTATATATAATATATAATATACAAATATATAATATGTTATATAATAATATAATGTAATAAATATATATTATATATTTATATATAATATATAAATACATATAAGTGTATATATAATATACTATATATCATAAAATATACTATATATAGGTATATGTGTATATATACACACATATACATATATATACATATATATGCATATGCATATATATGTATATGTGCATATATATGTATATATAGAGAGAGATTTAGTACCTCAGTAATATCCATCAGTAACCTCCATCTCAGGTTTTAATCACAAGCTGTAAAATTTATTTTGGCTACTTCCTATCAGAAATGATAGCTCAATACGATGAGCATCACCAATCAAAACATTAGTTTTGGCAGATATCCTTGAAATCATTCTAAAAAACAGGCTACAGGTGGAGACCCTGAAATGTAAACTCCACAGTTGCTTGGGAGTAGATTTTGTGGCTGATACTGAAGAGTCCACCAGGATGCAGGGTTGATGAACTCCATTCCATCCTCACGTCCCTCCATCTCTTAGGGAAATTCAACACAGTTGACTACCCTCTCCTGGTACTGCTCTCTGCTGGTTTCTTTGACTCTACTTCCCCCCACCTCCCCCCCATCCTCCGTATTTCTCTTTGTTCCCTGACTGCTCTGTCCCCTTTGTTGGTACCACATCTTCTCAGATCTAAAACTACTCTCTTCTCATCCAACGTCGTTTCCTTAGAGGATTCCATGTCTTCACGGGATTTCAATCACCTTTGACATGCCAAAAAATTTCTCAATATTCACATTTTCTTTTATATGATTACTTGCCACATATTTTTGGCATGTGATTGTAGCACTAGGAAGGCCAAGTGCTGTTTTTTTGTGAATTGCTGTAAGTGCCCAATATATGGTTGTTAATGAATGATAGAAGCCATTGTGAATTTCTTCTGTTACGGTGGTCAGCTGAAGATACCTGCCTTTAATAACTTCAGAAGTCAAAGTCATCTTTTCCATAGGTATAGGCCAGATCTCTAGGCCCAACAGATGGCAATCATTTAAGCAAATCCAAAGCCCTCTGTTGAGAAAAATATCAGCCCTACTTGCAAGTACTTCACCATTTCACAGCGTGGCAAGATGGTCCACCATTGGGACAGAATTCAAATAAAGGACTTTAATTTATACAACAAAATGTCATGTCACTAACTGTATCTTAGGTACCTGAAGTCTAAGGAACTCTTTCCAGGTGACATCATATTCTAAAATGAATTGATACCTTGACAAACTCCAGTGGAGATCTTTGATATAAGACAGTGGAGGCCTAAGAGACATTCAATTTCTTTGGCTTTTAGAGCACTAACTCTAAAGCCAGAGTCCCTGAATTAGAGGTTTGGCTCTGGGTGTGTGACTTGGGCAAGATATTTAACCCCTCTGTGCCTCAGTTGCTTCATTTACAATATAGGAATAATAGTACTTATCTTACAGGATTGTTATAAAGATTGAGTTATTATGTATGTAAAATGTAGGAGTTAGCTATGATGATGAGGATTCATAGATCTACTCAGGTAGAACACCAGCAAACTAAGGCCATGGACTCCAATACTTTAACCATAAGAAGTTTTTAGTTCTAGCTTTATACCAAGCACTGTGCCAAGAATTTTATATATGTAGTCACATCTAGTCCATATCAAGCTTTGAGGGAAGCACTATCATTATCCCACTTTTATAGATAAGAAAACTTTGAGTTCAAGTAACTTGCCCAACTAGTTTCAAAACTAGTTAGTGCTAATGCCAGGATTTAAATCCAATAGCCAAAGCCAACAGAAGTTCAAGTTAAAAAGAGCTATACCTGTATAGAGCCAGTCTGCTAGTAAGAACAGCAACAGATTGACAAGAATAACGGTAAAAACAAAAGAATACAAAACAGCATGTTACTGCTGGAGTATACTGCAGACAACTGTAGACAACTGTCAAAATCAGATCTGGACTACATAGATTTCTTATGTCAGGTACTGTTGCAAGTCCTTTACATATTAACTTATGTGTGATAATGATGATAAACAATAAAACTTTATACATATAACCTCAGGCAATCTTAACATCATTATGGGTTAAGTATCATGACCATTTACATGATCAAGAAACAAACTCCTAGGTTAAATATGTTAAATAGGTCACACAGCCAGTAGAGCTCAGAGTCTGGATTTGAACACAGATCTCCCTGATTCTCAAATCACTTAAGCACTTAAGCACTATGAAAAATTTCCCCCAAATTTGGTAAACACACCATCAGTATCATGAAGTTTTTTGTAAAGAAGGAAGGATCTATAGTTAAGTTTGGGACTCACTATATATTTTCTCATTAAGATTCAAAACACATGTTAGTATGGCAGGGATTCTGAAATGTCTTACAATTAAAAAAGAAATCCAAGTTAACTGTATTTAACTCATCATTCCCCAGTTTATTTAACCATGGAACTTCTTCAGGTTAAATCCTCCAGGACTAAATTTTATTCATTCGTTCATTCATTCTTTCTTTATCTATGATGTTATTCTTAAGCAATCTCTATACCCAACATTGGGCTTAAACTCACAACCTTGAGGTCAAGAGTCACACGCTCCTCTGACTGAGCCAGCCAGGCATCCCCAGGACTAAAATTGTAAATGCATAATACATAAAATCCTCCAGGACTAAAATTTGTAAATACATGATACATCCCTGTGTGATGCTTTCATAATGTGGATCATACAACTAATACAAAACATTTCAGAGTGCAGGGGATTGAAGAGGAGAAGACTGAACAATCATAATAGGAAGTTGTGGAATACAGTTGAAAGGGCTATGGAGCCTCCCCAGACCTGTTCACAGCCAGCCTCCCCCATCAGTTATTTAACTTTGCTATTGGTTGTATTTATAATTCAGTAAATAGATCCATTATTTTTTTAAATATTTATTTATTTATTTATTTATTTATTTATTTATTTATTTATTTATTTATGTATTTATTTATTTATTGTTAGAGGGGAGGAGGGACTGAGAGAAAGGGAGAGAGAGAATCCCAAGCAAGCTCAGCACTCTCAGCACAGAGCCTGACATGGGGCTCAAACCCATGAACCATGAGATCATGACTTGAGCCAAAATTAAGAGTTGGACGCTCAACCGACTGAGCCATCCAGGTGCCCCAAACAGATCCATTATTATACACATATCTGACAGTAATCTTTCCTATTAAAAGCAGATCATTTTCTACAAGCAGAATTGATTTGCCTTGCTAAGAAAGTCAAGGAAGCAGGGATTATTGCTACCGTGGACTTGCTCCTCACTAACAGAGAAGAACAATGCCATGAAATGAAAGGATCTGTAACCCTGGGACAGAGTGAGGCATTAGAACTGAGGCATAAACTAGGAATAAACTCAGTGAGGTGTTAGAACTGAGGCATAAACTAGGAATAATGAGATAAACATCCTGCATTTTAGAAAAGCAGACTTCAGAACAAAGCAAAGGTAATTTGAGTCCCAGGGCACGGATGATATTATGGGACAGGCAGTGCAGAAGACGGTCAGTGAAATCAATTTTTCATGAAATATTTATCAATTATCCATTCAAGAGGAAAACGGAAAGGTAGAACGATACCAAATGAATGTGGGAATCCACCAGCGATCTTTTAAGGAGACGGCCTAAAGTGTTGTTAAAACAAGCAGATAAATTCATTACAAATTCAAAAACAAGCATAAATCTGCAAAAATAGCATGAGGAAGTTAGAAACCCAGAAAACAGTGAGGCTTGCAAAAAAAGAAAAAAAAATGTTGCAAAGGGCAACAAAAAACTGTTCTGGGGTAAGTTCAGGGTCACAGGCACATAAAAGCATTAAGTCTGCCCTTTCGGACAAATGATGTCACAGAAGACTGAAAGAAAGCAGAACCAAGAATTCCTGTTTTCTCTATAATGAATGATCTTTCAACCACAAACAAACGCTAAAACAGATAGGAAGGAAATTGTGTCTATGATAGCTGAGAAAGCCTAGAATATGGGGGGGGAGCTTGTACATAAAGAGACAGCAACCTAAGGAAAGAAACATACAGGGGCCACACACACACACAAATGCTAGCAGAGTGTAAAGCAATCTTAATCACCAAGAGAGATTAAGGCAGACTGGGGAAAAAGGTAAAGTTTCTAAAAGAGACAATTTCTGAGTAGGTGTTGAAAGATGAGTGGAATGTTAGCCAAAGTCTGCATGTGGGAGGGCATGAGAGGCAGAAGTAACAGGAAGAAAGTTGTCAGATACAAACATGCAGACTGTCATGGGAACAGGGAGACTGGATTCAGCAGTGTGGGACAGGCTGTGGCAGGCTCTATGTGCCCATTAAGGAACATAGTACTTTTATTCTGCGACTATTGCAGGGGACAGGAGGCCAGGGGTGAGGGAAGGGATGGGGGGGGGGGGTGGTGGTGAGATCCACTGGAGGGTTAACAGTCAGATTTGAGCAGAACAGGGAGTCCAGGAATCATTCTACAACTTTGACTTGATTATGCTGAATGTTGACAAGCCAAATAAATGTAGACGGAGCATCTGTCCAGATTTGTCTGGGAATAATTCTGGTTTAAAACCGTTGTCCAAGCATGATTAATAGCAGCCTCTAGCACTCTCAAAAATGTCCTGGTTTTGACAATAAGTTATAGGATTACCTAGATATATGTAACTTGGGGACTATCTGTGTTTAATAGCAATAATAGTAAACTTGTATTTAAATAGCTACAAACTGTAGAGAGGAGAGTTTCCCAACAGGTGTGACACAAATGGATTACAGGTAGACCATGGGCCATGCAACATTGATATTTAAGTGTTTCATAGAAGTAAAAACGCAAAACCATTTTTCATAGCCATTCAAAATTTATCAGACTTCATATTCTGCTTGAGAATCATTTTTTAATTTCTTATATAAATCTTTTGAGTTCCAGCATTCAAGCCCATACAGACCGATTTCCTCCTTATTCCCCCCAGTCTCCTCTGGAATACTTCTACAAACATAATCAAGTCTAGGGCATGAGAACAAGATTGGGAGACACTACTGTAGATTAATTTAACTGTGGGAGTTCAAAAAAAGGTCAGGATACAGTCAACTAGCATCAAGTTATCACGAGCATTCCCACAGGTAGGCGTTGGTCACAGAGACAGAACCAGAGGCAAAAAGGAGAAATCCATCACAGAGGACTTTGTTTTCAGGTCAGCCTGGCTCAGCTGTGAGAGTGTCAAAATAGGAGCCCAGGACATGTGATTCCAGTCTCTGTTGAACTAATCATGTGCTCTTGGGGATGTCACTGACCCTTTCTGAGCCTCAGTTTCCTCACTTGATAAGTGGAAGTAATTCATGCCAGCCAGTTATTTATTATAAAAATAAAATGAGGGGTGAGGCACGTGTACTGGTTCAGTGGGTGGAACATGTGACTCTTGATCTTGGGGCTGTGAGTTCAAACCCCATACTGGGCATAGACCCCACTTTAGAAAAAAACAAAACAAAACTTAAATATAGATTTTGAGGGCAAAAATGAGATAGGTGGAACCTTTATAAAATCTAGACTGCTGGGGCACCTGGGTGGCTCGGCCAGTTAAGCACCCGACTTCAGCTCAGGTCATGATCTTGCGGATCGTGGGTTCAAGCCCCGTGTCGGGTTCTGTGCTGACAGCTCAGAGCCCAGAGCCTGCCTCAGATTCTCTGTCTCCATCTCTCTCTGCCCACCCGCACCCCATTCTCTCGCTCTCAAAAATAAATCAACATTAAAAAAATTTAAAAATAAAAAAACCTAGACTGCTATATGAATGTAAAATAATGAAAAATTATGTTTGTCAGGATCTCATTTCTCTTAGGGCTGGCTTCCTCTTCCTATGTTGTCACTGGTTTCCCCTTCAGGTGTCCCCAGAAGGATCACACAATCTTACTCTCACCCTATGCACACCCTTTCCCACTAGTTCCACTACCACCCATTCACCAACTGCTCCCAAATGTGTATCTCCAGCCCAGCTCTCTCTCCCTCCTGGGCTCTGGTCTTGTTGCTATAAGATATTCGTGAAAAGCTGTCCTTGGACTAGTCCCATGGACACCTCAAAACAAGGTCCAACATCTATTACCTTCACTTTCAGATCTGCTCCTTCCCCTAGATCAGTATCATCACCACCATTCACCCAAGTTCTCTAGAGTCTGTGCCAGGAGCTACCTTTGGCTCCTTTCTCTCCTTTACCCCATATAATCCCTTCATCAGCAAATCTGGTTCAGCTGCACTGCCAGCCAGCCTGGCTTTATTAGTTCATGCTCCCACCTCTCACCTGGATTACTTTCTAAGTGGACTGTCTCCTTCGCCTGCTTTCTTAAACTCCAGTGTCTCTACACTGCTACTGAGAAAAGACTGTTCTAGAACACGGGCTTGATTATGGGGTTTCCCTGTGAAAAACCTTTCAGTGACTGCTTGCTTGGCCCACAGAGCCCTTCATTATCTGGCCTGTGCTTCCTTCCAGCCTTACCACTCTGAGGTCTAAGCAACTTTTAGTTCCTTGGCTCTATCATCCTCTTCCACCGGAATGTCCCTTCTGACTGGAATGCCCCTTCTTTCTCCCTCCTGTTCTCCTACCCCACCTCCTTCACTAAGGTCCTGTAGAAAGGCAAGCTCGTACAATGGTTAAACTCTAGAGTTCAGAGTGAGACAGGCAGGAGTTGAATCGTGATTCTACCTCTCATAAATTGTGTCAGCTTGAGCAATTTACTTTTCTTTGCATTTCAGTTTCCTCCTTTGTAAGATAAGGAAAATAAGAACACCCACCTCAAAGAATCCTAGCATGGACTAAATGAATTGCATGCCAAGCACATAGCACAGTATCTGGCACAGGGTGAATGCTCACTATATGCTTAATAGAGGTTACTGTATATTTTTACTGTAAACACTTAACCTTGATGACTCAGATTAGATGCCTGTGTGAAAGGGTAACAATCCTCAATGCCCGATGACCGGGTGCATATTACAGGTCCTTTCTAAGGCTCTTACAGCAACCCATAAAGCCTCTGTCAGAACTCTGTCATTCAAGTGCTACTCTGTAACTGTCCATAGGCTTATCTCCCCTTCACCCCACTGGAAACTCCTCAAGATCAGGCATGTGTCTTTCATTTTTGTTTTGCCAGTTGGTGTTTGCTCAATTTTTCTTATATGAGTGATGACTTCCAAATGGTAGTATTTTAAGTTTACTTTGGAATACTGAAAGGTAGATTGTGAAAATTTCATAATATGACACAAATTAGTTAGAATATAGCTGGGTTTGCCACTTGGAAATTCAATTACATTTCTTAATTCTTTATAAACATAAAATGGAGAAAATAAGTAATACACATTTCCCACATCGGTTCATTTGGCAATAATATATACTCATTATTTTAAAAGATGTAATTGTGTATTAACAGACTGGTTAAGGGGAGCCTGGGTGGCTCAGTCAGTTGAGTGTCTGACTTTGGTTCATGTTGTAAATCCCAAGGTTCAGGAGTTTGAGCCCCAGATCAGGCTCCCTGCTGTTAGCGCATGGAACCTGAACGCTCTCTCTTCGATCCTCTGTCCCCCTCTCTCTGCACCTCCCCTGCTCACGCACTCTCTCTCTCAAAAACAAACATTAAAAAAAAAAAAAAAAAACATACTGGTTAAGAACGGTTACTGCACTTCCACACCTCACAAAAATGTCTTTAGATCAAGCTCAAGCCACATGTTAGAAACAGAAGGTCCCACTAAAATACAATAACATTCCTGTGCTCAGGGCTATATTTGTAGGGTTCTCAGAAAAATAACAAGGAAAATTGTAAATTAGGCATTATCTAACAAACCTGGTAGCTGAGTCAATCTGACCTTAATGTTTGATTGGATCCATCAGAAGGTGTCGCCTATGTAGCCCGACTCAGATTGCTCACCTGTCAGGATTAATACCGATTAAATATTGCCCCTAGGGGCACCTGGGTGGCTCAGTAGGTTAAGCAGCCGACTTCGGCTCAGATAACGATCTCTCGGGCCGTGAGTTCGAGCCCCGCGTCGGGCTCTGTGCGGACAGCTCAGAGCCTGGAGCCTGTTTCGCATTCTGTGTCTCCCTCTCTCTGACCCTCCCCTGTTCATGCTCGGTCTCTCCCTGTCTCAAAAATAAATAAAATGTTAAAAATAAATAAATAAATAAATAAATATTGCCCCTAAAGCTATTTAGAGCCTTTCTGCTGCCATGTGTTTACAAAAATTCCATCAAGTCAACTAAAAACTATTGAGCTTGGTGAAATCTCTAATTTACATGGATAAATATGTATCACAACAAGTCTAGAAAATGGCAGACAAAACTTAAATATTTACTAATGTTCTCACATTAAATTTACCAGCCATTAGTAAAAGTCCCAGTTCATGAATGGTTATGAAAAAGGTTAACAAGTTGGAGTTCTTCACGGCATGACAGTGCAGCTGTCATTTAAACCACCCTCACACAGCCTGAAGGCACATGCATCATGCACAGAACATCCAGGAGGAGACATGTTGCATTTTGATGTTTGGGGGCATTTTACAAGATGAAAAACCTTGCTCAACTTGTTCGAAAGCACTGACATCCATAAGAAATAGGGGGAACATTCAGCAAACATGCCAATTTCAACAATCTTTTACATTATGTCATCAAAAAGATACACAGTAGAACTAGTAAGCTGGGAGATGATCAAGGTAAGCCAAGCCACGCCCCTGCTCTGAACTCCCTTAAGATTCCTTATTGCCTTTGGCCCCTCCTCTAAACAGCATATAACCCCTCCCTCCTATGAGCTTCTGGAACTGTGCCTCTTCAGTAATGCCTATCAGCTCTTACCTTTTTAATAACTGTATATTAACATGTCTTCTCCATTCTACCAGGCTGTAGGTTCTTTTAGGTCATTTTGGCATCTCCCTAACACTGCACATAGTGGTCTTTTGATCTGTGTCACATCTAATTGAGCATGAAGCATGGCACTGTGACAGCTGTGTCAGGGGATCCAGGACGCTTCTTGTCAAGAAATCTGATGTTCTTATAGAACAATTACTAAAATATTAATCACATTGGCATTGTGTACACATCAATTCCACTTTAGAAGTAGGAAATCTACTACAAAAATTTTTTTAAATCGTTTATTACTACATGTTCATTGTAGAAAAACTAGAATATACAGATATGAAAATTGAAGCTATAACCTTATGGCCTAGAAAAAAATTACATTTTAAATTAGATCCTTCTACTTTTTCTCTAAGTATAGATAGACAAATAGATATACATAACTATAGGTTTTGGGATATAAATATTTTAAGTGGGATAATGGCATATATGCGGTTTTGTTGCGTTTTCCAACTTAACATACAGTACAAATCTTCTGTAAGTCATTAAACATTATTTTATAACCTAAAGGTTTTGAATGTATAGTATCCCAAATTATGTGTACCATAATTATGTAATCTCTAATATTACTTGCTTTCATTCTTTTAAATAATGCTGCAGGGGCGCCTGGGTGGCTCAGTCGGTTAAGCCACCGACTTCGGCTCAGGTCATGATCTCGCGGTCCGTGAGTTCAAGCCCCGCGTCGGGCTCTGTGCTGACAGCTCGGAGCCTGGAGCCTGTTTCAGATTCTGTGTCTCCCTCTCTCTGACCCTCCCCCGTTCATGCTCTGTCTCTGTCTCAAAAATAAATAAACGTTAAAAAAAAATTTTTTTTAAATAATGCTGCAAAAAAAAAGAAAAAGAAACCTAGGTTGCTGAATGTTCCCCCATATTTCTCATAAAACAGCAGTACTTTTTGACTAGTTGAGCAAGGTTCTTGACTCTGTAAAATGTTTCCATCTCCACAGCTATAGCCTTGCCTATATCACTGAGTACTTAAATTCATACTGGGGCACCCACCGGGTGGCTCAGTTGGTTGAACATCCAACTCTTGACCTCGGCTCAGGTCATAATCTCCCAGTTCATGAGCTTGAGCCCCAAGTCCAGCTGCGCTGACAGCATGGAGGCTGCTTGGGATTTGGTCTCTCTCCCTCTCTCTCTGTCAATCCCCCACGTACTCACGTGTGCGCAGACTTCCCCTCTCTTTGAATAAAGAAATAAAATATGAAAAATAAATTCATACTGAGGGATTGTTGGGTCAGAGAATAAACATGCTTCTACTGCTTTCAATGAATATTGCCAAACTCAGCAGTGTGAACTTCTCAGGATCTTCACCTGTGTTGGGATTACTATTTAAAAAAAATCTTTCCTGGGGCGCCTGGGTGGCTCAGTCGGTTAAGCGTCCGACTTCAGCTCAGGTCACGATCTGGCCGTCTGCGAGTTCGAGCCCCGCGTCGGGCTCTGGGCTGATGGCTCAGAGCCTGGAGCTTGCTTCCGATTCTGTGTCTCCCTCTCTCTCTGCCCCTCCCCCGTTCATGCTGTGTCTCTCTCTGTCTCAAAAATAAATAAACATTAAAAAAAAAAATTTTTTTTTTAAATAAAAATAAAAAAATCTTTCCTTGCACACCATTCTGAGATCAGCCTCCAGAACCTGCCCAACTCCCTACTTTTGTCCCTCTAGTCTCTGGCTGACCAATCTTCATCTACACCTCTCTCTCCTCTGCCTTTCCCAGACCTTTTTTGTGTGCTGTTCTGCTCACATCTTATGAAGGCTTTGCTATAACCCTGAAATTTGCCTAGCTAGTATTTTATCCCCTTTAGATTCTTACAGCCAAAGTGTCAACCAACTAATCTGATAAGCTAATCCATGCTAATGTAAAAGGGCCCATCCCCAGCAACATGTGTTCAGTTTAAGGAATACATATTGCCTACATCTGTAATGCATTTTATTTACCTTAAAGAGCATTGGTTCTCAAATTTTACTGCATATTGAAATCACCTGGGGAGCTTTTAAAACTGATGCCTGGAATTTACCTCCGAGTAAATCTGGTATAGGCATAGGATAGGACTTAAGCATTAGGATTTTTAAAAACAAATTTTAATGTTTATTTATTCTTGAGAGAGAGAGAGAGAGCGAGCACGACTGAGCAGGCAAGTGGTGGGGCCGGGGGAGGGTCAGAGAGAGAGGGAGACAGAATCTGAAGCAGGCTTCAAGCTGTCAGCCCAAAGCTCAACGCGGGGCGTGGGGCTCAAACTCACAAACCAGGAGATCATGACCTGAGCCGAAGTAGGAAGCTTAACTGACTGAGCCACCCAGGTGCCCCCAAGCATCAGGATTTTTAAAGCTCCCTAGGTGATGCTAATGCAGCATCTGTGTTTGAGAGGACTTTAGAGAAAGATCTCCAGTACCTTCTTCTTAGGTAATATTGGAGGACCCCCCCAGGAAAAAAAGCACAATGAACATGATCTCAATAATCTGAATCACCTGCACAGGGTAAAGGAGGGAAAAATTGGCATGAAAGGGTGCAGTGTTTGCCAATGACACAGAATAAAAGCAGCATTCGTATTTCTTTTTTTTTTTTTTTTTTAATTTTTTTTTTTTTAACGTTTTATTTTATTTTTGAGACAGGGAGAGACAGAGCATGAACGGGGGAGGAGCAGAGAGAGAGGGAAACACAGAATCTGAAACAGGCTCCAGGCTCTGAGCTGTCAGCACAGAGCCCGACGCGGGGCTCGAACTCACAGACTGAGAGATCATGACCTGAGCTGAAGTCGGAAGCTTAACCGACCAAGCCACCCAGGCGCCCCAGCATTCGTATTTCTTGATGCTGGGCGCGAGCCTATGGTGTTAAGAAGTAGGCCAAGAGGCCAAGCTTCACTTCTGAAGTAGCTTCAGTTGCTTTTGTAATTGAGCAAGTCAGCTCTAACTAAAATTGTCTGGGTAACAAACTTCATGCCATGCAATCTAGTGGTAGCTCTCCACATTTCAATGAGATAAGTCATGTCCAGTTTACATTTGTTTTACCATTTGAACAAAGTTGGGCAATCCAACAGATCTTCATAATCCATAGTGGACCTTTGGAACAACTCTTAGAAGAATAACTACAAGGTCCAGGCATTTAAATGCATTACTAAACCTCACAGCAACCTTGTAAGGTAGATATTAACCCCATTTTACAGGGAAAACTGAGGACCAGTTAGTAAGGTTAGTAATGGCCTGGCCTCACTGCCAGCAAGTAGCCTGGCTGGAACGGGACTCAGGGAGGCAGGACTCAACCTGTCCTGCTTTTACTCACAATGTGTTAAGTCACATTGCCTTGTCCTCAGGATGATGTGGAGTGACATTGGTAAAATGCTTTATTGGGTAGAATGTGCTTCCGTGTGGTCTGAATGATCTAATATTTCATAATTTAGAAGAAAAGTGAGGAGAGCCACTTCTGTGCAAACTGACTCCCAAGCCACAGTGTCAGGTGAGGATACTTGGTTACCTCATTTATCTTGTGACCTGGCTTTACACTCATTATCACTCCCAAACACCAGCTGAGGGCACATTCTAGCTAGTGGACCATAGGGTCCAAAGGCCTTGCCCTTGATGGGTTGACAGCCTATAGTTAGGGAAGAAAAGCCTTTCTCCAAACCTGGCTTTTCCCAAATTACATATGATGAGGAAGACTTCTTTGGTGACCTGAAAACTAACAATCTCTGCAGGCAATATAGCCATTTTTCATGTTTTTCTTATTCTTACTAGTCATTATTCTTATTGTTGAAGGTCATTATAACCCATCCAGGGTAAATGCCATTGTACCCCAAAACCTTAAAAGGATATCACTCCCAAATTACAGAATTTCTGAAGGAAGAGAGGGGCCGTAGGGCTTGCTACAAGAAGATTGCCTTTCTTGAAACAAAGGCTAGAGAAGGGGATGGTCACTCTTTCACCATGTCAGTAAGCAGGAGGGAAGGAGGGGGTCTGTAACTTCATAGACCATCCCTAAGGGACAACAGGGGACTTTGGGATTGAAAACATGGCTGGATTTAAGAAAAACAAATCCCTAGTAGGAAGGTGCTACCATACCCTACTTAAGGGGCTTTTTGATAGGACAAAGCCTCAGAGACTCTGTGATCCTACACACAGAACAGACAGGGGAAAAGGAACATCATCCCTCTAGGAAATATCACGATTTTTTTCTCTTTGTTTAGTCACTCCTGAAAAAAAAAGGAGCTTACAAAAATAACCTGCGATTGAGGAGGGTTAGAATAATAAGGCCCAGCTTTGCGGATTGGAGTTCAGATTTCAGATTCTCTGCCACTAAAACGAATGCCTCTTACTATAGAATAAACTCCAGTTCTATTTTACTGTCTATGGGGAAGAGATGCATCCCCATGATACAAGAGACAGAAATGTCACCCACCAGGGTAAAAGCAGGGGTATCCTGGCTGGGGTAAAGATTGTCTCCTTGACAGCCAAGGACATAAAATAAATGCCGCAGGGCAGGCAGAAAAGTGCATCATGCTGCCGCCCCCTCCACCGCCTCTCCTCTAACCAGGCTGCCAGGCCTCCTGGCCTCCTCCGTGGGCTGAGCTGATAAGCCCCACGCATGAAACGGGAGATCCCTGCGGTTACTCAGGTGCTTAGACGAGCCCTGCCTGCAGTCCCCGGGAACGGAGAGCTCCACGGTCCGAGGATGTTGGGAGGCCGCCCGTGCCGGCTTCTGCTTTTAAGGTGGCTGCATTACCAAGAATCAGAGACTGCCCCCCCCCCCCCAGCCTTCCTAAAACATTTAGCTCACTCTCTCCAGGCCCCTACGGAAGAATGAAAATGGGGGGAAGGGTGGCTTCTAAAAAATGCTGTAAGGTGGTTATTTTGACGTTGCAAACCAAGAAGGAAGGGGGGCGCTTAGGACAGACGAAGGGTTAAACAGTTGTCAAATTCGATTCAAGAACTTCACCTTCTCGATCACCAACGCAGAAGAGAAGACACAGATCTAGCCCGCTGCTAGTAAGGAGGCAAATGCGACACCCTGAAAAAAAGCCCGACTGAACCACCTTAAAAATCGATCGCCTAAATGCGTTAGAAAAAAATATGCGTTCTCGTGGGACGCGGTCAGGAAATCTTGCTTCCCTCTCCAAATATTGCTTAAGAGGGAGAGAGAATCAGCGCTGGGCTGCATCTCACCACTTGCTGTGCGCTCCGGAAAGTCGCGTCCAGCAGCATCAGCTTCCAGGGATCGGACACGGAGCTGGGCAGGGGGATGTAGATGTAATAGGCGGCCAGCGCCACCAGGGCGGTGAGCAGGACACAGGACGACCTCATCCTCCCCCGGCTCGGCTTGCCGGCGGATGGACGAGGGAGGAAAGGTATATGCCACCCGGAGACCTCCAGCAAGTTTCTGCAAGGGTCAGCCGCTCATTCACCGTTTCTTATACGCCCAGCAGCCAATCAGAGGCGGCGTAGGGAGGAAGTCGGAGCGCTGACGTGCCCTGTCTTCGGTGTCCTTGCAAAGTGTTGCAGACGCTTCAGGTTTGAGAAAGCTCGGGGGCTGAGCTGGGCGAAGCACAGCGGACTCTGGAGGACACAGGTCTGTATTGCACGCCTGTGACTAAGGCCTCCCTCCAGAAGGATCCCAAACTGAAACCGGGAATAGTTTCAATGGGATGAGTCTCTGTGTGGGTGCAAAGTACGTGGGCCATTCTGACTCAAAATGGAGAGACTGAGAAAGGGAATAAAAATCCACTGTCTTCCCGAGCCAGACTTGCAATGGATACGTGGTGAAAAAGGATAATAAATTCCCGTAGCTCAATGACAAGCCAGTAGTATATCTAGCATCCAAGTCTTGATTTCCAAATCTCATTCTCCAGTGAAAAGAACCACGACTCTGCTGGCTCTTTGGAGAAAAGGGTGATTCCAAGGCTGGGGCAGGTAAAATAGAAGATGAATCTGTTGTGCTGGAAGATAAGGAAGTGCTCAAAAATTATGGAATTGGTCAAAAGGACACAAGCGACAGCCTGAAGGATCTCCCAATAGCTGGGTAATTTTAGCATCAAAAAAATAATTAATGGATTGTAAATAAATGAATAAAATCCAGGAGTCTGTACTAATATAAATGAATAAGTGGGGAAATGCCACCTGAAAAAATTCTTCCAGTGGGTCAATAGTAACAGAAAAAGCATTTGAATCCCGATTTCCAGTGTGGGAGAGGGTGGATATAGAATGGGGCAAAGAACTTCATCAGCAGAATTCAACTGGAAATCCAGAAGGAAACCCTTGGGAAGAACTGTTTAAGGAGCTGGTAAGAGCACAACTTTATCCAATCTTATTGAAACTTAAACATCCTTAAAACATCTGGTACATACAATTTTACACCTTAATATAGTCTTTTAAATTTAATCTGATCCAAAGAAGTAAAATAGTCATAAATTTGGGACTGATAATTAGGAGGAAATTGGTTTCTTGTTCAAAGTTGGAAGAAAACATTTATATAAGGGGAACACTTCAATAGTGTTTCAAGCATTCGAGTTTGAGATAAAGGTTTTGTATCTTTTTTTTTTTTTTCTGTAGTTACTGGTTAAGCAAATAGCTCTAAACAGAAAGAGATATATATGTTTGTGGGTGAATGTATGTGTATAAGGTTAGAAGCCAAATCTTTATGGGTGATTAGAAATAATCCCAGAGATATGGACCGAACTGACTACTGAATTACTATAATTTACTTTCAGGTAATCTGCAAAATAATTCAAAGTTTTACCTCTTAGACTTTAATGTTTTCTTCCTGGATTTTGATTGTGTTCATAAAATCATGGTTCTTAGAGCCGATGACAAACCACAACAACCCTCCCTCCCCCCACATCTGACTCATCCTTCCATTTTCAGCAGTAGTAACAAGCTCAGTTTTATAGATGAAACTCTCCAGGCCTAGAGCAGCTTGCTCATGGTCCTCTGGTTTGTAAGTGATGGAACCGACGTTTCTTTCTCCTGCCTCCTAGTGCAGTACAGCTTTCCTGAAGCAATACACTAAGACATAGAAACCAAGAAGGAACAAAGAAACCACTATAAGTCTCAGTGCTTCGTCTGTAAATCTCAGGGTTTTAAAAAATGAGACCACTTTGGGATAAACTTAAACATCTTCATTACTTGTATCCATTACTTCATACATTCAACAAATATACCTGGCCTACCCTGGGAAGTAAAGGAGTGGGGCAGGGCAGTAAGTTCTCTGCTTTTTGATTTTACGCACTCAGTGGTGACAGTGGTGGTCTGGGGAATGTAAGTTAGGTACAGAGATATGCTCTGCAATAAGATACAAGTTGGGGTCTTGGACCAGAGGTAGTTATTGCTTAAAATCAGGCACATTCTGTTTTCTAAAAACTTTTGTGCTCCCCAGGTAACTAAATGTTATTTTGGTGTCCTTGGTGGATCTACCTACCAGAAAAGGTGTGGCCTATGCAGGTGACTGGGCATGGTTGTTGGTCCTGGGGTGAATTTGATGGAAAGTTGTGAACTGGTGGTAATCAGGGTTCCAGGCTGTGAATTTGAATATCATCTTCAAATAAATTCCAAACTCCTTTCCAGACCTATCAACCTGGGCTGGTCTGCCTCTGCCTACCTCTGTAACTCACCTCTAGGCCTCCCTACCTGTCTTCTATGCTGCAGCCGCTGGGGCTTCTTTCCTATCAGATATACGAGGCTTTCTGCCTTGGGGTCTTTACGCATGTCATTACATGCTGTTTCCTCTGCCTGGCATTCTGCCTCCTACTTTCTCCTAGTTGGCTCACTCTTATTATTGGGATATGTACTTAATGGCACTTCCTCAGAGTGACAGTATTTTATAAAATTTAGCATGTAATTGGGCCCCGAAGCTTGTAAGTACCTTCTCTAACTGCTAATTAGAATCTTATCTTTCTCACAAAGCTAATTTAAATGACCTTCCTCTGAGTAAAGATGGAAATGAGTTATGTTGTTGAGTATTTACATCCTGAAGGAACCTGTTTTAAAGTAATTTTCAATATATCTGAAAATACTAAAATGATTTTCTTTTTTTTTCTTTTTTAAATCTTTATTTATTTTGAGAGAGAGAGACAGAGTGTGAACAGAGGAGGGGCAGAGAGAGAGGGAGACCCAGAATCTGAAGCAGGCTCCAGGCCCTGAGCTGTCAGCACAGAGCCCGACACGGGACTCGAACTCACAAACCGTGAGATCATGACCTGAGCCGAGGTTGGATGCTTAACCAACTGAGCCACCCAGGTGCCCTTAAAATGATTTTCTTATTTCAGAATCTTGTTTCAGAAAGACTATTGAATATTTACCTGCTTAAAAGCCAATCTTTTGGGAGAGTTCTGGTTAAGTCTCTTTTCTCCATTTTCCATTTTTTTCAGATTTTCAGATGGAATCAAACAAGTATGGGTACCATATTTAAGGTTTATATTCCTATAATCCCTGAGAAAGTTGATTTCATAATTCTTGGTATAAAATGGCTCCTTCCATTTCATGTGTGCATCCAAGAACCAGATGTCTTATATGTATGAAACTACGTATCAAGGAATTGATAATATGAAAACTTATATAATATGACAATATGTTATAATTACCTTATCATCTTTGGACATAGATGTCATTTATTTTCTAAAGTCTGCAGATATTTACCAATGACTTACTCAGTATTGAACGTTGTATCATGTTGGGGATGGCATGTAATAGGACAGAAAATACATAGTAAACAGGAAAGTTAAAGAAAACTTGCTGAGTGCTATAGTAGAGGTGTAGAAAGAGTAGACTTCAAAGGCTTCAAAGCAGACAGACGTGGGGAGAAAGGCATATGCTAGCATTCTGTGTAATCTTAGGTCTGGAGAATGTTCTAGGTACACTTGAGAAGAATGTGTATTCTGCTGTTGTTGGATGGAATGTTCTGTACATGTCTGTTAGTGACATTGGTCTAAAGCATGGTTCAAATCCAATGTTTTCTTATTGATTTTCTGTCTCGATGATCTATCCATTGTTGAAAGTGGGGTATTGAAGTCCCCTGCTATTACTGTATTGTCTATTTCTCCCTTCAAATCTGTTGGTATTTGCTTAATATATTTGAGTGCTCTGATGTTGGGTCCATATATATTTAGGATTATTACACCTTCTAAATTAATTGATCCCTTTATCATTAGGTATTAATATTACATTAGCACTGTTTTAGGGTTTTTTCCCCTGAAGTTTGTTACTCAGTTATGAAAATTTGATATACATAGTAAAAAATGATATGGCAGACTTTTGGTGTATTTGTTTAAATACTTTAAATATGTATTATTTTAACATATATCAATATAAAAATCCATTAATAAAAATAAGTACATTTTAACAATGTTCATGTTCATGAAGCAGAAAATACAGCTACTAAAGAGATACATGGGAAAATGTTTAACCTTACAAAGAGTCAAGCAATGTAAAATAATTTTCAGTGTCCTGTTTTTCCTCCAAAAAATTATGAAGAGAGAGTAGATCATAGATGGAAGAGATGTTGTAAAAGGTAGGTAAATACGCAGTATCCAGCATCCTTTTATAAATGATGCCATGATATGAATCCTTATATATAAAAAAATTCCTTAATAAAGATTACTTAAAAAATTATATGCATAAAAATAAATATTTAAAAATAAGCTTTTCCTACATATCAAAACAAGTAAATACTGTATCTAAATGTAAATAGAACACTTAGCTTTTACAATAATTTAGGGGCACCTAAGTGGCTCAGTCAGTTAAACGTCTGACTTCGGCTCAGGTAATGATCTCACGGTTAGTGAGTTCAAGCCCCACTTAGGGCTCTGTGCTGACAGCTCAGAGCCTGGAGCCTGCTTCGGATCTGTGTCTCCTTCTCTCTCTCATTCTCTCTCTCTCTTTCTCAAAGAATAAATAAACATTAAAAAATTTTAAAATAATTTTAAAAAGCAGGATACTGCCACAAACAACTGCTTAGTTTATAATAAATAAATATGTATTCTGACAATAATTATGTTTTAAAAAATGCAAAAAGCTTAAATACAACAACTGGAGGTAAATACACCCAAACCTCAGATGTATTTTTGTTTATGTAGAACTATGAATAATTCTATTTTCTTTTTATTACTTTGAGTTTTTCAATTTTCTTCATTCATTACTGTATAATAATGTTTTAAAAATAACTTAGAAACAGGAGGTCACAAATGCCTAAGAAAATTGGTACTGGACCCATCTTATACCAGATAAACCTGAACTTTTATTAAAAATTACATCTGTTTACATTTATTTACCTAATTTAAAAATTGTGTTTATAAAACGTCCTCTATGTTTATCTCAAACTGCCTGTCCTAACAAAGACATTTGAGTGTGGATTCTTGACTCAGCTGACTCAGCTGTATCATAGGCTGCTCATATGACCTTGGGAAAGTTCCCCATCATTCTTGACTCTTAGTTTCTTCATCTGTAGAATAATGATTTGGATCCAGGATCTCTAAGATTCCTTCTAGTTCCAAGAGCTACCAGTTATATGAGAATGCAAATAAATACAAGCTAAACATACTACAAAAGGCACTTTAAATAAGGCTCTAAAAATGTACTCTTATGAGAAAAATGCAAAAGCTCCCATGAGAAAGTAATTTGTGTGTGAAAAAAAAGCAAGGAATGCTTAAAATATATTATTAGCTCATTAAGTGATCATGATCAAATCACAGAAATGTGTATTTGGCAAGAAATTCTATTCATGGGAAAAAAAAACATAGAGCATAATTAGACCCTTCTAGATTCATTGGCCTAAAGTTATTTTTCCTTTGGTAAAATAAATCATTCAGTTTTTGCAATATTCATGACTAACTCATTACAAATTTATAAATGTATATATATATGTATATATATACACACACATTGATATGTATACATATATACCATTTATTGTATATTATGGCCTATTTCTATTAAATGAAAGTCCATTGATTTTAGAAATTATTTGATATCATCTACTTCATAATAGCTTCATATCACTAGTTTTTTAAAATTATTATTTGGGGTGCCTGGGTGACTCAGTCGGTTAAATGCCTAAACCTTGATTTCAGCTTAGGTCATGATCTCACAGTTCATGGAAATCAAGCCTCACATCAGGCTCTGCACTGACAGTGGGGAGTCTGCTTGCAATCTCTCTGCCTCTCTCTCTGCCCCTCCCCTGCTTATGCCACCCATGTGTGCACACATGTGCGCGTGCTATCTCTCTCTTTCAAAATAAATAAACTTAAAAAATATCTTTTATGCTTTTCTAGTTTTGTTGTTATAATATTTTATCCTTTTCAGCCTTTCCAAGTCCATGTGTCTTGTTCTTCTCAAGGCCTGAAATAGGTTGATAGGAGCTGAGCCATTTCTCCAATTAAATTTTGTTGTGAGGGCTATTGGCATTCTGAAAGAAGACCCATTTCCTACACATTATTTGCTGAGTACAACACCTCCTGATTTTGTAGGCTAAGCTTTCATTTTAGCCAGGTTATAGACTGTCATAACTGCTAGAATTTGTGGCAAAGTGAAGAAACTTGTAGCAAAGTAAAGAAACTCAACACTAAAGCTATCTGAAGGCCAAACTCCCTGCCATACTACAGAATTAATTACTGCTTGGGGTTTAGTACTTTTCTGTCCAGGTCACTCAGTGATAAAATGAAGACAGCAATGTCCCTTATTTCACCTTGTTCAGTCACTAGGACTACTGTTGTACTACTGTCTACATTCTGGAAATTGTAGAATTTTCATTGATAGAAGCTCTTTCATCTGTGTGGATTTTTCACTTAATTCATACAACTCTATGAAAGTGGTGGAATGAACATTATTTTTTATGCAACCTTACAGATGTGAAAACTAAGGCTCAAATAAGGTAAGTGATTTGCTTAACATCACAGAGTGAGCAGCATCAGGACTTAAGTCCAATGTTCTAGTAATGAATCCTATTTTCTAAAAACATCATCATCCCCTATATCGCTTCTTGAAGTGATGTTGAGGAAGAAGGGAGGAAATTATTAATCTGAATGATAAAGTAATTGTTTCATTTTTATTTTTCCAATCAATAAGCATATGCTTTCTTTTTTTTTTTTTTTTCTGTAAGTGTTCTCTCCTTAGGATAGAGTGAGTAATTCCTCTATTCTTTCACCAATCAAAAATAATGTTTTCAAAGTATTTAAAACTTTCTTAGGTTTTCAACCCTTCAAACCAGAAACACAGTTATGATGTTTAGTAGATGGATATTTAGACATTGTGCATTGTGTGCAAGAAAGGGATGAGGATAGGGAAATATTCTGGTTATCTCAAGAATTATATCTACCCCAACTAAAATTAAAGTCAGACTCTTTATTGGAAATATCTCTTAGAAATGCTAAGGTTGCAGATTGTAACAACCTTAGGAAATAATGATAATTTTGTTCTAATGTTTATTTATTTTTGAGAGAGAGAGAGAGAGAGAGACAGAGCCCAAGCAGGGAAGGAGCAGAGAGAGAGGGAGACGCAGAATCCAAAGCAGGTTCCAGGCTCTGAGCTGTCAGCACAGAGCCCGACGCGGGGCTCGAACCCACGAACTGTGAGATCATGACCTGAGCCAAAGTCGGACGCTTAACTGACTGAGCCACCCAGGCACCCTAGGAAATAATGATATAATGTATTCTATTTTTTTAGAGCTCAGTTTCTCTGTATAAAATATGAAACATAATTTTCTAGTGTGGTTGGTTATTGTCATTCTCAGGTATGATTTTTGTTTGGTTTCATATATTTATTCTTTCACTTATTTATTTAAGCAGTATTTACTAACTTTGTATTACTATGCTAGATTCTGGAATATAAAGGCAAAAATAAAAAGAACTTACAGTGTGGTTTGGGAGGTATGGTCTAGTGATTAAAAAAACATCATTCCTCCCTTGATATTAAAATTCATAATACATAAGCTTAGTTCTCCCATGTCTTTGTTTCAGTTTTTAGATAAAGGATTTTGGGGTCTTTGTTGATGCCTTATCAGCCACTACATTCAAAGAATATTTACTCATTAAATCAAAAGTATGCCAAATATGGATACATATTATACATACATTCATTTACAAGCTGGTGACTAAAGGGATTTTGTAAACACTTAAAATATCCCATTGCTATTAACCAGTTTTCATTAGCACAATGCTTTTTAAAAATGTTTTAAGGATTGGAAATACTTAACTTCGGAAAAATACTAAATTTAGCTTGTTCTCTATGTTCAAAAGTCCTACTTACATATAGTGTTGGCTATAAAGCAGTAATATTGATTTCACAAGCCACCCTCATGTATTCAGCAATAACAAATAAAAACCTCATAAACTTCAAGGTGTAATGTATTAAAAACACTAACCTGCAATTTGGCCAAGTCCAACAAAAATATACTGAATGGTTACCATATTGCATGTATTATGCTAGAGGGCAGTGGAGGGGGATGGCAGGTAGGGATGGTAAGATTACAAAGATGTGACTTTCCTGCCTTTTAGAGAGGGCCTCTCAAAATAATACACTATGAGCAGCAAAACACAAAAATAATACTGTACACGCACCACTGCACAGCGTGATTTGAGTCAAGTACTGCAGAAACACAGAGGTGGGAGCACTTCGTCAGAGGTTAGGTGGAAGAAGGCTCACAGGAGCAGTAATATTTGCTTTGAACCATAAGAAGCAAAAAGGATTTGGAGCACTTGGCTGGCTCATTCGGTAGAGCATGCCCTTCTTGATCTCAGGGTGGTGAGTTCAAGCCCCACATCGGATGTAGAGCCTACTTTAAAAAATAAATAAATAAAAATAAAAGGAGAATTATCTGACTTTGCAAATGCCTTATAGTGAATATGTTTGGGGCGTATGAACAGAACATCATTCCAAAGAAAACCTGCATGAGCATTACCGTGAACACTTGGTATATTATGAACTCCCAGAACCTTTTAGACACTCTTGATAAATGCTGGTAATTTCCCACATTGTGAGTTCTACATCTGCAAGCCGGAGGCTATGTATGTCACTATCCTAGTCCCTCTCCTATCTCAGACACCCAGCATGTGCCATAGATTCTGCCATTAGCAGCCCTCGTGGAATGCCTTGGACTCAAAAGAGCATCGTGAGGAAGGAAGTGTGGTGTAGAGTCTGGCCCTGAGGCGCGGAGCTCGCAGTGGCATCAGGGGTGAAGGTTGCTGGTATATCCGTACTTGTTCCTAGAGCACTGGAGACAGCCTGGTGGACGTTCTGGGTATTGCTGCAAGCAGCTTTAGCCTTTGAGAATGATTGGCCTTTTTTTGTTAAAACTAGCTGGAGTGAGCTGGTTCTGTTTGTAACTGAAAGTCCTAATGTAATTGTTTATAGAGTCAATTCACAATTATGGTGATTTTTAATATTTTGTAATCCCACCTCATTAATATATATGAATTCCTGTAGCCAGCGAAGGCAGAGGCTAGCCAGTGGTGGCGCATCCATTGGATACACCGGAATTATAACTCAGATTTATTCTCCCCCTCTTCACCCCTTACCCTGTTCTGTCTATCCGCAGGTCCATACCACTGCATTTCCAGATTTAATGAATGCACAAAATAAAAATATATACTGAACCCAATATGTATTATTTGCCCATGTTTTCCAGGAAGACAAAATAAATACAATATTGAGGCATCTTTAAGAACTTGTGGAATTGCAGAATGGAGTGGTAAGAGGCAGCTAGGGGTATGAGAAAGAGCATTTACATCTGGTCCTAGTTCAGTTGTAGACCGACCATGTGATCTCTGGCCTTTTTGGCCTAGTTTTCTCCTCTGTAAATGGTAGGATTGTGCCAGTAATAATAGCTATTATTTATTGAGCACATGCTTTGATAGTCACTGATTCAAGAGAGATAAATTACTACATCAGGCTAAGAGAGAAGATTGAGAGGTCAAATAACTTACCGAAAGTCACACAGTTAGGCAACGACAGAGCTGGACTGACGCAGACATAATGTTACTGAAGCTTTACGCCTTAACCTTCATTAGGTGATTTCTTTTGTTTCTTTCAGCTATAACTCTCTAAATCAACTTGTATTCTCTTGTAAATCTACATAAACCTGCAAGGAAGGTGGGAGCTGACTTTCACAAACAACACTACACATTTTAATTATTAAGCAGCCTAAGGCAGTGCTAGGTTTCTTGGTAGACTTAATATCCTGGTAACTCCCATTCAAGCTGATGCAGAAAGAGAAAGAGCCATGAGGTTTGGCTGCTGTGGGAGGAAATCCACGATTATTGATAAATGTGTGTTTGGAATGGCACAATGACAAGGCAGAGCCCCTGGGGTGGGGCCTACCCCAGCAGCGAGGGACCAGTAAGCACAGTGGTTGCAAACTGCAGCAGCTTGGGAACAGAATGGAAATCCTTGATGGTTATAGAAGAGCAAGAACAGAACTGGCAACTGTAGCATTGTCACTGACATCATGGCCATCATCATCATCATCATCACTGGGAACACCTATTGAGTGTTTCTATGTAGCAGGCAGTGTTCTGAGTATTTAAAATGTATTATTTCATTTAATCTTTTTTCGGTTAATATATTTCCACTTTTACCAAGGGTAAATGTATATATTTATTATAGCAGTCTCATACAATATAAAGTTTTATCATCACTTTTATAACTTCCTATAGGGTAAATACCTTCTCTTCTCTTTGAAAACAGCTTCTCAAACTGTCTGTGAAAGACCAGGAGTTTTTTCAATCCTTCCCAATGACCATTTTTGCTAAATTATTCTGAGCATGCGCTTGATGTCACAGCACTATTCAATTGCTGTTAAACTTTCTATATGTTTATAAACTGGTTCTAATCTACAGATCACACTTTGAGTAGCACTGTTTTAAAACACCTCAAATGATTGCACCACATGAAGAAAAACCAATTGGATAGCCAATCCTGTTGGGGATAAAAGATAGCACTGTTCAACGCCAGTCACTCCATTCAGGGGCTCTACCAATTTTACTGCCTTGAGAAATAAGGCAAGCTCTACTGTAAATGTACTAAACCTTGTAGAAAATCAACTCCCTGTAGCATGTTACCTGTTATAAAAATTTGCACTTCGAACTTTATATTATCTTCCTACATCTAATCAGTCACCAGCAAGCCTTCAAGTTTTGTTTACCTTGCCTGTCACATTAGTCTTCTTTTTTATCGCCAGCATCCTTCATCATGACTGTAAAATCATGATTCCTAGATTATTAGAAAGGAATCATAGTCCCCTTGCCACCGTTATCTGATTTCTTTTCTTTTTCTCATTTAGAAAAATGAAGTGAGCAGAGACTAATTTTCAGGTGTCTGTTAGCTCTAATATTCCATGATTTATCCCCTACTGTTCTTATTGATTTTGACTCTTCTTTGCCCAAAATACCTTATCCTAGATTTCACATTAGAGTCTTTCCACAGAAAGTAAATATGAAAAGGAAGCATAGCCTGGAAATCAGTAACTAAGATTTGAAGGGTAGAGCTAGGCTCAATGTGCTGACAATCCAGAATCTGTAACCTTGGCAAGCTTGCATGGATGGTTTTGGTTGTTTTATTTGGTACTATACCCCTCAAGGTAATTAATATTTCTGTAACCTTAGGAAAGCAACCCCTAAGAGGAATGAGGAATGATAATAAGAATAGTATAGAAATAATGAAAAGCATAAATTTAAATTCAGAGTATTAATACTTTTCTAACTACTTGAAGTATAAAAGTAGTAAGAAGTTTTGTAATCAATACAGTTTGTATTTAGTTTGATAAATGTGTATGTAATATTTAAGAAAATCTGATGTATTAGACTTGTGATTTTTAATTATGACATTTCTATTATATGTTTCAGTGTTTCATTAAGTAAATAATCAATGTTTAATTTAATTTGCTTTGTTTTAGTATCTCACAACCCAGGTTTAAATAATTAGTGTAGTAAATTAGCATTAAACAAAGTACCTATAGGACCGAGAGTTCCTTTCCATGAAAAGCTCCAGGAATGGAAGGCCCTATGAGCATTCTCCCCTTTGCCCTCGAGGAAGTAAGCCATTTTGTTTCAGAAGCACTGGAGGGAAGGAGGAGAGGGAGAAGATATAGTTCTTTGAGGTGAAGATGGATTTTGATTCCCAGTGCATTTTTCCGGAACATGGTAGAGGCAGTTCTAAGAGTGAGGAAGATCTCAGACCCAACTCACAGGCAGCACTCCTGGAGAAGGAAGAAACAGGGGCAGCTACTGAGCAGGGACAGCTTGGGGATGCCTGGGGACTGAACACCAAGGGTCCTAGTTTGGGAACATGAAAGATACTCTTGTTCAAGCATAGCATAAAAGGAATAGAAGTGTCTTCCTGCAAATGATTTATGCAGGCATCAATAATTAACATTTCAAAGGTGATCAAAATGGACCAGAACCCTTTCCCCCGTTTTTTCTGGATTGTATATGATGACCTAGATTATTTATGATCTAGAGAAGGGGTGGAGCCCGTCTGTCCTATCTTCATTCTCCCATAAAATCAGGTAAATAAGGTGGATTAAATTTCCCACCAGTCCTGATAAATAGCAAGCTTAGGCAGATATATCTAATTTAGAACACTAAATAAAATGATGTTTTATGGACCCAGTACTTATAAAGCAGATTCACATCCCTTATAAAAGTAGTGGGGCCAGATGTACTTGGCTGACTCAGTTGGAAGAGCATGTGACTCTTAATCTTGGGATTGTGAGTTCAAGCCCTATGTTGGGTGTAGAGATTACTAGATAGATAGATAGATAGATAGGTAGATAGATAGATCGATAGATAAACAAACAAACTTAAAAAAAAAGTAGGGGGGTCAGTATACTTTGACTCAGCCTAAGCTATTCAGGACCCATGGGAAAGAGGCATCACTGTGGGATCCCTGGTTCCTGGCAGTGTATGTCCACATATGATAGACATAAAAAGGAGAACCAAGTGAAGCAGGTGGAAGTGAAGCCCAGTAGTGTGGTATAAGCCAAAGACAGTGAACTAGAACCTCACTCATTTGTATGGCCTAGGAAACAAAGCTTATGCTTAAATCCCTCTCCTTATTCAAGAAGAAGAACTGTGCCATAATAATTTTTCTTGTCTTGAGGAATTTTAAATTAAACTCAAGAAATCAAGCCAGAGCTTCCTAAGACAGTACAAAGTTGGTTTTACTAAAGAATCCCTTCCTTTTGATAATCTTGTGATAATCAAACACAATTGATTTTTCTTTAGGGACCTAAGATAGTAAGATAGTAAATATATTCATTACAATTCTAACAGATAATGAAATAGACTAATAGACTAGAAACTCAAGCTTTTTTTTTTATTTTTGTTTTTGAGATTTGCACTATTGTAAAATTTATGGATAGATGATTTATTTAATTTCTCATTTAAAAATTTCAGATAAATATATGAATTGTGTTTCCTACCTTAAAGTATTCTAAGAGATTCCAGGAAATGGGTCTTTTAATTTATGTTTCTTATTTTCATAGCATGGAAACATATTTGTTCTATCTGCTATGGGGGAGAGTTGGTAAAAGACCTTGAGTGTTCATGGGAAAGTGCTTGGATGTATGCTATTGATAACTAATAGAGAGTCAAGGGTTTGATAAGGAGAATGGCATAATTAGGGCTATTTTGTTTCCCCAACTTTTAAATTATAAAATTAAACCATGTTCACAATTTTAAAAATTAAGCAATATAGAAGTGCTGTCTAGAGATATCTGCTGTATGTTAACATAATGACTTTTAATTTCATATTGGTGTTCCCAAGAGCAGTGATTTAATGCATATACATTCCTTGGTCAGTCACATTAATGCGAAAAGAAAAGAAAACAAATGAACAATATTTTAATTAGGAAAATAAAACAAGGTAATTTTAAAATATTGATAAACATCTCAACTCGTTATTATACTCTACATACCAGCTCCATTTAATTTTCAAAAAGAGAAGCAGGCAAAATGTTAATGAAAAATTAAAGCAAATTATGCTTAATGAAGGAGAAAATAGCCTAATATTTTAATAGCCTCTATAAAATAAATTCAACTGTGTGTGAAAGAGAAGGTAAAAATAATGAGAGATAAAGCATTGGGCTTTTTTATCACATCTGTGACAATATCAAGCATCACAACTTTCATGTTAGTGTACATTAGGGAAACATTTTTCTACTTTACACATTACCATGAAATTACCTATCCACCATGGATGGTTAGGATGTCATATGGCCTTGTGAACTCCAGTTGTATGAAGAGGAAAGTAGTGGGCTGGAATGGGGATTGTTGAGATAGACCTCACCGAACTCTGAGCTCTATGAGGGGAAAGACTGCATCAACTTGTTCATAGTTTTATCCCCAGGGTCCAGCACAGTGCGTGGTGTATAATAAGTACTCATAAATATTTGTCAGATAAATAATAATAGTAATAGCTAGCATTTAGTGAATGCTTTCAATGCACTGTTCTCCACACTAATACTATTTTATGCAATCCTCACAAATGCTCGCAAATGACATCTATTAAGTGCAGGAATTGACAACTTATGGGACATGAGCTCAAAGGCACTAGAATCTAAGAGAAGTTTCTAGTTCACTCACTATAGGGCAAAGGTTAAGAAATTTAGGAATCATACAATTGCCTGAATTTTAAGTTTCCTCTGATTTACCTTTGTTGTCCAAAATAGAGAATTTCTTTGCCTGTCTGTGCTCTCTGGTCCTTAGCATCTCACACAGTTTACTTGGTCTCAGATGCTTGCTGCAATTTCAGTAGCCTAGTCATCACGGATTTAAAACTTATCTTTGGTTTTCAGCAATTTGACTATGATATGTAAGACTTACTTTGTATTTATCCTAAGTTGGGTTTGCGGATCTTCTGGAAGTAGAAACTTTTCTTGTGGCAAAAGCTATCCATGTCTTTTGACAAATTTGAGAAATTTGGGGCCATTGTTTCTTAACAATGGGACTCCAATTACATGTGATATTTTCCCACAGGTTCTTGAAGCTCTCATTTTTTTTTTTTTTTTTTTTAGCCAAACTTTTTCTCTCTTGGTGTTACTATTGAATAATTTCTATTAATCTATTTTCAAGTTAATGGACTCTTTCCTCTATCACCTATATTCTACTGTTAAGTCCATCCAGTTAATTTTGGATTTTAACTATTGTATTTCCCATTCTGGAAAAATTTTGAAAACAGATTCCATTTTGTTCTTTTTAAAAATATGTTTATCGAGGTATTGTATGCAGTAAAATTCATGAGTTTTGACAAAGGTATACATTTGTGTAGCTATTACCACACTCAAGACGTGAATACTTTACCATCCCCAAAAGGTTTTTTGTGGCTCTGTAGTAAACCTATCTCCTTACCCTCAGCCTCTCAATCACTAATCTGTTTTTGGCCTTATCTTTATCTTTTTCAGAATCCATATAAATGGAATCATAACAACATTTAGCTTTTTGTTTCTGGTTTATTTCACTTAACGTAATTCTTCTGGGAATCATCCTTTTGGTTGCACGGAAATTGCTGAGTACATCCCAAATGTGGGATGTGATGTATCGCTCTCTGTTGATGCATTCACTAATGATATACGTTTGAGTTTTTTCCACTTTTTAGCAATTGTGAATAAAATTTCCTCAAGCATTCTTATATATGGGAATGGGATTGCTGGATATTAAGCAATTGTGTGTTTAACTGCAAGAAACACCCACACTAGCAATGTATGAGAGGTCCTATTTTCTACATCCTCACCAGACTTGATACTGACTATCTCTGTTTAAACACTTTTTAAAAATTTTGTTTATTTTATTCTTATTTTTTGAGAGGGAAAGAGAGAGAGAGAGCGCGTGCACACACACAAGTGAGAGAAGGGTAGAGGGGCAGGCAGCGGTGGGGGAGAGAATCTCAAGCAGGCTCCACGCTTAGCACAGAGACCTATGTGGGGCTCAATCTCACCACCGTGAGATCTTGACCTGAGCCAAAATCAAGAGTCAAATGCTTAACTGACTGAGCCACCCAGGTGCCCCAAGAGTTTTCATATTCTAATAGCCATAAAGTTGTGAAACTTATCCCATGTCAGCCCAAGTTTTTACTCCCCTGCAGAATCTTTTGATCACTGCTTTTTTCCACTGTTCAGAATATTTTTTTGCACTTTCCTCAATATGTATAGTTGTTATTTGCAAAAGAATTGGTTATTTAACAGTTTATTCAGATATAGGAGAAGCAGAAATCCTATTCTCATGTTTTTTTTTAAGTTGGAATCATGATCCAAATTAAATCCATATATTGTGCTTGGTTATATGTCTCTTAAGTCAGATCTATTGATTACCCCTTTGTTGCTCATTTTCTTCTTGCTGTTTATTTGTTGGAGAAACCAGGTTTTGTTGCAGAGTGTCTGCAAGTCCAGATCTTGCTGATTGTATCCTTATGGTGTAATTGATCATTTCTCTGGTTCCTGTATTTACTTAAAAAGTCAGATTTGGAGATTAATTAGATTCAAATTCAAAAACAATTACCTTTTTTACAAGATAACTTCAAAAATGGGTGTGAATTTCTATTAGGAGTAAATCTCAACTTCCTGTTTTATAAGTTAAGGGTCTGATCCTTCAAATTCAGTGGTCAGTGGTTTTCAGATTTTGTGTTCTAGAAAAAACTTAAATTTCTGCAGAGTCTTTATGAAGTCAAGTCAGGATCTCTCTTCCCCTATTTCAATTAAGCTTGGCTCTTATCTGTTTTATATATGGGAGTTCATTTTGATGTTTCATCTGAAGAAATATTCAAAAAGTTTGAAAACCTGGGGGGCTCAATTGGTTAAGCTTTCTGACTCTTGATTTTGGCTCAGGTCATAATCTCATGGTCATGGGATTAAGCCCTGCATTGGGCTCTGCACTGATCATGGAGCTTGTTTGGGATTCTCTTTCTGCCTCTCTCTCTCTCTCTCTCTCTCTCTCTCTCGCTGCTCCTCCCCCACTATCATTCATTCTCAAATAAATAAATTAAGATTTTTTTAAAAACTTGAAAACTTAACTATAGAGAACAAACTGATGATTACCAGAGAGGAGGTGGGGGGTGGGGTGGGAAAATGGGTGATGGGGATTAAGGAGGGAACTTGTTTTGATGAGCACTGGGGGTTATATGGAAGTGTTGAACCACTCATTGTACAACTGAAACTAATATTACACTGTATGTTAACTAACTGGAATTTAAATAAAAACTTTTTTAAAAGAAACTTTAAAACAATTGATAAATGACTAAATTTTCATTATAACATGTAGTATTTAAAATTTCTTAGATCTTTCCCTTCTTCCTCCTTTTCATTTTTCATTCCCATTTCTTCTTTTGCTTATTCTTTCTTTGAAAAAAATATGAGTACCTATAATGTGGCAGGTAGTGACCTGGTCACTGGAAATATGTCAGGGAACAAAACAGACAAAACGCTCTGCCTTCATGGAGCTCACATTCTAGTATGGAGAGACAGAGGATAAACAATGACTGAACTGCAGGTAATAATGGTATTGATATGGAAATGTTTGGGTTTAGAGCCAACAGCCAAGAAAGAATTCTTGAGATGACTTCAGTGCAAAAAGGTGGTTCTATTAAAGCACAGGGACGGGACCCCTAGGCAGAAAGAGCTACACTGGGGTTCTGACAGGTGACTGATTATATACTTTCAAGTTAGGAGGAGGTTAGGGACAGAGCAAGTCTCCAAAATATTTTGGAGGCAAGGTTCCCAGGATCCGAGGGGGCTAGCTATGATTAGGAAAAGTCATTTATTACTGTTTAGTAAAAAGTCAGTCATGAGATCTTTCAGATGTATATCAGTGGGCCAAATGCTTGGAGGATGATTGCTAATGTATATCTTGAGGGGTAGAGATAAAGGAAGTTTCCAAAGGAATTCTTATGTGTTAAGGTAGACTTACAGGATCCCGGAGGTCAGGATAATGTTAAGCTAAGATTGCTTTTTGCCCTTAGCAAAGTGTCATCGTTGAGGCAGTTGAGTTCCTAGAGGAGTGTCATTCTGCCTGTCTCAAGGACTTGCCAATGGGCTGTAAGTTGTAAGGAAATTCAATTTTTTCTTTTGCCTTCGTTTCCCAGATCAGGTATGAAATGAAAAAAAAAAAAAAAAAAAAAAAAGTGAGGCAAAAGGGGACCTGGGGTGGCTGTGAAGGGGAGAGGAGTAGGTGATGAATGGGAAGCTATTAAAGTTTTTTGAGCACAGTGACAAGAGCTGACTTCTGTTTTCACAGGAATGCTCTAGTTGCTTTACTGAGAATAGACAGCAAATGTTTAAGGGTGAAAATGGGGAGATGAGTTAGGGGGGCTACTGCAATAGTTCAGGTAAGGGAAGATGTTAGCCTAGAAAAGGGTAATGGGGGAGGGGAGAACAGGTCTGTTCTCGATATATTTTGAAGGTAGAGCTGACAAGATTTGCATTTGTAAAAGTAACACATCTTGTCATTCTTGGTCACAAGCAATAGCAACTAACTATCTTAAAGGATAAAAAGATTTATTTTTTTGCACAATTAATGTGAGGATCAACCTTGGGAAATGAGCAGGAGCTAGTGAGGAGTAGTAGGTGGTAGAAATACTAGCAAAGATTATTGCATCCACAGACTCTGGTTTGCACATTGCTGTTGGCTACTGGAATGCGTATGATCCTCACTTCTTTCCATATCTTTAGCACATGCTAAAAAACAAAGTCCTATAAAGATAGCATCTGATTGGCAGAGCTTTACTCAAGGGAAGACTGCAGCCCCATTCTTATCTGTGGTAACAGAGAAGCATTACCTCTCATTAAACCATATTCCATGAGGGATTCCTCAAAAGGGATGTTGGAGTATTATTAGGAATGAAGGGTTAAATGTTTAACAGCCAGGAAAACAACAATTGTCCACTAAAACACACTCAGGATAAAATATTTGAGAAGTACCAAAAAAAAAAAAAAAAAAAAAAAAACGGAGGGGTGCTTGGGTGGCTCAGTAAGTTAAGCGTCCAACTTCGACCCAGATCATGATCTCGTGGTTTATGATTTCAAGCCCCACGTCAGGCTGTGTGCTGACAGCTCAGAGCCTGGAGCCTGCTTCAGATTCTGTGTTTCCCTTTCTCTCTGCACCTCCACCATTTGCACTGTCTCTCTCTCAAAAAGTAAATAAAACATAAAAAAAAAAAATGGAAAGGAGAGGGAGAAATAATCTCAAGTGCTACTGGCCAGATACAGACACTAAAAACATTTATTGCATTCTTCATAATTAATTCTTTTCTACATATAGGATTTATATATAGTTGCATTATGCACTTAAATATCACTTGCAACCCTATTTCAGGTTTTAAAAAATGTTCCCAATGCACTATTATTATTTCTTACACGTAATTTTTCTCTCATTATTAAACCCACAGTTAATCTGCTTATTGCAAATGGGCATATAATTGAGGTCAAGTCTTCACTATTTTTTTGATGGCCTGTGTTCTATTTTCATTTCACCTTAACAATCCCATTTTTTCCATTCATTTGAACAGCAGCAACAAAAATATTGCTAAGTACGATCAAGGTATTCATATTGTTGTCATAGGAAATGCTAGTCTACAAGATAAAGCTGCTGTCAAAACTTAACTGGCAGACAGTATTACTTTAGGATACCTCAGATATTTACAAGTTAGTTGATAGTGTGGAAGAGGTAATTTATGAGTGTCAGTGCATAATAAATGAAAGTGCAGGTTGTAGGAAAACTGAATTTTTGATATGGATAATTGCCTATGTTCATAAACTGTCAAATCTTAACTGAATCAATTCAGTACCATTAACTCTCTCCCACTCATAGCTGGGACCAGCTGTGGTGCAAAAATCATTCAATTCTTGGGTAATTTACTTGAATGTCAAAGATGTAAATTATTTTATCCTTGATGTAAATGTATTAATTTTGGAAACATGCCACTTAGTTTTTCCTGGAAAATCTGTCATTAAAAATAGGTTAGATGAAAGTAAAAATAATACAAACTTTCTTTAGTGTCTTTGGAAAAAAACATAACTGATATTATAATACAAATGAACTCATCCATTAATTCATTTACTTATTATTTCAACAAATATTTAATTGAATGCCTTCTAGGTGTTAGGCACTGTGGTTAATATGGTTCTGATAGTGTGGCTAGTTAGGAAAGACCTTCCAAGGAGTGGTAAAGTGAGCAAATGCTGAAGGATCAGTCAAAGTTGCCTTCTCTAGGTGAAAGGAATACAGATCAGAGGGATCGGTAGAGAGAAGAGCAGGTGCAAAAAACTCTTGAGAAGGAAGGCAGGTATAGAACTCAAGGAAAGTGCATGCACATGGTGTAAGATGAAGCTGGAAATGTAAGTAGAGGTCAGTGCTTGCAGGCCCAGTAGGATGGAAGTGTTTTAAGGAGGTGCTCTGATGAGTCTGGATTCAGATAATGTCACTCTGAATGCAGGCAGGAAAATGGGTTAAAAGAAGGCAATATGTATTCTTAGAGATCAATTACACCTTTTTCCTGCGACAACTTTAGAGAAGGTACTGTATGCCAGGAACTGTTGCTAGGTGCTGAAGATACATAGGTGAAGAAGACCAACAAGGCTCTTATGGAACTGAAAGTATCTTAGGGATAGTGGTACTTTTATAAGTATGATATAAAATATAGATATTAATATTTTAATAAAAAGACAGAGTAGATTAATGAAAATAAAACTTTTGATCTTGATTTTGCCACTAACTAGTTATCTGACCTTGGTAAAGGAATAAAACCTCCAAGATGCTGGCATTGGTAAAAGTCATCTGTAAAATGAAGAATGAGACTAACAAGCTGAAATTTTTTTCCACATCTAGAATTTCACTAATCAAATTACATAATTTGAAATAATGGCCTCATCATATTTGGAAACCTCTTGCTCCATCAAGCAAAGCTAAGTCTCTTTGTCCAAGTGAAACTTTATGTGCTAAATTTGTATAGTCTTGCAAATCTATGTTAAGTGATTTATAGCCTAATGATTCATATGAATAAAGCTACAATTCAAATCCTAATTGCTGGCTATTGAGGTATGTAAAATAGCTTCTTCTGGCTCCCAGTGATTATAATTTCTAAAGCTTCTTTTATTGGCAGAGATCATGGGTTAAGAGATGCTGCATTATAACAAACTTGGAAATATGACATTTCCATTGGAAAATGTTATTAATTCCAAGGAAGGACAGAATTCCAAGGCTATTCATTAAAATTTGTGAAATCAAATCTTAAGAGATAAGTACTTAGAGAGACTGAATCTTTGTATCTCCTGTGGCATTAAATATAGCTATGTACTTCAAAAACGCTTTGAGGAGGGGCACCTGGGTGGGTCAGTTGGTTAAGTGTCCAACTCTTGATTTTGGCCCAGGTCATGATCTCATGATTTGTGAGATGGAGTCCCGTGTAGGGCTTTGTATGACAGCACAGAGCCTGCTTGGGATTCTCTCTCTCTCTCTCTCTCTCTCTCTCTCTCTCTCTCTCTCTCCCTCTGCCTCTCTCCTGTTTGTGTGTACACACTTGCACTTGTGTTCTCTCTCTTAAAAATGCTTTGGGGAGGTAAGGATGGTGATAGAAGGAGAAAACAATTTCATGAAATCTATGTGACATCCTAATGTTAATAGTTACAGTAAAATATTTAATCCTATGATGAAATGTTTAAATTTACTATAAAATAGTATTACTGATTGATGATGTAACATCTCACATTTTATTTATTTTTTATTTGAGAGAGCAGGGGAGAGGGGCAGTGGGAGAGAAACTTAAGCAGGCTCTATGCTCAGCACAGAGCCCAACGCAGGGCTTGATCCCATGACTTTGGGTTTATGACCTGAGCTGAAATCAAGAGTTGGAGCTCAACTAACTGAGCCACCCAGATGCCCCAACATTTCACACTTTAAAATAAAATCTAGAAGTTGTAATATATTTCGTTACAACTTTAGGTAATAAAATCAAAGTCCAGTACAACAAACGTTGCCCATTTGTTGCAACAGATTTAATAATTTTCCAGATATACTCTTATTAGGGAGGGTATTGGGTGGAGAAAGATATCCCATAGCTCAAAAGTAACTTTCCTAACTCCCCATTCTCTGCTGCTCTGAAGAAGCTGAAAGATGGAGACGGAGGGGAAGGGGATGGAGGAAAGAGGAAATATGAAGACGAGGGAATTAACTAGAAGGAGGAACAAGTATGAGATGGGAGTCAAGAGAGTCCAGAGTGTCACCCAGCTTGGAGATGGAGGTGGGAAAGCTGATCCTCCAAAGGAGGAATCTCAGTAGTTCTATCTTTCACATTTCATTTTCTCCATCTCCATAATTTTTACCCCCCCCCCCCCACTCTAGAAACTATTTTATTGCTTGAGGGAAAATGTCAACACACTTCAATATATTAAATACTTAAATTCAGTTAAATTCCTTCAGTATTTTGTATCTTAAAACCTGTTCATTCAGTATTTTGGGAGTTGTGGATGACACATAAGAATTAATGGTTTATTCTTTCAAGCTACTCCTCATTTTCATTTATCTATCTACCCCATACAAACAGAGGTTGATATATAATTATAATAACTGTATTTCCAGTGAAGGGGCCTAGAGAGAGAGGCAAACATTTAACACAAAGAATCTTACCTAGGACCTGCCTTGGAAGGGGACAAAGGCCTGGCCAAGGGCAATAGCAAGAGAGCCATGTCTTCCAGACAAGAGGAGACAGCTCAAGCACAGCAGGACAGCAGGATTTCTTTAAAGGAGAAAAGGAAGACTAGATTTGGTGTAGAAGAAAAATTGTCCTCCTTCTGCTAGAAAAGAAAGCACTGGAAGTCTTGGCTGCTTCAAGCTTGGAGCTTTGTTGGGGAAGGGTTAGTTTGTGGCTAGGGTAGCGTGGGGCAAAGGGAAGCATAGGTGCCATTGCTGCGGTGGTCAGGGGTGAGAAGGCAGTGTAATGAACATCAGTCCCATCAGGCAATTACAGGGCTTAGCTGACACAAGAGCAGTAGTAAAAGTCATAGTAATATTAACAGCTAACATGTATTAGATGTTTACCATATACCAGCATGTTTTTTAAAATTTTTTTATTAATTTTTTTTTTTACTGTTTATTTATTTATTTATTTATTTTTTAATTTTTTTTTTTAACGTTTATTTATTTTTGAGACAGAGAGAGACAGAGCATGAACGGGGGAGGGTCACAGAGAGAAGGAGACACAGAATCCGAAACAGGCTCCAGACTCCGAGCTGTCAGCACAGAGCCCGACGCGGGGCTCGAACTCACGGACCGCGAGATCATGACCTGAGCCGAAGTCGGACGCTTAACCGACTGAGCCACCCAGGCGCCCCTGTTTATTTATTTTTGAGAGACAGAGACAGCATGAGCAGGAGAGGGGCAGAGAAAGGGAGACATAGAATCTGAAGCAGGTTCCAGGCTCTGAGCTGTCAGCACAGAGCCTGACGAGGGGCTCCAACTCACGAACTGCGAGATCATGACCTGAGCCGAAGTTGGACGCCCAACTGACTAAGCCACCCAGGCACCCCCAGAATATGTTTTAATTACATATATTAATATATATTAAACATACAGAATATGTTTCAATATATGTTAACTCTTTCACAACAGTACTATGAAGTACTATTAAACCCTTTTATAGAAGGTAAAACTGAGGCACAGAGAAGTTAAATAACTTGCTTGAGGCTATACGGATAGGAAATGTAAAAGGAGGTTACATGGTTATGAAATGGAAGAAGACTATTGCCTGTTTGTTAGTCAAACTGCCATATATCCTAAAAGCAATCAAGTATAGCTTTTGCTAGGCTAGCATACATTTCGTGTGCTGATACCACATAGTTAGTCATTAGATTTGGGTGCAAAACTAGTTTAACATAGACCAGTGCACAGAGGAAATAGGCTGCTTCCTTCGCTGGCTTAATATATTTCAGTGATGAGAATTTTTGGAATGCTGGGCACACCCCGGTTTCAGTATGCAAAAGCACATTCCAAAGTGAAATTTCAATTACTATTTTTTTTTTCCATTTGCCTTGACGGTTATCACAGCATTGTAATGAAGGGCACACTGCAAATCTTCTTCATTTATAAAGAAGGAAATCAATGATTACCAGATTGTGTCACTTTTTAGATTACATTATGAAATTTTCAGGTGTTCTAAGTTGGCCTGACAAAATCAGGAAAACTTGTAAATTCTCACCTGTGTGTGAGGTTCGGAAGTATTCCATTCCAAAGTACAAGTTTTCCTTCTCTTACTGGAATTTAAGATTTGGGCAAAGGATTCCCCTCCTTTCCTTAAATCAGAGATTAGGTGGGAACCCTGGGTGGGGGATTATTTTTTTTAAAGAGATAATATTATAGGGTATTATATTTAGAAGTTGAAGAAAATAAAAGATTGTTTTTACAATAGCAATCGTAATTACAGGACAAACGATAAAATCTTGGCTAGACCTCACAGGAAAGAAAAGATCTCACGGTGAGGGGAGGAGGCAGCAGGAAGCTGCTCACTCTCGCTCCAGGAGATTCTAGAATCTCCCTAAGTATTTTTACATTTGTTCAAATACAAGCTTATGTTTAAAAAAAAAAAAAAAAAGTCCGAGAAACACTAAGAATTTATTCCAGTCACCCGTTAAATTTGCCAGACCAGAGAAGTGCCTACATACATCAGAATTTATTTATTTATGCTTAAAAAAAACCTTTAATGTTTATTTATTATTTTGAGAGACACAGACTGCGAACAGGGTAGGGGCAGAGAGAGGGAGGGAGACACGAAATCCAAAACGGGCTCGAGCCAGTTGTGGGGCTTGAACTCACGGAGCACCAGACCATGACCAGAGCCAAACTCTGATGCTTAACTGACTGAGCCACCCAGGCGCCCATACATCAGAATTTAAATAACTGGCTGCTGATTTGAAGTCTACCTGGAGAGTCCCCGAATTCCCAAGTCCTGGCTCTGTCACTCCAACAGAACTACCAAAGTGAAAACACTTTTAGCCAACTTTAAATAACATTCCTAAAGCAGAAAGCATACAGGCAGGAAAATCAGCTCCAGGCAACCCGTAGGGGCACAGATTTAAAGGATTTAGTGACAGTTAGTAATAAAGTTGGCAGGGGAGAAGAATCCACTCAAACTTGACTCAGGAAATGGGATGTTTACTGAGTAAACAAGCGGTAGCCACAGACACACCTGCCACTCCCAGAGAAGCCCAGGAGCTACCACTTCCACCTTCCGGCCACATCCGGGCACTTCTCTTACACCCCCCCCCCCCCCCCCCCCCGCCCCCGACGTTCGGACGTCTGAGCCGTTGGGTTTATTTGAAACACACGCAGAACCAATCAATCGGCGTCTGAGGCGAGGTGGGCGGGGAGCAGCGGCCAATCACCGCCCCTCTGGAGACCCCAGCCTATGGGATGGAGGTTGACATCACGCGCCAATCGGCATGGCTTTTAGAGAAAGCGGCTCACTTTTTGAATTGTTTGTTGCGGACACCGGCGAGGAATGGCGGTAACAGTGAGGGGAATCGGTGCTTGAAAAGGTGGACTTTCAAGGCGATTTTTGAGAGTGGTGAGGACTTTGTGGGTGTGGGTAGGGGAGGTGGGAGTGGGCCAACCTTCCCGGAGCAGTGGACCCCTTCTCTAGTCCGACTGCCCCGCCCCGATGACCGCGAATTCCGGAGCATCCCTGCCCAGGCTTCCTGGCTCTGGAAACCCCCCCACCGCACTCCCGACAGCTGGGCCGTGACGCGCAGTGGGATCCCGAAGTCCCCCAGGTTGCTGGGCATCTTCACTCGCTCACCTGGTTAGATATTTCTTCCGGAAGAATGTCTGGGTGAAGGGAGGGAGTTGGGAAGAGTGCTCTCGACTAGCCGCATTGTCCTCTGCGGCTCTGGCGGCCGGCAGCTGCAGCCTTTGTTGGCTTATCTCAGAGTGTTTAGTGGTTTCACTCTAAGATTCTTCTTGGTGTCTTCTCTTTAGGAAGCTTAGTTTTTAGTTTTTAAAACGCCAGCTTATTCCGGCCTCTCCCCAACCCCTCCGCGTGCGCCTTCCTCCCCGGTACAGATTTGTTTGGCTTGGTGGTTAAAAGTGCAGCCTCTGGAATCAGCCTGGGTTTGAATCCCTGTTTTAATGACTTGGGTGGTTACTTAACCTCTCTTTTCTAGGCTTCTTTATGAGATGGAGACAATAATAATAGTACCTGCCTCTTAGGATTGTTTCAAAGATTAGATAAATACAAGTAAAAGACTTAGAACAATATCTGCCACATATTGAACATTAAATCGATATTAACCAAAATTTTTATGTTAACACTAATGTTATTATTGTCAGTAATAACAACCATCATACCTACTATTGTATTAAGCTCCTCTGAAAGATGACTGCTTAAAAAAAAAAAAAAAAGGTAAAGGGAAACCTAAAGTGAGTATTTAAGTGACAGGTTTTCTGTTTGGGATGAAAAGAGGCATGTTTTACTGTTATTTAGTCAAAAACTGCTTGAGTATGTTCTTGGATGAGAAATAACCTTAGTATAGTTTATGAACACTGATCCTCTTGTCTTTATTTAAAAAGTTTACAGGGTGCTCTGGGTGGCTCAATCCATTAAGTGTCTGACCTCAGTTCAGGTTATGATCTTGTAGTTTGTGAGTTCGAGTCCCCAGCCCTGTGTTGGGCTCTGTCCTGACAGTTAAGAGCCTGGAGCCTGCTTAGGATTCTGTGTCTCCCTCTTTCTCTCCCTCTCCCGTTCGTACTCTAATCTCTTTCTCTCTCTCTCAAAAATAAATAAACATTAAAAAAATTTTTTTTAAAAAGCTTGCAGAATACATGAATATGAAAATGTGATTAGTGCATTTCCATTTGTAATCAGAGTGTTGGATATTGTCATCAACTTTCCATGCAGCTCTTTTTTTCCCTAAAAAAAGCCTTCCTCCCCGGTACAGATTTCAGCAATAAATTGATCATATATAGTATTATCAGAGACAATTTTAATTTTTAATTACCTATTTTGATGATATTTAAACAGGCAAAGGAGAGGAGTGCCTGGGTGGGTTAGTCAGTTGAGTCTCCCACTCTTTTTTTTTAAGTTTATTTATTTATGGGTGAGAGAGAGGGAGAGAGAGCACAAGCTGGGGAGGGGCAGAGATTGAGAGGGAGACACAAAATCTAAAGCAGGCTCCGAGTTGTCAGTGCAGAGCCTCACCGAGGGGCTTGAGCTCACCAACCCTGAGATCATGACCTGAACCAAAGTCAGACACTTAGGTGTCCCAAGCCTCCCACTCTTGATGTTGGCTCAGATCATGATCCCAGGGTCATGGGATCGAGCCCTGTGTCCAGCTCCATGGTGAGTGTGGAGCCTGCTTGACTATTAAGAATCTCCCTCCTCCATTCTTTAAAGTATATTAGTTCATCTCTTGACTTTTAAGTTTCTTTTAAGAGAACTTTGAATGAAAGCCTTTTCTTTTTCACTGGTAACAATTACATGTAAGAGACTTAACCAACAAAAAAAAATAAGGGCTGGATAGAATATGTTGTTGATTCTAAATAAAGACTCTTATTAGCAACTATTGGAACATTCCTTTGGAGATCCTTAGAATAATGATTGATATAGATGTATGGGAAGACAATAAAAAATGTCTACATTGTGAATATTAGGAAGGTTAGCAATTGTTGCTCATTTTAAGATGTCATCTATTAAGTTTTCATGACAACTAAATTTGATTTTCTTTCACCGATTTGAAAACTGAGTGCAGAGTTAGATGGGAACCTGAGTCGCCTGGCTTTGAAGTGCTCACCTAACAATTATGCTGAGGTCTGTGGTTATCATTAGTGTGCATATCTTCACTTCCGGATGTATCACCATCCAGAAATGATGCTAATGATACCGTACTGTTTCTCCACAGCATATAGTTTACTTAAACTATTACTTTGATAAAAACCAGGTGGATGATATTTGTATATTTTATTAATCTAAAAAAAGTAGGGAAGTATAAAATAGATCAGACATGTACCTCCAGATAAAGATAGGACCTTCTCTTTATATTTGTCCAATATTCTGGAAATTAAAGATAATAATAAACTTACATAACAACCTTTGATTTGAATTGATGAAAATTCACTTAACTTTTCTTTATTCCCTGCTTGCCTAACTTTTCAACTCTTAAGTCCTGGAAGTCTAAAAAAAAAAAGATTTTCTTTCATTGTCCACAGTCATAGTGACACTAATCCCTGCATAATTATCTTGTTAAATCTTTTAAAGGAGAGATGACTGTAAAGTAATAAGAAAATACAGATAAGCGGGCAATCCACTTATACATGAGATATACAGAGAAGTCCACAGAGAATGAGTCAAGAGCAGTGGGTTGGGGGTTGAAAGATGTGCTAGGTGGAGAATTGAGCACTATTAAATGTAAGTGGGTGTGGAGTAAATTGTGATCTGTGTTTAAAAAATGTTGAGAAATACACTGTGGCTGGAGCATACAGTATATGTGGAATGTGGAAATTGAACAGGAGATGAGGTTGAATAGGTAGGCTAAGACCAATTTTAAACCTGATGGTGAATTTGGACCATCAGGAGGAGTGCCCATGGAAGTTCTTAAGCAGGGAGGTGATATGGTCACTTTTGTTTTTAGGACTATACCCCAGGAAACCATGTGGAGAGTGACCTGAAGAAACCGATGATAAAGTTGTTTGGGGCTGTTGTATTTGACCATTGTGGCATTGAGCACAGAGAAGAGGGACCGGGTCTCAGCTCTTTTTTTCCTACAATTTGACGCTGCTCTGGCAATAAAATGATAATCAGAGATACTTCCTATGAGGTTCCAGAGTACTTGAGATGGGATTGGTAGGGATTTGGGGGACGACAAAGAACGTAGAGGAAAGAGTAAGGATAGATCTAGTTTTTGACTGGGATTATTTGAGAGATGGTAATAATATAATGAACATAGGAAGAGGAATAGGTTGGTTGAGGGCAAAGGTGTGGGGGAGGGAGATAGAATATTTACGACTACCTTCTGAATTTTCATTATACGTCAGATAATGTTTTGAGTACTTTTCATACATTGTTATTTTTACTATATTCCTATGAATCATGCATTAGTATCTTTATTTTACAGAAGAGGAAACTGAGGCTCAGAGAACTTGAATGACTTTTCTTTGGTTCAGTATTAAGAAAAATGAGTAATGCTACTTTTTATAGATTCTAGATATAAAAGTAGAGCCTCTAATGCTTGTTTTTGCCCAATGATCATGTATTTTTATTCAAACTCTATTTTTTCAGTCAACGTAGAAGAGTACAAACAATGGCTGACAGTAGTGTATTAACATCCACTATTGAAAGGACAAGCTTGGCAGACTCCTCTATTTTTGATTCTAAAGTTACTGAAATTTCCAAGGAAAATGTACTTATTGGATCTGCTTCATATGTTGAAGGTAAACCTGTTAATCAGCTTTAAAACACCAAATCACTATTTTAATCCTAAGCTTACTAACTAGGGACTTAGGATTTAAATGTAATACTAACTGTTAAGATAAAGTACAGTTATTCAGTAAATATTTGTTGACAGAATCTCTTTATACTGTGTAGATTTTTTTGTTTTTATTTTAATTCCATGTTAGTTAACATACAGTGTTAATATTGTTTTAAGGTATACAATATAGTAATTCAGCCCTTCCATACATTACCCTCTGCTCATAACCTATTTAACCCATCCCTCCCTCCCCTCCCCTTGGGTAACCATCAGTTTATTCTCTATAATTAAGAGTCTCTTGCTTTGTCTATTGTCTCTCTCTTATTTTTTCCCTTTGCTTGTTTGTTTTGTTTCTTAAATTCCACATGTGAGTGAAATCATATGGTATTTGTCTTTCTCTGACTTATTTCTCTAAGCATAATACTCTAGCTCCATCCATATTATTACAAATGGGAAGATTTCATTCTTTTTTTTATGGCTGAATAATATTCTATTGTATTTATATATACCATATCTTTATTCATTCATCAATTGGTGGATACTTGGCTTCCATAATTTGGCTATTGTAGATAATCCTGCTATACATATAGGGGTGCATGTATCACTTTGAATTAGTGTTCTTGTATTCTTTGGGTAAATACCTAGTAGTGTGATTGCTGTATCACGAGATAGGTCTATTTTTAACTTTTGAGGAACCTCCATGTTGTTTTTCAGAGTGGCTGTGCCAGTTTGCATTCCCACCAGCAGTGCACAGGGTTTCTTTTTCTCCACATCCTCACCAACACTGTTGTTTCTTGTTTTGTCGACTTTAGCCATTTATATATACTGTGTAGATTTTTGGTTATTGTTTGGATTAATGCTTCCCAACTTTGAAGGAGAAAGCATCTTATTGTTCAATATTGCTTTTTTCTGTATGGGAGGGCAATGTAGCTGCCACACTGTTGGTGAGAATTTATTCAGTTATGACCGGTCAGGTGAAGAGCCACTTCTTCACTTGACCGCTTTATAAATGGGTCTGTCCTGAAGCAGCATCCACTGTTGAAGAGGATGGCTGTGCAAGATAGTGAATGCTTTTTTTTGATTAGGAGGGGTGCTGATGTTTGTATACTCTACTACAGTGTGTTTTCTCTTTCTCTAAAGTGATAGATGGCCAAATTTGTAAAAATAAACTAGGAATTAAGTCATTTTGATCTGAGAGAATATTATGATCTCCTCAAAGATGGAAAACATGCCAGATATAGCCAAAAAGGGATTAAAGAACTGCTAATTTTGATGTTGTTACCTGATAAACATATTTAAACATTTTTAATTTTAATAGAAGAAATGCCTCAAATTGAAACGAGAATGATATTGGTTCAAGAAGCTGGAAAACAAGAAGAACTTATACAAGCTTTAAAGGTATGGAGTTTTAGCTTTTTTTAAAAAAAGGTAATTTTTCTTCCATCAGCGTTTAAATAATTTTATAGTTTTCTTAATCTTATACTTAAGTCTCTTTTCCACAGACTATTAAAATAATGGAAGTCCCTGTTATAAAGATAAGAGAAAGTTGTCCTGGAAAATCGGATGAAAAATTAATAAAAAGTGTTGTTAATATGGTAGGTCAAGCATTTCATTGCATGTGGCATGCTGCACTACTCTTGATTGTGTTCTTATATTCCACTTAATAGTGATTGGACCTAAATTAGGCACAAGGTATATTTTGTGCACTTCGAAGCTAGAGGAATAGAAACTTTTATATTTATTTTTAAAATTTGGATATTTCTGAAACCCCAAACTATAGTATGTTTCATAAGTAGCAAAATCCTTACTACTTTGTTCTTGTTAAATTTAAAAGTCACATCATATGTATCTACAAAGATCTGATGTTTTTCTTTCTTTAAACCCTTTGGCTTCTTTTTTTTTTTTTTTTTTTTCCCATTAATTTTATGTTTACTCCAAACTCTTGCTTTATTTCCAAATTATAAATCATAATAAATGACAGTCATCAGGGAATTTGTCCCAGCATATGAAATATATCTAATTCTGTCTTAGCAGTTATTTTAGTTTGTGAGGGCTGTGGTAACAAAATACTGAGACCGGGTGGTTTAAGCCACAGAAATGAAATGTATTTTCTCAAAGTTCTGGAGGCTAGAAGTCTAAGATCAAGATGTTGGCATCTTGATCTCTCTTGAGATCTCTTTCCTTGGCTTGCAGATGGCTCTGCTTTTTTACTGTGTCTTTCTTTACATGGCCTTTCTGTGCATGCACATCCCTGATACCTCCTGTGTGTCCAAGTTTCCTCTTCTTAAAGTACACCAATTAGACTGGATTAGAGCCCACCTACATGATCTCATTTAATCTTGATTACCTCTTAAAAGGCCCTATCCAAATATAGTCTCATTTTGAGGTATGGGGTTTAGGGCGTCAATGGTTTAGGGCGTCTTGAGGATACACAATTCAGTTCATCACATCAGGCTAGCAATAAAACCCAAACAATTTACTGACCTTTCAGAATTTTCTTTTAAATGGTTCTGTTCTTTTGGGGTGCCTGGGTGGCTCAGTCAGTTAAGCGTCTGACTTCAGCTCAGGTCATGGTCTCACAGTTCATGAGTTCGAGCCCCGCGTCGGGCTCTGTGCTAACAGCTTGGAGCCTGGAGCCTGCTTCGGATTCTGTGTTGCCCTCTCTCTCTGCTCCTCCCCCACTCGTGCTCTGTCTCTCTCTCTCTCCTTCAAAAATAAATAAAAACATTAAAAAAGAATTTATAAAAAAATAAATGGTTCTGTTCTTTTTGCACAGGCGCCATTCAGGTACTTAAATACCTTCATTCTTTTTTGTAAATGTACATTATATTACTGTGTACATTATAAAATTTTATGCTAAATGGTAACTTGCCTTTTTATATCCTACATTTGCTGTGTGGCAACTGCCAACATATTTCATATCTTTCTATTTCTCTCATATATACTGAAATGATTAAGTTAATCTGCACCCTTTTTGTAGATTAAAAAAAATTTTTTTTAATGTTTATTTTTGAGAAACAGTGTGAGCAGGGGAGGGGCAGAGAGAGAGAGAGAGAGAGAAAGACACAGAATCTGAAGAGGCTCCAGGCTCTGAGCTCTCAGCACAGAGCCTGATGTGGGGCTCGAACTCACAAGCTGTGACATCATGACCTGAGCCGAAGTTGGATGCTTAACTGACTGAGCCACCCAGCTGCGCCCCCCGCCCCCTTTTTGTAGATATTAAGTGCCATAGTATCCTATTTTTCTGAAGATAATTTATGTAGGAAGAACTATAAGTGTGGCATCATTTTCTTGGTGAGAATAAAAAGTAATAGTGGATGTATTTCTAATGCATCTTGTGTCAAAATGTATATACTTAAAAATCGTTTTAATTTTATGTGCATTGTAGGTGATTTATAATGACTACTAAGTCACGTTAAAAGTTATGCCTTTATGATATTAATATTCAAAATTTAATGTCAATATGGATGGAGATATGTATATGTAAAAATGCAAATAAGTAATGAAATAAGGCTGTTTACTATTAAGTATAATGCTCACTGTGTGATTTTACAGTTTACTACAAATATAAAAATAAAAATGTTGAATTGGTTTTTAGATTAGAGTCATTTGAATTAATTTTATAATCTATAAATAATTTTTTTTTCTAATAACCACCTGGAAAAAAAATCAAGGAAATTAAAGTTCCCTTTGTAAAGATGGAATCAGTGGAAGAACTTGAAAGTTTGGATTCTCCAGAATTTGAAAATGTATTCATAGTCATGGATTTCCAGGATTCTGTTTTTAATGAGTTATACAAGACTGATCATAGAATTATTGGGCCACCAGTTATCTTAAACTGTGCCCAAAAAGGAGAGGTAAGAAAATACACATTTATCATGACTTTTCAAGGTTAAATTTTTATTAATGAATTTTCTGAAAATTCATAAGCAGAAAAATCCTGTTAATTGTTGGGAGTATGTAATATTTAGAATAGGGATAGTAGTGGCTACTTTATTATAGTCCTTTAAATCTTTCTATTATAACTTGCAGGAGTGAAAATCTAAGGCTTTTGAAAGTTAATAATAACAACTAGATATTTGTGTGTATATATACCAGCAATGTCTTGGGAAGAAATAATTTCTTAAACTTGGCTTCCAGAAATGTATACACGTACATAAACTTATTTTCTTTCATAGAACAGATACACATTTCCATTTTTATTAGTTACCGCATGGTTTAAAATTATTTTAGCTTTTTGTTTGTTTGTTTGTTTGTTTCATATTGGGTTGTAACTTTATTTATTTCAAGTAATCTCTATACCCAGCATGGGGCTTGAACTTCCTGCCCCAAGATCAAGTGTCACGTGCTCTTCCAACTGAGCCAGTCAGGCACCCAGCTTTTTGTTTTTGTTTTTGTTTTAAAGTTTACTTTTGGTGGGGGAGGGACAGAGAGAGAGAGAGAGAATCCCAAGCAGGGTCTGCGCTGTCAGAGCAGAGCCCTACATGGGGCTCAGTTGTGCCACAACCATCAGATCATGACCTGCAAAATCAAGAGTCAGGTGGCTTAGTGGACTGAGCCACGAAGGTGCCCCACCCTCCTCCAGCCTTCACCACCGACTTTTTGTTTATAAATAACATTTCAGGCTAGAGTTGTAATAAAGTTAGTCCCTATTCTAACGGCACTGGGGGGCTCAATTGGTTACTGACTCTTGATTTCGGCTCAGGTCTTGATCTCATGGTTCGTGAGATTGAGTCCTGTGTTGGGCTCTGTGCTGACAGTGGGAAGTGCTTGGGATTCTCTCTCTCTCCCTCTTTCTTTGCCCCTCGCCTGCTCACTCTAGCTCTCTTGTGCGCTCTCTGTCTCTCTTTCAAAATAAATAAACTTAAAAAAAAAGTGGTGCTTTCAAAAATCAAATAAACTTTTTAAAGACCAAAATTATGAAATAATCTTGTATAATGGTGGGAATTATATATTTATACATTTTTTTAAAATAATTTTTTTTAACGTTTATTTAATTTTGAGAGAGAGCACGAGTTGCGGGGGGAGAGAGACAGACACACACACACACACACACACACACACACACACTGAATCTGAAGCAGGCTCCCAGGCTCCGAACTGTCCACACACAGCCCGACGTGGGGCTTGAACCCACGAACCATGAGATCATGACCTGAGCCAAGGTCAGACGCTCAAACTACTGAGCCACCCAGGTGCCCGATAACATATTTTTTTAAACCATTCTCTTTCAATTATAAACACACACACGCACACACACACACACACACACACACATCTCCATTGGTTAAATTATTTACTATTTTCATTTTTTTAGCTCAAAAATTGGAACATTTGATTCAAATATATGTCATTTGCCTAGTGTTCGTTATAAAATATCTTTGAACTATTTTAACTCTAATTGGAAATTTTTACAATAGTGGATGGAGTCTGAAATTTTTGCTAGTAGATAAGACTTTGAATATGTCAAGGTATATTTTAAAACTGGAGGTTTGCATGTAAATATATTTTATTTTGCCATTAGTAAAGTATTTAGATTATGTGTGTCAAATATGATTTTGGAATCCTGGGAAATTTTTTATTGTAAAACTTGTAATTTTTTTTTGTTTTGTATCAAAAAAATGCAAGAAATCTTTGGATTGACAAAGTTGATTTGGATTGACAAAGTGGAGGGGGAAATATATGTTTTGTTCTCTACTATAAAGAAAGCTGACAGATTTAAAACTTGTATCCTTCAGCCTTTGCCATTCTCATGTCGTCCACTCTACTGTACAAGCATGATGAACCTAGTCCTGTGCTTTACTGGATTTAGGAAGAAAGAAGAACTAGTAAGTATTTTAAAACATTCTATTCAAGGAATATTTCTTCTAGCCTAATAAATTTAAACTGACATTTTTTGTGGGTGGTTATATCATGGTTTTATTTAAAACATATTGAAGGACAAGTTTTAAATTTTGTGAAGAAACATTCTGAAGACCCTTGTAAAGAAACCTTTTGAATTTTTTTTTTTTTTAACGTTTATTTATTTTTGAGAGAGACAGACAGAGCTTGAGTGGGGGAGGGACAGAGGAGAGGGAGACACAGAATCTGAAGCAGGCTGCATGCTCTAGGCTCTGAGCTGTCAGCACAGAGCCCGACGCGGGGCTTGAACCCACGGACCGTGAGATCATGACCTGGGCCGAAGTCGGATGCCCAACCGACTGAGCCACCCAGGCGCCCCAAGGAACATTTTGTTTAGGATGGCAGGCATATGAATGAACAGAAATACTTCATAACTATCGTCTGTTCAAATTGTCATTTTGTTAAGTATTATATCAGCCACATTATTTGAAGTTTTTGTTTACAAATTGTAATTTATTTTTTTAATAACATTTACATTTTTTAAAAAAATGTTTATTTTTGAGAGAGAGAGAGAGACAGAGCATGAGCAGGGGAGGGGAAGAGAGAGAGGGAGACACAGAATTCGAAGCAGGCTCCAGGCTCTGAGCTGTCAGCAAAGAGCCGACACAGGGCTCAAACCCAGGAGCTGTGAAATCATGACCTGAGCTGAAGTCGGATGCTTAATTGACTGAGCCACTCAGGCGCCCCTACACACAGCAATTTCATGTTAAACATAATTTAAAATTTTTTCAAGTTAATCATAAAGTTAATGTTGCTTAATTTTTCTTTTGAGGTCAGATTGGTGACATTGGTTCATCACATGGGTGGAATTATTCGAAAAGACTTTAATTCAAAAGTTACACATTTGGTGGCAAATTGTACACAAGGAGAAAAATTCAGGGTATGTAAACTTGGGTGTATTTCAATATAGCATTTGGGGGGGTGGATTTAAGCCTATCTGTTTCTCCCATTATTTATTGAGGATCAGAAATTCAATTTTTGCTACATATGCATTTAGTAAAAATTTTAAATTGTAGGAGTGTGGTCCTTTCGATTTTAAGGAAGCAATGGAACCTGAGTTAGGTCTTGAAATAAGTAGGATTTGTGAATGAGTAGGATTGTGGAGGTTGGTAGATGGGTAACATTTCCGGCAAAGGTTGGTTGGTGAATGAGCATTGGTGAATGAGAGTTGGGAAGTGTTGAGCAGATATTTCACTCTTGTCTAAATGGTCTTAATAAGAACAGAGCTATATTCTTATAAAATAGTTCTAAGATTTAACTAGTGACAACTATAAAAGAACGAGAGAAGTTACTTCTATTAGAATTAAAATCTTTAAGTTTACATTTGAATATCTTAGGGAGAGTTTATCACGTTCCCACCCTCCATCAGTGTATTTGTGTAACAAACGGTAATTTTGGGGTAATAACGAATTCTTGGGAGGTATACTTTTCAATTCATATCTCAGTTTTTAGTGACTTAATTAGATATTTTCCTCTGTTGTGTTGTCTTGGGGGTCAGTACTTCCAAAAGGAGGAAACCCAGAGAAAGGAAACACAGAGAAAGGAGAAATAGAAATGTAGTAAAATAAACTTGACTTCAGAGTTGTATTTATTTAAAATAAGGAAATGGTTTAGACAGCATGGAACTTGTTCTAAATTATTTTAACCTAAGTTGTACAATTGAAAGACAATTTTTTGTTGATTTTTATTTATATTTTGTCATAAAGTAGATGAATAATCTAAAGCTCTAAAAAAAGTATGTATAAAATTGCTTAGAACTTCCATCAATGCAGTTATTTAGGGTGAAAATTTATCATAATTAATGCTCTATATTTTTAGATTGCTGTGAGTCTGGGCACTCCAATTATGAAGCCAGAATGGATTTATAAAGCTTGGGAAAGGCGGAATGAACAGTAAGTATTTAGAAATTCGGTAGTTTATTGTTAGAATTAAATATATTATTAAGGTAAACCTATGTGCCTCAAACCCTAAATTCATAGCTAGTATAGACAAAATGAATTCAGTCTTTGGGTGGCCTAAGGAATAAAGTCTAGGAGGAACATAGTTATAAAAAAATTATAAAAAATTGAAAGACATCTGTGGTACCTTTTGACTTTACCTTGTGAAATAATTGTGATTATCATTAGCATTCTTTTTTTTTTTTTTTTTTTTTTTTTTTTTTTTAATTTTTTATTTTTCAACGTTTTTAATTTTATTTTTGGGACAGAGAGAGAGCATGAATGGGGGAGGGGCAGAGAGAGAGGGAGACACAGAATCAGAAACAGGCTCCAGGCTCTAAGCCATCAGCCCAGAGCCTGACGCGGGGCTCGAACTCACGGACCGCGAGATCGTGACCTGGCTGAAGTCGGACGCTTAACCGACTGCGCCACCCAGGTGCCCCAGCATTCTTTTTTTTCAATTTTTTTTTTAATGTTTTTTTATTTATTTTTGAGACAGAGAGATAGAGCATGAGCAGGGGGGGCAGAGAGAGAGGGAGACACAGAATCTGAAGCAGGCTCCGGGCTCTGAGATGTCAGCACAAAGCCTGACACGGGGCTCGAACTCACGGACTGTGAGATCATGACCTGAAGTGGAGTCGGATGATTAACTGACTGAGCCACCCAGGCACCCTGATTATCATTAGCATTCTTTTTTTCCCCCCAAGATGTTATTTAAATTCAAGTTAGTTAACATATAGTGTATTATTGGTTTTAGGAGTAGAATTTAGTTATTCATCACTTACGAGTATATAAAACCCAGTGCTCATCACGACAAGTGCCCTACTTAATGCCCAATATCGATTTAGTCCATCCCTGGACCCATCGCCCCTCCAGTAACCCTTTCTGTAGTTAAGAGTCTCTTATGGTTTGCCTCTGTTTTTATCTTATTTTATTTTTCCTTCCCTTCCCCTATGTTCATCTGTTATGTTTCTTAAATTCCACATATGAGTGAAATCATATGGTATTTGTCTTTCTGTGACTGACTTATTTCACTTAGCATAATACACTCTAGTTCCATCCACGTTGTTGCAAATGGCAAGATTTCATTCTTTTTCATGGGTAATATTCCATTTGACACTACATCTTTATCCATTCATCAGTTGATGGACATATGGGCTCTTTCCATAATTTGTCTATTGTTGACAGTGTTGCTATATGTTTACATTGGGGTGAATGTGCCCCTTCAAATCAGTTTTTTTGTATCCTTTGGATAAATACCTAGTAGTGCAATTCCTGGGTTGTAGTGTAGTTCTATCTTTAACTTTCTGAGGAAACTCCACACCCATTTTCCACAGTGGCTACACCAGTTTGGATTCCCATCAACAGCTTACTAAGAAAGTTCGTCTTTCTCTGCATTTTTGCCAACATCTGTTGTTTCCTGAGTTGTTAATTTTAGCCATTCTGACAGGTATGAGGTGGTATCTCATTGTGGTTTTGATTTGTATTTCCTTGATGATGAGTGTATCTGTTAGCCATGTCTTTGGAGAAGTGCCTATTCATGTCTTTTGCCCATTTCTTAACTGGAGTATTTATTTTTTGTGTGTTGAGTTTGACCAATTTTTTAAAATTTTTTAGTGTTTATTTTGAAGAGAGAGAGTGCGAGTGGGGGAAGGGGAGAGAGAGAGAGAGAGAGACAGAGAATATGAAGCAGGCTCCAGGCTCTGAAACTGTCAGCATAGAGCTGGACATGGGGCTCGAACCCATGAACTGTGAGATCATGACTTGAGCTGAAGTTGGACGCTTAACCGACTAAGCCACCCAGGCGCCCTGATAAATTCTTTTTAGAGTTTGGATTCTAGCCCTTTATCAGATCTGTCATTTGTAAATATCTTCTCCCATTCTATAGATGGCCTTTTAGTTTTGTTGATTGTTCCCTTTGCCGTGCAGCTTTCTATGTTGATAAAGTCCTAATAATTCATTTTTGCTTTTGTTTCTCTTGATAATAGTTTCATGCGTCTGGGTATTTAGATCATGTTATGTTTTTTATGTTTATCTGGTAACATTCTAAGTGGTGATTGCACTTCATAATCATGTTAAGCTCTCTGACCTCGTAATTCCTTGCTATTCTACTTCATCATTATTTAATATTTCATGAAACCATAGTAAACCCCTGGAACACAGAAAATTTCATGTCCAAAGCAGTGAGTTGAATCTTGTAAAGACTACTCGTGATCAAATTTTGTCAGAAGTTACTCTGAGATGACTGAGAACACATCAATTTGTTTGTTTTTTTTTTTTTAAACTGATGTTTTTATGAACATTTCAGGACCACATGTAAAATATTTTTGACATATGGATTACACTAAAACTTTAAGAATTATTATAGATTTATAAATTAACATTTAAGTTAAGCTGGTTTTAGAAAGGTATATTTTGTTTTTAGGGATTTCTGTGCATCAGTTGATGACTTCAGAAATGAATTTAAAGTTCCTCCATTTCAAGATTGCATTTTAAGTTTCCTGGGATTTTCAGACGAAGAAAAAACCAATATGGAAGAAATGACTGAGATGCAAGGTAGAATTTAGTATAATTTAAAAGTTATATTTTTGTATTTTCTTCCCCACTCTTGCTTAATTCCCTCCTGGTGAATATGCCTCTCTAAAAATTCAGGTTTGGAGATAAATAGTTAAGCTTATTTATGCTTGTATGCATTTCTTTTTAGGAGGTAACTGTTTACCTGTTGGAGATGAAAGATGCACTCACCTTATAGTTGAAGAGAATATAGTAAAAGAACTTCCATTTGAACCTTCAAAGAAACTTTATGTTGTCAAGCAGGAGGCAAGTAATTGTAGAATAATTATAATAAATATAATAATAAAACTCTATAGTTTTATTTTTTAATAGACTTTTATTTTAATTTTGTTATTTTAAGTAGGCTTCACATCAGTGTGGGGTTTGAACTCAGGACCCTGAGATTAAGAGTTGCATGCTCAACAACTGAGCCAGCTAGGTGCCCTAAGATGGGTTTTTGAAAGATACTACTAATAGTTTCTCTTTTCTTTTCCTTTTTTGTTTTTTAACGTTTATTTAGTTTTGAGAGATAGGCAGAGTGCAAGAGGGGGAGAGGTTGACAGAGGGAAGCACACAATCTGAAGGAGCCTCCATGCTTGGAGCTGCCAGCATAGAGCCTGATGCAGGTTTGAAACCCACGACCTGTGAGATCATGACCTGAGCGGAAGTCAGTCGCTTAATCCACTGAGCCACCCAGGAGCCCCTTCTTCTTCGTCGTCTCCTCCGTCTCCTCCGTCTCCTCCTCCGTCTCCTCCGTCTCCTCCTCCGTCTCCTCCGTCTCCTCCGTCTCCTCCTCCGTCTCCTCCTCCGTCTCCTCCTCCGTCTCCTCCGTCTCCTCCGTCTCCTCCGTCTCCTCCGTCTCCTCCGTCTCCTCCTCCGTCTCCTCCTCCTCCGTCGTCTTCGTTGTTGTCTTTGCCTTCTTCGCCTTCTTTGCCTTCTTCGCCTTCTTCGTCTCCTCCTCCTCCTCCCCCTCCCCCTCCTCCTCCTCCTCCCCCTCCCCCTCCCCCTCCCCCTCCCCTTCCCCTCCCCCCCTCCCCTCCCCCCTTCTCCTCCATTTTATTTATTTTTGAGAGAGAGACAGACAGACTGAGTACTAGCAGGGGAGGGGCAGAGAGAGAGGGAGATACAGAATCCAAAGCAGGCTCCAGGCTCCAAGCTTGTCAGCACAGAGCATGATGCGGGGCTCAAATTCATGGACTGCAAGATTGTGACCTGAGTTGAAGTCAGATGCTTAACTGACTGAGCCACCCAGGCTCCCCTCTTTTTTTTTTTTTTTTTTTAATGTTTATATACTCATTTGTTTTGAGAGAGTGAGAGAGCTCAAGCACGGGGGGAGAGAGAGAGAGAGAGAGGATTGCAAGCAGCCTCTGCACTGTTGGTGTGGAATCTGACGTGGGGCTCAATTTCACAAACTGTGAGATTATGACCTGAGCTGAAATCAAGAGCTGGATGCTTAACCCACTCAGCCACTCAGGTGCCTCACCTAATAGCTTTTCTGAGAAGGTAAAATCTTAATTAAAATTTTTTTTTTTTTTGTCTCTCACCTAGTGGTTCTGGGGAAGCATTCAAATGGATGCCCGAGCTGGAGAAACTATGTATTTATATGAAAAGGTATGCTTTTTTTGTCCCTTAGTAATTTGCTCTGTGAATTTGGTGATATAAAGATAACACTTCTGTCTGAAAAGAGCATATAATTGGCATACCAGTCATCTTTTATGTCATGTTTAGGAGTTTCAGAATAATTGGATAATTGGATATTGAGTAATAGGCTGTGTAGCTTTAAGTAAAACTTCAATGCAGTAGATATTTTAATCTAATCTATGTCATTCTGTGCTACTTCTTAGTGATACCATTATGAACAATAACAATCCTATCTTTAGAAACTTAGAATCTTAAGGAAAAGATGGATATACAAACAGTTACAGTGCAGAATATGTACTATAGTTGAGTAATTATTTTAACCTCACTCTGAGAGACTCAGGAGGGACTGAAAAGAGCAAGTGAGTGTTTAGTCAACTTACTAAGTTAAACTTGTACAGACATTCAGGTTAGATAGCAGGTGGGAGATGGTGTTAAGCTTGAAAAAGCAAGTAGTTTAGTTTACTATGGCTTTAGAAAACTGTGGGAAAGGCCAAAAAATATAGCTTATGATGTAGGCAGAATCAAGGAGTTTATAATATGTTAAAGAATTTGGGAAGTATTGGGAGCCATTGAATAATATTAAGGATTGGGAACTGGTGAAGAATATACTAGGTAAGGAGTATTGGGAGCCATTGAAGAATATTAAGGGGAGAGATGTCATTAAAAAAATGACTCTGATAGCAGATTGTAAGCAAGGAAAATGCAGCCTTCGTCCTAGATTGGTGAAAAGTGGTATCATTCACCAAAACATGAAGGGAAGATTTTCTTTATTTGGAGATTTAATTTGAATGGAATATTGAAGACAAGGTACAGATTTATTATGTTTCTATAAAATCTAAATAGGTACTATATTGTCTTCTGACTCTTTTGTTCTCAAGGTTTTTAACGTAAAGTTTAAAATCTGTGCTTAAAATATCAAGAGAGAGCTTTTAAAGTCAAGTGTTATTTGGCAAATATTGGAGAGCAATGTGTCCAGGCACTGTGCTAAATGCTAAGGATACAGTGAAAAAAATATGAATGGTCCCTGCCCTCCAGAGTTTATGGCCTAACAGGGGACTAGACAGTAAACAAGCTTACAGATGAATACGTAATGGTGATAGAGCTATGAAGAAACAGAATGAGGTGCTTGGGGTTAGGCAATTACAGTGGTCCCTTGACTATTATGTTTTATGAATCTTCTGAATTACCTGGCAGAGTGTATAGTTGTAAAATCATTGTGCAAAATCCAGGTTTTGTCAAACTTGTAAATACATTTTTCGTCTGTTCCTGTCTCAGTATAGAACCAAGGAAGTAAAATAGAGCTTTTGTGCTTTTGATTGCAGGCTAATACTCCTGAGCTCAAGAAATCAGTGTCACTGCTTTCTCTAAATACCCCAAACAGCAATCGCAAAAGACGTCGTTTAAAAGAGACACTTGCTCAGCTTTCGAGAGAGACAGACATGTCACCTTTTCCTCCCCGTAAGCGCCCGTCAGCTGAACATTCGCTTTCTATAGGGTCACTCCTAGATATCTCCAACACACCAGAGTCTAGCATTAACTATGGAGGTAATTCACATTTTAAAAAATTGATGATTACAGTTTAGCAGAATGGAATAATTATTAGAGTATAGGTAAATCACTACTACAGTGAACATGAAAGGTTCTACCTTTTATTGCTGTTGTTCTTGCTGAGGAGAAAAGGCACATAAAAATGCTTCCATGTAATGATTGCTTACTATATGCTAAGTGCTTTCTATATTTTATTTGTATATTACTGTAGAAAATGATAGAGCTGTTCAAAGAGCAAATTCTTAACTAGCAAAAAAAAGATCACAGAAGGTGTCACATGAATTATGGAGAAAATAGGTACAATTAAATCACTGTAAGGTAAGTTCAGTTTGTCTCAAATGATAGAAGAAAGCTAGCCCTATAATTAACTCTTCTCTCTTGGTCATCAGTTTTTCTCTCTATTTTTGGTTTTCAATCTGCACATAAATATGTTGTGTTTTTTACACTTAAGAAGCAATCAAAGCCTTCCCTTAACCCCATGACTCTATTTACTATCTCATTTCTCTCTTTCCTTTTATAGGAGTACTCTTCAAAGAATTACCTTGATCTATTGTGTCACTTCCTTGCCTTTCATTGTCTTTTTAACCCATTCCAATTGAACTTAAGTCCCTACTGCATGAAATTGCTCTTACTGAGGAGACTGACCTTTTTTATGCAGTCAGCAACATTGAACACGTGAACAGCTATTTCTTCCCAGAGATAGTTTTCTCTTAGATTTTGTACGTCATTTCTTGTTCTCTTTTGCCTAACTTCTCCACCTCTAACTATTGAATGTTATTTCTGAGTCATTTCTTCTCTATTGTATTCTTCCTAAATGGTCTCATTTTTAATTCCATGGCTTTAGAAACATTCATATGCTCTTGACTCCCTAATTTGTCATCTTCTCTGTCCAACTGACTTCTTAATACCTATTCCTACTTGTCCATGCCTAATACACTTCTTAAACTTAATCAAATTAGAACTCTTGGTTTTGATTTTCTCTACCACTCTTAACTCTATTCCTTTGCCACCCTTCCTTTATCAGCCTTTTCTATAAAATGGATCTCTCTTAGACAATTATTTTGGTCTCCTAAATGGTCTCTCTCTATTCATTTTTGCCTTTTTATTTATTATTCATTATTATTATTATTTTGTTAATGTTTATTTTTGAGGGGGGGAGGAAGGGAGGGACAAAGCATGAGTGGGGGAGGGGCAGAGAGAGAGAGGGCAATACAGAATCTGAAGCAGGCTCCAGTCTCTGAGCTGTCAGCACAGAGCCTGACATGGGACTCGAACTCATGAACCACAAGATCGTGACCTGAGCCAAAGTCGGACATTTAACCAACTGGGCCACCCAGGTGCCCCCTTTCCTTTTTTCTTTCTTTCTTTCTTTCTTTCTTTCTTTCTTTCTTTCTTTCTTTCTAATTTTAAGTTTATTTATTTATTTGTTTTGAGAGAGACAGAGTCAGCACAGGTAGGGGAGGGACAGAGAGGGAGACAGAGAATCCCAAGCAGGCTCCACACCATCAGCATGGAGCCCGACATGGGGCTCGAACCCACAAAACTGTGAGATCATGACCTGAGCCACAATCAAAAGTTGGACACTTGACCAACTGAGCCACCTGGGTGCCCCTTCTTTTTTTTAAAGTTAGTTTATTTATCTAAGTAATCTCTACACCTATCCTGGGGATTAAACACACAACCCTGAGGTCAAGAGTTGTATGCTTTTCCGACTGAACCAGCCAGGCACCCCCAATTTTGCCTTTCTGCATGCAGCACTTAGGTTTCTAAAATACATATGCCACTTCTCTGCTAGAAGTCATACAGTGGCTTTTTATTACCGTAGCTTCCAAGTTCCTATGTGATCCTTCCTCACTTACCTCCAACCTCATAGGATACCCTGCTCTCCTGTAATATTTTAAGTTTCCGTCATACTATCTTTGTTATTCTTCAGATATTCCCACTACATTCATACCTCAGGAACTTTATACTTGCCCTCTTTGCTTTAAAGAAATCTTGTTGGGTTTTCTACAAAGTTACATCCCTGTTTGAGTACTTCTCACCAACCCATTATGTGGTTGTTGTCTTTAGTAGTAGTTTTTACTGTTAGAAACTATATTTTTTGTTTATTTTATTTGCCTCACCAGAATGTAAGCTTTAAGAAAACAAGAACAGTGCCTCACTAAATATTCATGGAAGGAATTGAGTGTCAATTTAGGGTAGGCCCAGAAAACCAAGGTGGAGTTGAGAAGTAAGATGAGTAAGAATACAGATAACAGTATACAAATTCGTTTTTTAGGAATAGTGAAGAGATTAGTTGACTTGTAGTATGGAGGAGTAATAGTTAAATTAGAAAGGTTAGTTGGGGCCTAATATTAGAGGACTTTAAAATCAGACTGGCAGGTCTGAACTGCATATTGTCATTAACGAGGAACTTAAGCTATTGAGCAGTAGAGTCATTGGTTGAGTAGGTAATTTGTAGTGAATTATTCTGAAAAATGATTCAAAGGAAGACAGTTTAGAGATGGCCAGACCATGAAGTAATCTATAGTGGCTTGGGCCACAAGGTGATAAGGTCCTGAGTCAGGGTTACTGATGGTTGGAAAGAAAAGTGGAGATATTGATGGAATGGAGTGACAGGAAGAGAATAAGGGATGATGGCAAAGTATTAAAATAGGAGAAATGTTACCTTAGCAAAAACAGGAAGTCTATATTTTGGAGGAAGATAGTGCAGTTTTAGAGAATATCCAGGTAAAATTGAGGTACAAATGTCCAGTGGGTATTTGGAAAAATTGAACTTGGTGCTTGGGTAGAGGATTATGATTAGATACATATGTCAGAATTTACTGGTTCCATAATCATGATGGACATACTGGGCATGGGATGGTAAGAGCTGATCATATACGGCTGAAGCTTGAATATGCAGTTGAAGGAACAGGAGAAGAAAATGAACCACTAAAAAAACCCAGACATGACAGTTGTACTAATATATTAGGTACTCTGTATAGGAGAATGCCCAGTTTGTAGATCACTGCCTACACACAATAATTAAATTAGATCAATGTATGTCAGTTTCTTCCTCCTGAAATATGTAATGGCAGAAGCTCTTGGATCTGTTGAGAGCAGCCTGAAATAACATATGGCAAGTGGGAGAATCTTTGAAGTCTACTAGCTTTAAAAAACATTCAAAGTTCCATAGTACACACCATTGTATTAATAATATTTAAAATTATCATTGAGTAAAGTTAATATACTGGGACTATATTGTTTTTTTCCATGTCATTCTATTGTATGTTATACATTAGTTTTCTTATTGAAAAACTTGCTATTAGGAGATTCTGTACATAATGTTAAAGTATTTTAATCATAACTGATAGTAAGAAAGTGTATATAAAGCTTTTATGAAGTATCATGTTTTTTGAAATATGTATAAAAAATACTAATGTGTCCTCCCATTTTGTGTTGGACTAGGTGTTTTCATATTATGTTAAGAACTAATGAAGAATTTGCAGTGATGTTGGGTTTTTTGAGGAAGGCTTCCTGCATATATATGTGATAAGTTTTCTGTTACTGTATAATCATAACAACCTCTTTATCTTTTAACTTAAATATTTTTATGGAGTTTTAAATTTTATTTTATTTGAGCTTTTTATTTTGAAATATTTTAGATTGCAAAAAGCTACAAAAATAGTACAAAGATTCTAGTACTCTACTCAGATTTCTTTCCCAAATGGAAATATTCTGCCATGATTGTGTTAGCATTCATTCATTCATTCTCTCTCTCTTTCTATATACACACATATTTTTTATGTCTGCACCGTTTGAGATTAAGTTGCAGATACGATGACCCTTTATTTCTAAATACTTAAATGTGTATTTCCTAAAATAGACATTTCTTGTACCACTATAATACACGTATTGTAATTAGGAAATTGACGTTAATACTATGTATGACCTACTCTTAATTTTTATTAGTTGTTCCACTCCTATCCTTTTTAGGAAAAGAATAAAGTTCCTTTTTTTTTTCCCTGGTCTAAGACTCAATCCAGGATCATAGAGAAAGTTGTTATCTCTCTCTAGTCTCTTCTAATCTGGAATAGTTCCTCAACTTTCTCTGTTTTTAATGACTTCAACGTTTTTGAAGAGTACAGGCCATTATTTAGTATAATGACAGGCCAAATCTGTCAATTTGGAGTCATTGATACTTTGGACCATTATTTTTTTCTGGCTTTATCCTGTAAAGAAATTTTACTTTAATGAAAATCTAAATGGGTATATTTCTAAGAGTGGATATCTTTACCCCTTTTTTTGTTGTTAAATCTGCACAGTATCTGGTACTTGTATCTGGTTTTCATTAAATCTTTCTTCCTTTTTACCTTTTAGAAACACCAAAATCTTGTACTAAGTCTTCTAAAAATTCCACTCCGGTTCCTTCAAAGCAGTCAGCCAGGTGGCAAGTTGCAAAAGAGCTTTATCAGACTGAAAGTAATTATGTAAATATATTGGCCACAATTATTCAGGTAAGAGTTTGGTGCAAAATGATCCCTGTTCCAGTGTTCATAACTAAAAAATCTGAGAAGTGTTATTTCTTGCAAGCAAATTATATAAGCATAGAATTTGAACATAGATACTAAAAATGAAAATGTATGATGAAAATCTGCTATTAGGGAAATACCATAACTGTAATAGTAGCTTTTATTCATATAGAAATAGCACCATTTTTTATAGTGACTTTAAAAAGAGAAGGATCCTCAGTAGATAATCTTGGAGAGAACTAACTTTTATTCAATGCAGAACTTTGCATGTTCGCTGTCAGGATACTGCATTTATATTCATACGCAGATGTGGTAGATAACTTTTTCTGAAAGTGTGCATTCTAGGAGTCATACTGTATATATGTGAAAAGCAATAGCAATGAAGCATAACAATATGAATGTAATTTTTTTTTCAGTAATCCTTTCATGTGTCAAGTTTATTTTTTTTCTTTTTTAATTTTTTTAATGTTTAGTTATTTTTGAGAGACAGAGCACAAGCGGGGGGTTGGGAGGCAGAGAGTGAGGGAGACACAGAAACCGAAGCAGGCTCCAGGCTCTGAGCTGTCAGCACAGAGCCTGACGCAGGGCTCGAACTACTGAGCCTTGAGATCATGCCCTGAGCTGAAGTCAAACACTTAACGGGCTGAGCCACCCAGGCCCCCCTCATGTGTCAAGTTTCTTAAAGTATGTAGTGGTTAGTCATAAATATTAATTCCTTGCTTATCATTAAAATGTACTATGAAGTTATTGCTGAAGAAGAACAATTCTAATGGATCCTTCTAGGGTGAGACTGAAGATGATATTAAAGAAAAAACTGAAATTCAAGGTTCTGAAATACAATAATAGGATATTATTTTGGCATCTGCAGAAAGAGGTAATAGATTTGTTTTAGGTAATGAAGGAGATTGTCAGAAAAATAAAGTTGATACCATCATGCTTGTCTCTGAATAGAAAAATATAGGGAGCTTCTGATTGGGGTTAATTTTTAACTGACCTCTATTTGAATTCTTAATATAACTCATTAGGGTTCAATATAATAGCCTTTAGTTGCTTGTACCACTGATAAAATGCATGGATAAGAAATGGAAAGACTTCTTTCTTGCTATTCATGGAGAGGTTATTCTTCACAGTTAATTTGTTTAGCAGCAATCAAGGGTTTATGAGGCCCTTTGCTGTATTATACTTTACTTGTTTTAAGTCAGCTGTGCTCTTCTTCCTCAAGGGAAATCATTCTGGATGAGTTTCTTGTTGAAGTTTTTATAGTCAGCCAAAATGTAGTCGAGTAGCAGAAAATCCCGTTGGCATACACTGTTCATGTACTTTGGTAGCATTTATTACCCAGAAATGTAAATCCTTTCAGACCATGGTAAATGCACTGGAGTTTCAGAATTCTAATTTGCATATCAATTAACTTTGCTAAAATGCCTTAAAAAGGCCCTTAGAATTATTAGACTTACATCATTTCATACCACTATGCTTACTATAAACTCACCTAAGATTTTATTTAAAAGATTGTGATCTAAATTCATAATAATGTTCTCTTCAGTCTTTATTTTAGGACTGGTGTTTTCCTTCCTTTTTTTTGAAATTGGATTTGGAATAATTTAGCCCCAGAAGCTTCTTTATGTATTTCATATAATACTTGGGTGCCTATTAATATAAATTAGTTTCCCAAGTGTCAAAGAAGATTGCTGTTTTAAAGGAGCTTACATTGGAAGAGGAGATAAAACATACATACCTAATTATAATACTGAGTAAAAGGGTATGAACATCATGAGGGAGGTTTAGTTAAGGTATTTGGAGATTTGTGAGGTGGGAGTTTTACTTTTATGAGCTTAGGGAAGGTGTTGGGTTGGAAGTTTGGTGGGTTGAACATTGGAAAAAGTATCATAAAGAAGATAAAAATTGAAGTGAATTTTGAAGTAGGAGTATGATTAGTACATGTAAAAAATATGGGTAGGGAGTGTATTTGAGATTGTGCAAATAATATAGACAATTGAAGATGTATACAACATTCAAGGTATAATGACTAGTCTAGGGGATTAGCGTTTAGGGTGATTTAAGGGAACTAAGGTGCAAGGGGTAGGGTGTGGATACAGTGAGAGCTGAGGTCAGGCTGTCTATGCCAGACTAGAGAAGGCCTTTGTATAGTGTTATATGTAATATAGAGAAGAATTTTTGATGGGAAGGGGAAGATGGTATCTGACTTGCATTTTTGGAAGATAACTTGTTTCACTTAGGTACTGAAGAGGGGAAATTATGGAGACAAGACTAATTTGGAGGTTATTTCAGCAGTCTTGGTTAGAGATTTTGAGGACTTGGACTTCTTTCAGTGAAAATGAAAATAGGACAAATTTGAGAAATGTTGGAAAGGTAGAATCAGAAGTGTTTGGCTATCTAATTTTTTATGGAGGCTTAAAGCAAGTACGGAGAACCGTTTTGTATAGTTTAACATGTCTTAAGACTACTGGGAGGTTTTAAAGTAAAAAGTAAAATTTTAAAAAGTCAAATAACTAAAGTAAAAGTAGTAATGTATTGTTGGGTTCTTAACATACGTGGAAATAAAAAGAATGACAATAACACAAAGGCCAGGAGGAGCAGAAGTAAAAAAATAATAATAATAATAAATAAAATAAAAGAGAGTAGTAAAGAACTACATGAAAATTATGGGGGCATCTGGCTGACTCAGTCGGTAGAGCATGTGACTTCTGGTCTCAGGGTTGTGAGTTCGACCCCCATGTTGGATGTAGAGGTTACTTAAAAATAAAATCTTTAAAAAAAAAACCAAAACACTTAAACGAAGATTATGAATTGTTACTGGTTTTAAGAATTACATTTCTATAAGTTTAGTCACCCAAAATACTTATATACATAAAAACATATTAAATAAATATATTTTTCCAGGCCTTCCATTTCTGCAATTATGAACCCTACCCACTAGAAACAATAAAAATACTGAAATCAGAAAAAAAAAAAAAATCAAAAAACAAAAGCCTTTATTATTCTAAATACATCAGTAAGGTGATAATAAAGTGAGGTATATTCATGGGGAGCCTGGGTGGCTCAGTTGGATGGGCAGTGGACTTCAGCTCAGGTCTTGACCTCGCCGTTGTGATTTTGAGCCCTGTGTAGGGCTCTGTGCTGACAGCTCAGAGCCTGGAGCCTGCTTTGGATTCTGTGTCTCCACTCTCCCTCTGCCCTTCCCCCACTTGTGCTCTGTTTCTCTCTGTCTCTCAAAAATAAATATTAAAAAAAATTTTTTTTTAAATGAAGTGAGGTATATTCAGAGGCCAAAATCTAAGTAGGGAGTTGTGTACTAAAACCAGCTTTTACCCCAAAGACCGCAAGGCCTCAGTGGACACAGAAAACCAACACAAAAACTAGTTTCCAACCTACTGTCAAACTTCCAGTAAAGTTAAAAATGTGTATAGCCGATGACCCAGAAATTCTAAATGTCAAAACATTTAGTATTTCTATTAAGCGTATGTCTGGAAATCACTGATTGCTTATTGCTTTCTTCCTTAGTAATTTGAAAGAAAAGTGCAAATTACTCTTGTATTATACTAGCAATTTCATGTTATTAGATTCTAACATAACATTTTATGATAATATATATACACACAGATGTATAAATAAATAGGATAAAATAGAAAATGTTATGAGAAAAAAGTTCTCAAATTTAGGGAGAGATTTCTTTTTTTAATTTTTTCTTTTCCATCAACTTCTCTCTTATCACTGTCAATATGTTTTTTTCTAAGTGTTTTTTTAATGTTTATATTTGAGAGAGAGAGAGAGAGAGGAAGGGAGTGTATGCGAGGGGGGGGAGGGGCAGAGAGAGAGGGAGACACAGAATCTGAAGTAGGCTCCAGGCTCTGAGGCGTGGGGCTCTAATTCATGGACCTCAAGATCATGACCTGAGCCGAAGTCAGACACTTAACCAATTGAACCATCTAGGCGCCCCTCACTGTCAATATGTTTGCTTTTTTCCCTATAACCTATCTAAACTAGTGGGTTTTTTTTAACCTTTTAGTTATTTCAAGTACCATTGGAAGAGGAAGGACAACGTGGTGGGCCTATCCTTGCGCCAGAAGAGATTAAGACTATTTTTGGTAGTATCCCTGATATCTTTGATGTGCACACTAAGATAAAGGTAAATTTGTGTATGTTAGGTTGGTAGTAATTCTTTTTGGATTGTGTTTATATGATGTTTTTTTAAGGTACTATTGATTGTCTAAATGAGTTTTATACCTAAAACTTCTTATTCTCTCATTTATTCCTTTGAATCATTTATGTCCCTTTGCTCCAGTGCCTTATTAATATTTGTTGTTGGTCTGTTTTTTAATTTTGATTAATCCTGAAGTAAGGAATTAAACCTTTTGAAGTTTTTTCTATAGAAATATGTGGTTGCTGGTGGTATTTTTCTTATTTTCCTACTGTTCCTCTCAAGTTGTTTGTTTTGCTTTGAGTTGTTTGAAAAACTGAAGCTGCAAGAGACTTAGAGACCATTTTGTTCATTTCTCTGTTTATAGTCAGGTAAATAAAAAAAAAAAAAACCAACACATAAGACAATGCTGTCCTCTTAATGATTTTTACTTTGATGAAGGGTCCATGATTTATAGGTACCAGTCTGTCATAGTAAAGTAATTTGGGGGCAGATTTAGCTGAACTTTTAAAAGTAGTTAAACTTTATTTTCTACTTGGTACTTGAGCAAAATTGATCAGTTTTCTCTTCAGAACAACCCATATGAATGGTTATTTCATATTCCAATAAAAAGATCAATCTATATTATAGAATGTTTCCAAACAAGTACATTATATTACTTTTGATTTTACTGTACATTATAAACAAAAGTATAAACGATCTATAAGTTAATAAAAATGCAATTTTAAATGCTTGCGTTTGTACTTTATCAAAATCCATGATCATATTTCACTTATTTCTAGATCTAAAGGGACTCTGAAGGAGTCTTTACTTTCATAAAAAGCTATTGAGTTTCAGCCTAGGTTAATCTTATTCTAGTTTGGTTTCTGGATATTCAAAAAGTGTTTTTGTTATATTTTTTCTTTTATAAGAAACACTGGCAGGCATAAAGGTAGAATGGGAAGGCAAGTAAGTTTTCATCTTGGTGTCCTAACACTAATTTGTGGATCAATTTGAATTTGTGTCACTCATTTAGTTCGTCTGGGTGTTAAAGTGCTCTTCTAATATAAAATGTTACATTTGTTATGTGTATAGGATCATAATCTCAATAGAGAAAATCATGTTCTCTGATTCACTGGGGCTTTGAAAATGATTGTTACTCTTTATAGTTTTCTCATGTGTAACATTCTTCAAGCTTCTTCTATAAAGTTGGATTGCTGATATTTAAACTATTAGTTGTTTTTTAGCTGATTTCAAGTTTGTCATACATTTAAAACTTTCAAAGCCTGTGTTCTTTTCTACCACGAAACCAATACATGTTGTCAAACATTTGTAAGATCAGGAGTAAAGGAAAGAGGAGTATAAAATACCCACAATCCTATCACCCAAAATTTTAAATTCTGTTGTATTTTCTTGTCTTTTTTTATACATAGAAGTTTTTTCCTTCTTTTAAATGTAGCCGGCCATCAAGTACTGGCACATGTAGCGAGCAGTATCAAGAAGTTGGTATTATTGTCTACATTTTACAGATGTGAAACTGCTACACACAGAAATTAAATAATTTTTCCCAAGTCAGTCATCTAATAAATGTTGGATCTAGGATTTAAATACTTGTTTGTCTAACTTCAGAGTCTGTTCTCTTAAATCCTAATGCTATCTTGCTTTTTGTTTTTGTTTTTGTTTTTGGAAATTGAGATCTAATTGACATATCATTGTATTAGTTTTATTATACAAATAATAGTTTGCTATGCATATATATTATGAAGAGATCACCATGATAAATTTAATTAACATCTATCACCACACATAATTACAAATTCTTTTTTCTTTTAAAGTTTATTTATTTATTTTTTGAGACAGAGACTGTGAGCAGGGAAGGGACAGAGAGAGAGGGAGAGAGAGAATCCCAAGCAGGCTCCGCACCATCAGCATAGAGTCCCATGTGGGGCTTGAACCCATGAAGTTGTGAGATCATGACCCGAGCCGAAACCAATAGCCAGATGCTTAACTGACTGAGCTACCCAGACACCCCACAAATTCTTTTTCCTTTGTGATGAGAACTTTTAAGATCTGCTCTGTTAGCAACTTTCAAATATGCAATACAGTATTGTTAACTATAGTCACCATGCTTAATATTACATTCCCCAGGACTGTGAGGGATGTCTCACAAACTGTGAGACCATAGCTGAGCTGAAATCAAGAGTCGGACGGACACTTAATCGATTGAGCCACCCAAGCACCCCGATTACATTGCTTTCTGATAGCAATGTTCTTATATAAATATACAGCCATCTTACAGTTTTTTTACACTTTTTTTTAAAGTAGGCATTATACCCAGTGTGGGGTTTAAACTCATAACCCTGAGATCAAGAGCCTCATACTCTATAGACTGAGCCAGCCAGGCGCCCCCAGTTTTTTATACTTAAAAGACGACTACTAGATTATATTGGCAGAGCTTTAAGTTTTTTCTCTTTTGTATCACAGTTTTCCAAATATCCTGTGTACTTTATATTAAATACATAGGTAAATAAAGTTAATAGTTCCTTACTCAGTATAACAGTCTGTTAAGGATTCTTTTTTTTTTTTTTTTTTTTTTTGAGATCTTATTTATTTTTAATTTCTTTTAGAGAGAGTGCATGTTTGGGAGAGGGATAGAGGGACATTGGGGGGGGGGGGGTGATGGCGAATCCCAAGCAGGTTGCATGCTTAGTGTGGAGCCCAACATGGGGCTTGATCCCACAACCCGGGGATCGTGACCTGAGTTGAAATCAAGAGGTGGGACATTCCACCAACTGAGCCACCCAGGCGCCCCTAAAGATTTTATTTTTAAGTAATTTCTATACCCAACATGGGTCTCAAACTTACAACCTGGGATCAAGAGTCGCATGCTCCCCTGACTCTGAGCCAGCCAGGTTCTCATAAGGATTCTTCTAAGTGCTATACAAGTGTTAACTAATTTAATCCTTTGAAGTAAGAATTATTACTATCCTCATTTTTCAGAATAGGAAATTAAGGCACTTCGAGGTTAAGTAACATGCCCAAGGGCACAGAACAAACCCTAGAGCCAGTATTTTTTTTTTTTTAATTTTTATTTAAATTCTAGTTAGTTAATACGTAATGCAATATTGGTTTCAGGAATAGAATTCAGTGATTCATCACTTACATCCCACACTCAGTGCTCATCACAAGTGCTCTCCTTAGTACCCATCTTCCATCTAGCCCATCCCACCACTTCCCTACGCCAACCCTCAGTTTGTTCCATGTCTCAAAGTTAGGGCCAGTATTTAAAACTAGCAAGTCAGTGTCAGAATCTACTATATTATATTGCCCAAAGGTTAGTTTTATTTATGAATTTTTTCTTTTCTTTTGTTGTAAATAACAACCTTTATGGAAAATAGCTTATTTCCAAAGCTGAAATAGTAAGAGGAGTGATGCTGTTTTACATTTTTTCTGTCTTGCTTAAGAGAAGACTGTTTTCTTATATCTGCTTCTGAATTCAGTCTGTCGTCGTATCACACATCACGTAACCTCTAGAAAAGTCTCTAGTATGCTTGTGACAGAATTAGAGTGGAAAAGTCATATGGAGCTTTAGTGTTGTAATGAAAATAGTTTTAATCTCATGAATTCCACTACAGAGATTTCCTGGGAAGCCTGTGGATGACACTTGGAGAACTTTTGGTTATAAGGGCTTATTGATTAATTTCTACTTTAAAGTCACTTTTAGAATTTCAATTAGGGAATGTCATTTCTTGGCATCTCATTTTACCATCTGATTTGTATTTTATTATCTTAGAATACTTTTTTCTTTTTTTTTAATTTTTATTTATTTATTTATTTTTTAACGTTTATTTATTTTTGAGACAGGGAGAGACAGAGCATGAATGGGGGAGGGTCAGAGAGAGGGAGACACAGAATCTGAAACAGGCTCCAGGCTCCGAGCTGTCAGCACAGAGCCTGACGCGGGGCTTGAACTCACGGACCGTGAGATCATGACCTGAGCTGAAGTCGGCCGCTTAACCGACTGAGCCACCCAGGTGCCCCCTTAGAATACTTTTAAATGTCTTTAAAATTTTTACAAATATTTAATATTTTAGGATTTTATAGGTCAGGAATTAGCAAACTATGGTTGATGGACCAAATCTAGTCAGATTAGGATTTTGGTAAAGTTTTGCTTGTTTTGCTAAAGAAAGTTTTATTGAAACACAGCCACATTCAATTGTTTCTGAATTGTCTGTGGCTGCTTCCACACTACATGGACAGAGTTGAGTACTTGTAACAGAAACCATATGGCCTGCAAGGCTTGAAATATTTACCTTCTGGCCCTTTAAGTAAAATTTGCTGACCTGTTAGAGATTACAGTTTCAGATGGGTGCTTTAGCAGCAAGATCAAAAGTAGTTTTCTACAATTAATAATGGCAATCAATTTTATAGTTAATAAGAAAAGATGTTGAACTGGCCTATCATTTTGGAAAGTTAGGCTGTCTTATTGACTTGACACTGTTTGTGTTTTCTTAATTATTTTTCAAAGGGTATTTTCCTCATAGTCAAAAAGTTAATTCCTTATTGAGGAGAAAGAGTGTGTTATTGTTTTGCACATCAAATTAATATACTTTGTAAGGTACTTCTTTCAAATGAATATTTCAAAAATATTGGAAAATGTTTAAGGGACTGTCAAATTCAAGCTTAAATGTTGTATTTTGTGCTCTTTCAGGATGATCTGGAAGACCTTATTGTTAATTGGGATGAGAGCAAAAGCATTGGTGACATCTTTCTTAAATATGTGAGTATTTAATTTCTTTTTTAGGTTTTCAGGTTAAAGCATCATCTCATTAAGTACTCTCAGGGAATGACAGTTACTTGTTTAAATGTGTGAGCTTTCAAAACTTTGACATAGTTGTGTTTAGAAAATATATCGGAAGTGTTCTTGTCTTCTGAAACATATTTGCTATATATAATTTAACACTTCTTGATACCCCAAGGTCATCGTTAGGAACACTAATTGTCCTACTGTGCCATAAAATTTTACTATATATCAAGTTATTTGTCCTTCATAAATGGTCACAGATTAATGATTTTGTGAAATTTTCTGTAATTGAGTTTTTAATTTTTTCTTTTCAGTTGATATCATTTTTTACTGTCTTTGTGTCTGCTCTGCATAAAAGCTTATAATGAACTGCTTTTCTTTGCTAGGGCAAAACCACATGGCTTAAGTTTATCAAATAAAGTAAACTCATTTTGAATGAGGTGCTGTGAATGGGATTTCTAAGTGTCTTTCAGTCTGTTTGAATACAATTTATAGGTTTCAGTGCCTTGGGTTCTGGCACACATACTTTTCTTTTCTGAGGCCTCCTCCTAACTTCCATTCTTACCATATAGTCTTACCTGTTTTTTTCTGGTTGGTTGAGAATTCCAAATATGCAAATTATTGTCACATATCTTTTTTTTCGGTCACATATCTTTTTGATACCTGTTAGTCTCCTCAATTAGCTGAGACATTTTTCCTTTTTTGTTGCAATTTTGAGTGCTATAATTGATATTTTTAATGTTTATTTTGAGAGAGGGAGCATGTGTGCCAGTGGGAGAGGGGCAGAGAGAGAGGGAGAGAGAGAGAATTCCAAGCAGGCTCCATGCTCAGCACTCAGCACAGAGCCTGTTGAGGGGTTCCATCTCCCAACCATCAGAGCATGACCTGAACTGAAATCAAGAGTTGGACGTTTAATCAACTGAGCCACCCAGGTGGCCCTATAATTAATCTTTTAAGTAGTGGTTTGGGGGCACCCAAGTGGCCCAGTTGGTTAAGCATCTGACTCTTGGTTTTGGCTTAGCTCATGATCTCACGGTTCATGAGTTTGAGCCCCACATTGGGCTCCATGCTGACGGAACCTGCTTGGGATTCTCTCTCTCCCTCTCTCCCTGCCCCTCCCCAACTCATGTACTCTTACTCTTTCTCTCTCAAAAATAAATAAATAAACTTTATTCTTTTAATTTTTAAAAAATATTTATTTATTTTTGAGAGAGAGACAGTGCAAGCAGGGGAGAGGCAGAGAGAGAGGGAAACACAGAATCTGAGTCAGGTTCCAGGCTCTGAGCTGTCACCACAGAGCCTGATGACCTGGGGCTCAAACTCACAGACTATGAGATCATGACCTGAGCCAAAGTTGGATGCTTAACCAACTGAGCCACTCAGGCATCCCTAAATAAATAAACTTTAAATGATGGTTTGGGTTTGTCAATAAATAATAGCATGTCATGTTCTGGGGTGCTTATTACTATATTCTGAACTTATAGAAGTTTTAAAACTTTGTCATGTTTATGTCAATACAATATGTATGAGTATACTTTGTTTCTTTCTGAGTCTTTGTTTGCAGTTTTAGGCTTTGTGTACCAGTTGATGCATTTTGTTTAGCAATTAACTCGCTAATGAGAAATGTGTAAAATTTCTGTATTTAACTTGACAAGCTTATTATAAATTTTTCTTTTGTATGCAGTATGTCAGATTGTGACTATTGATTATTTGGTTTTAAATTTCGTTATCTAAGGATAATATCCATAACAAATTAATATTTTTTTCTTCTTCTTCTCCCTAGTCAAAAGATTTGGTAAAAACCTATCCTCCCTTTGTAAACTTCTTTGAAATGAGCAAGGAAACAATTATTAAATGTGAAAAACAGAAGCCAAGATTTCATGCTTTTCTCAAGGTAATGTGCATTTCTTTCCAATAAAAATCTGAGAATAATTTCTAAAGGAGTTCATTTAAATTATACATTTAGTAAAAATCTATCCATGTAAAAACCTCTTAGTGTGTAACCTATTAACTTTAGCCATATTTGAGAGTGGCAGTGATAGTAAAGCTTCAGAAAAATTTTATCTGTTTATTTATTCAATGTTTATTTATTTTTGAGAGTGAGAGAGCATGCATGCAAGCAGGGGAGGGGCAGAGAGAGAGAGGGAGACACAGAATCTGAATCAGGCGCCAGGCTTTGAGCTGTCAGCACAGAGCCGGATGTGGGGCTCGAACTCACAGACCATGAGATCATGACCTGAGCCGAAGTGGGGAAGTGGGATACTTAACCAACTGAGCCACCCAGGATCCACAAACTTCAGAAGGTTTAGATAGCAGGGGCCACGAGGGAACTGAGTGAATGAGAATGTTGTCTGTAGTTATTCATGTTTTTTAAAGTTATGCATGTTTTAGTTCTAAAACACGTAAAATTTTTCAGTGTGATTTGATTTTGCCTTTAAGAATTTTTTTTTTCTTTACCAGGGCTTTATTTTGTTTATTCAATGGTATCAGCATAATTAATACTTCACAACTATTTTTTTCTTGTGAATTGTGTAGACTCAAGAGAAACTTAAGATACAATAGATAGGAGTGTGCAGAGAAACTCATTTTGTGTTTAAGATGTCAATCCTTGAGTGGCCAGGAGGTCATTAAGGTCCTTGGAAGATTATTCAGTCATAGTAATCTTTAATAGCTGCCATCCCATCTCTTCTATTAATTCTTTTCAGGGCATTAGTGATAAGGTGTAGTCTAGTAAATGTAGGGCATTTAATCTTTGCAAAAAACCTTTTTTTTTTAAATTGTTTAATTGATTCCTTTCAGATAAACCAAGCGAAACCAGAATGTGGACGGCAAAGCCTTGTTGAACTTCTCATTCGACCAGTACAGAGGTTACCCAGTGTTGCGTTACTTTTAAATGGTACTTGTCTGATCTGTTTTCAGACTATTTTGGATGTTTTTTATGGAATTGTTTTATTCTAAAAATTTTGAAAGTCTTCTCATTTTCATAGTTTTCTTAGATTTCAGCACTAAAGTTTATATCTTATATAGAAAATACCTTTATGGATGGTCTTAATAATCACTGGTGCTACAATAATTCAGTCTCCTAAAATGCTTTATTTGTTACAGGATTAATTGACTATTATTTTGTTTTTTGTTTCTCTACTGAAAGTATTACATTTCACGTGTGTCACTTAATTCAGTTAATTTACATCCAGTTGAACAAAATTCAGCCACAGAATCACAAAACGAGAGATGATTCATATGTCTCCAGTTACATAATCCTTTTCTGAATCTTCATAAAGTTCTGTATACTTGCTCTAATGCAAGTACACAGAATCTGAATCAGGCGCCAGGCTTTGAGCTGTCAGCACAGAGCCGGATGTGGGGCTCGAACTCACAGACCATGAGATCATGACCTGAGCCGAAGTGGGGAAGTGGGATACTTAACCGACTGAGCCACCCAGGATCCACAAACTTTCTTAGATTGTGCAAAACACTCTTGAAGCATGCATCCATTTATTCTAGAGATTAAACTATACATATCAATGGAAGGGAGTTTTACAAGAGTTAATTTTCATGAATAAATTTTGCCTGTAGCAAAAGAAAAGCATATGTATATGACTTTACATTTAGTGAAGGTAGTGAATATTTTTAGGAAATTTTTTTTTTTTTTTTAATGTTTATTTATTTTTGAGACAGAGAGAGACAGAGCATGAACGAGGGAGGGTCAGCGAGAGGGAGACACAGAATCTGAAACAGGCTCCAGGCTCCAAGCTGTCAGCACAGAGCCCGACACGGGGCTCGAACTCACGGACTGTGAGATCATGACCTGAGCCGAAGTCGGCCGCTCAACCGACTGAGCCACCCAGACGCCCCGGAAATATTTTTTAAATTATGTATGAAAACTAAATTACGAACAGGAGTAAGTCTGTAATAAAGTATTTTGAGCCATAAATCTTAAGTATAGTAATACGGGTAACAGATAAGGAGGCTAATTTTGTGACTGTTTAATCTAGTTTTCTCTTTAAAATACTTTGGGAACTATATGAATTATAGTTGTAATTTTAAAAGTAAATCAGTTTTGTTTTTCTCCTAAGGCTATCTAATGTAGTTTAGAATTGTTAGTTTATAAGATGATTTCCCTAGTCTTTAAAAGCAATCCTGTTTTTTAGATTATAAGGAGAATACATGAACAAATAGTGTGACTTAACTTTACAAAGTAGTGTGATTTTTTTTTTTTTTTTTTTTTTTTGGATTATTTACTTACCTTCATTATTTTTTCATTAGGTACTTGTAGAAATCCACCAAATAGTTTCTAAGCCTTTCTTGTATCATTCCAACTTTAAAGATTAGATAGGAAAAAAAAAAAAAGATCGGGTGGGTATGGTATTATGGAACCATCAGATGGAATATGGCATAGGGAACTTAACCTGGGTAAGAAGAGTCCAAGTATAAGCATCTCATGAACCTCTAAGATAAAACCTGTGCTCTCAAGGTTACTGAATATTCTCTGTGATAGAGCCATGGGCCCCAACATGAAATATACCATATATGATAACTTCTCAGCTAATTGAGGATCATGCGTTTTCATTCAAGCACTATGGAGAGAGCTTGAGGAACCTAGGTGTGAGCAGTGTAAGAAAATCTGTAATATTCTAAACATTTAGTCAATACAATACAATTCTAAACATTTAGTTAGTGGAAACCTTAACAAACGTATAAGAGAGCTCTTAAGGGAACATTGTGTAAGACTTTTTTAAAAGTAAAGTTTAGATATTAGCTTTAAAAATGAACCTGCCTATATCAAAATGGACAGCATTCTAAAGTCTTTGATAAAAAACCACTGTATTTTTCTAATCACAGAAAAAAAAACATTTTTTCGTAACAGATCTTAAGAAGCATACAGCCGAAGAAAATCCTGACAAAAGCACTCTAGAAAAAGCTATTGGATCACTAAAGGAAGTAATGACGTAAGTGCATTATTTCAATTTCTTATTGTTGCCTAGATTAAAATGGAATTATAGAGCAATTAGAGTCATAAATGGAGAGAAGAATATCAAAGCAAATTTTTATGTAGTGATATCTAAATTATTTTTCTAATAGTGTAGTTACACATTAAAACGATGAGAGAGAAGTATTTTAAGAATACAGTCATTAATCAAAAACATCTAACAATGTTTTAGAAAGTAACAATGATTTAGAAATTTGGTAATGTTATAAATGCACTTCTAGACATTTTCTTTATATACCTCCAGTCATAGCTTGTTCTTGTCTTCATTTAAACTATCCAAATGTAACTCAGGAAGATGACTATGGTGAAATAAAAAGTAAACATTTATAATAATTCTTTCACTTTTACTTTTGACTTTTTATTTCTTATTTTGAATTTAATAGAATATAAATTGATGGTGTTTCTTGGAGATGTGTTAAAAGTGTAAAACTCCATGGAATTAATTGACTTGGGTACTTGATTGTTAAACTTAGGGTAATTACTCTAGGTCTAACTTGGAGACCTAGCTCTAATCAGAAATGATCTTTCTTGATTATTATAATCAGAAATGAATACTGTTGCTATTAATTGTTCTATGTCATGGAGGGCAAGGGGACTTCAACTCTTTGGACTTTACATTATCAACATGTTTAATAGATTTAGTTAAATGACTTCTGAGAGTCCCTGAGGTGCTTCTATATGTAACAGAGTTTCTTAAAATACTTGCTAAGGAGCTCTTATAGACTTTGCTAGTTCTAGAGAGAGGGCCCAGCAGTAGAATAATGCTCAAATTGGCGAATACTAGGTCTGTTGCTGCCAAAAGGGTTGTGCAATTTTTAAAATTATGTTTATATTTTACATGTTGATCAGCCAGTCTTCATGCTTCATGCTTTTGTTATTTTGATGTCAGGATAATAGTTTTTTCCCCACACTTCATGGTTTAAAATACTCTGCACATAATTTACCTTGATCCTTTCAACAAATTCTATGAAGTAGGCAGTCAGCACCTATTTTCACAAAAGAGAAAGCTGAAGGGGTTGGTATCTTATAGTATTTGTTATTTATGTATAATATGTTTTGTAAACAAAGATTGTAAAGTAACCTAAATAGGGAATAGTCTTTTGACCTGTTGTGTCCCTTAGAAGAGTATCAGTTGGCTGCTATAGGGATAATGAGCATACTGATAAGACAGGTGATTAAAGATTTACTTCTTTTTCAATATTACTTAAGTTTCTGAAACTTTAAGAATCATGTCTAATATATCCTTATCCTAATTTTTTTTTTAATGTTTGTTTATTTTTGAGAGAGACAGAGACAGAAAGCGAGTGGGTTAGGAGCAGAGAGAGAGGGAGACACTGAATCCGAAGCAGGCTCCAGGCTCTGAGCTGTCAGCACAGAGCCTGGGGCTCCAACTCACCAGCTGTGAGATCATGACCTGAGCTGAAGTCGGACGCTCAACCGACTGAGCCACCCAGGCACCCCTAATATATCCTTATCCTAAATGCCATGCTCTTAATAGGTTTTCAATAAATGTTGAATTATAGGAGCTGTTATTTTAAGGATGAATTGTGATGCTGACTTACAAACCTAATAGAGTTTGACCACATCTCTATCTCATTTCTTGAGATTTTTGAATATTTAGCCTAGGGATTAAATGCGTATTGTGGTTGGGGCGCCTGGGTGGCGCAGTCGGTTAAGCGTCCGACTTCAGCCAGGTCACGATCTCACGGTCCGTGAGTTCGAGCCCCGCGTCAGGCTCTGGGCTGATGGCTCAGAGCCTGGAGCCTGTTTCCGATTCTGTGTCTCCCTCTCTCTCTGTCCCTCCCCCGTTCATGCTCTGTCTCTCTCTGTCCCAAAAATAAATAAACGTTGAAAAAAAAAAAAAAAAAAAAATAAATGCGTATTGTGGTTGACTGAAACAACCATAATTTTTCAGGTAAAGGAAATAAAGAGATAGTGCCATTTAACTAGCCTTTGCCATTTAGGCAAACCAAAAACCCTAAAATTAGATTCTTACAATATTAGTTACATATATTAGCTTATATAGATTAATTTGTTATAGATATATGCTCTAGTAGCTTCAGTATGTGTATGTTTTGTTTTTAGAAACTATGTATGTTTCAAATGTAGTTTGGTTAATTTTGGTATATATACACTCCCACAGAACCATCACTACCATCAGGATAAGGAACATTTCTATCACCTCCAAAAGTGTACTCATGCCTTTTGGTAATAATCCCTTTCCCTGCCTCTCCCAGTACTTCCTATCCCAGGGCAACAACTATTCTTTTTATGTGTATAATTTTCATTTCCTAGGATTTTATGTAAATAGAATCAGACAGTATGTTGTGTTTTGTGAGTCTTTTTTCACTCAGCTGATTATTTTGAGATTCATCTTTACTGTTGCTTTTATCAGTAGTGCATCCCCTATTCTTGTTTGCTATTGTATGGTTGTACCACAACTGATTGATCCATTCATGTGTTGGACATTTTGATTGTTTTCCCAGCTCTGGCTCTTACCATTAAAGCTGCTATGAACATTTGTGAACTAGTCTTTGTATGAATATATGTTTTCCTTTCTCTTGGATAAATACCTAGTGGTAGGAATGGCTAGGTTGTATAGTAGGTAATATGTGTAACTTTTAAAAAATTGTCAAACTGTTTCCAGAGTAGTTGTAATGTTTCACATTCCTACCAACAGTAAATGGTGAGTTTCAGTGTTTCCATGTCCTTACCAACTCTCGGATGATTAGTTATTTTAATTTGTGAAATTTTAATAGTTGTGTAGTGAAATCTAATTGTAGTTTTGACTTGTGTTTTCCCTAATGATAAGTGATGGGCATTTTCTTATGTGCTTATTTGCCATCCATATCATCTTCTTTGGTGATATGCATGTCCAAATCCTTTGTCTGTTTTTTTTTGTTTTTGTTTTTGTTTTTTTTTTTAATTTGGATTGTCGTCTTTTTGAGCTGTGAGAGTTCTTTGTTCTGGTTAAAAGTTTTTTGTCAGATATGTGATATGCAGATATTTTCTTGGAGTCTGTGGCTTGTTTTTTCTCTTAACAATTTCTTTCAAAAAACAGGAGTTCTAGATTTTTATGAAGTCCAGCTTATCAATTATTTTTTATGGGTGGTACTTTTATCTAAAAAAATTTGACCTAACCCAAGGTCACAAAGATTTTTTTCTGTTTTCCTCAAGAAATTTTTTGTTTTTGGTTATTAGGTAAAAATTATCTAGGTCTATGATCCATTTTGGGTTAATTTTTGTATAAGGCGCAAGGTATGGATCAATGTTTATTTCTGTATATGGAACTCTCTTCTAGTACTATTTGTTGAAAAGACCATCCTTTCTCCACTGAATTTCTTTTGCATCTTTACTGAAAATCAGCTGACCATAAATGTGAGGGCTTATTTCTGTCCTACTCTTAATTCTATTTCATTGATCCTAAATGACTATGATTATTCTAGTACTACACAGTCCTGATTACTGTGCTTTGTGTATTAAGTTTTAAAATGGGGAAATGTGAGTCTGTCAACTTTATTCTTCCTTTTCAAGATTGTTTTGACTATTCTGGGTCCCTTGAATTTTCACTTAAACTTGTATTCCTGGGATAAAAATCTTACTTTATTATGGTGCATAATCTTTTTTAAATGTTGCTGGAGTTGGTTTGTTAGTATTTTGTTAAGGATTTTGGTGTCTGTATTCGTAAGGGATATTGGTCTACAATTTTCTAGTGATGTCTCCTGCTTTGGTATCAGGCTAATATTGGTCTTAACAAATACATTGGAAAATGTATTCTTCTGTTTTTTTGGAAGAACTTGGGAAGAACTTGTATTAAGTCTTTAGGTGTTTGGTAGAATTCATCAATGAAGTTACTTGGGCTTTAGAATCTCTACTTGAATTTATTGTTATAGACCTAATCAGACTTTTTATTTCTTCTTGAGTCAGTTTCTATAGTTTGTTTCTTTGTAGGAATTTGTCCATTACATCTAAGCTATCTACTTTGTTGACATGCAATTGTCCATTGTATTCTCATATCCTTTTTATTTCTATAAGGTTTGTAATGATGTTCCATCTTATAGTCGTAATTTTAGTAATTTGAGTCTTCTTTGTTTTCTTGGCCAGCCTAGCTAAAGGATTGTCAATATTGTCAGTCTTTTCAAAGAACCAGTTCATTCTGTTGATTTTTGTTGTTTTTTTTATTCTCTATTTCAGTAATTTCTACTGTATGATTTCTTTCTTTCTCTTGCTTTAGATTTACTTATTTTCCCTAGAGTCTTAAATCAGTAACCTAAACATGTTATTGATTTGAGATCTTTTTTTATTACATGCACTTATAGCTATAAATTTGTAGGTACTGCATTAGTTGCATCTCATCAGTTTTTTGTTTTTTTTTTTTCCCCAAAGAATTTATAATTTCCCTATGATTTCTTCTTGACCCATTGGTTATTTAGGGGTATGCTGTTTATTAATTCCCACATATTTCTGAATTTCCAAAGTTTTCTTTTGTTATTTCTAGTTTTACTCCTTGTTGTGGGAGAAGATTCTTTGTATTGTTTCAATCCTCTCAGAATTTTTGAGGCCTATTTTATGGCCTACCCTGGAAAATGGTTCATACACACTTGAGAAGAATGTGTATTTTGCTTTTGTTGGGTAGAGTATTTATTTCTGCCATTTTACTTTTGGCCTATTTATGTCTTTGAATCTAAAGAATGTCTCTTATAGACAGCATATAGTTAGTTGGGATTGCCTTATTTGTCTCTTGTCTCATAGGAATTGACTTCCTAGTATCTTAACAACACTTGATTCTTTATATTTTGATGGTTTTTAGTTGTTTCAGGAAGAAGGTGTATCCTTTCCTTCTTAATTTCATCTTATATGGAAGTAGTAGTCTTAGTTTTTGTTTTACTGAAATGATTAACATATGACTTGGGAATGAGCTACATAAAACCTTAACTAATAAAACTTCTGTTAACTTGAAGTTGTACAGGTTTAATCTATTTTAGGAAATACATAGTATAGTAAAAAAGGAATATAGAAAGAAGTTAGTAAAACATAATTTTCTGAAGGATTCTTTAGAATTTTTTTAATATGGTAGGATACTTTTAGGAGGTGTTTTAACTGATTCAGTTGTCAAAATTAAGATAGACTTGCATGGAAGATCTTTTTTTGTGACAAGAGATATCTTTGAATGCAGTTTTCATATTTTAATTTTTTTTAAAGTTGAAGTTCTAAACTAAATTTATTAATTTTTCAGCCATATTAATGAGGATAAGAGAAAAACAGAAGCTCAAAAGCAAATATTTGATGTTGTTTATGAAGTAGATGGATGCCCAGTAAGTATTCATTTTTGATGATTGTTAGTTTATTTTCTTTTTTGGTACTGAGAGTTTATAGTTTTAATATAAACAGAATATCGGTACCATTTTCTTTTAAATTATAACTTTAAAAAGATTACTACCAAGTGATCTCTTTTACTAATATTTTCAATCTATACAGGCAAATCTTTTGTCTTCTCACCGAAGCTTAGTCCAACGAGTTGAAACAATTTCTCTAGGTGAACACCCCTGTGACAGAGGAGAGCAAGTAACTCTCTTTCTCTTCAATGACTGCCTGGAGGTAAATTTGTACTTAATATAGTATAACACTGCTGATCTGTGTGACTTGCCTGAATGTTTAAAGCCAAGCTTTGATTGAAGTATAATGTAGAAGTTAAAGTTAACAAAACGCATTTTTTTTTTTTTTTTTAAATTGAGCCCAATTGTTGGTTCAGTAGTATTAATAGAATACTTTTAGGAGAAGGCCTAATACTAAGAAGTATGATGAATTTTCATGACTTAAAATCCAAGTCAAAATGAAAATTTAATTTATTTCCATGCTAATGAATGTTTAGATCAAGAATTCAGGAACTTACTGGCTCTATTAAGTATGTTTATTCAAGATCTACAAAATAATTTGAAATTGAAGTAGATTTTTCAATCAAAGAAGGAGCCAATATTTTGTTGAAGAGTAGAATAACTTGATTATTGAATATTAAGAATCATGATCCCCTGATGATCCCTTAAGACAACAGATTTTAGGGTAAATGAGTGGTTAGCATATCAGATGGGCTACACTGATTATAATTCTAAAATTCTCATCTATTAAAGCTTTTATTTAAAGTCTGTACCTCTTCCTTTTATCCTTTTCTACTATACTTCTCTTGAAGTGCTGCCCTCTTACATACATTATTGTTTAGTATAAAATACAGGGAATCTTAGAGAGCCAACCATGTACAGTTATAGGCCTAATAAAATCTCATCAAAAATTGACTTGTGTTAAATGCAGTGTTTTGTTGTAGTGAGGTTAATGAAAAACTATTTCTATTTGATCAGTAATGTCACAAAATACAAAAGACAGTGAAAATACTATGCATAATTGACCATACCCTAACTGAAAAAGTCGTGAGGCAGATAATTCTGAACTACTTGTTTCCTCCATAAGGAGAACTTCAGCCTGCTTTGTTTTGGAGAACAGGGGTAGGTGAAGTCAATTTCCAATGGGGTTTTACTTTACATAGTTGCTCAGTACTTCTATTTGTTTGCTTTTGCTTCTCTTCCTATTAAAGTGCCCAGGTCAGCTGGCACCTTTCATCTAATAGGTTAGGTTGCTAATCCATTCTGGGTTTTATCCCCTGAATCCTGAGAGAGTTGTGGCTTTAAATTTTTGATCATACATCTTCTTCAGATTCCATGAAGTTTTTTATAACTGTCTCATTGACTTACCTGCCACTTTAATTCCTGTCATTGCTTACTCCCCATAGCTTTTGAGTACATTATGTGATACCCTGGTTCCTCATTTCCTTTACCTTCTTAAATCCACTGACTTTTGTTCTAGTTTCTCTTAAGCCTCCCTAACTCAGAATCACATTAACTGAAACAGCTTTATGTCTATTATTAAATTTGGACTTCAAGACTTATAATCCTAAACTTTTATTCTTTAGCTTATTAAAAAAAAAAATCTTAGCAAATCTGGAGTGAAGAAAATGATAAAACTTAGAAACATTTAAAATGGATAAAATCTATACTGACTTCTCTTAAATAGGACAGAGGATATTTTACTGAATCTAAATTGAGGATTTATATATTTTCCTTTTTATATTTTATCTCTGAGTTTTTACCTTGATGTGCTAACATTTGTGTCATTGATATTGGCACTTGTCATTGTTTTTCCTTTTTAAAAATGAACTTTAAAATTATTTGCTTAGTTGGGAATGCAAGCTGGTGCAGCCACACTGGAAAACAGTGTGGAGGTTCCTCAAAAAAGTAAAAATAGAACTACCCTACGACCCAGCAATTGCACTACTAGGCATTTATCCACGGGATACAGGTGTGCTGTTTCGAAGGGACACATGCACCCCCATGTTTATAGCAGCACTATCTACAATAGCCAAATTATGGAAAGAGCCCAAATGTCCATCGATGGATGAATGGATAAAGAAGATGTGGTGTATATATATATACAATGGAGTATTATTCGGCAATTAAAAAGAATGAAATCTTGCCATTTGCAACTATGTGGATGGAACTGGAGGGTATTATGCTAAGTGAAGTTAGAGAAAGACAAAAATCATGACTTCACTCATGAGGACTTTAAGAGACAAAACAGATGAACATAAGGGAAGGGAAACAAAAATAATATAAAAACAGGGAGGGGGACAAAACAGAAGAGACTCATAAATATGAAGAACAAACTGAGGGTTACTGGAGGGGTTGTGGGAGGGGCGATGGGCTAAATGGGTAAGGGGCATTATTAAGGAATCTACTCCTGAAATCATTGTTTCATTATATGCTAACTAATTTAGTTGTAAATTTTAAAAAATAAAAAATAAAATTAAAAATTATTTGCTTAGCTTAGCCAAATTGATTTAAAACTATATTCAAATTTATAGTAGAAATTATTTCATCTTTATTGCCTATTTTTACTATATTAATGTAAATTAAAATTTAGTATTTGATATGTAACATTTATTTGAGTTGTATTTCTGCTTCAATGTGAATATGATATTGACTGCCTTTTGATCTTTTCCAATAGCCAACCCAGGGTAGTGCATTTTTAGCCATATTGAATTCATGATGGTGACCAATCTCAATTCATCAAGTAACTTAACCTAAATCATTTTGTGTTAATGTCTTTCGTCTTTCAGTTGATGATTATAACCTCAAAAGAGACTTTCTTTTAAAAAGGCAAAATAATACGTTAGGCTTTCATGGAAATGAAAATAATAAATTTAAAGACCTTATAAAATTCACAGAATTCAGTATATCATGAATTACAAGGCCCTTTCTGATTTTGCTCCTGTCTTCTCTAGTTACTTTACCTATCTCCTCCTTTTGTAGGAGTTCCCAGCTTAGGTAAAGTTATATTTTAACACTGTACCTTGAGTTTATAATTTGTATCATTTGTTTAGTGTATTATTTAGTTAGTTACTTCTTTACCCTGCCTCTTTCTCAATGATACCTAACTATCATGAGCGCCAGAACCATCTCTATATTATTTACTCTTTTGTCCTCAGTGCCTTGTACAGGATTTGAGATAATTGTGAATTCTCCTCTTCAACTAAAATCGATTACCTTTTGAACCCACGACTGAGATCCCAGAGCAGCTATTCCCTTTCCTGAACTCAGGGCCTTCTATTGAAGATTCCTGTATCCTATGATGTTATTCCTTCTCAAAATGCTTCTAAGTTCTTTCACACCTCGCGGACCTTTTGCTTAGATCCTGTCCCTTGGTCTGTTTTCCTAACTTTTTAAGTTCTTCTTATATATGCATGAACATTTCTGCTATACAATTACATGTATGAATTTGTTACATGGTAACTCTGCTTCTTATTGCATAGTAATTCTGGGATGATTAATAGCCAAATGAATTGCATGTAGATTTATGTCATTAGTGTCATTTTTAAGTATTTAGTCTTTAATAGTTTTCATTCATATTATTATTATTTTTTTTTCTGTAATCAGATAGCAAGAAAACGGCATAAGGTTATTGGCACTTTTAGGAGTCCTCATGGCCATACCCGACCCCCAGCTTCTCTTAAGCATATTCATCTCATGCCTCTTTCTCAAATTAAGAAAGTGCTGGACATAAGAGAAACAGAAGGTATGCTCATTGGATAAATGTTGGTTAACTGAAAATAGTTCATAATCATTGTAGGTTTGATTCACTCCGTTTTTTTTTTCTTTCTTTCTTAAAACTGGTAAATTATCTTTAAATACAGTTGGTTAGTATTGGTAAAGTAATTTTTCTTATACTTCTATCCAAAGTCTTCTCTAGAACCTACTTGATGTTTTATTTTTCTCAAATGAAAATGCTATCTCATCCTGTGGGGTGTCTTCATCCCTTAAGGGACGAAGAGCTTTTAAATGGTTTCATGTCAAGATAGTGTCCTAACCTAGCTTCTTCCCACATCAAAACTTATTTCGTTCCTTTAGAATCCAAAAGAAATCACCAGTCTATTAACCTGTGCCCTGCATCCTATTGCTTTCTTGTTGGCAATGGCTGCATTGCTAGAAATATGTTTAGAATATGACCAGGAGAGATGTGCGTGAATAAATGTACCCAAAGTAACTATGGTAGACTCAACATGGGTCAAATGTGTGTTAAGGAGAGCTTTTACTCAACTGTGGTAGTGTTAGGGAGGGTTCTCTGAAGGCCTGAAATTATCAAAAACAGTATGATCTGTTTAATTGGCATTTAGTAATGTGTGTGCATGGCCATATTTTAGATGTTAGGACCTATTTTTTTTTACAAGTAAGCTGTTTCCATTACTGATCTCATCCACTAATGATGGAAGGATTTGAGTTTATGAGAAACAATCACAGAAAACATGAATAACAACTTACTTTGTGTCTTTATTTGGTTGTCAGATTCTGGATGTATTAAGTGTTACAATAGTGCATTTATTTAAATCCTCTCCATGTTTTTGAATTTGAATTATGGATTATTATTTAAAATAGGTTCTGTTTTAGTATTTTGGTCCAAAACCATTTTGTGAAAGTTTTAATATTTGGACATTTGATTTCTTTGAACTTGATTTAAGTATCAAATTAGTCTTATAATGCCATTTTAATTTAAAACTTAAATTCTGGAATTCTAAGAAATGATCTAATTCAAAAAAACTTTCTCAGAAAATATTAAATTTCATAGAAAATACTGCTTAATGTCTAAATCATTATTGTTGGTCTCTCACATGGTACTTACTGTTATAATTCTTGCCAGTGTTTCAGTGTAATATCATGTTCCTTGTGTAGTTAAAAATATAGAGGATGGAAAGGGTGGGGAAGAGATCATTTCATTGGAGTTTTGTTGCTCTGAGGGAACTAAACTTGCATAAATCTTTCATTTTGCAAGGAGTAACACTTAATGTCTATGATTATTCTGGAACCCTAGATTGCCATAATGCTTTTGCCTTGCTTGTGAGGCCACCAACAGAGCGGGCAAATGTGCTGCTCAGTTTCCAGATGACATCAGAGGAACTTCCAAAAGAGAACTGGCTAAAGATGCTATGTCGACATGTAGCCAATACCATTTGTAAAGCAGATGCTGTAAGTTCTTAAACCACTATTATAATGAAAGTTTTAACTTCATTACAATGCATTCAGACTAACCCTACATTTCTAATGACTTGGTAATTATGAAATTATGAATGTAGGAAAGTTCTAACTTTATGTGTGTTGAGGAAAACCGGCTTAATAAGTTGTTTTGGAAAAGATTTTTAAAAGTATAGGCACATGAGGGGCACCTGGGTGACTCATTGGTTAAGCATTTGATTTTGGCTCAGGTCACGATCTTGTGGTTCATGAGCTCGAGCCCCGCATCAGGCTCTGTGCTGACAGCTCAGAGCCTGGAGCCTGCTTCAGATTCTGTGTCCCCCTCTGTCTCTGCCCACCCCCCCACTCGTGCTCGCTCACTCGCTCTCTCTCTCTCTCTCTCTCTCTCTCCCCCCCCTCTCTGTCTCTCTCAAAAACAAATAAATATTAAAAAAATTTTTTTTTTAAGTATAGACACATGAGACCATTTTGAATGCCTAGTTTACTGAAAGGCTAATAGCTCCTGTGCCTCTGATTTAGTGGGGCTTTGGGGACTTGTTCTGATGTACCCTGTGATTTTCATTGGTGTTCTTTGACCTGGCTATTTGTAAAATAGAGGGTATTTTGTTCCATTGTTCTTTTACCTTTGTTGAATGCAGTAGGTAAGTTGTAACAAGTTGTTTTTCTCTTAGGCAAGTTGCCAATCCAGTTTTCTTAGTCCATCCTCTGAAAATCAAATACTCTTGTGAATATATAATTATCTTATACAGATTAAATGCAGCTACATGAGAAAATCAAATTATTGAAGTTAAATGACTCACAGAAATCAGGTAGTCTATAGTATATCTTGGATGAAATCTAGGTCCCTTTACAAATAACTTGATTTCTTCATTATATATGGGAGAGACATGTGATAGACAGGTATAGACCTTTTCATCTTTGGACAAATGACATAGATAGAGAAGAATGTAATGATAAGCAATCCTTTACATTACCCTAGTACTATAACAGATTGCCTTGGACATTTCCTGTTGGAAATAAATGTTTATTTTATCATAGCTAAGTCTGACATTGAAGGTTGTTGAGGTATAATTATAGTGATTTATAGAATAGGTAGTATTTGATTAAAACCTCTTGCCTAGGTGTTGAACAATTAACAGACATTTTGAATTATTATTTTTTTAAGCAGAAGATTTCAATTTCTCTTTTTCAACAAGTGACATGACAGGGAAAACCAAGGAATAAAACCCTGAAATTGACAAATTTATCCTAATTATTATAGAATGCTTCAATCCAGCATGATTTTTTTTTTAATTTCTATGCACTAACAATATGTTGTTATAAAGGATTGTTCCACAAAAAGTTCCATGGAAGAAAATACAGCTAGTGCCTACAACAATGCTGACTAGAAAAATAATAGAGATGGCTTTTGTTATAAAGCTTACAAAAGTGCTCATTGTTAAGAGGGATTTTTTTTCATAGTTCTAGGTATCCATATAAAAAATGGATCCTTCCAGTATAGTGACTGCTTATTGTAGAAATTAATCCTACATTTATCACAATGTCAGACTAGATTGCTTATGAAGTCCTTTCCAAATGTATAACCATAATACTTAAATGTAAATAGTTAATGGAAAAATTTCCTTAAAATACAATCTATTGAATTACTAGCCACAAGATGGCTAATAATTCTAGAACTGATGTATAAAACAGCTAATGAAAAAAATTTCATATAAGCTAGCCACAAGATGGCAGCAAACATTTAGCAATGTCCTGATTAAACAGTAATGGTGAGAGTGGGCATACCTGTCTTGTTCCTGATCATAGAGGAAAAGCTCTCCAATTTTCTCTGTTGAGGATGGTATTAGTTGTGGGTCTTTCATATATGGCCTTTATAATATGGAGGTATGTTGCATCTATCCCTGCTTTGTTAAGGGTTTTTATCAAGAATGGGTGCTGTATTTTGTCAAATGCTTTTTCTGCATTTATTGAAAGGATAATATGGTTCTTATCCTTTCTTTTATTGATGTGGTATATCACGTTGATTGATTTGAGAATACTGAACCAGTCCTGAAGCTCAAGAGTAAATCCCACTTAATTGTGGTGAATAACTTTTAACATACTGTTGAATTTGATTTGCTAGTATCTTGTTGAGAATTTTTGTATCCATGTTCACAGGGATATTGGCCTGTAATTCTCCTTTTTGGTTTTGGAATCAAGGTAATGCTGGCCTTGTATAAAGAGTTCGGAAGTTTTCCTTCCATTTCTATTTTTTTGAATAGTTTGAGAAGCCTAGGTATTAACTCTTCTTTAAATGTCTGGGTAGAATTCCCCTGGGAAGCCATCTGGCCCTGGACTTTGGTTTGTTGGGAGATTTTTGATTACTGACTCAATTTCTTTGATGGTTATGGGTCTGTTCAAATTTTCTATCTCTTCCTCTTTCGGTTTTAGTAGTTTGTGGGTTTCTAGGAATTTGTCCATTTCTTCCAGATTGCCCAGTTTGTTGGCAAATAATTTTCCACAGTATTCTCTTATAATTGTATTCCTGTGGTGTTAGTTGTGATCACTCCCTTTCATTCATGATTTTATTTAGTTTTTGTTAAGTCTGGCTAGGAGTTTATCAGTTTTATTAATTCTTTCAAAGAACCAGCCCTTAGTTTCATTGATCTCTACTAGGTTGTTTCTGTATCATTTATTTCTGCTCTAATCTTAATTATTTCCTTTCTCTGCTGGCTTTAGGCCTTATTTGCTGTTACTTTTCTAGCTCCGTTAGGTGTAAGGTTAGGTTGTGTATTTGAGACTTTTCTTGTTTCTTGAGGTAGGCCTGTATTGTATATACTTCCCTCGTAGGACTGCCTTTGCTGCATCCCAAAGGTTTTGGACTGTCGTGTTTTCATTTTTATTTGCTTCCATGTACTTTTTTATTTCCTCTTTAATTTCCTGGTTAACCCATTCATTCTTTAGTAGGATGTTCTTTAACCCCTGTATTTGAGGGTTTTCCAAATTTTTCTTGTGGTTGACTTCAAGTTTCATAGCACTGTGATCTGAAAATATGCATAGTATGATCTCAGTCTTTTTGTACTTGTTGAGGGCTGATTTGTGACCCTGTATGTGATCTATTCTGGAGAATGTCCCATGTGTACTCAAAAAGAATATGTATTCCATTGCTTTAGGATGAAATAGCCTAAATGTATCTGTTAAGTCCATTTTGTCCAGTGTGTCATTCCAAGCCAGTGTTTCCTTGTTGATTTTCTGCTTAGATGTTCTGTCCATTGTTGTAACTGGGGTTTTAAAGTCCCATACTATTATTGTATTATTTCCAAAGAATTTCTTTGTTATTAATTGATTTATATATTTAGGTGCTTCCAAGTGGGGGCATAAATATTTACAATCGTTAGGTCTTCTTGATGGATAGACCCCTTAATTATGATGTAATGCCTTTCCTCATCTCTTGTTACAGTCTTTGGTTTAAATTTTAGTTTGATATAAGTATGGCTACTCTGGCTTTCTTTTGACTTCCATTACTATGATACATGGTTCTCCATCCCTTCACTTTGAATCTGCATGTGTCTTTGGGTCTAAAATGAATCTCTTGTAGGCAGCATATAGATTTTTTTTTTTAATCCATTCTGATACCATATGTCTTTTAATTGGAGCATTTAGTCCATTAACATTCGGAGTGATTATTGACAGATATGAATTTAGTGCCTTTGTGTTACCATAAAATTGGTGTTTTTTGTGATGTTCTCTGTTCCTTTCTAGTCTTTGTTGCTTTTAGTTCTTTTTTCCCCAAAGAATCCCCTTTGATATTTCCTGCAGGGCTGGTTTAGTGGTCACAAACTCCTTTATTTTTTTGGAGTGGGGGAGCTGTTTATCTCTTTATTCTGACTAATAGCCTTGCTGTCTGAAGTATTCTTGGCTGCATATTTTTCCCATTTAGGACATTGAATATATCTTGCCACTCCCTCTGGCCTGCCCAGTTTCTGTGACAGATATGCTGCAAACCTGATCTGTCTCTCCTTGTAGGTTAAGGATGTTTTTTCCATGTATAAACTAAAAAAAAAAATAAATTAAAAAAAAATTGCCTTTTCCATATCCCAAGGCCCAGGGTCAGGGGGAAGGCGCAGAAAATAAACAAGAAAAAAAACAAAGGAGGCTATATCCTTTTTCCCCTAGAGCTGAAGCTTTGTAGCACTCTATGATCAGTGGACTTGGTGTGTGAGAGGGGTTTGTGCCAGTCTTCTGGGGGTGGGGCCTGCTGTGCTGACTCTCAGGTGGATTTGCCCTAGTGGTGTAAGTGGCTCTGGCCTCCACTTGGTGGCACTGATTTGCTCACTGAAGTCAGTCAGTCCTGATAGGCGGGGTGAAAATGGAGTTGCCCGGCTCTCTCATCCCCAGAGCAGGGAGCTCAAGCCTGCCACTCTTCATGAAGCCCTCACAGAACAATCTCCTGTCTCGTGTCCCGGTTTCCACCAGATCCCCGCCTTCACCCTGCCTGCCTCTGAGCTGTCCACCTGCCAGGCAGCACAGCATGTCTGTATTTTATCTCAGGTACATGGCTAGGTTTCAGAGCTCCAAATTTTGGAGACCCATGCTGATCCTTTGGGGGAGGGTTTCACTGCGCTGTGGCTAGGTCCAGCTTGTTCCAGAAATCAGTTGCACCACTGCGCAGCAGTTTGGAGTTTATGATAAAGCACAGCTGAAAGCTGGTACCAAGGCTTGCTGCCCTCAGTTAGCGTTCTTGTTCCAGTGTTAGTGAACAGGTCAGCTCAGTGGCACCTCCTGGGTCTTTTGTTCCCAGAGAGGCCATGCCACCTTTCCCAAATGCACTCCAGGCAGGGGAACTGCTTCTCCCTGTGCTACTCGGAATCCTCAGAGCACGTTGCCCACTCCTAGGTCTCTGACCTCATTTCCTACTGGAACATGGCTAAATTTGCCAGGTGCAACACTGGCGATGGTGCAGACATCCAAAACTTCAGGCTCTATGTTCTACTGTTTATGAAAACTAGGGGTATTCAGCCCCTCTCCTTTTCCCAGTCATTGGTTTTGGGGAAGAGTGTTTCTTGTGAAATTCCCTATGTGCAATTTCATTCTTCTTTCTCTTTCTTTTCTCTTGCTCTTCTGTCTGTGATCAGGCCTCCTCCCCATTGCAGTTCCCGCAGCTCTTCTCTCTCCACCCAATTCAACTCTCGATAGCTTCTACCTTTCTTAATGAGGCATTTTTTTTCTCCTCCAGTTGTACATTTTTGCTCTCTGCCCTCAGATTGATTTCTTGGGTGTTCGCAGTGATTTGATGTTTATTTAGCTGTTTTTGAGGGACGAGACAAGACTAGTGTCTCCCTACTTCTTGCCATCTTAATCGAAAGCCTCCATTACTACTTTCTAATCTTGAACTTGGCAGATTTATTTTCAGAACTAGTCTTAGGTACATGTGGATTTGGGGCTCATTATTATGTTGAGTAAATCATGAAATGTTTTTAGAATTATGTTAGTATGTTATTAAAAATTAGTTTTTGTTATGGTATAATTTTATTTTGGAGATTTAGAAGAATAAGGTTTTTTTGGGGAGGGGTTTCTTACTTTTACTGATAATTATTTTTTTTAAAAATCTGGTATATGGTGATGCAATATTTTATTTATTCTGTTAATAACTAATACTTGAGAACATTTGTAATATTAATGGAAATTAAGAGAAGTTCAACTTGTTTCTTACATTTCAACATTGGGTATTAATAGAATCAAAATAATTATGGTCAAAATTAATACATCAAAAACATAATACCTGCTTGGTGTTCGTCTACGTACAATTAACTTTTTTGGCATAAAGTTCTTTGGCTGCAAGAAAGAACATTTGGTTTACTTTACTAATAGGAATATCTTTCTTTCTTTCTTTCTTCTTTTTTTTAATGTTTATTTTGAGAGTGAGAGAGAGAGTAAGCAGGGGATGGGCAGAGAGAGAGGGAGACAGAGAATCGTAAGTAGGCTCCACACTCTGTCAGCATAGAGCCAATTACAGGGCTTGAACTCACAAACCATGAGATGATGACCTGAGCCAAAACCAAGAGTTGGAAGCTTAACCGGCTGAGCCACCTAGGTGCCCCATGGAATATATCTTAATGCTGGGATAGCCTTTTCTTGGTATTTCTTCTGCCCTTGGTTTTTAGCATAGTTATCTGTGATTGTATGAATGGAGTTGAGTGGAAAGGTACTTTTCATGTTTATTCCAAGTAAGTGTACATAACCAATTACTATAGGAATAAAGAGGTAGATGGGCAGTGCAACTGCACAATATTTTTGAGGCCAGTAGGTTAGTAAGTCTAAGGAGTTTAGCCAAGATTCGGGAATAAAATCCCATATAATATATAGTATGAAGCCAAATTGGGAGCTTAAAAAAGAACAAAGCCACAGATCGCTTTTTCCGGCAATAGCGATGGTGAATTTTCCACCATTTTCCCTGTGGCTTTAACCACTCTCAGTGCCCAGTCCCCTGTGCAAGCGCTGGTCTGCAAGGCTCAGGGGGGCAAGAAAGGAAAAACTGAGGGAAAGGCCAGGTTGCAACAGCACCCCTAGAGTAAAAATTTTTAATATTTGGAAGAGAGAATGGGAACTATTAATAAGAAAAGGAGAGTAATAGGAAAAAAACTTGGGAATATTGAAAACAAGTTTCCCCTATTTAGAGTTTTTGTCTGTGATTTGCCCTATTTACCTTCCTCTATGGAGAGAGAACTAAAAGAAGTGCTTCATCTTTACATCTTAGTAAACAGCTATATTGTCTTCTCAGCCACCAGAGCTACATAGATGTTTATCCTTTCAGCCATTCTGAACCCAGAGCCTTCTAGAAATGTGAAAGACCTCCTATCTATCTACCCTCATCAAATCAGAAGTAATTGAATATGAAATATGAAGCCATCTGCTCTCTTCAGTTCATATGGGGTTATTATATACTTAATAACAGTTAAGATAGCAACAGGAAAGACCGAGAGTCTCTTTTCTTTATTAGCAACTGCTTAGGGATTTAAATTTCAGGGGCCTTTATTATTAAAAAAGCATTTCATCAAAATTAAACACACTTGGAGTTGAGTTTCTTTATATATACATTATACATTATTCATCTAAAAATTTTATTCAATGAGTAAAGTTTACCAGTATTTAGTTTTATATTCATATTATGAGTTTTACTAACTTAAATTGAACAGTAATATTTGCACATAACGAAACATTAAATAGACGAAAGTGTACTGCAGTAAAACATATGCACCTGTCCCACTGTTTTCAGCAGTGCCACTTTTGATACTTTCATCCCTCTTTCCAGAAAGACCAGTGTAGACACACGCATTTCTTGTTAAATGTATTCCTAGCTAATTTTCTCTTTGTAATTCTATTCATAAATGAGATATTTTAGCTAAGTTGTTTTCTAGTTTTATATGCAGGTTAATCTTTGATATGTATGTTAGTTTTGTAACCACTGTTACTAAATTAATTCTCTTACTGTTTCTAATTGTGTCCCACCTAATTCCATTGTATTTTTCAGCATTTAATTTTTTAAAAAATGTCATAGGCTGACCAATTTAGCATGAGCATTGATGAATTACTTTGTGTTTTGAAATCAAAACATCATGAAGGAAAATATATTTGTGTCAAAATATCCTTTTTATGAATTTGTCTCTGTATCTAGGACATAAAAGGCTTCTATCAAATAACTTTTAATATACATTTGTTGATTGAATGAAAACCAATTTGAAATGAACTAAAATTGAAAATGAAATGAGAACAAAATCAAGTTTATAAAACTAAAGTGACAGCTGTGCTTAGTTTATGGTGTAATATGTATAGCAGTGTAGGAAATGTGATCCCTCTACTGTAAGATGTAGGAAATCTTAATAATGCAGAGCCTTGCAGGTGTATGTGAATGAGGATGGGGGAGACTCGGGGATAGACAGAGCTTGAATCACAGTCCCGACTGCTTTGTTTCCCATGGGTTGTCAAGATATTTTACTCTTCAGAGTTATTTTGCAAATGATTATCTAGATAATTAACAGGAATCAATTGAAAAGTATTAGAACTTGTAACAGTTTAGTTTAAGTAACCAAATAAAAAATAAATACACACATATCAATAGTTTTTCTCTATGCTGGCAGTAACCTACTAGAAAGTGTGGGAAATGGAGACCCCACTTCCCAGTAAAGCTTGGTGTGTAGATTTAGGAAATTTTAGTATAAATCTAGGAATAGCCTTAAAAGAAATGAATGAAACCTATGTTAAGAAAACAATATACTTTACAGTGAAATCCATTATGTTCTTGAAAGAGAATGCTGGCTGGCATAAAGATGTCCATTCATTATAGTTTTTATAAAATCCTACAGGAAATTTCTGGATTTTGACAGAATGATTCCAAAGATAATTTTTAAAGAAAAAGCAACAACAAGAAAAGTAGAGAACAGGGGTGCCTGGGTGGCTCAGTTGGTTAAGCATCTAACTTCTGCTCAGGTCAGGATCTCACTGTTTGTGAGTTTGAGTCCTGAATTGGTGAGCTCAAGCCCTGCTTTGGGTGAGACCCGCGCCTCCCTCCCTCCCTCCCTCCCTCCCTCCCTCCCTCCCTCCCTCTCTCTCCCTCCCTCCCTTCCTCCCCCTCTCCCTCTCCCTCTCCCTCCCCTCTCCCTCTCTTCTCTCTCTCTCTCTCTCTCTCTCTTCTCTCTCTCTCTCTCTCTCTCTTCTCTCTCTCTCTCTCTCTCTCCCCCCCTCCCCCCACCCAGGCCCTTGCTCACTTGCGCCCCGCCCTCTCTCTCTCTCTCAAAAAAAAAACCAAAAAAAAACAGTGCTTCTTTTATGAGATATTACATTATATTTTTAAAGTTACAATGATGCGAACACAACTGCACTATTAAAGGTGGATCAATGGAAAGGATACATGTCCCTGAAATAAGAGTTTATTGTATGATAAATGTAGTACTTTAACAATTTAATAAGATTGTTAACCTATGATGATAAGATAGTTGGTTAAATACTTAGGGAAAATTAGATGTATATCCTAACCTTATATCTATATAAGTTTATAGGTAGATTCAAGAGTTGAAAGTGAAACCATCTCAAAAACCTATAAGAAAATGGAGATGTAGGTGGTGAATGTAGAATCTGGTTATTTGTTTTTTTGATGTTGAGTTTTGGGCATTTGCTATATATTTTGGATACTAATCCCTTCTCAGATATATCAGATATATGATTTACATTTTCTCCCATTTTGTGGGTTGCTGTCTCCTATATTGAATGGTGTCTTCTGCATATTTACCAGTTTTTATGAAATCCAATTTTCTGGCTTTTGTTGTTGTTGTTACCTCTGCCTGTGGTGTTGTGTTCAAGATATTGCTGCTAAATCCAATGCCTTGAAAATTTTGACCTCTGTGTTCCTTGTCTTCAAAGGTTTTGTAGTTTTAGTTCTTATATTTAGATCTTTGATCCATTACAAGTTAATTTTTGTATATGGAGTAAGATAAGGATCCAGCTTCATTCTTTGGCTTGTGGATATTTAGTTTTCCCAGCACCATTTATTGAAAAGACTGTCCTTCTCCTGTTGAATAGTCTTGATGCCCTTGTCAAATCATTTGACCATATTATATGAGGGTTCATTTCTGGGCTCTCTAGTCTGTTTTATTCCATTCTATTCTGTTTCTTAGGACAGTACCATATTATTTTGATTATAGTAGTAGGTTTTTAAACCGAGAAATTTAAGACTTCAAACTTTGTACTTTTCCCCCCAATATTGTTTTGGCTATTTGGGGTCCCTTGTGATTCTGTATGAATTTTGGAATGAAATTTTTTTTTTTTGCAAAAAATATTGGGATTTTTGTAGGAATTTCATTGAAGCTGTAGATTGCTTTGGGTAGTATTGACATCTTAATATTAAATCTTCCAGTTCATGAACACAGGGTGTTTTTCCACTTATTCATGTCTTTAATTTTTTTCAGCAGCATTTTACAGTTTACAGTATATGTCTTTCATCTCTTTGACTAAGTTTATTCCTAAGTATTATATTTTTTTGATGTTGTTATAATATTTATTTCTTAACAAGAAGAAAGTAGAGGTACTTTTTGTTCAAAAATAATGAAATAAAATTAATTCTCATCTAATCAGAAGAGACTTTTATCATTTTTTCATTAATAGTAATATCTTTGAGTATCCAATGATATGGAAAAAAACAATAACATACAGCGAATTGGAAAATACAAGATATAAAACTGAATAGAATGACTCCAGTTTTGTTAAAATAAAACATTTCGTGCATATAGAAAAATATATGTAAGGAGTATGTTTAAATGTTAATAGCAAACAGTCACTACATTTGTGGAAAATATTATCTTTAAAATTTTCTTCCAAATTTTTTATAATAGATGTGATTTTTTTTTTAACTTAGAAAAAAATTGTGCGTTTAAAAAAAGGCACGGTTACCTGAATGGGGTTAGATAAGCTGTGGACTCATTAGCAAATGGATGAAGTGGAATGAGAGGGTCTAGAGCTGGCAGGGTGGATTTGCTTGTTTTAAGAAAGTTTGGCAAAACCAAGCCTGTCTATGTGGGTGTCAGTGGTGAAGAGCCAAAAAGCAAGCATTTATAATTGTAGAATATAATATTTAAGGCTGTTTGTAAAGGAGCTTATTAACATTTTATTTCAAAGGACTACTATGCATTATCTTGTTTTATGATTCCTGTGGGTTAATTACACTAGATATTTTCTACGTTTTGTAGATGAGAACATTTCCAGAAAAACCAATATTCATAGGGTTGTATAAAAGTCTCTCTAGCCACAGAATGACAGTGCTGGAGGATAGTCTTAATAGTGCTAGATTAGCGGGGGAACTTGCCGATGGCCTAGATTTATAAATTTAAAGGGCAAATTGGTATAGAAATATGCAAAACCTTTTTGTCTAACCTGCTTTTTTTGAAAAGCCCAAATGTAATTTGAACAAGTGATATTTTGGGTTACTTGCAGATTAGTTGTCTCATTTAAGGTTAATTTTGACCAATGGTTCTTACATGAAATCTTTGACTCCTTTTAGAATGTAACATGAGCTATGAGCCCACTCCTCAGAAAAATGTCCTTTGCATTTATGCATACACAGAGATTTGCACATGATTTCAGGGAGGTTGCATACCTCCTGATTTCTATCCATTGCCACTTCTAGGAGCTCTTGATCACAGGTTTAGAACCTCCAATTTAGAATCTACCTAGATGTTAATTGAGGAAGAAAGGAAAACGTAGGAGAAAGTCTACGTTTTAATTTTAGATAGATTATCTCAAGAAAATTGTTTTTGATACTGGTTTTACAGCAGGCTTTATGCTTAGACATTTGTCCACTAAGTTTCTAGCTTGTTGGTTTTAGTGTTGTTAAAAAGATTTTATACTGAGTTCTTTTTCCAGTTGCTTTGGTGTCCATCGTCCTTGCAATGAATTTTTCATTTAGTGAATGCTAATTTTTTACTATCCTTAAATTAGTACATTTCAGAGTAGAAATTATGTGAAGCATATAAAAAATCTTGAGTAACTTCATTTATATATACTTCCATGTGTATATATATGGAAGGTTTGATTTTAGAAACAGTCGTGTATTTTTATTTTCTATTTTACTTATTTTAAAATAATAAAAAGTGTTATATTTTCAACAGGAGAATCTTATTTACAGTGCTGATCCAGAATCCTTTGAAGTAAATACTAAAGATATGGACAGTACATTGAGTAGGGCATCTAGAGCAATAAAAAAGACTTCAAAAAAGGTGAGTCATAGTGAGCTTATTATTTAATATGTCTCCAAGATGTATTTTTCAGAGTATATTAAAATTATATTGCCACAGACATCAGTGTAAGGATAGTCTGTATAGCAGAGCTGTTTTCTTGGTTCTAGGAAATGGCCCATAGAGGTAACAAGTTTTATTCCAGCATGTTCTATAGCGCTTGTTATCCCTTCCATTGATAGTGATACTTCTGTGACCTGTGCTTCAGTAGAAATGTACTGATGGTGGGGCGCCTGGGTGGCTCAGTCGGTTAAGTGGCCAACTTCGGCTCAGGTCATGATCTTGCAGTCTGTGAGTTCGAGCCCCGCGTCGGGCTCTGTGCTGACAGCTCAGAGCCTAGAGCCTGTTTCGGATTCTGTGTCTCCCTCTCTCTGACCCTCCCCCATTCATGCTCTGTCTCTCTCTGTCTCAAAAATAAATAAACGTTTAAAAAAAAAAAAAATTAAAAAAAAAAAAGAAATGTACTGATGGTGGCTTAGATGCAGATATGTGTGCACTCATCTTAAATATTGTCTCAGATATTTTTCAGCAAAGGGCACATGACAGAGTCAGGAGACCTCGGATCTATTCCTGACCTTACGTATGTTTCAGTCTTCTAATGATGAAGATCACTTCCCTTCTTATCAGAGTTGAGGACTATGTAAGAATGTTGGTAATGGGCTTTTAAAAAGTAGAACTAGCATTTTAATATTTTAAGCAAAATTTGCTGCCATCATCTGCTAAACTTACAATTTTCTGTTGTTTGCTTTTGAGGGGAGGCTTTCTCCTTTATTTAACTATCTTTGTATCTCCAAGCATTTAATGTGTATGATATATAGTAGATAAACATGCTGAATAATGATTCAGTGAGCTCCTTCACTTTTTAATAAATAAATTGAGGTTCGTGTGGCCTTGGGTTAGAGATTTCATGAGTAAATTTTAGCAAAATCAGATAAAAACCCAGATTTCTCCTCTTTGCAGACCCTGTTTTCCCTCCTACCTTTTTTCTCCCATTGACTATGGTCCTTTATGAATGCAGAATGGAATAGTCTACAGTATACTACCACAACTTTCCACTGTTTTGTCCAAAGAGATTCTAATTCTGCCATATAATCTTTGTAGAAAATCTTCATGTGTATTTGGCTTTGTTTATGTTCTTACCAGTTATATTAGATTTATTAGGCTTAATTTATTAGGCTTAATTAATTGTAACTTGTTTTAACTGTAGGTTACAAGAGCGTTCTCTTTCTCCAAAACTCCAAAAAGAGCTCTGCGAAGAGCCCTTATGACATCCCAAAGCTCAGTGGAGGGAAGAAGTCCTTCCAGCAATGACAAGCATGTAATGAGTCGTCTGTCTAGCACATCATCATTAGCAGTAAGTGACTTTGATCTAATGGGCTAAATGACTTACTCACATTTATGGAGTTGGTATGGAGTTTGTTAACTTTTTGAAGATGGAAATGTTAATACCTCTATTTTTTTTTTTAATCTCTAAACTTCTAACTTGTTTATTGGGTAAAGGTAACTGAGAAAAACTTCACTTAATGAACTAGAGACATAGAGTGTAGTTTGATATGAAATTTTATTGGGATTGAGATACATTAAAAAACCTCTCAGAAAAGAAACCTATTTTAATGAGTCCCATCACTTTAACTCATGTAAATAATGATGGTTCTGTTTATGTAGATTGGCTCCAATAAGATAGCAGAGATTGAGGGTTTTTTTAAAAAACCTAGTTCTGTGACAAGTAGAATATAAACTCTGAAGCTGAAGGATGATATGGATTCTAAATTCATGTGTATATTTTTAAATGTTTCCTGAATAATTCAAATTTCTAGTGGTGTTAGATGTATTTGATATTTAATATTGGGGACATTTCTAACATTCTAAGTATGTGAGTGATGTATTTGTTCTTTGTAAAATTATTATTGATCTAACCTACTAAGGTTAACAAAAGCAAGTAACACTTCTTTTTTTTAAGTTTTTTTTTTTTTTTTTTTTGTTTTTTTTTTTATGTTTTATTTTTGAGAGAGAGAGAGAGAGAGTGAGTACCCGAACATAAGCAGGGGAGGGGAAGAGACAGAGAGCGAGACATAGAATCTGAAGCAGGCTCCAGGCTCTGAGCTGTCAGCACAGAGCCCGACCCGGGGCTCAAACTCACAAACCTGTGAGCTCATGACCTGAGCTGAAGTTGGCGCTCAACCAACTGAGCCACCCAGGCGCCCCAAGTGACTGTCACTTCTTAGTTGTGTGTCCTTCAGCAAGTTTCTTGTTCTCTTATCTTCATTTTTGCAGCTGAGAAAAAAAGAGGTTAATAGTACTTAACCATATAGTGCTATTATAAGGATTAAATACACACACATACACACACATATATATATGATGTGATTTTATATGAGAGGCAATTTGAATAGTGGTTAAGAGCATGAACTCTGGAACTCACATGTTCAAATCCTGGCTCAGCTATTTGCTAGCTGTAGGACTTTTGGCAAGTTATTTAAGATCTCTCTGTTTCAATTTCACTATTAGTAAGATGAATTTAAAGTAGTAGCTGCAAGGATTATATAAGTTAATATATGAGAAGTGCTTTGAACAGTACCTGGCACATCATGAATGGTCTAGAGTTTTATGAGTGGTCACCTCTTATATAAAATTTATAGATAAGGTACATAATATTCAATAATTCTTATTTTTTTTAAAGCCAATTAAGTCTTGGTTAATACATCAAAGACTTACAGTTGAATCTATGAGTATGTTTATAAAAATTTTGGATGAAGGTTAGCCTTCCAATGGGAGCGAAGTTGTGCCTGATAATATGAATTTGTGCAAAGAAATTTGATAAATGAAAATGAATTAAAATGGACAAAATACAGTTAGGCCAAAGTACTATCCCTTGTTTACTTCCTGCATCTATAGTAACTATTATAAACATTTCTCTTCAAATGAATATAATTGGACTTTACAGAAAATTTTTAGAAAATTATTTATAGTTTTGTCACTCCTATGTAGATAATATAAGAAGTACCTAAAATATCTTTAAGACATTCATGTCCTCTTCTCAATTGCTTATTTCTGTTCTAACAGATTGCCCATTTTGTTTCCACAAGCAATACAGTTGGATTTACTAAGTATGCTTATGTACAGTGCTCAAACTCTACTGGTGGGCGCTCTCAAAACTCCTGGTTTTGATCTGTACGTCATTCTACCTCACAAGCTAGCTTTTCAGAGATACTAGACGGAACTGTTGATTTTTCAAATTTGCAAAAAAGTCCTATCCAAGTCATCTTTGACATTTGTGAAGAATTAGGAGATATGCCAGCCAGTAATGGAAACAAGCCTCGTGAAGTTTAATGTGAGCTTATTAGCTATTTGAAATGTGTATTTGTGAAAAAAGAAAGTATTCTTTCTTCATTGAATATTAGGTGGGTGGGGACTTTTGAATTCACAACTTTATACCTTCTTTGAATCCACAACAGTTTAGGCTTATTAGAGTTTGTGCTATGTGTTATGTGTATTGACACATAAAGATTTTTTTGCTAGGTAATTTACTCTTAAGTCCAGAAAAAAGTCAATCCCATTAGAAATTTTCCTGTTTATGAAAATGATCATTTTAAAGAATAGTAATAATTGTGATCTAAAATGGATTTTTATTCCAAATCTGATTCTTAATCTTAGATTTATGGCACTTACATAAAATTTTGCTTTTTAATATGGCAGATCATAAATGTTTCACCTAAAAATAAAGTAAGCTTTTATACTATCTACTTAAATCATCTTTGTTATCACTTGAATGGCAGTACTTTACCACCCCAGCTCTTTAAGCACTACATTTTACTACCTTGTTGATGAGAACTTACAGCCAGCTACCTGTGGACTCTTAGTATGGTTAGCCATTCATGTATGTTAAAGTAGTAGCTTCCTTTAGAACTCATTTTGATTTATACCCACTCTTAGATTTTGGCTGTTCTTGTGCATGTTTTTTTGTTATTGTTGAAAATTCTGAGGATATTTAACTTTGACCTCTGAAACCATAAGTTTAGATAGCTTAGTAACTTAATCTCTATTATAAGAAGTGCTGCTATTTTGCTTTTTATATGGAGCAAACTTATACACATACACACACACACACACCTATGTATGGGCTGCGCACATGATACAGACTCTCTAGGAGTGTATGACCTTTAATCAGAGAGAATTATTTCTCATGAAGTAATTTCACTCCTCTGAATTTTGCTTTATGATTAAGAAGAAACTACTAGGGTTTGTTTTTTTACCTCAAAAACTTACTAATTTAAAACTTTTAAAATAACCTGAAGTTATTTTAGTACCTTCCTAGCAGTAAGCCAGTATCTATTCCATTTGAGTTAATATGTAGTTAACTAGTCCATTTTTTTTTTCAGAATGCTAAAATAGTTTTATCTTTTCTCCCTATCCCCCTCCCTAATTTAAATTCTTTTATTTATTTGAAGAGTTTAGAATTTTCAGATGTTTTTCAATTAATTGTATTAATTTTAAAATGATATGCATGATCCTAAACTGTGTTATAATTTTTTAAAAGAAAACTTTTAAGTATAAAATATTTGTCTTGTTTTTACAGGGTATCCCATCACCCTCCCTTGTCAGCCTGCCTTCCTTCTTTGAAAGGAGAAGTCATACTTTAAGTCGATCTACAACTCATTTGATATGAAGCTTAAAAAATCTTAATTTAGAGCAACTTATAAACACTTCATACTTAAAAACTGACTTAAATGGTACTTGTCATTAGCACTTGGTGAAAGCTGGAAAGAATGTAGGTAACACTAAACTATGCCATTTGATTTTCTTCTTTAAAGTGTAAGGTTAACCTCTTACATTTTTGTAGGTAATTCATGTAAAAAATTATATTGATTTTGATGTAATTTTTCTCTTCCCTCGAGTCCTTCATTCAAAGACCAATAATTTAAGTTATTCACGATATTAGTAGCTTTGCAACTTGATAACAGTAAATAAATTTTATTGGTGGATGCGAAATACCGCTGTGAATCTCTTTGTATATAGTGTCAATGAATGAATTTTTGGAAATACCTATTTGTGTATCTCAATTTGTGAAGAAATTAAGTGATATCACAGTACTTACTAGATAAAAAACCACAGATTCCTGATTAATAGTGGGGACTTGTTTCACATGTGCTATTTGAAGTAGTTGTTTAACTGCTTCTGTTGCAGTTTATTTTATTCTCAAGTGTTTTCGAGATCTAGAGTGGATTTTTAAAGATTTTCTCTTATTAATAAGAATAATGGTTAAAGGAGATTGTTTCAAAATACTTTTGCAAATTGAGATAAGGACAGAAAGATTAAAGAATAATGTATATTTTGTCAAACATGATATTAGGGTATACTTATAACTTTTTCAGAGACCATATATTTTCGGTGATTTTAGCCACTAGCAAATCTTCACTTAGTTTGATAGTGTGTGAAATTTTATTGTGAAGGATAAGACCATGGGGGAAGTTGTGGGATAGAGTGTTTATACTTTTTATGAAATAATTCTAAAGTTGGCACCAGTTTTACTAATTTGCTGTAAAATACATAGATATGTGTATGGTCTACCTTTTATTTTGGTCCTATAATTAAATGTAAAATCAAAATACATTTATTTGCTGTTGTAAAATATTTTTCAAACCCTGATGTTAATTTTCACAATAGTTTTTGTTTTTTTTTATAGTCAGTGATAACAAAATAATCAAGTTCCTATGAATAAATGCACTTTTAGTTCCTATCTGTAGGGAGTACTGCAAACATTTAATTGTCATTTAACAATTTCAATCATCTCCTTTATTAGTATAACTGACTATATAGATTTTTTTCTGTGCCACATATTTGCCATTTTTAAATAGTAAATGACTATTGATGTATTTTAAAAGCAGTGTATTAGTAAGAACTTTGTAAATAAATACTTAAAACTCAAGTATATTTTGTTTCATGTTTTAAACAATTCCTTTACACAGATTTTCATAGGTCGGTATGAATGCTTGCATCTACCTCTGCTCTCATATATTTGCTTGCGTATTTATTTACCTATTCCTTTCTCCGTTAATATTTTTGACCATTACATCTACTGAGCTTTATGTAGGATGACAGCTTTTAATCTAGAATCTATTTTGCAGAATGGGTGTAGTGAATCCTATGATAGTTTATATAAAATTTTGTGTTTATGTGCATGTATGCATTTTTCTGGCGGAAATTACACAGCTTTTATCATTTTATTAGAAATGGAGCTGTGATTCCCTCCAAAAGTATGGTGTTTCCAGTGAGAGAAAATAACCTGAGATAAGGCATGAAGGTGGAAACGTTTTGGATGAACACAGGCAAAATATTAGCAGGTAGTTAATTTTAACTTCAAAAGGAATGCCTCTAGTTTTTCTCATGATACCTGCTCTACAACTAGTATTTTTGTTATATCCCCGTTATCAATTAAAGACTGTTTGTATGGGGGTGCATGGGTGGCACAGTCAGTTAGGTATCCACTTTCGACTCAGGTCATTATCTTATGATTCGTGAGTTCAAGCCCCACATCAGGCTGTCAGCACAGAGCCCACTTCACATCTGCTTCTCTTTCTGCTCTTTCTTCTCTCTCTCAAAAATAAATAAACATGAAAAAAAAAGACTGTATACTTAATCTGTTAAGATGCTTTATCATGTATGGATATTAAATATAATTAAGCTTTCCTTCTCTATTGAGAACATGTTTTATTTATTGATCTTTAATCAGTTGCATTACAGTAATACATTTTGTAATGTTAATCTATTCTCGTATTTGGAGGCTACACCATATAATTTTCCACATGAGGTATTAAACATAGAACCATAACAATAAAGAATCACATTTATGAAAGAGATGTAAGAAAATGTTAACTATATAACAAATTTGAAAATCTGGAGGACCTAGACAAAGTATAGCCAAAGTTGACTCAAGAGGAAGTAGAGAATTCTAATGGCCCAATAAATAGCATAAGTTAAATATGCACTGCTAAAAAAAGATGCAAATTCCAAATGATTTTAAAGCTGAGTGCCAGCATTTAAAGACTACTTAATGTATAGTAATAGTCATACTTTGCAGAATTAAAAAAGATTGTCGGTATCCAGTTCATTTTGTGAAGTTAACATAAACTTTATATTAACGTTTTAAAAGGATAATGTAAGAAAGAGAAGTACTGATTAATTTCAATTATGAATATAGAAGCTAAATTAAATAAATTATTAACAATTAAGTCTAGAAGTATAATTAAAATAACAGTCCAACCAAATATATGACCACTGGACTGATTAATAAACATGGTAAGTCTAGATCGACATAATGATCATGGTAAATGGAACATACTTCTCTTGACTGAAGGAAGAAGGATCAGTCGTGTGACATACAACATGATTACAGGATAATGGTGCATTACATTGATTTGAAATCTGAATATATCCTCATCTATTGCTTTAGCCTTCTTAGACTAAAACAGTTTGATTCAAGTTTATATCTCAACTCAGTACCATTAGGGAGCCAAAATGGGAATCAGTTTCCTAGATGGCTGCAATATTAATGCTAAAGAGCCTTTTGAATTGTTTTAGGGGTTTTACTGCATCAAATAGTGTTCTTTCAAGAATACAAATGTGGTTCAACATTTGGAAGTTTACCAGTATGACTTATTGACAGTTTATAGGAGAAAAAAAAAAAAAATGACATCAATATTTTCTATAAGGTCATTTAGTAAAACTCAGCCACTGTTCTTCATAAAATTCCAACTAAGGACTTTTGGGCAATATGACTAAATACATTCAGAGTGGGTGTCCTTCTAATAGAAAAATTAAACGTTTATGAAATATTTATTTACTTAGAAAGCAAGTGCAAGCAGGGGAGGGGCAGAGAAAGAGAGAGAGAGGGAGACAGGATCCTGAAGCAGTCTCTGCGCTATTAGCACTGAGCCTTAGCAGGGCTTGAACACACAAGATCGTGATCTGAGCCGAAGTCGGTTGCTTAAACAACTGAGCCAGCCAGGCTGAAATATAATTTAAAAATAACTTTAGTGTATAACTGAGGTTAAAAGAAAAATATGGAAATCTCCAGGTGTGGGAAATTGATAGAAATCTAAGCCAATCAATCAAATAGAGGTTTGTGTTTGTGGTGTGTAAATGACAAGTTGTGTCTAGAATGTATGTGCATATACAAAGGGTTAAGAATGACCAATCAGTTGAAGGAGTGAGCGAACTTACTCTATCAGAAACAAGGTTTATTATAAAACTAATAATCAGGGGCTCCTGGATAGTTGAGTCAGTTAAGCGTCCAACTCTTGGTTTTGGCTCAGGTCATGATTTCACAGTTTGTGAGATCAAGCCCCTGCGTTGGGCTCTGTGCTGATAGATGGAAACTGCTTGGGATTTTGTGTCTCTGTCTCTCTCTCTCTGCAACCCCCCTTCAAAATAATAAACATTTCACAAAAATAACTAGTAGTCAAGACAGCGAGATATTCGAAGGCTCAGTGCACTGAGCACAAATAAATTAATGGATCATAATTGAAAACCAATAAACTAACAAAAGTGGCACTTTAAAACAGTGAACACAGTGAACACATTATTCAATAAATGGTGCTGAGGAAAATAGGTATCTTTTGTCTTTAAAGAGAAAAATCTAATATTTTCACACTCTATACAAAATGAATTCCAAGGGAATTAGAGATGTAAATATGAAACGTGAAACTATAAAAATTTTACTAGATAATATAGGAGAGTAATCTGTCTGGGGCTGGAAAATGTTGCTTAAATGTGTCACTATGTTTAAGATAATTATAGTAAGAAAGACTGATAAATCTGCATTAAAATTAGGAACTTCTTGTCCTGAAAAGACATCATTAAGAGCAAAAGTCACGGAGGAGATGTTCACAATACACATAGCTGATAAAGGACTCATCTAGAAGTGGATTATAAAGAACTAAAAAGCCAAAAATATTAGACATCCCTGTAGGAAAACAAGCATTTCATAAGTGAAAAAATGAAGTGGTTAATATTGCTGGATCATATGGTAGTTCTATTTTTAACTTTTGAGGTACTTCCATTCTGCTTTCCATCGTGGCTGCATCAATTTACATTTCCATCAATAATTCACAAGAGTTGGCTTTTCCCCACATTTTTACCATCTCTTGTTATCTTTTACCTTTCTGATAATAGCCAATTCTAACTGGTATGAGAGGATATCTCATTGCATTTAAATTTGCATTTTCTTGATAATTAGTGATGTTGAGCACATTTTTATACCTGTTAGCCACCTGTATGTATTTGGAAAATGTCTATTCAGGTCCTCTACTCAGTTTTAATTGGATTGTTTTCTTTCTTTGCTATTGAGTTGTATGATTATACATTTTGGATATTACCTCCTTATCAGCTACATGATTTGCAGATATTTTCTTGTATTCATTAGATTGCCTTTTCATTTTGTTGATAGTTTCCTCTGCTGTGCAGAAGCTTTTTCATTTGATGTGGTCAAAGCTTGTGTATTTTTGCTTTTACTGGTTGTCTTTGCTTTCAGTATCAAATCCAAGCCTTACCAAGACCAGTGTCAGGGAGCTTACCACCTATGTTTTCTTCTAGGAGTTTTATGGTTTCAGGTCTTCCATTCAAGTCTTTAATCCATTTTGAGTTAATTTTTTGTGTATGTTGAAGATAGAGGTCTAGTTTGATTCTTTTACATGTGGCTCTCCAGTTTTCCCAACACTGTTTATTGAAGAACCTGTCCTTTCCTCACTGTAGAGTCTTAGCTCCTTTGTTGTAAGTTAATCGACCACATATGCATGAGTTTATTTGTGGGCTCTTCATTTCTTCCATTGAGCAATGTATGTTTTTATGACAATGCCATACTGTTTGTGTTACTGTAGCTTTGTAATATAGTTTGAAATTGGAGGCCGGGGGTGATGGCTCCAGCTCCATTCTTTTTCAAGATTCCTTTGGCTATTTGGGTCTTCTGTGGTTCCATATAAATTTTAGGATTGTTTCTTCTTTTCTTGTAAAAAAATGCCATTGTAATTTTGATACAGACTGCATGATGTCATGATTGCTTTGGATAGAGTGGACATTTTAACAGTATTAATTCTTTCAGTCCATGAGCATGGAATATCTTTCCATTTATTTGAATCTTCTTTAGCTGCTTTTATTAATGTCTTGTAGTTTCAGTGTACAGATCTTTTACCTCCTTGGTTAAATTTATTCCTAGATACTTTATTCTTTTTAATGCATCATTCCCTCCTCTTATAAAAAGGCTTTCCTCCTTTGGCTTTTGTGTCACTACTTTTTTCCCTGCTACCTGTTGAGCTACATCTCAACAGATCTCTTTAAGTGCATAAAATAACCTTTTCCCATCCTTTATATGTAGATGCTCCCCAAATAATCCATCTTTGGTTCTTATTTCTTTGTTTCTTACATACACTATACTATTTTATGTATGTATGTATGTATGTACGTATGTATCTCTATCTCTACATCTATGTCCATGTATCTATAAAACTGTATCTATTTATAATACATCCCCTGATTTAAAACCATCTCACACTTTGTAGTTTTAAATCTGAGGTCTCTTCTCCTTCCTTCACCCCTGTAATACTGCTTTTTTTCTCTACAGCTTTCTGTGAATGGCATTACCATCCACACTGTCACCTGAGCCCGACACCTGAGAATCATCCTATGTTTTGGCTTGTCTCTCTTATTCTTCATAGTCAGCCAGCTGATCCCACATCCTTAGGGTCTTATAAATGAATCCATGCCCTCATCTCTATTCCAACTGTTATGCTTTATTTCAGGCATACATGACTTTCTCCTGGATTTATGTGGTAATCTAATCCACTCTTAGCTTCAGATCCGCAAAAGCAGAATGTGGAACAAACAAGACTTGTATTCAAGGTGGTGGTGGTGGGGGCGGGGGGGGGGGGGTTTGTTGTTTTTGAGGTGGTTTGTCTTGGGGAGTAGCAATGGAGAAACAGAGGGAAAGCCAACACAGTTTGCTTTATCAAGTTGGCCACTTGATAAAGTGAAAAAATTTTATTTGTTGTGTGAAAGGGGGAAGCACTGATTTCTCTGCTTCCATCCCCAGTTTTTTTAGGTTAGGTTTCCAGCAGTTCCAGGCAGCATGTGCATGAATGTCAAGCAATTTTGACACCACAAAGCCTCAGAAATGGCCTGGGGCAGAAGTGAGGTAGGTAGCACATACTCCAGGAATGGCTTCAGTAAGACAGAGGGGTTTTGAGGTAGATTAGGAAGTGTCTGATTTCCCTTCTCACTGATATTTTTCTTCTCCTTCTGTGGTCCATCCTTTAGAGCCAGAGTAATGTTCCCAAGCCTGTTTAAAACGTTGTGATGTCTCTGCTAGAGACTTCCAGAAAAATGTAGGCTTCTTAGCATATTACAATGGTCCTCCCTTTATGATCTGCCCCCATTCTACCTCCTTAGGGCCCTCACTCACCACTTCCTCTAGGAAACCTTCCCAGAACATTCCTCACTCTTATTCTGGCTCCTTATCTATACTGTACCCTCTTCCTAGAATGCCCATCCTCTCCTTTTTTGCTGAAATATTCTCTCCTTTAAGAAGCCTTCCTTGTCACTCTATATCTCAGGCTAGGTTAGTTCCCCTTCTGCATGTTCTAGCAGCATTCTGTGTTTGTTTGCCTTCATCACAGTACTTATATTTTGTTACTTTTCGGGGGTCGAGTTTATCTGTTAAACTAGATTGTCAATTCCTAGCACAGAACCTGACAGGTAACAGATGCTCACTAACTTGAAATTGTTCCAGTATATCGGGGAAAGTGCACCAGCTATATCACTGATGTGAAGAATAACCACATTCAGTGTATGTCTAAATACCTTTGGGGTTTTAGTTCCTCTCAGCAGGTATAAATTGAACATGTTCCTGTTAGCTGTGCCATAGGAAGATGCAGATTGTAAACATCGTATGGAAGAGTGTTAGGTAAAGCGAAGAGAAAGGGAGCAGCTCTGACGTGCTGCAGTGGTCCAGAGAGCAGTCTTGTTGTTCCTGATGGAAACTGCTTGGCTGATCGCCTGCCTGAAAGAAGCGAGAAAGCTGATAACCTCCGTGGCAATCCATCGGAGGGAGTGTTTCAGCCATCCACATACACTGCCTCCACATGCTGAAGCTAGAAGAGCAGCCACAGGAGCCTGGATGAAATCGGGCTGCGGGCCAGGATCATTTTTGCAGAGTTTGAAAATGTGACATAAGGCACTAATATCGTACCTCCCCAGGATTTGAGCCTCGCTGCCAAGAGGAGTGGCGTTGCTGGAAATAACCCTGGGAAAGTGTGGCAGAGACCTGGGAAAATATTGTAGGCTGCGAGATTATTTTTCACTTCCAAATAAATCTGCCAGGCTGAATTCATTTGCAAAAGAATAGATTAAGCTTGATTTGTTTGGCTTTTGTGGTTTCAACTTCCCTAGAATTAATTCATGCCAAATTCATTATAACTTTATTTTTTTTAAGCAAAGAACTGTATAATTTTCTACTTGATTAAAAAATAATAAATGCTTATACTATTTCTGGTTTTAGTGTTTCTAATGGTTACTTCCCTAACTTTAAATAATAGAAAACACTGCTGTTTCTTCAACTGTCAGCTTTAGGCATTATTTGTCAGCTGAACTTCTGACAGGCTGAAAAATACTTCATCTACGTAAGCCCCCAGCTTCCACCTCCACTTTAAAACAGTTGTTATTTTTGTTTTATTTCTTTATTCTACCAGGTGGGACAGCATCTCCTAATTCCCAATGATTGTAGATAATATTAAACTTATGGGGTGCTTACTGTATGCTGGGACCCATTCTAAATACTTCATTAACTCATTTATCCTCACACTGGACCTAAGAAATCAAGATGATTTCCCCCATTTTCGCACATGGAAACTGAGGCACAGAGCAGTTATGTAACTTGCACAAGGTTACAAGTTAATAAGTGGTAGTGCTGGGATGACCTTAATATCTGTGCTATTAATTATTAAGCTCTTCCCACAGAGGAAGCTCTTAGAATGCCTGCCTGCCTACCACCCGGTCATATCTACTAACCCTCCCCCCCCCCCCCCCCCCCCCCAGGCCTTACCGCTCTTTTTCCTTTTCATTCCCCACACATCCTGTTCACCTATAGCGAAACATTAAATTCTTTTTACTCGGTGGCTCTTCTCCCCTCAGAGGAAGCCCTCGTACCCTCGTGTGCCTGAGTTCTGGACGTGAAAATGCAGCTCCCCCAAGTCCCGGGCATTGGAGGTGAGAAAGTAGTGCAGATGGTGGGCGCGCTTCTTCGTCTGGGGCTCCGTCGTGGCAGGTGCCCTGGGACAGAGGGCTTCTTGGAGGACGCTGGGGGCTGGTGATGCAGGTGGAGAGCATTAAACAGGCCGCGCTGAAATTAACTAGATGGTGTCAAGATGGTAGCAGTTACATTCTGTCACATTCTGTTAACATTTAAAAAAAAATTTTTTTTTTAATGTTTATTTATTTTTGAGACAGAGAGAGACAGAGCATGAATGGGGGAGGGGCAGAGAGAGAGGGAGACACAGGATCGGAAGCAGGCTCCGGGCTCTGAGCCATCAGCCTAGAGCCCAACGCGGGTCTCGGACTCACGAACCGTGAGATCATGACCTGAGCTGAAGTCGGACGCTCAACCGACTGAGCCACCCAGGCGCCCCTGTTAACATTTTCAAGTTTTGCAGATGTGCTTTATAGGTGAATTCAAAGTTTGAACATTAATGCACAGCGTTTACGTTGTTAGGATGGAGTGAATACTCTCCATTGTAGAGGCAAATAATGTTAGGATTATAAATCTGCGTTTTAACCAATCAAAGAATGATCCTCGTATCCAGTTCAAATGGGGTTCCATTTCTTCAGCAAGGCCTCTTCCAACTGCTGAAAATCATGCCATATTTTAGTTTACATGCTTTGGGGGACATGCCTTTCTTGTAAGGCTCTTTCCCCATGTGTTCCTCTCACCTGTCCCCACACCCACAACCTCCTCACCCCCATCTCCCAGAGTGTTGTTCAGTAGAAGAATTTTAACTAATCAGTCTTCAGCACCCGATCTTCCCATCTTCCTTACCATAATATATAATAATTTAAGGCAATGCAAGACCCCAAAACACCTTTATAACTATGAGAACAAAGTCAAATTATGTTCAAGATTAATTTTAATACAAATTATTTTAAGCTAGGACTATAGACCTTTGTGATAAATATATTTATTGCCCTACCACATTACATACACAGCACACAAAAAGATAAAAGATAACAATGGCAAAAAGAAATGGTAAGTGAATCTAGGATTGAGGCGGTGACTCAAAGTGCCTGCAAAGCGTCTGGAACATTTGTTAGAAGGGCACCACACATTTTGTTCTGAACATCTTAACAGCTGAGCAATAGCCAATTCCCCACTGAAGGACCATTTCCTTCAGTGAATGCAATATGAAAACGAACAATTCGCTGTGGAGAAGACCTATTTCTGGAACAAATACTGGGGCAAGTTACAACTTCCTGTGGGCTCTGGTAAGGAAGGCATGTTTCATGTTGGAGTATGATGTACTCCCTAACTTATTTAAGTAATGATAGCAATGTGATGCATATGGGAGTTGTAGAAACAGGAACAGACAGAACTCGATAGGGTACAATTAGAAGCAACTTCATTCTCCTGCTCCCCATACTGCAATCACTATCCATTTAATACCTGTTGATTTTCCCCATGCCTTTTTTTGAAGTTTAGGACATGGTTCGTTGGGTTTTCTCATCATCCTCAGAACATGAAATGTTTCCATTCACTTTTGGTCACTAGAATAGTCTCCTTTTTGTCTGGTATGATCTGTCCACTAAATAATTGGGAGGGAACTCACAAACTTGGAATTCTCCCTGAGGAGGAAAGAGTTTGAACCCCACATTAGACACCTTAACTTTTAAGACCCACACCCAAGAGACAACTTCCTTTGAAATTGAACTTCCCCTTCCTCCTTCCAAGTTGGGCTGGACGTCGGTAGTGGTAAAGGAGGAACAACGTCTTGTATCTTGCTTGTTTCCAGGTCCTGAAATTTTCTTTCTCTCCTTTACTACACTCTGCCCCCCCAACCCCTGTGACTAAGTTTGGGATTGTTCTTATCTGGGGAAGGGAGAAGAAGCTGGGTCAGGAAGCATCTTACTTACCTGGCAGGGCTGTGACCATGCTGTTGGTGCAAGTGTGGGTATTGTCCCCTGCTGTGTGGGCTTTCCATGGGCTCTTCTACCTCCGGTGGCTGATCCTTCAGGGTGTGTCGGGCACCTGTCCTCTGTGCCCTCCACATTCCAGGAAACACATGTCAAGCTCTCTAAACATTATCCTCAAATCTCTTTTTTCTCCAAGCTTGAGGTAAAGGACAAACATCCTTCTTCACGCCAAAGGAGGGGAAGAGAAAATGTCACAGCACTAGTAGGTTTTCTTCATTCACCTCTTTTACAAAATCTTTTTTTTTTTCCTTTTTAAAAAATGGTTACATATTTTTGAGAGAGAGACAGAATGTGATCGGGGGAGGGACAGAGAAAAAGGGAGACACAGAATCCAAAGCAGGATCTAGGCTCTGAGTGGTCAGCACAGAGCAGGGCTTGAACTCATGAACGGTGAGATCATGATATCATGACCTGAGCCAAAGTCGATGGACTGACTGAGCCACCCAGGCGCCCCTACGAAACTCTTTTATACCTTTGATGTGGTCTTCATCTCAAGGTAGAAAAATCAGCTTCTTGGTGGCCTCTGTTGAACCAGATTCAAAAAAGAGTCCCATTTTAATACTTTGTTATATTTTAAATAAAGTTCTGCAGTATAAGTGGATGAGAAATATAGTTAAAGTTCCTTTTTACTTTGAGGACCAAAACAATGTGGTTCATGTGTAAGGTACTCTGCTGGCCGGGGTAGATGGCATTTCATTCTATTGATTTATCTTGTTTTCCCATTTAAACGACAAAAATGGATACATATTCATTTTTGAGAGATTAGAAGCATTAATGAACAAAAAAAATTTTAAAACGACTGTCCCATCTTTCAGAGATAGTTACTATTAACCTTGGCTTATATGCTTTCATATTCTTCTCACACTATAGTGGATATGTCTTGCCTTCTGAATCTCGCTATCCAAATCTTTGTTTAAATGATATAACCTTTTTCCCCCCCAAATCCACTATCTGAAAAGAGAACTTGTTACAGCAAATCCACATTGTCACAGCAGAAAAACTGCTTGATTTGTGCATAAAATCAGAGGAGCAAACAGAGCACATGGCAGTGGTTCTCGGCTCTTGCTTTGATCATCCTGAATCCTGTGCTCGCATGGTTAAACCATGTTGTGTGTTATCTCATCAAATTCCCCACATTATTACATGAAAATGTCTCTAAGAATGCTGAAAAGCCTGTGAAGGAAGTAGATGGGCCCATGAATTGCAGAAAACTATTGACAGAGGTGATTGAACCACAAAGCCCGTTTTTACTGTTGACGAAACCAGGCTGTTCTTGAAGCGAATGCTATCTTGTGTGTTCATTTCAGGAAAGGAGACAAAAATGCCAGAATAAACCATCCAAAATAGGCTAATGTTGCTTTAAAGTGAATATGATGTTAAGCTAAAACCTCGGCTGCTGAATCCCTTCAAAAACCCCACTGCCTTTTAGGGACTATTGAAGAGTGACTTGTCTGTTATGTGATACTCCACTCCTAAAGATTAGGTGACCAAGTCTGTATTCAGTGATTACTTGAGGGGCTAACTGCCTCTATTCATCAGAGGGTACACTGGGATGGAAAACTTGCAAACAAGGCTCTTTTGATAATAGACAATGCTCCCAGATGTCCTTCAATGTTGACAATTATGGAGATAATATCACAGCGGTCTTTTTCCTCCCAGCATTATGTCATTATTGTAGCCTCCGGGCCCAAGGGTTGCTGCAGCCTTCAAGGCATATTGTTTACAGATGGTGATGCAGTCTGTGGCACTTAGATGCTGATAAATGGTCTGATGATGCAGGCAACACTGCTTCGATTAAGGATTTATGGAAGGGTTTGACATTCAGAAGGTCTCCAAATTTATCAACTGGGTTTGGCATGTATCATAACAAACAATGAATACAGTATGGGAGAAAGTAGTCCCGCAATTGTTGCTGACTTTCAAGGTTTGGAGCAAGTGATTAACGCAAAGCCAAAATCCTAAATCTTGTGAAGAAGGCTAGATTTAGTGAAGTGGCTGGTACAAAGAACTTACGACCAAGCCACTTGTTTAACTTGATGTTCATTCTAGGTCAAAGGAAGAGAAAAAAGCAGAGCCGGAAATACTTGTTGCTGCTCTTTAGAGAACTTGGAATCATGCAGAGAAATGATTGCTCTTGCAAGTTTTGTTCTGTTGCTCCACGGCCATCTACCATTTTAGATAACGGTTCACAGTCATCCACTTCTAGAGATTCAAGTGCCAAAAAGAGACAACTGGCCGTGAGAATCTTGGGCTTGAGCACAGGTGGACCGCAGCTGTTTGCTCCTTCACTTGCGGTCCCAACTCACTCCTGCTCACCGCCATCATCCAATCTGAGCAGCATCTGTGTCTACCTAACTACAGCCTCTGCCTTCCTCTCCCTAAACTATTCCTGATTTCATAAGTAATCATTTAAAGACAATTTCCATGCTTGCTTAACTGTTATTTGTATTCACAATGTAACTTTAAAATATATAGTAGCTTTAAATTTACATTATAGTGTGTGCTTGTTGCAGTACAGAAGGAAAACTAATTTCTGCTGCATTGTTGCATATTACATGAAGATATATACATTAAAAAGCCCATTAAGAAGTAAATAATTATGTAGTTGACATTTTATATATTTACGCAGAAGTCCTTGGCAATATTATTATATGTAGGTGTTCAAGAATATTTAGTTACACTTTGGAAAATTTGTTGGGGTTTTTGGATGGGCTTAAAACAGATTATAATTTTTCCCATTCCCGATAGTGGAATACATATAGCTCACTCTCCCACTACTTCCACATTTGATATCCAACATATCAAACCAGGGAAGGATTAGATTCAAAGAATAAGCAATGCCGATATACAAATGTATCTATATTTTACAAAAATTGAGTTACTCATCTTATTGATTTGAACCTACTTTTCTTTTTTCTTTTTCCTTTAAGTAATCTCTACACCTAACATGGAGCTTGAATTTATAACCCCAAGATCAAGAGTTGCAAGCTCTACTGACTGAGCTAGCCAGGCGCCCCTTACATCTATTTTTTTTTTTTAAATGTTTACTTATTTTCGAGAGAGAGAGAAACAGAGTGTGAGTGTGGGAGGGACAGAGAGAGAGGGAGACACAGAATCCGAAGCAGGCTCCAGGCTCTTAACTGTCAGCACAGAGCCCGACATGGGGCTTGAATTCATACACTGTGAGATCATGACTTGAGCCAAAGTTGGCGGCTTAACCGACAGACACCGAGGCACCCCTGAATCTGCTCTTTTTGCAACATATTGTGACCATATCTCTATGTAAATAATAGATACCGACTATAAAATGTATGCATTTGCCCTGTTTGTAATGGATATGCGTATGTGTAATGGATAAGCCATGCCTCAGAATGTCTGGCATACCCACAGCTTCCTACTGATGATCTCTTGTCCATGGCCCTCTGTTGAAGAAGCAGGAACATATTGTTTCTTACAAATGGGGAACTGTTTCTTATCACCTGACTCCACCACTCTGGTCAGAAATGATTGGAGCATAGGAGGGCAATTAACCAGGGTTTGCAAACTCAAAAGTCACTAGAGGGCCAGGCAGGTAAGCAGACAGATGCATGAGACAATAGGGAGTTCACTGGAGACTGCAGAGAACTGAGCAGAGCATGTCCTGTTTTAACGGGGAGGATAGTAGTTTTTGCCAACTATTCGTATCCAGGAAATAAAGACTAAGTATTGCCCAAATCTTTGGATTTTCAAGAAGAGCCCAAAGTTTCCACTTTTGAAATGAAATTCCCTGATCTCTCCACGGTGTGGCCAACACAGTTCAAGCCAAAAGGATCATATCTATAGATGAGATTTAGTCCACATGTGGGTTGTTTGCACCCTCTAGCCCTTCTAAGAGCAATCAATGTGTGCATATTCCAAAGGCCTAGGACCGAAGAAATGGCCTGTCACCAAACTTGCTTAATCAGGGATGATGGCACATGACACAATCAATCATATCCTTTAGAGAATTTGTACAATATATACAAGGATTGGGTCAGCAACAGAGCAGAAGGTAGATATCCTCATGGGAGAGGTTTGCAGGAGAAAAATAAATGCCAAGAGCAGATGCCAAGAGTAAGAGAAAATTATTATTAGAAGTTAATAATACAGAGGGTGAGGTATTTGGTTAGCAGAAGCAGTTAGTAGCTGAGTCATGATACAGTCAGGACTAACACTCACAATGACTAGTGGACAAATACTCTGGATTTCGTAGGTTGCTGCCTGAAGAATGACTCCTTAGTTCTTTTTTTTTTTTTAATTTTTTTTTTAACGTTTATTTATTTTTGAGACCGAGAGAGACAGAGCATGAACAGGGGAGGGGCAGAGAGAGAGGGAGACACAGAATCTGAAACAGGCTCCAGGCTCTGAGCTGTCAGCACAGAGCCCGATGCGGGGCTCGAACTCACGGACCGTGAGATCATGACATGAGCCGAAGTCAGACGCTTAACCGACCAAGTCACCCAGGCGCCCCGACTCCTTAGTTCTTTTAATTACACTCTCATCTTTGGGGATCATTTTTTTAAGATTTAATTTTATTTATTGAGAGAGAGAGAGAGAGAGCCGGGGAGGGGCAGAGAGAAGGGGAGAGAGAATCCCAAGTAGGCTCAGTGCCAGTGGCATGGAGCCCAACATGGTGCTTGAACTCATGAACCATGAGATCATGACCTGAGCTGAAATCAAGTGTCAGATGTTTAACCTACTGAGCCACCCAGGTGCCCCTCATCTTTGGAAGGTCTTAATAGACGGTTGCGCTAATGCTTCCTCTGAGAATATTTTTGACTTTCCCTGAAGCATGAAAATGTGAATAAGATTCTCAACTTCATTTTGTGCCATTTACAGTTTCAATAAATATTCACTTGAGACAAATTGAACATGTGTCTCTTTTATAAGCAAAAAATCCTAGTAGTATTAATGTACCATAATTTATTTAATCAATTCCTCATTGTTGAACATTAAGATTATTTCCAACTTTATACACAATTTTGTCATGAAAACCCTTATACGTTCATTATAATGTACTTGATATTCCTTAGGATAAATTCTCAGAAGCAAAATTTCTTAAAGTGTATATGGGCTTTCTAAGGATTTTGTTTTTTAAAGTTTATTCATTTATTTTGAGAGGGACAGAGACAGCATGAGTCGGGGATGGGCAGAGAGAGAGGGAGACAGAGAATCCCAAGCAGGCTCTGCACTGTCAGCAAGGAGCCTGATGTGGGGCTCAAACCCACAATCCGTGAGATCATGACCTGAGCTGAAACCAAGAGTCAGACACTTAATTGACTGTGCCACCCAGGCACCCTCATTCTAAGGGATTTGATATGCATTGTCAAAGTGCCATCTAAAAAGATTTTACACACCAACAAACTATTGACACACTATGGGTAAATCTCAAAAACATGCTGAGTGAGAGAAGACAGACACCAAATAAAACATACTGTATGATTCCATACATATGGATGAAATGCTAAAAACAGGAAATCAGCTGGGGAACAGAGGGAATTGAGTGCAAGGGAACATGAGGGAACTTTCTAGAGGGATGGAAATGTCCTCTATCCTGACTGTGGTGGTGGTTACACTGATGTATACATTTGTCAAAATTCACTGAACTATACACTTCAAGTGGGTGCATTTTATTGTATATATGTGTATCTGTGTAATAAAAAATTTTATTTTATTAAAAAAATGTTTAACATTTATTTTTCAGAGACAGAGAGAGACAGAGCACAAGCAGGGGAGGGGCAGAGAAAGAGGGAGACACAGAATCTGAAGCAGGCTCAAGTCACTCAGCTGTCAGCACAGAGCCCGATGTGGGGCTCAAACCCATGAACCGTGAGATCAGGACTGAGTTGAAGTTTGAGGCTTAACCAACTGAGCCACCCAGGCGCCCTTGGTAGTAAAACAATTTAACTTCACCTCCCAAAAATAAATAAGAAGATTTTACAGATTTATACTCCCCATCAGCAAACTATGAGAGTCCTCATCCCTTCCCATATAATATTTGGTATTATTTTTCATTTTAATTTTTGCTAATATTTTGGGTGAAACATGTTGATTTGCTAGACTTTTCTTTAGCTTATTAACAATAATAGCTATTATAAATTTAGAGCTATGTGTCATACATTGTGCTAAGAACTTTAAAAGTTTTGGGGCACCTGGATGGCTCAGTCGGTTGGGCGGCCAACTTTGGCTCAGGTCACAATCTCGCGGTCTGTGAGTTTGAGCCCTGCGACGGGCTCTGTGCTGACAGCTCAGAGCCTGGAGCCTGCTTTGGATTCTGTGTCTCCCTCTCTCTCTGCCCCTCCCCCATTCGTGCTCTGTCTCTCTCTGCCTTTCAAAAATGAATAAATGCTAAAAACTTAAATGAATGAATAAATAAATAAATAAATAAATAAATAAAATTTTTATTTAATCCTACAACAACGTAATGTGGTAGTTATTATTAGAGAATGGAAACTGAGTCAAGAGAAGTTTAATGTGATCAAACATGAATACATAATGATCTGGATTACCTAATCCAGATTGTGAAGTTGGTTAACTGTTTGTTTGTTGGGGTCGCAGATGCTGTATTTTCCCCCCAGTTTCCATCTAATTTTATTTATAGTGCTGTTATGATTGATGCTAGAAGTTAAAATATTGTATATTAGTATATTTTTATATATGCTATATTTTATATATAACATATATAAAATATTTTATATATGCTATATTTTATATATAACATACAAAATATTTTATATATCAATATATTTTTTTCTTATGGATTCTGTTTTCATTGTCATGCTGTAGAAAGACTTCCCCATCTCAAAGTTAAAAGAAAAACCTTTCACATTTTCTCCTAAATACAAATTTTATTATATGCAGGAGATGGAAAGGACTGTATACGTTAGGGATTACACTTCTATATCCTGATTTTTATCCTTAATGAGAATTTTCTCATATTTTTATGTATTCATCAAAAGTTTGATTTTAAATGTCTGCACACTATTTCATTATGGCTGTCGCATTAATTATCTTCCTGTTATTGCACTGGTAGATATTTAGTTGGTCTCTAACTTTTCACAACTACTCTTTTAAACATCCTTAAGGTAACTTTTTGATTGTATCTTGAGTATTTCTTCAAGGTCTATTCTTAGTAGTAAGATTGTTGAACCAAAAGGTCAGGACATTTTTGCCTTTTAAGAATTTTCTTTATAGACTTCATGTTTTTTAGAGTAGTTTTAGGTTCACCTCAAAATTGAGCTAAAATTATAGTTCTGCTATATACACCACCTGCCCCTCGACATGCACCACCTCCCCTATTATCAGCATCCTGCACCAGACTGGTACACTCATTACAATGAACCTGCATTGGTATTTCATCACCCAAAGTCTATAGTTTACATTAAGGTTCACTGTTTGTGTTTTACATTCTATGGGATTTGACAACTTTGTAATGTCATGTATCCACCATTTATAGCATCATACAGAATAGTTTCACTGCCCTAAAAATTCTCTGAAAATATGCATGGTATGATCTGGATCTTTTTTTACTTACTTAGGGCTGATTTGTGTCCCAGTATATGGTCTATTCTGGAGAACGTTCCACGTGCACTGGAGAAGAATGTATACTCTGCTGCTTTAGGATGAAATGCTCTGAGTATATCTGTTAAGTCCATCTGGTCCAGTGTGTCATTCAAAGCCATTGTTCCTTGTTGATTTTTTGATTAGATGATCTGTCCATTGCTGTGAGTGGGGGTGTTGAAGTCTCCTACTATCGAAGAGTTTCTTTATGTTTGTGATTAATTGATTTATATATATGGGTGCTTCTACATTTGGCGCATAAAAGACCTAACAATTGTTAGGTCTTCTTGGTGGACAGACCCCTTGATTATGATATAATGCACTTCTGCATCTCTTGATACAGTCTTTATTTTCAAGTCTAGATTGTCTGATATAAGTATGGCTACTCCAGCTTTCTTTTGTTGACCATTAGCATGATAGATGGTTCTCCATCCCCTTGTTTTCAATCTGTAGGTGTCTTTAGGTCTAAAGTGGGTCTCTTGTAAGCAGCATATAGATGGATCTTGTTTTCTTATCCATTCTGTTACCCTATGTCTTTTGATTGGAGCATTGAGTCCATTGACGTTTAGAGTGAGTACTGAAAGATATGACTTTATTGCCGTTATGATGCTTGTAGAGTTGGAGTTTCTGGTGGTGTTCTCTGGTCCTTTCTAATCTTTGTTGCTATATATATATATATATATATATATATATATATATATATTCATCTTTTCTTCCCTCAGAGAGTCCCCCTTAAAATTTCTTGCAGGGCTTGTTTAGTGGTCATGAACTCCTTTAATTTTTGTTTGTCTGGAAAACTTTATCTCTCCTATTTTGAATGACAGCCTTGCAGGATAAAGAATTCTTGGCTGCATATTTTTCTGATTCAGCACATTGAATATATCCTGCCACTCCTTTCTGGCCTGCCAAGTTTCCATGGATCAGTCTGCTGCAAACCTGATCTGTCTTCCCTTGTAGGTTAAGGACTTTTTTTTCCCTTGCTGCTTTCATGATTCTCTCCTTGCCTGAGTATTTTGTGAACTTGACTATGATATGTTTGTTGATGGTCGGTTTTTGTTGAATCTAATGGGAGTCCCCTGTGCTTCCTGGATTTTGATGTCTGTGTCTTTCCCCACATTAGGAAAGTTTTCCGCTATGATTTGCTCACATAACCCTTTTACCCCTATTTCTCTCTCTTCCTCTTCTGGGACCCCTATGATTTTGATTTGTTCTTTTTTAATGAGTCACTGATTTCTCTAATTCTGAAATCGTGCTCTTTTGCCTTCATCTCCCTCTTTTTTTCTGCTTCATTATTCTCTATAAGTTTGTCCTCTATATCACTGATTCTCTGTTCTGCCTCATCCATTCTTGCTGCCATGGCATCCATCTGTGATTGCAGCTCAGTTATAGCATTTTTAATTTCACTCTGACTAGCTTTTACTTCTCTTATCTCTGCAGAAAGGGATTCTAATCTATTTTTGACTCCAGCTAGTATTCTTATTATCGTGATTCTAAATTCTGGTTCAGACATTTTGCTTGTATCTGTGTTGGTTAAATTCCTGGTTGTCATTTCTTTGTGCTCCTTCTTTTGGGGTGAATTCCTTCATTTTGTCATTTTGAAGGGAGAAAAGGAATTAATGAGGTAGAAAAATTAAAATTTTTAAAAATTAAAATTAAAAAATATTAAAATTAAAAAATTAAACACACACACACAAATCGAATAAATAATGCTAGATCCTAGGTGTGTTTTGGTTTGGGTGTTGAAAGTGGTTTGACAGATTAGAGAAAAAAGGGGGGGGGAAGGAAATCTTTTGAGAATTTGAAAAAATGAATACACTGAAGTAGACTAAAATGAGATGATGGGAGTAAAATAGAATTTGAAAAATTTACACAAAAGTAAAGAATATAGCAGAAAAAAATTAAAAATATTTTTAACAGAAATTGAAAGTAATAATGAAGTTTTTCTCTTTCTGCATTCAAGAAAAAGAAAAGAAACAAAAAGAAAAAGGAAAAGGAAATCATCTGAAAATTCGAAAAAGTGAATACACTGAAGTAGACTAAAACAAAATGATGGAAGTAAAATAGAATTTGAAAAAATTTACACAGAAGTAAAAAATATAGTAAAAAAGTTAAAGAAAAATATTTTTAATAAAATTAAAAATAAATATGAATTTTTTCTCTTTCTGTATTCAAGAAAAAGAAAAGAAGTGAAAAAGAGAAAAAAAAGAAAATTGAATAGATGGACCTGCTAACAGATTGAAATAGGACTAGAATTACTTCGTTTTCCCATAGAAGTCAGACTATGAAGCGCTTTATAGACCATAAACTAAACCGGCGGTAAGACTTGTGTTCTTGAAGAGCGAGGTTGGCCCAGTTGGGCGGGGCTCCGTGTAACGGCTCTGCTCTCCACTAGATGGCGCTGCTAGCCTACTGGGATGGAGTGTTTGGCGTTCATAGGTGAGTATGCGCATGCGCGGGAGTGGTGAAAATGACGTCACCCAGCTACCCAATCTGTTCTCCCAGATCAGCAATCGAGCACCCCTCCTCTGTCTTCAGCTCTCGTCCACTCCCGGCTTTTTCACTGTCCGTGACCAGGCCCCAGGCAGTACCTCTCTCCCGAGTTTTGTCCAGATGCGGCTGTTTTCCCCGGCCCCTTACTTCTGAAGGACTGTGGCTTTGACCCGTTCCACCCCTCTGTGGGAGGGTCTCACCGAGAAATGGCCAAATAAGCAATGGCTGAATGTCGGCTGCACCCAGGAACCCTCGCTGGACCCTGCTGCTGTGGGTGCCCCGAGACTGCGGCAAGGTGCCACCCCGCCCCAGAAAAAGTTCGCAAGATAGTGTAGCAACAGCATTTTGGGGATAATGGAAAATCACAACACACATCTGGCACCAGGCTTCACCCTTAAGGACCTTATTCCAGCTCCAGCGAATGTGGCCGTTCTCTGGGGTGTGCTCGGACCTGGTGGCCTCAACAGTCTCTACCAAATGTCCTTCCAGCAGTGGAACCGCTTTTCCCCATGTGGCCCGAGAACCTCCCGGACCCCACTCTGCTCCTGGGGATTCGCCCTTCCCCCCAGAGCACCGCCAGGTATGGAGCTGTGGAGTTGCAGCCTCTGCACTCCCTTTGTGTAAACAAGTCTTAATGGAATTTAAACCCTCTCCTTTCTCCTTTCTCCCTTTTTAGTTTAGTCCCTGCGGCTGTTTGCTATTTTCCACTTTCTCTCTGGCTGCTTTTGGGGAGGGGTTCTTTTCCTGTATTCTCCACCCCGCCACGGTCTCCGTCCTCTCTCTGCCTGCAAAAGCACGTCCCTTCCTACAGCTTCTCGCTCCCCAAGTTCACCTCTCTGTGCTGCGTACCTGCTGAATTCTGTGGTTCAGGTTGTGCAGATTGTTGTGTTAATCCTCCAGTCAGTTTTCTAGGTGTGTAGGATGGTTTAGTGTTGGTCTGGCTGTATTTCATGGACGCGAGACACACAAAAAACTTCCATGCTGTTCTGCCATCTTGGGTCCTCCGGCTCACTGCCCTAAAAATTCTCTATTTCACCTATTCATGCCTTCCTTCTCCCCAACCCCTAGCAACGACTGACATTTTTCAGTGTCTCCATAGTTCTGCCTTTCCTGAATGTCATATAGTTAGAATTATACAGTATGTAGCTTTGACTTTTACTTTTTTGAATCATGTTGCCACAGTGCTTTCCAGCAAGTTTGTACCAATACGCAAGCCACCAGCAGCCACCCTGGTGGCCACCCTGTCTTACCTTCATTAGCATTGGTTTAACTTTACAAAATCACAATTCTGAGAAGTGAAAAGTCATTTTATTTTTTTATTTTTAACAAATTCTTTTTAGAAATGTTTATTTATTTATTTTGAGAGAGAGAGACAGAAAGAGAGAAAGCATGAGTGGAGGAGGAGCAGAGAGAGAGAGGGAGAGAGAGAATCCCAAGCTGGCTCCACACTGTCAGTACTGAGCCCCATGTGGAGCTTGAACTCCTGAACTCCGAGATTGTGACCTGAGCCGAAATCAAGAGTCAGATGCTCAACTGACTGAACCACCCAGGTTCAGTCACTCCAGGTGCCTTAGAGAAGTGAAAAATCATTTTAATTTGTATCTTTTAAAAATTTCTAGTTAGGTTAAATGTTTTGTAAGTAAATCAACTGAGTTGTTAATAATTATGGAGTAACAAAGAGATTGAGGTTTTAATCTTAACAGGACTTGTTTGGAGCCATTCTGTACTTCTAATGCAATGTGGAGACATGTATTTTCATAGTCCCTGAGCAGGATCGGTGCCTGTGGTTGTGGAGAGTGTGCTCCAGTTGGCCCAGAGAGGAGAGTTGGGACTGAAGTATTGTCTGTGCTTATCAAGCTATGTACCCTGGGATGGGGCTGCATCAGGCCATTACAATTACAGGAATCTAATTTTTTCAGGTTCTTATTTCTAATAATTTGTGTGAGAGCATGGCTGCTCTAATGAGGACTGGATTTATTTAGTGGTGAGAGTATGGCTCTTCCCACCTCCCCCAACTCCTACAGCTAAATTATCTGGAGATGGGACCTCTTCCAAATTTCTCTAGGGACTTTAGGGACCCCATCCCCCCCCAGAATTCAGATAGATTTCCCACTTGGCTGTGAATGGGTGTAACAGAGAACCACACCACCATCACTGATATCAGTGTCTTGCGTACCACAGGGATGTTGGGACAAAATAAAAGTTGAAAACTAATGTCATATTGTATGGCAGTAATAATTTTAGCCTTGAACATTGTTATTTTGCCAGATATGTAAAAAATACCCACAACACCTCCTTTCGCAGACATAGCAGGTTATGGAACAATCATGGAACATTCTTCAGAGAAGCTCTATGAGCTGCAAAGTCTCCAGGGATGCCTGTCTCAGAACGTGACACCATTTATCCCTCTTCTACTTGTGAAGGTTGAATTTGCTCCCATCTTACCCAGAACCCCAGTATTTCCCAAGCAACAGACATAGATGCATGTCCATTTTGCAAAATACACAATTTAAGATATTTGCAATAATTCAAATGGAGATGAAATATGTCACTGCTGAAAAATGTTCCTTGTATTGAAAAGAAGGTGTATTTAAGGATCAAAAGACCTGAATTCAAATCTCAGCTCTACCACATACTGGCTATGATATCCTGGGTAAGTTTCTTTTGTAATTTTATCGGTATCTTCATTTTATTTGTAAAATGAGGGTAATAATGTTTCATTGTTTTGGTTGAGTTAGGAATAATTACAATTATGCATGCAAAGATAGTATCCCCCAAATGTTAATTAATTCCATTCTCTCATAAGTGTGATAAACTTTTCAATACCTTCAAATGGTGGCCAACCTATAAAAACCTCATTGGTTGGGATCATCAGAAATCAATATTAGAAGCCACAAAACAGTGGTAGGTACTTTCATGATATATTTTCATTATTATTAAAATTCTCACTGAGGTCATTGTGGCATAAAGTCCTCTGGGGCCTTCAACCTGCAATAATGTGCAGACTACCAATATGTAATTATTTTGTTTTTAAAGAGTAAGGAATGGGGGCGCCTAGGTGGAACAGTTGGTTAAGTGTCTGACTCTTGACTTTGGCTCAGGTCATGATCTCACGGTTCATGGGTTTGAGCCCTCCATTGGGCTCTGTGTTGACAGTGCAGAGCCTCCTTGGGATTCTCTCTCTCCTTCTCTCTCTGCCCCTCACCCCAGGTGTGTGCACTCTCTCTCTCTCTCTCTCCCCCTCTCTCAATAAACAAAGAAACAAACGTTAAAAAAAATCTTTCATTTGTACCAAGTACCTAGAGCAAAAAGGCATGGGCAAGGCCAGAGGACTCATTTTATAGATGAGGAAATTCAGTGATTTATCTGTATCTAAGGCAGATCGTAAGTCTCCATAGCATGCACAGGAGGATATGGCCTTCAGCGGCTTGGCTAGAATAGAATCTCGTAAGTTTGGGTTTTATGTCGAAATTTTGATCAACATTGGTACTCTAAAGTTCTTTTTACATTAAATTACAAGTTAACACGAATGATACTCATTGGACAGAGTTCACATTTTATTCTCAATATCACTTGTAGGGATTAAAAATGAAATCTACATGATTACTCCACATACTTCTTAGGACAGCATTTTTTTCTCCCACAGATTTGAATTACTATTCAATTATTTGTTCTTTCTGAGCCTCACGGGAATAAAAGAGCTAGCATAACCCACTTTTACCCATTTTCTTTTCTCTAAGGGAATAGGTAGATGATTAATGAGATAATGAATGTGAGGAGAACTCCCTGGAGGAAACACATTTCACAAAAACGAAGAGAAGACTTTAGCTGACTCACTGATTCCAACAGCTCAGAGACATGGATAAATCTTTTGGTATGAACTCTAGCTACTTAGTCTGTCCATCTCATGCACACTTTAAAACTGGATTCTGGAGAGTTTCCTAAATATCAAACTGATCTTACTTATAACAAAATTCATCACCCGGTTTGTAATTAACACCAAGTGTTATTGAAATTCAATGCTTCTGCAGGGTGGGAAGCAGAGCAGTGATCAAGACTAACATGGAATTGAATTGCCTATGTAATGTAGCTTGGCTTTCCATGGTCTTTCAGAATAAAATGTGTTATCCCACATCCACTCCCTTAAAAAAATGATATTTTCATTATCTGAAGAATAGACATGAATTGGTAAAATTTTAAAAAGCCAAGAGCAAAAGCTAAAAACTCACAGCTGGAAAAATTAAATGAATACTATATCCAGCTGTTTCCCAAGGACCTAAAGTATGTCGAGAATATTAAGATGTTACTGTAGATGTGGCTGGAAGCTCCCCATTATGCCTCTGGCTTTCTGGGTTGAAATGAAAACAATTTCTTGAACAGCAAAGAAATGGTTTTCCAACCCAACTTTTGTGTTAAATGAGACCCATAACATTTTGTTAGATTAGAAAATCAGTCAAGAGACACACTACGATAACACACATTTAAAGTTGTTATGTATTGATGATTTTTTTTTATCATTAGAAAATGTCCCTCCTCTGTATGTGTTGTAGGCATGGCATCTGTAGCTCAGCTTCCTTTGCAGTGCTCTTCTATCTGCTTTTTGTAATAATTTTTTTTTTTTTTTGAAATTTCTTGCCTGTTGAGGGTTCTCATAGTGTCTTCACTGACGTGGATTTAGAAGTTAGTTTGTTAGGTAGCATCTCTGATCATTGGGGGAGAGCTGGACTTTTTAATAAATGGTGCTGGACAAGTGGGTAGCCATTTGGCAGAAGATAAAATGAGAGCCGTATCTCAACTATACACAAGAATAAACTCCAAAAGTTTTAGGGATATGTATGTAAACAATAAAAGCACACAATATGTGATGAAAACATGAGCGAATTTCCCTTTAACCTTATTAAATGTGTAGGAAAGAGCTCTCTAGCCATGGCTCAAAATCGAAGAGGAATAAAAGCAAAAAACTGAAACATCTGACTACATTAAAAGATTACTTACAAGAAAACCCACATACAATAAACAACTCAAAGGAGGACTGACACACTAGGGCAAAATACCTCTATACTTTGTATACCCTAAACAAAGAAATATAGATAGATATATATACACAGAACTTGCAGAAATGGAGAGACAAAGGACCAAGACCTGTTAGAAAAATGGGAACAAACCATGAGCAGACACAAAAATATGTAAATAGCCCTCAAATATATGAAAAAATGTTCAGATTCACTTATAAATAGAGAAATGCACATTAAAAATACTGAAGCATAATTTCTCACTATCAGAGTGGCAAAAATCATAAAGTATGTCAACACATGTTGTTAGTGAGGCTGTGAGGACACAGACACTCCCTCATAAACTGTTGGTGAGAATGTGTGCCACTACAACTTCTGGAGGGTAACAAATCTACATATGCACTTGTTTTTTGACCCAGAAATCCCACTTGTAGGAATCTACCTTGAAGATGTGCTTCCAATAAATACGAAAACATACATGCCAGTGTTACTTACGATGGCATTGTTTGCAGTTGCAAAACACCGAAACAACCTAAATCCCAGGACCCAGGGGAGTGGCTGAATAAATGATAACACGCCTACACAGTGGATACTCTGCTAAGAGAAAAAGACATGAGGAAGATCTCTATGAACTGTTATGGAGGGATTTCTGGGACATATTCACAAAAAAGTGGAAAGGAAAATTACAAACAAGTGTATATGGGATGCGACATTTCATGTGTGAAAGAGGGGAAATAAGAAAATACATATGGCTCTGCATATCTGTGCAAAAGAAACACAGGAAAGACAAATGAGAAACTAAAGAGACTGGTTCCCTGCAAAGGTTGGAGGGAAAGATGCAGAAAGAAGACATGTTGGGAACAGGTTAGTAGGGATGAAGAGGGAGAGACACTCCTCTGAGTGTGTGTGTATATACACATATGCACACACACAAATATACACACACAAACATTATACTACATATGTTTTAATATTATAGGTGTGACCTCCAGAACCACAGCAGAGTGACACATACATGCCTTCTCCTCAATAAATAAAGTTAGAGAGGAAGTGAAGGAAATCCAAAATCGAATGTAACCAGTAGCAAATGAACCAAACTGTATTAAAAATTAAAGACATAACTGCATTGAAATGAATGGATAAAAAAAGAACTCAACTAGCTTCGAAACAATGTTTTGACTGGATACTGTGAGGCTAAACATGAAATGAATGATACAAAAATGCTGTTATCTAGTTAGTAAGGGTTTGTCCTCAGGATATAGATGAGCAATAGTGTAACTACGTTAGGGGTAAACTAGCAGTGAACAAATAAGTGATGTATTATAGATAATGAGAGCTGGGTCTCTCTGGGGACAGAAGTTACAGAAATATAAAGAGAAAGGGCTCGAATGAACCTCATCGTGTTGGATTCAAATCATAAGTATCAATATGAACTCATGGTTTCTTAAAAAAAATGTAGATAGATGTAGAAATAAATATAGATGTGTATATGTGTGCATTAGTATTCGTATATATATTTCCCATCTTTGTCCACCGAGAGGGCACAGAAGTAATGATACTCCAGAAGCCATAAACACTCCCGGGGGCAAAATCTTGGCTTATAAATACGATTTTTAAATGAAAGAAATCGGAACTCCTTGAAAAGTGATTGATTTCAGGGTTAGGGAAGAGAAAATAGAAGATGAGCGTGAAATATCTCGTGATGTCAGGAAAAAAGGAAGTGCTCGAATAAAGGTTAATGGCATGTCAGGACACAAGAGCTAACCCGAAGGAGCTCTCAATGGCCAAAGATGGAGCAATTTGAACAATAAAATACATAACGGTAACATTGCATATTATAATCAATAAAATAAGCATCCTTGAGTCAATACTTGACATTTGATTAAATAAATAATCAAATAAATATGTGAAGAGAAGGAATAGCACTTTCCTGCAGAAAAAAATCCAAGTAAAAAGTATAGAAGAAAATACAAAATCATTCCTGAGCAAATCCAGAAGTAAGATCCACTAAGATAGACGCTAAAATGATGGGGCAAAAGTTTGAGGAAAATCAGGATATTAGCACAATCTCAAACTATCTGTTAATTACAAAGGGAATCAGTAGCTTTAGAACGGAAAAACTTTGCAGACACTACTTAAGCCAACCATCAAGGCTAACATCACAACTAATAAGGCATGACCTTCTAATACACATTGAGAAGGCCAAACAGCACTTAATGCTGTGTTCTTGCCCCAAAGATTTAGGTCAGTACAATCATAAGAAAACAGGAGAAAAAACAAATTAAGCTCCATTCTACAAAATTACTGGCCAGTATTCTGTCAAGAACACACACACACACACACACACACACACACACACACACAGAAAAAATGAGGAATTGCCACAGATTATAAAACTAAGGAGGCAATCTGGGAGCAGATAAAGGACTTTAGGGGGGGAAACTGATGGAATTTGAATATGTTTTCTAGTTTAGTTAATAGTATTGTTACAATGTTAATGTCCCAGTTTTGTTCATTAAACTATGTAAATAAATTACATAAGTTACTAACATTAGAAGAAGAGTAAAGGGTATACATGAACTTTTTTTTCCCAGATTTTTTATAAGTCTAAAATTATTTTAAAATAAAAATTTAAACAAGCTATTAGCATTTAAATCTAAGTCTCAGAAAGGATATTATGATATACTTTTTTGCTATTTTGAAGTGAAAAATGTATACATTTACTTTTTTGTTAAAATTTTTTTTCATTGTGGTAAAGGCAATATGATAAAATTTATCACCTTGACCTTTTTGTCTTTTTTGCCCATTTTTAAAAAAAATTTTTTTTTAACGTTTATTTATTTTTGAGACAGAGAGAGACAGAGCATGAATGGGGGAGGGACAGAGAGAGAGGGAGACACAGAATCGGAAGCAGGCTCCAGGCTCTGAGCCATCAGCCCAGAGCCCGATGTGGGGCTCGAACTCACGGACCGTGAGATCGTGACCTGAGCTGAAGTCGGAGGCTTAACCGACTGAGCCACCCAGGCGCCCCTTTTTTGCCCATTTTTAAGGTTAAATTTTGTAGCGTTAAAACTATTTACACTGTTGTGAAACAGATCTCCAGAACCTTTTCATCTTCCAGAACCGAAAGTCTGCACCTGTTGAACAACTCTTTTCCGCTCCCTTCTCCCTGTGCCAGGTAAACCATCATTCTACTCTTGGTGTCCATGTTTTTGACTACTCCATGTACCTCATCTAAGTGGAATCATATAGTATTTGTGCTTGTGTGACTTATTTCACTTAGCATAATATCCTCAAGGTTCATCCAAGTTGTAGCATGGGACAAGGTTTCAGTTTGTTGTTGCTGTTGTTGTTTTGTTTGTTGGTTTTTGAGAGAGAGAGGGAGGGTGCAAATGAGGGAGGGAAAGAGAGACAGATTCCCATGAGGGGCAGAGAGAGAAAAAAAGAGAGAGAAGAGCGGGGCTCACCCAAAGTGGGGCTCGTGTTGTTTTTACCCAATGCAGGGCTGGTGCTCGCCCGATGTGGGGCTCAAGCTTACCCAGTGTGGGGTTCGAACTCACGAACAATGAGCTGATGTCAGATGCGTAATGACTGAGCCCCCCAGATGCTCCAAGATTTCCTTTATAAGGCTGAATAATATTCTGTTGTGTGTATATAACATATTTTGCTTATCCATTCGTCAATGGATACTTGGGTTGCTTCTGCCTCTTAGCTATTGTGAATAGTGCTGCTATGAACATGGGTGTGCAAATATCTCTTTGAGACCCTGTTTTCAATTCCTTTGGATATATACCTAGAAATAGAAGCACTGGGTTGTATTTTTTTAGTGTGAAATGTAGCAAATGCACTAAGAGTACATTATACATATATACACACAATCACATGAACTAAAGATAAAATTTAAGTAATGTAACAGTCATTTCTTACCCTCAAGCTTAAATAATACTGACACCTCAGAAGTTCCTATGATCCTTTCTTTGATTTTATCGTCCATACTCTCCTATCAAAGGTTACCACTGCTCTCAATACTGTGTTGGTCATGTCCCTGGTTTTTTTTTTTTTTTTTAATTGTTTCACTACATATGTGTTTTTTTCCCTAAATAATGTATTGTTTAATCCATTAAATAGTGAATTCCTATAGTATATAAACTAGATCAAACTCTGCAAAGCTCTGCAAAGCGACTCTCAAGGTGTTTGGAGCTTGAGCTATCTCAAGGCTCCGCTCAGGGAGAATTTGCCAGTAACCTCACTCACATGGCTTGGGTACGCCAGGCTGCTGTCTGGTGACGTCAGTTCTTTGTCATGTGAGGCTTTCTATAGGGCAGTGCACACCATGGTAGTCAGCTTTCCTCAGAGCCAGCGAGAGAGAGGAAGAGAGCAAGCAAGAAGAAAGTCACCTTCTTTTTCAGCAACCAAATCTTGGAGGTACTTGTTGCCACATTCCATTTGTTAGAAGCAGATCACTAGGTCTAACACACAGTCACGGTCAATGGGAGGGCACGAACAGGCATGGGAGTCTTTTGGGACTTATGCAGAGGGTTCCTGCCACAAACAGCAAACAGCAGTCAGAGAGGGCCAGAGGGAGAGCCGGGCTGGATGCTGGAAGGATAACCAGTTCTACTCGCAACATGAGAGTGTAAAGCGCTGGGGAATTTTTCAGCGGGGATGTCCATCTGGATGTTCGGCGTGCAGCCTGAGGCGCAGGTAGCGGATGAGAACAAGAGGTGGAGATGTAGGCATCTTTGGCCTGCCAGTGGCACTTAAAACAATACGGTTAGAAACAAATAACATTCAAAGGAAACGTGCAGCTGAAGCGGGAAGCACCAATATTTAAGACACGTGCAAATGAAGAGAAGCTCACAGAAGAGAGCACAAGCGGAGTGGCCAAAACAAACTTATTTTAGCAAAAATAATAAAAATGGATGGTAAGATTTATAATACAAGTAGAAATTTATGCCAGCAATAACATAAAGGACAGCCGAGAAGAAATGGAAATATAACATAATATTGTTACACATCTGAAATGATTAATAGTTCAAGGTAAATTGTGACAATGTAAGGATGCTTATTGTCACTGGAACAACTAAGAAAAAATTATACAGAGGTATAGCTAAAACACCAATAAAGGAGATAAAATGGAAAAAAAAAAAAAAAAAAGTGCGGTATCCCAGAAACCAAAGGCGAGAGCCTTGCAAGAAGGGAGGAGTTATCAGTGGTTGGACCACCGCTGGGAAGTCTGTTATAGGACGAGTACTGGGAAGTATTCACGGGGTTGGAAATTAAGAGGTCCCCGGGGCCTAGGCAGCGCTAGTTTGGATGGACTGGTGGTAAAATAACGCCGATGCTTTCGTTGCAGACCGAATATGAGCCAGGAAGTGGAGAAGCTGAGTAAGTTTAGAGTCCCCTCTTGAGAAGCCTGGAAGGAATTTATATGCCACCCCTTGTAAGGGCGTAGTTACACCCACGTGGCTATTTGAGGGTGATGAGAAATTCCCATTCTGCCACCCACCATCCAACAAAAGGCTGAGTTTTAAAACATTTCCTGTTAACTCCCCATATATAAAGGATGAGTCTGTATTTCTTAAACATGTACTTGTTCCTATGCTCTTTAAAAATGGCAGACTATTTCCACAATTGCTGACCATGTGAAGTGCTTTTCCCATCATCAATCTCATAAATATTCAGCTATTGTACCTCTCCCCAAACAGCCAGAGATTTATTCACTATATTGAATTGCAATCTCACCCTTCCTTTCTGCTCCTTTGTAAAGAGAAAGATAATATTTCGGCATTTTTTTGTAACACCTCAGCCTTGAGGGAATGTAAATATAAGCGTAATTGATTTTCTGAACTTGCTCCCCCCTCTCCTTATGTTCCGGTGCTTTTTGCATTACAGGTGGAATGACTGACAAATCAGCCCTGATTGCTAATTAGAAAACAGAATATATTAGAAGCATAGCACATATATCCAATTTGCTCTCAGTGCAAACCCTGGAAATGTAACGCTCCTCAATGCTCTAGTGCTTGCTGTCTAATTACCTGCTCTTTCGCTTTGACTTAACCATTCAGGAATTACACTATCTGTGTCTGGCAGGTCAGGGGTGATTGCTTATTAAATGGTGGAATTCACCTGCCTCACCCTGACTCATCCCTCCTTCCCCTCACCCCTCTGAAGTGACACTCTTCCACAGAAAGCATTTCTTCCCTTCACGTGATGGCTGGATAATGAAAGCTGGTGCTCTTATCCCTGTTTGAAGCCCAAATTCTCAAGGTGATTTTACTTCAAGGGTTGGTGAAATAGGAATTCCGTCCTCCCCTCTCTCTCACTGCTGGTATAAAGAGGTCTTTTTGTGTCAGAGTCCTTAATGGCAAGGCAAGACCCCCGGGGTTCCTATTCTTCCATGCATCACCTCAGCAATCAGCTAGTAGCCCTGCAAAGAGAGGCCACCTTTGCCTTTGTGTTTGAAATGAGAGTTCACTATTCACACCAGGAATCTGTGGGCACCTGAAGGCTGAAAAATAAGAATTGATTTCTTTTCACCCTCCCACTAATCTGAATGTCACCTCGGAAGCGCCCAGGATTTAATTGATCTGTGACAACTTCAAGGCAGCCCCAGCCCCCATTGAATGATTAAGAATATTAAGGAGGTTGGAAGCACTAGCCATAGGTAGGGATCTGCTTCTCCTCCTGGGACTTAGGCATTAGGCATTTGAACAGAACTTGATTCTTACAAGTGTTTTAAACTACTTCCTCTTCATTTATTTGAAGGTGGTGTGGAATCCTCACAGAAGACTGAACCCTAGAAAATTGCCAATATTTATGTGTTTTTCACTTTTAAAGATGACATTTTCGTATGGTTTAACTTAGTATTAGCTACTATCAGAGCAATAGAAGGTTGAAGCCTAGACAGATAAAATGAATTCTGAGACCCTATCCAGAATCTTTGCCCTCAGAACTCATGAATTAGGAAAGTCACCCATTTATTCATTAACAAAACATTTGTTGTATATCCATTTTTGTATTGCTCATTGAGGCAAGGATGCTAAGGGTTGGGTATATATATTGGCCCCACTTAATTACCCACCAGGTAAATTATGCATGCGTGTAAGGTCCCACAAAATACAGCATTATATTTTTTTTCAATTTAGTTTAGTTTTTATTTTTATTTTTTGAGAGACAGAGTGAGCGAGCAGGAGAGGGTCAGAGACAGAGGGAGAGAGAATCCCAAGCAGGCTCTGTGCTGACAGAGCTCTCTGCTGATGCAGAGCTCGGTCTCACAAACCCTGAGATCATGACCTGAGTCAAAATGAAGAGTTGGACACTGAACCAACTGAGCCACCCATTTACCCTCAGTGCCCCATTCACGAAATGTGCCTGTTGCAGTGCTTATAAGGACAGAGAAAGGGCAAATTCAGGTACCTTTAATACTGGGTATATAACTGCACATGATTGGGTCACTTCAGGAGAAAACATTCTGACAGCAATGTAGAGAATGCATGGAGGTATTCAGAGTGAAGAGTTAGACCAGTTAGAAGGGCCATGGTGGTTACATAATGATGAAGGCCTGAACTCAGGTAGTGGTAGCATGAGTGGATGGAGGAGAAAGGGTAGATTTGAAAGATTTGGAAGAGAAAAATATGTGGATTTCATAATTGGATATGGGGAGAGGGTATGTGGATGAAGAATGGGTCTTAAAGACAACCACCAGGGTGTCTGATTTGCATGGTGCCATTTACTAAAGAAGAGAACCAAAGATAAGGAAGAGGTAGGGGCCAGTTGAAAATACCCACTTTTGGGTAAGATAAATGTGAGATGCCTGTAGTCCAATAGGCAGACATATAATATGTATAGACACATGTACACATGTACATAACTGATTGTCTGGGGCTCAGGAGGGAGGCCTGGGCTGGAGATAGATATATGCTGCATTCAATAGCTAATTGTTACCAGTAACAATTTTTATGCTCCAGGCCAAGATTGGGGTGATCTTTGCCCTTAATATGATTCTAGTATTTGGCAGACACAGAACAATGGGCACATTATAAGAATGTCTTAAGAATAAGGTCACCTACGGAGAACGTAGTTAAAAGTGCAAGAGCAGGATCTCGTGAATGATTAACATTCAATATGCAGGAGGAAAAAGAATAATGAATGATATCAAGTGAATGAAAATGGGAAGGAAGATCAGTCAAATGGGAGGAAAACAAGAAAAGAATGATACCGAGGAACTCAAAGGATAGGAAAGTTTCAAGGAGGGAATAGTGAATGGTCCCAAGTACTGCAGAGGCCAAATAAATAAGGAATGGAACATCCATTCAACATCACTTCTTGGAGGTGCATGAGTGATTCCATTTTCCCATAGTCGGTGAAACTGTGGGTTGAAGGCTGAATATGGAAGAGAGAATGAGAAGCGATAGAATGGACATGAATCTTTATAAAGCTTGTCCATGGGGGGATACTAGAAATTATTGGGCAGGGAGTTTTGGAGAGGTAGAGTTGGCTAGAGGTCTGCTTCCTGCTCTATATGATGTAGGGACAGAACTCATAAAAGTCACTGACACAGAAATGAAGTAGGGGTAAAATCATCCAAACAATGAAATGCTAAAGTAGTAAAGGAGACAAAGTCAGTTATTCATTTCAAACTTTGTTCTTTTTATTTTATTTTATTTTATTAAAATTTTTTTTAACGTTTATTTATTTTTGAGACAGAGAGAGACAGAGCATGAATGGGGGAGGGTCAGAGAGAGAGGGAGACACAGAATCTGAAACAGGCTCCAGGCTCTGAGCAGTCAGCACAGAGCCTGACGTGGGGCTCGAACCCACGGACCGCGAGATCATGACCTGAGCCGAAGTCGGAAGCTTAACCGACTGAGCCACCCAGGCGCCCCAAACTTTGTTCTTTTTAAATAAAACACATGTCTTGGTAGCTGCATGTTTTAGAATGCAGCCAGGGAAGTGGTGACTAAGAGCAGACATGTCATGTGAGCGGCAAGCAGACAAGTGTCCCGTGAACAACTTTGCTGAAGTGAGCAGGAAGAGGTGCCATGGTCAGAGAGGCCCTTTCATGCCTGCTCCAGCTTGGACAGGACACTGTGTGTAGGACACAGTTCCAGGAATGACGCTCCATTACAAGTGAGTCAGCATTTCTGGGACTGTCACAGTTTTACTGGAAGTACCACCTTCTCTTCCTGGGCAATTACTTTTAAGAAATATGATGAGAAAAAATTTCAAAGCCCTGACCTCTCCAGATTTACTCTTCATTTTTTCAAATTCTCTGTAGAATTGTTCATAGCTAAGAATTGTTTTCATCAGAAAGTACATATGGAGCCCATTGGCAATTAAGAGCAGCCAAATCTAGCCCCAGGTCCAAAGGTGAGACACTACGTGGGAGTCTGGAGCCAAAAACATGGCTTTGAGGTCAGGTGTGCTTGGGCACAAGTCCCAACTCTGTAATTTATTAGCAATGAGACCTAGGGCAAGTCACTTAGCCTCTCTGAAACTTAGTTTCCTCAGCTGTATAATCAAGGATAATAAAAACAACTTTACAGGAATTTTGCAAAATAATATACATGAAGTGTTTTGGAAGAAATAGTTTGCTCAATAGGCTCTGTGTGCGTGTGTATATATGTATATGTATGTTAATGTATATGTTTATTTATATTTGGCATATGAATCTGCTTGACTGGTTCAATTTGAGCAACATTTGTTCAACATCTATAAGTGATGTACTCTGTCCACATATACTGCAGAAAGGTAAGGAATAGCCAGTATAAAAAGATGGTCAATGACTCTGTTTTTACTTACACCAATAGGTCAAGAGAGAATGGAGGGATATTGATGCTGGGGGAATTTAAAGTGCAGCAGAATACAGTTCCAAACTACAGTGAAATGTCATCATGCCATTATAAAGAGAATCAATAAGAAACCTTTGGTGGAGATTTAAAAAAAAGGGGAAAAAAAAGGGTAGTAACTGTTACTTTGAGATGAGTTAAGTGCTAGAAAACAATGATGTCACTTCCATGGTTTAATGCTATCTTTATTATTTTATACTCTCAGGGATGTCTGGGTCACTTCCATATTTTGAGACATCTGGTACATTCACAAATGGAGAGATGCTAAAATAGGGTTAAAAGCTGTGGAATATTAAAAAAAAGTATGTGTGTCCACAGGTATATCTATGAAGAATCAATTCTTTTAACACAAAAATACAGTGCACTGTAAGTAGGTTTTTCACAAGACAGTCATAAGATTTATAAAAATGTATGTCAAAGTCCACTATAGGCACTATGAAGAACTTCTTTCAGTCTTGCCAGTGTATTGTTGGGAAGATATCACAGCCTACACTTAACTGAACTATGTACATTGGCCTTTGTGCATGTGAGGTCTAGACCATGACCTTTGGCCCTAAACTCTTGGTGATGGATTCTGACCAGTACATCTGACAGCTCATAACATAGATGCCCAAGACAGGTTTGTTCAAATTACGAGTGAGTTCTTATGCACTGATTACCACCTAGAAAGCTGGCTGGAGATCTGAAAAACTGGTGTGCTGCTAGATGGGGTAATAGGTTGAGAGTCCACTCGTTTTCCAAGAGGAAAAAATACATTACCTACATTTGCTGGGCTTCTGCACGCTTTTTATGGGTGACTGCCTTTTAATCAGAAAGTAAGCACTTTTGCAACAAGCGTTGCAAAGCAGAAGAGGGGAAGGGGAAGATGATGAGGGATGTGGACAAAGGAGCTTCTTCAGTTTGCTTGGGTTTTTACAGTTCAGAGCACTTAAAGATTTTGGATTTTTACAGAGCAATAAAGCACAAATGACCCAGCATCAACCTTGTAGTATGCTAATAGGAGAAGTCAATTCTATCAGTAGCAGCATCAAGGCATTCCTAATTTCCCTAGAAATGAAGAGAAACCCATCTGTTTTTAAATGCAAGGCTTCTTTCTAATCTCAAATCTCTGTTCTTTATAATTCAAAGTTGTGCTAACTCCAGAGACAGTTGCTATCTTTAGACTTCAAGTATCTAGAATAGGCTATGCCAGCTGACCTCATGCGAGATGCTTGCTCTTGTTGCTAGACCTTCTCATCTCAATGTGATTCACTTCTGACACAGAGAAAACAGGCGAAAGCATTTAAATCCTCCTTGGATTGAGCAGTTTAGCAGGCTCATCTTGGAAGACCTCTGAGTCCCAAGGGTCTGGTTTTCCCATTCTAGATGGGATAATGCTGCTTCTGCTCATTCCTCCCAGAGTAGGGAATTACTTCTTGCTGGTGCACTGGAGAGAAGGTGAAGACAGGCTCCTTTAGTTTTTTTTGTTTTTGTTTTTTTTAATGTTTATTTTCGAGATAGAGACAGAGCATGAGAGGGGAGGAGCAGAGAGAGAGGGAGACACAGGATCCCAAGCAGGCTTCAGGCTCTGAGCTGTCACCATAGAGCCCCACGCGGGGCTCGAACTCATGAACCACGAGATCATGACCTGACCCAAAGTTGGCGTCCAACCGACTAAGCCATCCAGGTGCCCCGAGGCTCCTTTCCTTTTGAGTTTTTAAGACTCCAGTCTCCTTTATCCATGGGAATCGTTGAGTATTCCTGGGTGTAAGACACAGGAAGAGCAGTCATACTACTATTGGTGCTAGTACTAAACCCATTATAATTTTGGACTTAGAAGTTACTCAGGCACAAAAATCTGTGGATTTTAAAAAATATGGCTAATCTACACATCACCCTCCCTAAAAGTGAAAGAAAACCAATGCCTTTCATTGAGGAAATCCAATTTAGCCAACATTGATTGAATGTTCAGTACATGTGTGATTGTGTATTAGCTTGAAGGAATATGAAGATGATTCTAGATTATGATCTTTGTTCTTAAACTCAAAATCTAGAAGAAGAAACAAACTCATGCCTACATAATGGAGCCTAGCAGATCTCAGTGCAAAATACCTGTGCCTTGTCATCTTGCTGTCCCCTACCCTCCCTCCCTTTTCTCCTTCCCTCCCTCTGTTCCTTCAGCCACCATTGCCTGAGTGACTATTTTGTGCTAGGCCCTAGGCCAGGTGCTGGAGTTTGCAATCTCAGGAGTTGCACAGGTGAAATCAGAAACTGCCTTCCGAACCCCGCTCACTGTACACAAAGGGCAGGCAGACACCAAAGAAAGAGGCAGACCACCTCAGATTGGTAGGTGGCAGGTTTAATAAGCAAGGGTACTTAGTTGCATATGAGGCTTGCCTTGGGCTGCTGTAAGTGGAGCATATCTCTGCACCTGCTCGTTGGAATCTTAAAAAAGGAGGAAGTGTGGGACCTCAGAAACCAGTTCCATGAGGAAGTTTCCATCAAAGGACTGTCAATATAACATGAGTAGTAAGTTCTAATGCTGGAAGTGACTACTTAATGTGCACTGCATTTGAAATACCAGTGGGCTCCCTTTAATCTATCTAATAAATGGAAGATTCTCAAAGACCTAAGGATAAAGTGGAAGAAGACATATTGTTGTCTCAAATCTAGCAATAATGTCTTCTTGATATCTTTGTGTGAAGTAGAAAAAGGTACCCCTTCCTCGAGGCCCCTTACTGACATTTGTCTGGAAATTTTTATAATGAATGGATGTATCTATGATAAGATATGAGTATTGCCCCCTAGAGTAGTGCAATGCACAATCTACACAACCATGTATTGTGGTTCCCCAAGAATTTTCCAAAGTGTCTAAAATATATGATGACAAAGAAGTGATCAGGGAGGGATGCACATTTAGTCAAATTAAAAAAAGGATTCTTGGGGCACCTGGGTGGCTCAGTCCATTAAGCATCCGACTCTTGATTTCTGCTGAGGTCATGATCTCATAGAGTGAGTTTGAACCCTGTGTTGGGCTCTGCATTGATAGCACGGAGACTGTTTGGGATTTTGTCTCCCTCTCTCTCTGTCCCTCCCCTGCTTGCTCTCTATATCTCTTAAATAAAAATAAACTTAAAAAAAAAAGAATTCTTGTCCAGAATCTGTAATAATCTCCTTTATATTCTGAATGGCATGAAAAAGTTAAAATTAAACTTTAATGTACTAATCTGAAGGTTATTATATCAATTTTAAAGGAATCAAAATGAAGCAGAGAGGGCAAATGCCTGGCCCAAGGCTATTGAGTGAGTGACACAGGTAAGATTTAAATGGAAAGTTCTTGGGGCGCCTGGGTGGCGCAGTCGGTTAAGCGTCCGACTTCAGCCAGGTCACGATCTCGCGGTCCGTGAGTTCGAGCCCCGCGTCAGGCTCTGGGCTGACAGCTCGGAGCCTGGAGCCTCTTTCTGATTCTGTGTCTCCTTCTCTCTCTGCCCCTCCCCCGTTCATGCTCTGTCTCTCTCTGTCCCAAAAATAAATTAAAAAACGTTGAAAAAAAAAAAAAATTAAATGGAAAGTTCTTTAGTTTTTTGTTGGAAAGGCTTATTTTTTCTTGTTTTTTTTTCCCCCTAGTCATCCAGATGAGACTTCAAGATTTGCTTTAAGATACAAGTGGAAAGTGGCAAAGGCTGAACATATAAATAGATTTGAAGAGGGTTTAGATAATTCATAGATGACAGACCCATAGTGGTAACCAAGGGAGATAAGAATGCCTGAGGAGCATCCCTAACTATTGCACATAGTAGCAACACTGATGATAGCTCTCCAGGGGACTGCTGACAGAGTTGGGAAACTAGGTCAGGGGCTAGGGTGTTTGTTTCCTATTACTATGGACCACCCTAAAGTTTTAATGAATGGTCTTCTTCCCTCTCTCCTTCCCTCCTTTCTTCCTTCTTTTCATTATCGATTTTAAAGTCCTACAGACACAGGCTATTGTTGCAAAAGAACAGAAACGGGGCTGTATTTCCAACTGCCTCACAACCACAGAATATTCCATGGAAAGCTCTCTTCCTGTCTATTTCTTGGAACTTCTATGATGACCCTTGTTCTTACAGTTGGGGTCTGTTATCGGGGGGTAAAAGTAGAAAAAGTAGGCCTACTGAAATCCCACTTTTAGTTTCAGCTTCCAAATTTTTTCTTACTTCATTGATTGATTGTCCTATTGATTGAGTCATTTATCCACCAGGAGTAGCAAATAGTTTTGTGTGTAAAATATTTCACTAGGGTCTATACAGACAAATAAGTCATGGTTCTCAGGCTGAAAGAGTAATATACTGATAATGATGGTGATGACAAGCTAATAGAAACAACAACAACATTTGGTGAGGACTTATTATGTGTCAGGCACTGAACTAATTTCATTACAGGCTATGATTCTGTGACATAGTTATTATTGTCTGCTTTTTATAGATCCAGAAACTAGATTCATTGCATTCATTACAAAGCTAGTGAGGAAGGGGATGAGACATAACAACTAAAAAACAAGGAAGAAAGTAAGGGGAGCCCTAAGAGAGGAGTGAGCACACTCTGAGCCAGAAGTTCATGACAAGAGAGATGAGCTCAGGCTTTAAAATGATGTCTGACTTGGGTCTTGGGGATGAGCAGGGAATGGTAGGTAGAAAATGAGCATCTTAGGTGAAGATAATGTGGTGCAGATATTTGTTGCTTTTGACCGCCCAGCCTCCATTATTTGTTATTTTGGTACTAACACTCTGACTCACTTTGGGGGGATTCTTTTCTCCATTGGATAAAGCTTGCAAAATTGTCTATCATGGTGGTCTGATGTTCTCTAGCCAAAGCTAGGTCTATTGAATACTCTCTGGAGCTGGAATCTAAGCAAAAGCAGAGTGGCAAACAAAACAATTCGAAAGGTTGGGGTGCATGGATTTACTTTGGCTGGGCCCTGAAGAGATGGTCCAACAGTGCCCATAACTGGGCAGCCCTCTCCCCTGAGTAACTGGTTCCTGTCCTTTCTGTGCCTTGCTCTTCAGATTCTGTGAACTTCCATACATCTTTTCAGCACATCCGTTTGTTCCCAAGATTGGCCACATTGGTTTTTGTGGCTTGCAACAAAGAACTAAAAAATGGCAAGAGCAAAAGCATGTGTGGGGTATGCTGCTGGCACTAAACCATCCAGACTGTCTGCAGTGTGGAATGCATGGACGTGAATAGTGAGAGATACATCTAGAAACGTAACTCAGAGCCAGGTTATCTGAAGTGAAGTGCCAGGTTAAGGAGATTGTATTTCACTGGATAAGAAGTGGAGAATTTTTGAAGCATCTACGCTAGGATGATATGAGTGTATCTCTCCTTTGGACATTTATCTGGCAGCGGTGTGGTTGGTTATACAAATTGGAGAACGTGGATACCAGAGATAGAGTTCCCAGCTAGGAAGCTATTGCAATGGTCCAGGGAGGGGGTCACGAAGGCTTGGACCTCATGGTGTAGAGGTGGCAATGAAAGGTGTCCATGGAGGAAAGAGCTTCTTGCTTTTCTGGATGGGAGCCAAGGCTAGAGAATGCTGATTTGTAACAGGGCCAGTGGGGAGCACATCCCATAGGCATAAAGAGCTGATGAATTCTGCTGCCTTGCACCTTAGGCACCCCAGAGGCTAAGGTTGGGCTCATAAAGAGGAATGCAGAAACTCAGTCTGGGGAGCTAGTCAGTTGGATTTCGACCAAATTAATATCATGTTGTTGATGCTGAAGCTTCGACCACTCCCTTGGCGAATAATTTTTGGTTGAGGCAGCAGGCAAGACGAGTTCCCATTTGGAAGATTTGGTATTTCTGTGGTTTCTTTTTCAGAAAAAATTAAGATACTAGCCCCATTTTTTTTAGTGGTTCATAAAAAGTTGCAAAAGGGAAAACATTATTGAGCAATAAAAGGTGTGTTTATGTGTATTCATAAGAAGTGGGCTAGAGGCCAACTCCCATAAATGTGTTTGACTTATACCTCGGTACTGAACAATTACAAGAACCCTGGAGGCTCCTATTTCACTCAGTGGATGTAATAGAGGCAGCCTCTGCAGCCTTCCCAGGCTAATCACCTTGATAAAGACTGAATTGGGGAGCCTGACCCTTTAAGTGTTTGACAGTAAGCAAAATTGTGCTATTAGTGAAGATGGCCTTTGGAACCTAATTATCTCTATTTTCCTCCCTGGCTTGGCAAACTACCTGTGTCTCTATGCATCACCTCGTGTTTCCAGCCAGTATTGTTGGTTCCAAGCCTATCTCAATTGGCAGCATCCTCTGCTTATCAAGTTTGGGGACACCACTTTCAAATGACATTTTGTTGTCCAGGCACCATAGCAAGTGGTTTTCCATTGTGAAAACTGGACCCTTGAGAGTCACAGTTATAAGATTTCCTTATAGATCAGGGATGGCACCCTATTTAACTGGATGAGCTATTACTTTTCCAGTTCTCAAGGCCCAGTGGGAAGTGAGAGGGACATTTTGGGGGGAAGTAAATTGGAGGACCTCATCCTTTTCCATGAAATTACACCACCTTCCTTATTAAACTTCCTTAATATTTCCTTATGAAACTTTCTTTCCTTTTCCATAAATCTTGGATAGTTGAGTCTATTAGTTTCTTACTGCTTCTGTAACAAACTTGTCTCAATTTGGTGGCTTAAAACAATACAAACTTATTATCTTATTATTCTGGAAGTCAGAACTGAGCTAAAAGCAAGGAATCAGAAGGGCTGCCTTCTTTTCTGGAAGCTCTGGGGAATATCCGTTTTCTTGCCTTTTCCAGGTTCCAGAGGCTGCCCACGTTGCATGGCTTGTGTCCCCTTCCATCTTCAAAGTTGGCAATGGCTAGTAGAGTTTTCCTCACATGGGGTTGCTCTGACACGAGCTCTTCTACTTCTTGTTTTCACTCTCAAGGACCTTTGTGATTATATTGGGTCCACCCGGATAATCCAGGAAATCCTTCCTATTTTATGGTCAGCTGATTAGCAACCTTAATTCCATCTGCAGCTTTAGTTCCTCCTTGCCATGTCATGTAACATATTCACAGGTTCTGGGGATTAGGACTTAGACATCTTTGGGGACTAGATGGTCATTCCATCTATTGCAGTAAGGAAGGATTAAAAAATCCGATCCCATCTCTTCTGTGTTCAGGTAACTCATCAAACTTTTAAAAATTCTCAAAATGTATTCAAACTAGCACACAAGTTCGAAAGTAGCATGCCCAAAAAAAATTTTTCAGATGACTTCAGGGTGCAAGGTCCTATGCTAGGAGCTATTGGAAGTACAGGGGAGAGCATGTGGGATTATACTGCCTTTAAGGAACTTTTACACACTCTTTAAGTAATTGAGCTAGACATGCACAGACAATAGAACAGAGCGGGATTTGATAAATGCCAGACTGGCTCAGCCAATTGGTGCCACAAGAGTTCAGAAGTGGAAGCAGCGCTCTGAATCCCATTGACTGAACGTTTCCCCTACCGACCTTTGGTCACTCCTTCCAGTGGAGCCTTTCAATAAGGTTTCATGGGAGCAAAGTTTTCTCCATTATTTTTTATTACAGCAGGTATCCTCAGGCACAGGGGAATGGGGGAGGAGGTGGGGGAGGGGAACAAATGCCAGGTATCTGTGCAACTTGACCCCAGGCAGCTATAATTTACACAATACTTCCTTGATATGATGTGGTACTGGAGAGATTTTATCCTTTCCTTCTAAAGCAGCCAATACCTTCAGACTGATAACAAGAGTCGGCAGGCATCTGAAAGCCAGAGCGCAGCTCATTGGTACAGCTGCTGTATCAACAAGGAGACAACTACTGTGTAAAGGGACAGGAGGGAAAGAAGCAGGATTTGCTAGAAACCTGGGAACGTTTTCAAATGTGGCCCCAGAAGAAGTAAACAGCAGCTGTAAATAATTTCTACCACAAATGTTTTGGGGTCTTTTCAGCTGCCCTCATCCTTGAGCATCTCCTGGGACTTGATATATTTGGTGAGCAATTTGAAGGGGGTTGAATGAATGTTAGTGTCTTTGGGGAAAGCTCATGTAAGTTGAAAATACAGTCATTGGGGCTAGCTTCCGTTCCTCAGTTATTTGTAGAGCAATATATCTAGTGATGCCAAAAAACGTGTTGAGGTGATCGCCAAGCATTACGGATGTGGTGGTGAAAACAAGGACCCTCCTTGCCCCCAGCCTGCCGTCGTTGGCCAGTTTCCTGCACAAGACTTTCTGTAGCAGGCTATGGGCAATGCCTTCTGTCTTCCTGATGCGTGGCTCCCTCCTTAACCTACCCAAAGGGACAGGCTCTGGAAAAGAAAGTATGGAAGCATGCAGACTTTTCAACCCTGCTAATAAACACCAAACAGTTGCACACACATGGTTTTAGTTCAACATTAACATGTCCCAGAGTGTCATTTTCATATGTGAAGATGGAATGATTTCTGAAAGGGAATTCTTTTTCATCCAGAGTGCTCGAGTTTGAGAATTTGTCATTCCTAGTAAATAAACCTGCCAAAAGATGAAAAAGCAGCCTTGGAGGCCTGACCTCTGGGCACTGTGGAGGGGAGTCGATAAGAATAAACCAAGCAGGAGAGGGAATCTCATAGGTGACTCCTCTTCCACCGTGACCACCCAGCCTCATAAAGAACAGTGAAGGCTGAAGGGCTGCCTGCTGATTAATACCTGTGGTCCAGGGGGAGAGTCTGGTTTTAGGTCTGCTGGGAAATACAGAGTTAGCAGCAGGTCAGGTTACTGTCCCTTTGGCTTCCTTTGAATCTTTCATGACAGCTTCCTATGATAGGGCCCTGGTGATGCTTGAAGGCAAAAATTTATTTCTTTCATTATTCAGAGCACCAGTAAACTGTATTTAGGGAGTCAGGTGCATTATCTAAACCATGGCTAGGCCATGATTTCCTTTCTACAACTAGCAATGCTGCCCATTATAGTGCTGTCAGTCAAAGACAAATTAGAGAGTATAACTTGTTTTTGTCATAGAAAAGTAGGCTTGTAATCATAGACCTGCCCAAAGGGGAGGAAATTTAAAGGTTACCATTCTCCCATTTTAAAGAACATATTTCTTCCACATCCTGGACAGAGCCAGTCTCTACTGGAATACTTTCTATAATGGGAATCTCACAACCTCATTAGTAGACCAGAGGTCAGCAAATTTTTTCTGTACAGGGCCAGATGGTAAACATTTTAGGCTCTGCAAGGCCTAGGGTTTTTGTTGTAACTAGTCAATTCTGCCATTGTGTGTGAAAGCAGCTAAGGATAATATGTAAACAAATGGGTGTGGTTGAGTTACAATAAAACTTTATTTACAAAAATAGTGAGTGGCCTGGATTCAGCTTACTGGCATAATTGGCCTATGTAGCGATAGACCCTTCTTTTGTGGGATGGCCCTGGTCGTTAGAATTTTCTACTTTGAGCCCAAATCTGCCTCTCCTTAAATTAGGTGTAAAGTTTTATATCCTTAACCATGTATTATTTTCCTTAAAAAAATTTTGATTGGTCCCAGCTCTGCCTTTTGTATGTAAATTATTCATAACAGATAAATTCTTCAACCCAAATCATTTTCTTCTAAAAACAATATGATTAACTGATTGCTTTATTCATTTATTCGTTCATCATCACTCAGCACTTGAGTAGGTACTGGGGATATAGAAATTAAAAAAAAAAAATCTTTGCCCACTAAGAGTTAACAGTCTTGTGGGAGAAGATAACGTGGAAGCAGGCTGTGGTGGAGATATTCACTGGGGTGTGTGAGAGCACATAAGAGTAGCACCTACCCAGCAGGGTGGATAGTGGGAGGATGGGGTGGATTCCCCAAGGAGGTTCCACTGGAGCTGAGTTTTAAGGCAGACAGAAATGAGCAGTGCCTTCTGGAAATTTTACGTGCAAAGGTGCGCAACTGAGACAGACTGCCGGTCTGTATTTCAGGAACTGAAGGTAATTTTCCGTGACTAGAGTGCAGTGTACTTGCACGTGTGAGTGTCCGGGTGGCGATGGAGGTGTAGTCAAGGGATGGACCTTGCCTGCCAGCTGAAAGTCAAGGGAAGTCAACCAGGGTAAGTGTAATTCTGCTACTATTGCCGAAAATCTTTTAACAAAAGTTATCTGAATTGGTACAGAATGCTCTACTTTATAAGCAAGGCATCCTGGCCTTAAAAAGCCCCGGGCCTTTGGTTTGAAAATACTGTAAGTTTGGGGCACCTGGGTGGCTCAGTTGGTGAAGCGTCCAGCTTCAGCTCAGGTCATGATCTTGTGACTTGGGAGTTTGAGCCCCACATCGGGCTCTGTGCTGACAGCTCAGAGCCTGGAGCCTGCTTCAGATTCTGTGTCTCCCTCTCTCTCTGCCCCTCCCCTGTGCATGCTCTCTCTCTCTCTCTCTCTCTCTCTCTCTCAAAAATAAATAAACATTAAAAAAAAAGAGAAAATACTGTAAGTTTAAGTAACTATGACAACACCTTATGTTCATACCCAGAATATACATTTGCAGCATAATTTGTTGGGTTTTTAGTTTGGTTCTGGAATGTTAGGAACAGACATCTACTGTCCTTATCTAAAAACAAGTTGCAGGATTTTGCTGGAAATTATCAAAAGACGCTAAATTACATATTGCAAGCTTGCAGGTTCTCTGGTTCCATGCCATGCCAACGGTGGCTGGGTGTATGCAACACAGATACACACATTTTCCTAACATATTCTCTGATAGTCCCGGAACATCCTTATTACAAATTTTACTCCCCATCCCCCACTGCTAAAGCATTTTATTTTATTTTATTTTATTTTGGTTTATTTTATTTATTGAAGTATAATTGACACACAATGGTACATTAGCTTCAGGTGTACAACATAGTAATTCAACTCCTCTATACTTTATGCTCTGCTCACCACAGGAGTTACCATTTGTTACTATACAATGCTATTGCAATACCACTGACTATGTTCCCTTTGCTGTAGCTTTTATCCCTGTGACCTACTCATTTCATAAATGGAAACCTCCACCTCCCACTCCCTGTCACCCATTTTGCTCACCCCCCTCTTCACCTTCCTCCCCTATGGTAACCATCAGTTTGTTCTCTGTATTTATGATCTGTTTCTGCTTTTTTAATTTGTTTGCTCCCTTTTTTTTTTTTTTTAGATTCCACATATAAGTGAAATCATATGATATTTTCTTTCTCTGTCTGACTTACCTCTCTTGGCATAATACCCTCTAGGTCCATCCAAGTTGTTGTGAATGGCAAGATCTCATTCTTTATGGCTGAGGAAAATTCCATTGTATATATACACCACATCTTCTTTATCCCTTCATCTATTGATGGACATTTAGGTTGTTTCCATATGTCGGTTATTGTAAATAGTGCTTTACTTTTACTTTTGACTTTCATAGAATAGTGCTTTAGGTCTTTGCACAGGTCCCTTTTTCTTTCAGGATATGTTTTCCCTTCCACTTGACAACTGTCCATCTAAACTTTCAGTAGCCCTGCAGTGCTCTGAATGATCTTCCAGCTCCCCTCTTTAACTTGTTCATTCCTGACTCTCCTCTGAGCTCCCAAGGCTTCCTGTGCACACACTATCAGAGATTTAAGGCATTGCATCATTATTGTTTTACTTGTTTCTCCTCAACGAGACTCTGAAAGCAGAGATGGAGTCTCATTTCATCTTGTGTTTCCACACAAAGCACATAAGACATATAATAATAGTTGCGGACCCAGTGTTTGGTAAGTGAAGAAATGAATGAATGATTGAATGAATGAAAGAACCAAGGATATTTACCATGTGTCCCTAGCTAGAGTCTTGACTAACCCTGGCTAGTCCTTTGATTATCTGGGGATTCCTACCAATGCAGAGTGGTGCAGGGAAAGGAGGACCACAGATAGTTTCTTGGGTTTAGACTTGTGTCATCCAAGACCACAGCCACCAGACACCCGTGGCCACTGGGCACTTGCCAATTGAGATGTGCTGTCAGTGGAAAATACATACTGGACGCCAAAGACTTAGTACAAAAAAAAAGTAAAATATCTTGCTACGGCTTTAAAAATATTGTTTATATTTTGGATAGATTAGAATCAGTAAAATATATTAATTTTTTTTTTTTTTTACATTTTTAATGTGGCTATAAATTTTTTTAAATTACATATATGGTTCACATTTGTAATTCACGTCATGTTCGTACCGGGCAGCACTGGTATGGAAAGGAGGTCCTGCTCCAAGAAGTGGCTGCTGCACCTTTCCATCCTGGCAGTTCTTTAAGAGAATCTTGCCTTCAGATCCCAGGTCCTGTTACCAGACCACGTGTTTTCATTTTGTCTTTAGCAAATCCAGTCCCCGTACCACTTCATTGCTGAGGCAGTAACTAGCTCCTTGAGACTTGGTTCTGTCCTGCAACTGCATTTGATAGTTTCCTACGACCTGGGAGATCAAGAGAGATAGCGATGTGAAAGAGCAGGGCCCCTTTGTGGCTGTTGTAACAAAATCTTGTCTTTGTGTATAACAGTGGAGAGGAACAGGAGCAAAGTTCCAAATGATCTGTCCTGGAGTTTGCCTGTGTCGTGTGTTTTCGGGAAGGGGGAGGGGAAGCAGTGGAAAGTGGATTTCCTTTAGTGAGTTCGATTTTGCTTAGGCCAGGACTCAAAGTGAATTCTCTTGACACACTTCTTCTCCTGGCCTTTGCTCTTCCCCCTGTCAGGGATGTCCTCTGAGGTGTCTCCCTTTGGAAAGGTCCTTCTCATTCCTCAAATCTAACTCAAACAGCATCTCCGCGAAACCCGCCCGCTTGGGTTTCGTGACACAGAATTTTAACTGTACATGAATTATGCCACGTAACAAATAGTACTTCTCTCTCCACTAGGGCAGACACTTCTTACCATTTTTGTGTGCCTCGTGCCTGTTACCCTCTCACACAGCCCAGTGCATGAGATGTAGGCAGGAGTTAATCTATTGTCTGAGAAGGATACTGATTGGTAAAAGAAGTGGGTGACAAGACTTTTTTTTCCCTTCAAATACCACTTGCCAAATCTACATGCAAATGAAGAGGAGAGTGTAGTTTCATTTACATTTGTGTAATGACCACAATTAGAATAACAAACAACAAGAGGCTCTTTATATATCCAACTGGAATTCCTGAGGCTGCCAAATCTATCATAAAGCACTGAGTAGAAATGTTTTAATGAGCTCCTAGATATGCCACACATGATATAATTTCCCCTAAGCTTTGCAGCCTCCGATGGGAAATTCCCCATAGGTCCCAAATGCCACCTGTGTATAAAGCCACCCAGGGGCAGTTAGAATATAAGATAAGTGATGAGGATAGGAGTGTAGTTCTGTAAAGTCAGGTCAGCTGTGGACATGCTACTAACTTCTTATGCTCCATATATTTTTTATGCTATAAAAGCCTGGGCCATCTAGCTGGGCTGAGGGTGAAAATAACACAGAGAAGAAAAAGTTAATATTTCATTTTTAATTTGGAAATTACTGGATTTTTATGTCCTCCTTGTATTTACCCAACTGTAGGGTTTGAATAACACCTGAAAAATGTAACATAGTCCGTGTCTTCCTTTTTCATTTTTCTGGTGTTGGTGCAGCTATAGTTTTCCAGATGGCTACATATATAGCCCAATAATACAGGTAAGTGCACACTACTATAGCTCTTCTACGGGCCATAATAGTTAATAGCCAGGCTAGAGCCCAGAGGCACCAACCAGTTCTAAGGCTTTTGCATTCCTTTCTTTGCATATGAATTTTGATATCTTCGCACTGCTTTTGTGAATGGTGAATTCCTAGAATAACAGAAAATTTGCGTTGTTATAGAGGTTCTTATCAATTTTATAGAAGTTCCTTTAATACAAAGAAAAACAGATTGAGCTGAAAAAAGTGCCTACTAAGAAATAAAGCACATTCTCCTGCAGCAGGGTGTTGTAGGGAAGGGAGACATAGAAATTTCCCCAAGGTTTATTGACACATAAACTGCATACGGCCAGGAAACATTAGGAGAAGAATGTCATTTTAAAACAATTCAGGGGGAAGAGCCTTGCTTTGTGCCATTTCTTGTGATTACAGGCTGGGAACCTGGAACAAGATATCAGGATTTAATACTCGAGCTACTTTATGAAAAGCACTAAGCAGCAGGCTTTTTGCTTTAACCTTTTTAATATTCTGGAAGGTAATTGTCCAGACCGTCTCACCTTTCCAGGTTAATGAGGTAGCTAACAGTCCACAATAGAAAATGGCTGCCCAATCAAAAAAAAAAAAAAAAAAAAAAAAGGAAAAAAAAAAAAACAAATGGGAAGGTCTGAAGTTACATGGGTTTTTATTGTCTTTCAAAGAAAGTACAGCAGCATTACCATTCTGTTGTCTTCTTGTGATGGATTGCAAAAAGAATCAGAAAAGGCACAACATGAATCTGCTCTCAGGACAATGATTGTAATCAAAATAGGAAATGGTACAAATGTAAGCCATTCTCCTTGCAGTTTAAAGATTATAAATCCCTTATTCATCTGTTATGATCCAGGGCCTACTTGTGATTTTTATAGTTCTTTACACGCTCAGAATTTTAAAACTGTAATGCAAAAGGGGCTACAGCTGTTCGCCTTCCGATTTGGGTGTTTAATCCCCACTTGGAGCGCCCCACCCTGGTCTCCCCTCCCTCTGCCCATCTGCAGACTGAGCCTGAGGCCAGCGCCTTGCACAGGAGAAATCCAGCTCACCGTGGTCTCTTTGCCCCCAGGAGGTTAAAACACAGCACGTCCTCTTCCAAGAAGCTCTGGGAAAATGTAGGAGCCCTTGCCAAAGATTTTGCTCTTTTTTTTTTTTTTTTTTTTTTGAGAACTGAAACTTCTTATGATCATTATACAATTTAAAAGGGAAGTGACATATACAGTAGATTTGGACCCAGAAGACCTGGAGCTTTGCCTTCCACATGCCTCTTTCTAGGAATATGACCTTCTTTCTCTGAGCCTTTGCTTTCGCCTCCACAACATCAAAGCAACTAATGTGTGAAGTTGCTTTGGAACTAGGGCCAGCTTTTCACATGTTAAAATGGTGTTCTGAGACCAATTCTGGTGTGTGCCGGTGTGTGTGTTTGTGGGATTCCCCACAACAAACGATGCTCCGGACACTGGCTGAATGTCCTGTAATTTAACTCAATTCTGACACTGCCCAGAGATAACATCAGATTCTATGGATTAGGGTTCAGTCCTACAAGACTGCCCTCCCTGTACCTCTCAGAGGCCAGCCACAAAGCTCAGGCTTGTTACCTGCACTTCTAACCAACTGACTATAAATCATTGGTTCCCAAGATTTCCTCTCAGCTTTGATTGATTTGCTAGAGAGTCTAGAACACAGAACTCAGAGAAATATTTTACTTACTAAAATACTGGTTCATTTTAAAAAGACCAGTCAGGTGGAAGAGATACATAGGGCAAAGTATGGTAAAAGGGTATGAAGTTTCCATGCCTTCTATAGGCACACTGCTTTCCCCAAATCTCCACATGTGTATCAACCTGGAAGCTCTCTGAGTCCCCTCCTTTTGGATTTTTAGGAGGCTTCATTACATAGGCATGGTTGATTAAATCAATGGCCATTGGCAATTACATTTCTAGCCCTTTTCTCCTCCCCATAGGTCAGGGGGTGGGACTGTAAGTTCCAACGCTCAGATCACTTGGTTGGCTCCATTCACCATGAACCTCATCCTTAGAAGCTTTGCAAAAGTCACCTCATTAACATAACAAGTGACACCTTCATGTCTCTTCACACTTAGGAAGTTCCAAGGGTTTGGGGAGCTGTGAGCTATGAACTGTGGAAGAAGGCTAAATAGATAAGGAAAATATATGTTTGACCAAATATATATTTCTTATAAGTTGCATTATTGCAAATGTAAAATATTGTATATGATATCTAGCAGTGGGATAAAAAAGCCAAACAGGAGATAATAGTCCTAGTGATTTGTGGCCTTATAGATTTCTTAAGTACATTGAATGTTTTAGGCTAGATCTTTCCTGTTTATAAAAGACTGTTAACAGTGAGTGAAATCCCGTGGGAGATCCAGTTCTTCTAGCATACTGGGGAGACACTGGTGTAAGAAAACTTGTTTCCTGCACTGTATCTAAGGGACAATGGAGGTGATGCACTCTACTCAGCTGATACCCTGGAAGACTCTCGTTTGTTGGGTCTTTTGTCCTAACCCACACTTTTTATCTTTTATTTTTTTCAAATTAAAATTCTTCAGAGAGGCCTGACATGCCTGTAGCCTCCCCAGTTTCCTGAGCCCGCTTCCACCTCCGCCAGGCATGGCACAGGGCAGCGCCTCACTATGGTAGCAGCACAGCACAGCACACGAGACTTCATGCTTGGCACCAAAGCTGTTGGTGAGAACATTCTAAAAGGCCTGCAGTCCATCTTCCGGGAGCAAGGGATGATGGGGTCGGGGCACACCTGGCAAGACCACAGTTATTCGGCGACCTACATAAACAAAAATGGTAGCCTTGCCAATCTGAGAATTTACTCACACGATCGGTGTTGTTAGACCTTCAGAGTTATGATGGGGATTCACAAGGCCAAGAAGTTCACAGTCTTTTGGACAAAGTAGAAGAAAGAATGAAAGAACTGAGTCAGGGCTGTACTGAGCGGGTGAAGTGATTACCTCCCATAGTTTGAGGAGGGACCATTGACAGATACTGGCCTATAGCTGATGGTTGCCTGGTTGGGGATGAATAGATGAAGTGGTGTATGATGAAGATTCACCTTAAACGAAAATTGAAATTCTACGCTTGAAGCAATTTGGAGATTTTAATCCGGTGGAGAGTGATTTGGGCATACCCAGGCCATCATGGACAGTGGAAAAGAAGACAACAGTGGCAAAGACATACTGATTCAAGGGGGCAGAGATGGGGGCATATTATGTGAAATATTTAAACTGAAACCAAATATGGTCACTATGATAGAGATTGACCAAATAGTGATTGATGGATGTAAGAAATACATGTGGGGGCGCCTGGGTGGCTCAGTTGGTTAAGCATCCGACTTTGGCTCAGGTCATGATCTCCCAGTTCGTGGGTTCGAGCCCCGTGTCAGGCTCTGTGCTGGCAGCTCGGAGCCTGGAGCCTGCTTCAGATTCTGGCTCTCCCTCTCTCTCTGCCCCTCCCCAGCCTTCACTTTGTCTCTCTCAAAATGAATGTACATTAAAAAAATTAAAAAAAAATAAAAGAAATACATGTGAAAAACATGTGGTGAAAAAAGGAAAAGAAAAAGAAAAACATGTGGTCATGCCTTAAATAATCAGAAAGGAGACTGCTCTCAGGTTCTAATAGAAGACTGTATTCCAGTACTGAAGAGGTGCCCCAAAGAAGGGAGAGAGACTGATTATGTGATTAATGATTTGACAGCCATTCCAATCTCCACAACTCCAGAAGAAGATTGCACATGGGAGCTTTTCAAACTGATTCTTGGCCTCTCAATAGAAGTACTGAAACGGGAGGGAAATAGTTTACATAGAGTGATTGTGTCAGTTTGACGGAAGGCCTGCACTCTATGAAGAACAGCTTGGGTGCCTGTATTCTCCTGTGGAATTCTCAAAGGAGATCGTCTGTGTTCCTTCACACTTGGAACTGTGGGTATTTTACACCGTTTGGAAGAAAACTGAACCTTGAAGACTAGTGTCTGCTAATCACATGCGCTGCAAATAGCTTTCCCGATCTTCAGAGACAGTACATGACATCGACATGTGTCAGGCAAATGATTGTGAACTCCTTCAAGTTTTCTTTTTTTATTGTTATTTTTAATGTTAAAAAAAGCAAATAGAAAATGTATATTTTGATGAGCTAGGGTATAATTTTTTTGTGAAAGTCAGCTGAAGTTTGATTAGACAGCATAGTGAGGCTGCTTCTTGCATTGAACCCCTAGAATGTGATTTTTGTTACTTCTTTTTGTGCGGACTCCTTGTTTTTGTTTTAGTAGACTTCAAATTTGGTTGTTTGGAGGAATGAACATCATTATTTTGTTCTGGAGGGTAGTTCTTGGTGGTGTTTCTTTCCCCCAAAATGGACTTAGATATTACAATTTGATGCCTATAAGAAAGAGTTAAGAAAAAATGAATAGCAATGCTTCGATTAAAATTATAAATGAGAAAAATTAAAATTCTTCAGAGATGAGCAAGATAAATATTCACATCCCCCAAATATTTGCAAGTACAATGTACGAGTGTTTATGCTTATTGTCTCAACACGTCTCAATTTGAAATGCTTTCTATTCAACACCAATAGTCGTATTTTGAAAATGACATCACAGCTTGACTATTGATACAAACTTACCAAATGTGCCCTTTTCCTGTTCCTTGTGGAGCCCATTTTTCTCTGGAGTGACCATCCTTTCAACTTTATTGCATTTTTGCCTACTGGGACTCTTTCCGATGGCAGATCCCTTGTTGGCAGGTAATTCATGTTTTCCACTGCTCTGCAGTATCACAATCCCTGTCTTCCAGTCATGCGTGGCTTCTTTCCCTGCAGTGTACCTTTCTGCATAACCCATGTAGTTTCACTACCCGGGCAGAATTTCTTACTTCCCATGGTCACTGCTGAGCAAGAGCCTAATATTCTTAACAATGGCATCTTTGAGTTGGAGGTCCTGACACTTCCACATTTGGGGAGCACGTTTATTTTGTGGCTATTTTGGTTTTTTGCATTTTCTAATTTCAGTCATTTTTGGTTTCTTTCATTTCTAATTTCTATGGAGGGAAAAGTAGTTTTAAGCCTGCCTTTTACCAGGTGGTCTTGTGATTTTAAAGAATCTTCACCCATTAAAATTCTATTTTTATGTAATACCATTTTAATAGAAATGCTCATTTTATGGAGGGAAAATGACTGATAAAAATTTGAATGCTTCTTAGGAGCCTCTTATACCCTTTTTATTGCATTTTGATGTGGCTTAATTCATTAATAAAGGGGGATGAGTTGGAGCTGTGGCATGTTTTATCTCCTATCATTATTCAACAAAAGAGAATATTTTTTCAATAAAAATTTTAGAGCAAATTTCCAATTTTCTGAAAAATACATTTTCAAAAAACAGAATGACCTTGGACTCAATTCAAAAGTGGAATTTTACAGCCACTCTTTCAATTCATTTACTCCCATAACAGTGGCAGGGAGGTAAGATCTATTATTATTATTTCTACTCTGCAGATGGGGTGAGTGACATTCACAGAAACAATGTGTGTTGTCCTCGATCACAGAACGGCAACCTCGTCTCTAGGAACCAGGCTAAAAACCAATTGTGTTAAATTCTAAACTCAATTTCTAAGCACCACCGCCCCCCCCCCCTTCTCTTTCCTTCTCTTTTCTGGTCCCTGGTTTTCCTCTTTTCTAGAAATATTTTTGGAGGAATTCACTCCATCCTGGACACTTTAAAGGACTACCAACTGGCTGCCCTGATTTTATAAGATGGTATCTTGCCCACACCCACCCTTAAATTAGGAATAAAAAGGGATGTTCTTTCTCTAAGAGTTACATAATGGAGAAAAAGAATGTGTACACAATTCATTCTAATATGATGTGACATGACCAGAGTTGTGCGGGGAGTCTGACGAAAGTGCTCTGTAAATGCTGAGGAAAGCATGATTGGCGTCTGCCTGGGGTTGAAGGAGGAAGTGAATGGATGAGTAAGCGACATTTGGGGCTGAGGTTTGAAGGCGGAGTACAGAGAAGGGAGGAGTACAGGGAAGAGGGGGAGCAAGTTAAGGAAGGCAGAGATGGCCAGGGTGTGGCGCCCCCCCCCCATGTCCGCATGTCCACATGTGGGGTGTTCCTGGGCAGGGATGCTTGAGACAAAGGGCAGGCGATTGGGTAGGACAAGTCGTGCGGTGGCAGTGCCTTCCACGTGGCCTGGCCTCTCCTGTAGGAATGGGGAGCTGCTGACGGTGTGGAAAGCAGTGCAGACACTGTGGGATCCTGAGAGGTTGCTCTGGTCACAACATGCAAGAGGGATTGGCATGAGGACAAACTGGAGAGTGGGGCCTATCGGGAATAATAACCAAAAGAGGATAAAAAGGCTGAACTAAGATAGTGACCATGGGAGCCAAGGGAGTGGGATGGACATGTTTGAGATTTTGAAATAAAATGAAAAAAAAAAAAAAAAAATCCCAAACACCTAGTTGTAAAGTATAAAGCGGGAGGCTTGTTTCTACTTCACAAAAATCTAGAATTCTGGTAAAACACAAACATAGTTAGCTTAAAATTGCGGTTATTTGGACCATAGCTCATTAAATTCCTCAAATAGTTGGTTTTCCTGTGCTAAACATTTACAGGAAAAGCAAATGACAAGAAATCAAATGGAAAACAATTTTATTTTCAAGCAGGGAATTCTTTTTGTGGTGGGATCATTTCATATCAGTTCAATTTCTTACATCTTCTGTGCCGTGTTCCTGCCCCTTCTCATCCCAAGTTCACACACACACGTGCTGCAGTGGCCCTCCTTCCTTCCTGCCAACATGGAGGTGCACAGTCACCCTCAGCTACAGCACTGCCATAGGGGTCTGAGGACAAGACTGGTCAGCTCCTCGGACTAGAGCATTAACTCCTTTAGGGCAGGGACTGTTTTCTACTCTCCTAGCTCTCAGAGGGAGGGCACTAAGATTTAAAGTCTTTACTATGTCACACACTGTCTAGGCAATTAAAATACATGATGGACTTAAGGCTTTCAATACCCATTTGAAGACTATTATCATTGTTTCACAGATTAGGAGACTGAGACCTGGATCACATAATGAGAGAGCCAGTGCTTTTTATATTATTTCACATTACTGTCCTAATGTCTATTCTATGTTCTGGCATAGAGTTGGATACTCTCAGTAGATGTTTAATTAGCATTTAAACAAAGGTGGATTTTCTCATCAATAGGTAGCCCTCTGTCATACTTGCTAGTGGATAGGGATTCCCCTGTCCCTGGAGTACATAAATCGTATTGTGTTTCAGCTTTATTCTGGGTTAAATGCAGCATTATGTATTAGTACAGAAATTTTGCTTTAATGCCACTTACGTTTTTATGGGATAATGTGACTCAGGGGACCAACATTGGTTACAAATGTAACCAGTATGTCCTTGACTTCTTCTGTGTTAATTACACATGTGTCATATTTGCAGTAAGATCACAAATCTCAGTGTTCTTTGAGTATCTACCTTCCTGTGAGGAGGAAGTTCAGTCTTTTCCTATATCTTTTTCTCCAAGTATTCCCAGCATCCCCTGTTGTGCAAGATGGGTCCCTTTCTGGTCACCATTTGTCATGAGCCATGGAAAATTCTATGGGTTAGGAAGGCTTCATTAGGGAAATTTTAAGCAAGGTTGAGCAAGATGTGGTGTTCATGACATCCACAGAAAGATGAACTGTGTGCAGAGCACTGTGTTGGGCACACTGAGGGTGAACAGTCTAGGAGCAAGACCTGCTTCTTTCTCACTCTTTCATTGTATAGGGCACGTGTAGGGGAGGAAAACATTCCTCTTCTTCCCTTCCAGGTTCTTTGGCTAGTCTAATCATTAAATTAACATAAGATTAACAGGAGCAAAACAAATTTAATCTTATACCTACAAAAACCCTACAAAAAGAAGTTACCAAAACAGACAGCTTTTATATCTTTTAGACAAAGAAACAATAAATTTGTGAAGAACTGACAAAACAAAGGGGATCTGGGGTCCATGGTTAACTTTATAGCCAGGGTAGGCAGGCCAAATTCCTGTTCAGCCCTCTTGCTGGGAAGAGGGGAGAGCTCTTAGTTCCAGCTGACTCATTGTCCAGGTCAGTGTTTGTCAATAGAAATACACTGTAAACCATATATGTAAGTTTGGGTGTTTTACTAGCTACAGTAAAAAAAAAAATAGGGAAAAAATGTGAAATGCATTTTAATAATACATTTTCTTTAAATCGCTATATCCAAAATGTCATTACATGCAATCAATATAAAAGTTGTTGTTGAGATATTTTACATTTTTTAAAAATAATAAGTCTTTGAAGTCAGGTGTGCCTTTTAGACTTATAGAATCTCTCCATTTGGACACTAAATTTCCTTTGGAAATACTTGATCTGTATTTAGATTTCATAAAATATACAGTTAAGAGGAGATTTTCACACCCAATTTTTTCTGCATATATACTTTGAAGTTTTCTAATACCGAATTAAGTACCAATTTTTAACTTAAATTTAAAACCTTTTAAAAATTAAAGTTTAAATTAAAATTACTTTTTGGCTGTACTAGGTACATTTTAGGGGCTACATAACTAGTCCTACTTAACTATGATAGCCCTACATAACTAGTGGCTACTGTATTGGACACAGAGCAAGCTCCTGGGGTCATTTTTGGGCAATCCCAGGTATGTATAATGTTAGTGTTACCTGGAACCCAGCAAGTCTTAAACAAAGTAATATAATAATCAAACACAAAAAAGCTATATATCAAGTCCCAAGTCTAGGTTTGAACTCCAGTTTTGCAACTTTCTATCTATAAGGAAGTTACTTCACCTTCTGGGCCTCAAATTACTTGTCTGTGGAAGGAGAAAATAATATTTCCAGCCTCAGCTTTGTAGTGAGGGCTAAATAGGACAATGCCTAGCTTATAGTGAGTTATCAAGAGACACAAGGTCATATTGTTTCAGAGTTTAAAAATCCTTTCATATTTCATTATTTCATGTGCCCCGTACTGAAATCTCATTATGAAAGGAAAGAATTATTATCTCCCTTTATAAAAGATCTAGAACTTGAACACAGGTCTTCAAAATCTAAGCCCATTTTGTTTTCCATGTTATGATTATCATCACCATCAGCTAGCTTGATTAGAGTGGCCCTATGAGAGGTACTGTTCTTAGGGCCATACTTTTAATAGCCACACTAACACCAAATTTCCCTGTCTGGTTTTACGACACAGGTATTCATATCTATAAACTTACTGTACAAGGCTTAGAGAAAAGCTGAATTTGTTATTCGTATCAGGGATCCCTTCTTCCCATTTCTTACTAAATATTTGCCTTTCTACTTCCCTAAACACTTACTTAAAAAGAAAGTTAAAGTCTTGATTATTAATGAATGTTTGTTCTGCACATTGCCTCGGATCGATAGAAGATCACAGCAAAAGAACGTAAGCAATAGTTAATGTTCAAGTTCCCATTAAAGAATACATGTGAAGAGTGATTTTGAGTGCTAATTATCTCACGTGGTCTGAGCGTTTCTGGTTTCTTTTCCTCAAGGCACAGGCAGAATATGTTTACATTTGTAAATTTTGGGATGCTCTTTGGGTCTGTTTTCTGATTTTCCTTTCTTTTGATGACTTGTCAAAAATAGGAGTCTGCCCCCATGTGTCATTCCATTCCATTCCATTCCATCCCATCTTGACAATATGCTGCTTGTCAAGGCTGCACAGTAGTCCTTTGTATCCATGTCCTGGAGCCCAGGGCACTGCTGAGTGGATCAGGCAACTTGTGAAATATCTGATTGAACTTGGACTCCAACACACCATCTCAATGTATCCAGCCACTGTAAATTAAAAGCTTTGCTCTGCCAGTGGTCTCTTCAACTTTCAATACATTTTGATTTAAGGGACTTTGGTCTCTGATCATCTCATACTTTAGGAGATGTAAGTGCAGGGAAAGAATGAGACAGAACAATAAGAGAAGACAGTTATGAGGAACACAAACAAAGGAAATAGGGACAGCCCACATATGATATCATGTCATTATTTACAAAGGCAGATAAAACATCATAATTGGTGCTGTGTAATAGTTACTTGAGTGATCTTCTGGACTGTGTGCTTCAGGGCTGTGTGGTAGAGGTAGTCATCAAAAATTTTATGTCACAAAGAATTCTGCAAATAAAATGCTTCTACAAGCCTCTGTCTATGCAACAGCAAGTATCTATGATGTAAGTATCAGAATATATAATTTTTTCCTTGCAAAGAGGCAAAGAAAAGCTGATAGGAATTGGTCTTTCTCTGTAGAGAAATATTAAATAATGAGTTGTTGAAGGATTTTTTCTTATTTTCAAGAAACATATACTTATTGTATAATGTTAAGGAAAAGATAATAAAGTCACCCATAACTACTTCCACTAAAGATAACCATTCTTAATATCTTACTGTATTTCCTTCCAGTCTTTTATATGCATATATTTTATAACCTAGTTATAATTATGCTGTATATAGTTTTATATCTTACTTTTTTCTTTTAACATTATAAAATTTTTACGTTATTAGGTTAGGCATTGGCTAGACCATCATAAATCACTTAGTCTATTACCTGTATTGGAAATTTTTCATTGAGTTCATTTTATTTTTCTACTTAAAATAGCCCTGTGATGAATCCCTTTAAATTTTTATCTTTTTTTAAAAAAAATTTCTCTTTAAACATGCATTTTATTATTCCTTCAGTATAGTTTCCTAAAAGTGGAATTATTGGGACAAAGGTTATAAATATCTTTAGAGCTCATGGTACATGTTGACAAATTGCTTTCTAGACAGGTTTTTAATTTGTCCAATGTTCTGTTCCATCGGAAGCATATAGTAGTGCTCGGTGCCAGTTATTTTTAAACAAACATACTAGCATGTAGATACCAAGATACAGGTGGTTCTCTTCACAGGAGTCACCTTGGGAAGCTATACTTATTTAAATGTAGTTGACTTGGTACGTGCCATTACTTCAGAGATGCCCATGATTTAGATACCCATTTGGGGTCTGAGTAATTTTTGGTTGTTTTCAAAAATTGCGTGATCTGTTCTCAGAGAATAAAGACTTGCTACCCTCGAAGATATACAGAAGTTTGAATTATGAGCAAATAGCCTTTGCTACTTTGCTTTGCCTTGTTCAAGGACCCTGCTCCTGCCGAATGCCGCTGTGACCATCAAAGCAATGCCATAGAAAAGCTAGAAGAGAGGAGGAGGAGAGGGACAATGTGGCGTGTACAGTCCATAGCTCTTCCCCCGCAGTGTCTAAGTAACGGTGGTCACTTGGCTCCATTTGATGCAGAGAACAAATTTAGACCTGAAAGTGGGAGATTAGCATAGTATATTCACAGAAAGGTGATTTTATTAAAGGAAACAATTTGATTTTTCCAAGGAATGTGTTTTAATGTATTTTACTTGATGAGAGAGAGTGAAATAGAGAGTTACAAGAGATGGAGAGAAAGCAAATGAAACAAAATATTAATAATTGGGGAAATCCATGTGAAAAGTATATGAGTTATGTTTTCAATTGTTGCTACTTTTCCATAGGTTTGAAAAGTTTTAAACTGAAAAGATGAGGAGAACTAACATCTGAAGGGGAGGAAAAATTAATCTTCATTTACCTTTCTGTGTTCTTGGCTGAGACACCCCTGTATAACAGGAAAGATTAACGGGAGAAAAACAAATTTAATTATGTATGTATGTATGAATATCTTTGAGGAGCCCCTCAAAGATATGGGACACAAAGAAGTGACCAGAGTGGGCAGCTTTTATATCATTTAGACAAACAATGTTTGTGTAGGATTGGCAAGGCAGAGGGGTTTAAGCTTGGGGTAGCAAATGGTAAAGAATTAACTAGGCTTATGTATACAGACTTCTTGGTCCTAGATTCCCTATCTTTGGTGATAAAGATGTCTTCTATCCTCCTGGTACAAGGAGAGTAACTTTCACATGGGAGATTTATTTCCTGCTTTCAGGGGGACAGAGGAAAGTCAGAATGTCCTTCTTGCACTGGCTGTTTCTTAAGTATCTTTATTCAAAATAATCAATATGCCAATGTAGCATATTTTAGGGTGACATTCTGAACCCCTTCACATAACCCTTGAACAATACCACAATTCCCTGAAGAATGATCCAGGAATGAGTGAGAATGATCAAGGGTCTGGCATCAAGGCAGATGTAGATCGGAACATACGTGATTTTCATGTGATCATGGGTGGTTTCCTTTGGAATTCTTCCTCTGAGTGGGGAACTTCTATACTTGAACTATTTCTTACTGAAAAACTACCCAGTGACAACCCCCAAAATACATTTTATGGACAGAATTTGTCACCCTAATGTAGACAAGTTGGGAGGAATCTGTTCAGATATTTTGGAAGACAAGTTGCCCCTAGCATCAGAGATCAGCAGAGCTCTGTTCCCCATCGAGATGCTTCAGCAAATGATGCAGGGGCATGGGAAGTAGTGGAAGACAAAGGAAGCTGAGATTATTGAAGCATGTAGGGCGCGGACTAGCTATACAATGAATAATATTTAAGTTGGTCTGATCATCAAGTGTATATCTCTTCTCCTGTTTGGCTAATATGTCTTTTTTTGTTTGTTTGTTTGTTTCACTTAATGTCTTTGGAATGTTACAGAATAAAATCCAAGATCTCTTCAAGAAAATGACAGGGAAATAGCATATATCCTATTATCACTGAACTTTTAATTTCTGGGACTTTTGGTTCATGAACCTCTGCAAAAATGATATTAGGAGATATTAATTTGAACCAAAACTTAAGAGTGGCTACATCATCAGTCCCTGTGTCACGTTAACTTTGAGCTGACAAGAAAATATTTTCCAACACGGTAAAGGAGTAATTCTTGGACTTTAATGTGCATAAATCACCCAGGGATCTTCTTAAAAACACAGATTCTGATTCAGTTGACCTGGAGAGGAACTTAAAATTGTGCATTTTTTCTGGGGTACCTGGGTGGTTCAGTCAGTTAAAAGAGTCTGTCTCTTGATTATAGCTCAGGTCATTAGCTCATCTCACAGTTTTTTAGATGTAGCCCCGTGTTGGGCTGTGCACTGACAGTGAGGAGCCTGCTTGGGATTCTCTCTCTTCTTCTCTCTCTGCCATACCCCTGCTGATGCTCTTTCTCAAAATAAATAAATACACTTTAAAAAATTCTGCATTTCTCATGAACTCCCAGGTGATGCTGATACTGCTGGGCACGGACCACATTTCAAATAGCAAGTAGAGGACAGAACAAGTCTTTGGAGTCAAAAAAGGCGGGGCACCTGGGTGGTTCAGTCAGTTGAGCGTGCGACTTCGGCTCAGGTCATGATCTCACAGTTCGTGGGTTCGAGCCCCGCATCAGGCTCTGTGCTGACCACTTGCTCAGAGCCTGGAGCCTGCTTCAGATTCTGTGTCCCTTTCTCTCTCCGACCCTCCCCCGCTCACACTTTGTCTCACTCTGTTCCTCAAAAATAAATAACTGCAAAAAAAATTAAAAAAAAAGGCATTAATCTCTTTGGGTCTTGGTTTCCTCAAGTGTAAGATAGAGAAAATGCATACATGAAATTCTTGTGAAGTTGAAATAAAATAAGCATTTTGAAAGTACTTTGTAAAATGTGCTTTCTCTAATATTAAATTTTTTTTACTAATACTATATTGCTTTATAAATCCTTCCTCTGCAGAAAACTTAAAAACAAAGAAGGGATGGGAAGCCAGGTGAGGTAAATTATGCTGCATTGTTGCTATTCAAGGCTCTTGACACTAATGTGGAAACCATGAAAAAAATTCATTCCTATGGGCAATGTTGTTGAACCTATTAGGAATTCTAAAGAATTGATACCTTGATACCTTATTGAAAAGCTATTAATATTGATTAATAATTTTTTTTCTGAAAAGAAGTTTCTTTTGGAAGTTTTGGATTTCCATTATATATCATCCTTCCTAAGACTGACTAGATGTCTCTTCTTTCCCATAACCAAGCACCAGCCAAAATACCAATGGACATTTAGTATTGGATTGGGGAAAATGGTCAAACAGTGAAGCCATAATCTTGTAATTGAAATTATATTATTTTCAAATATAATCTTCAGGCACTGTGGAATGACAGAACTCTAATTTTCAAAAAACAGAAAAAGCAATTGATTAGCTATGGAATGCCAATACGCTTTTCGGAAGACAGTTGAGTAAACAAACAGGCAGTACTAAGATTCTATCTCAATGAAAAACAAGCAAACAAACAAACTGTTTCAGGATGTAGAAATCCTTTTGGAAAATAAAATTTTAACACTAAAGTTAAAATTCAAAGCTAAGAAGCTTCGTTTCCCAGAGATATTGTGAGGATTTTTTCTTTCTTTCTTTCTTTCTTTCTTTCTTCCTTTCTTTTTTCTTTCTTTCTTTCTTTCTTTCTTTCTTTCTTTCTTTCTTTTTTTCTTTCTTTAAATAATGGGAAATTCTCACGATGGAGAGAAGTGATAACAGAACAGTAGAGGTGGTAGGATTGGAGGCTAAGCTATTTATCTTAGACTCCCACATTTGGCTAGACTCAACTTCCCAGAGAAAGTAATTATTTTCCAGTATTTATTTATGAGAATAGAACTGAGATGCCATGCCAGTGTGAGTTTAAAAACAAAAAGGAGTTTCTTAAACTGTCTTTAACTGCCTACAATCTTGAGGGAAGGTGGTAGCAGTGATGGAGTTCTTTGGGGTGGGGTAGAAAAGAAGGTAAGATAGTCCACAGGAAAACCAAAGTCCCAGTTTACTTCAAAATTTAAAAATATTTATACCTTGCATAACTACAACTACACAAATCTAACATACACTTGAGATTAAGTTATTAATTGATGCTTTTACAATCTCATTGTATAACAAAAAATTCAGCTCTAGGTATGTTGTTATTCTTTTTCCCTTTTCATGTTGTTTATTATCAATGTACTCTACGATCCTAGTCAGTTTTTCCCATTATTTAAAAAAAATATGTTTTCCTTTTTATTTTACTCTGTATCTGAGTTCTTTCTTACTACCCTGTCTTTAAACCCCCTTTTTGGTGTCAGCAGAGGTCTTAAGTGATGGCTATTGACTCACTACCTTGTCACATATGTGTGTTCATCACACATTTGAGTCAGGAGTCACACATTTAAGGGGAGGGAATGTAAAGAATCCAGAGGAGAGAATAGAGATTTTAATGAGATAATTCAACTGATAATATCAGCCATACCACATCTGACTTATCTCCATAAGGATTGAGAAAGTATATTATCAGTTTTATAATTTGTAAATTTGCATGCATATTGTTTGTCCGTATCTATATAAGGTATGTGAATAATTCTTGATCATACACATGACTACGAACGAATACTACAAACATACTTGGGTAGAACTAGTAAACCTTAGTAGATTTTGAAAGAACAAAGCAGGTGAAAGAGGCAGCAATGGTTATTTTATAAGCTGTTTACATAAGTCGAATTTGAACAAGAGTCAAGTCAAACTTGTTGAGAACATTTACTGCTGCCAGTCAAGATTAATGAAGTATAGAACACCTTTGTAAAGAAGAGCCAGGGGGAGTCCAACCTCACTTCTTTGGTGATAGGCCTTTGTTACTGGATTGTCACAGTCAGGTTGGTTGGAGGCCATTGCCCCTTTCTCTGGGACATCTTGATGGCTAGTAGCACCTGCTCCCCAGTGACTAGCTTTGCTGCACAGTTTGAAGCCGCTTCAGTTTTGTTTTTTGCCTTCTAGCGGTTCTCAGTTTTTTAGTTTTTAAGAAATTATCCTCTAATTGGTATAGGAAGTCTTCAATTCGTCCAACCTAGAAGAAATAAGCAGAGAGAATGAGATTTGTTGTTTTTTCCCAGGTTTTGTGTAGTTAGGAAAATAGTGAGGTATTTAAAATTAAATGGCACATACAGATCCATGTTGGAACAGAATCGGCGGAGATGGACATGATTGAACGTAAAAGCCTCCTTCTGTTTCCATTTCAGATTCCCCTGTTTTAGGAACATGAAGCAGACATGCAGGAGTTTGCTGTACCACTCAGTCCTATGTACTGGGTATAGAAATGGGGAATATCATCACCCATTATCTTTAATGGTCAGAAAAATCAGGGATTTCAAAAAGAAATAAATGGTGAAAAACTCTACCATTAGCAAGAGGAAGAATGGAAAAACAAATCCACACCCCTCAAAGCCAGAGATTCTAGCATTTATATGCCTCTGGCCAACTTGGGAGAAAAATGAATATTACACATTGTCTTAGCAAGAACAATTTCTTTTAAATCAAAACAAAATTTTGAGAAAATACATTTTCTTAAAAAATGCCACACCCCAAGGAATAAGATAAAGTAATGATATACAAAACAATAATTCTAAACTATACGTCTTTCTCCAAAGAAAACTTGTAATTATTCAGTGATGGTTGAATATGTTACACTATTTGTCACTATTTTATTCTGCTAAAGACCTATAGAATAAAACAGTTTACATATATGCTGCATTGGGCTCTCATGAAAGTCTGTAGATGTAATAATTCATACTTAACCTTGACTCCCAGCACCTGCATAACATATTAGCCTAAAATCACTCACTGAAGAGCCCGTGGTCATAAAGTTAGCTCAAAGCTAGAACACTTACTACTCAAGATACATGCGCATATCATCTCCTTAAGATAAAAGCACTTAAACTCTAGTTTTCCAATTTTGAGTTTTACTTTTAAGTCACTTGATTTATCATTTAGGGTGATATCCAAAAGATAATTCAAATTGTCAAAAAGAATAATAAATGGTTGCATTCATTTATATGTTATGCTTAGGACTTATATTACACTAGGTGATGTAAATTGTCCATTGGTTTCCTTAGAAAAATAATATAATTTACTTTTATGAAAACAATTCTTTTTGAAAACTTAAAATTACTTCAGGCAAATTTCTCCAAAAACACGTTGTTGTTTTTGATGTCTGATCGTTGCATCAATCGTCAAAATCATTTGACAGAATATTTTTGGACTGTCATGAAGTCAGTGAATTATTCTATGTATTTCATACATTTATATTATCCAACTTACACCAAAATCATAAATACAAAATTAACACAGAGCACAATCAAAACAAATGTAATGGATGGGACTTTACCATTACTTCAATAGTTGAGTTGATGACTCACTCATGTTTTTGCACTGAAAATGTGTCATTTAAATCAAAGCTCTCTACAATTAGAATGTTTGCAGTTAACCCAAATGCAATTTAAAATTACAATCCTAACGCACAAACTTTCTATGATACAGAAACATAATTGTTTTAAAATATCCATTAGGTGGCTATTGTCTTTTTTGCTTTTTAAAGTGTATTTATTAAAAGCAGGGTTGACTAACTGGGTTGCCTTTCATTAGAAAGGACAAAGAAGAAACATAAAATGTCTGATTGAAACAGAGTACTGTTAAATTAAACTGGAGGTCTAGAGTATATACCATGTGCATGTCTAACATGCCTATGTGTTTACCTCCTACCTGGTCTGTCTACATGTTATCCTTTCAACTCGTTCTCCTAATGATACCAAAATGATCTTTTAAAAATGTAAATCTGGTTATGTTTTTCCCTTGCTGGAAAAACCTAAATGGATTCCCAAGCCCTTAATGTGGCCTGCACACTTCTGAGTGATCTGGTTTCACTTGCATCTCTAATTACGTCTTCTATCACTCCATTTGCCTCAGTTGTGTGGTACATCTTTCAGTTATTTGAACACAGCAGTGCAGTGTACTCTGTTCCCTTAAACTTCCTAATGTTAGGCCATGTGATGGAATACTCCCATTGGAAAATCCTTAAGTTTCCTCTGGATTTCAGGTTCAACATCAGTGCATCAGGAACATTTTCCTGGATAATCCAGACCAGGTTGGGTTTCTCAGTAACATATTCCCATTGCAGCCCATTAATCTCTTTGCAAATTATATGTGTATACACACACACACACACACATATATATCTTACTTGATTATAATGATTTATTTAGTATCTGTCTTCCTATCTGGGTTTTAAGGATTATAAAGCAGACTAAGGCCACATTGTCCACTATTCCTATCATTTAGAATATGGTGGACCCTCAATAATCTTCTTTTCTGATAATAGAGAAGACATTCAGAAACTGATTTGTTTTTCCATATTCAAAGTGTTGCCTGGTATGGAGCATATCAGAAGGCTTTCTTATCTCTTACAAATTACCTTGAGAGTCTCCAGGCAAGATGATTACAAGGTGTGGTCTCCATACTTGAAACAGATGAGGTAGAAAGGGCACTGGATAAAGAGAGTCTGTTGAATTCTGCTCATGGCTTGTAATCCTTGTGGCTTTATAACCCTAATCTGTGACTCTCGAAAAGTCACTTGGCCTTTCTGAGCTTCAGTTTAACTAACCTTTGGTGAAGAAAAGGTTGGCCTGGATAATTTCCAAGGACACTCCAAGCCAAAAAATTCCATGACTTGTACTCACATCAGATCTAGGTTAGTTCAGTCTTATGTGAGTCCTCACATTTTTCAAATCACAGGTTATTCTCTTAGATTATACCATTAGATGAATGACACACTATGCAGTAAAGTAAGTCAATTTTAGCTTCTATACTTTCTGAAGTGTAGGAGAGCTGCAACATGTTTTTAGTGAAGCTGGTTCTTTATTTTCTTTTTTACGTCAAGGAAAGAAAAATGCTGGTTGAAGAGAAAATAGATTCATATAACTAAGAAGAACAGATTGCAAATGATAGAAATTTCTATAAAGCCCTTAGGGAAATAAAACACAAAGAAATATGTAAGCATGTAAGGAAGGAAATGAGCCAGTTTTTGGAGCAAAGGCCTTATTAGACTTCCTTTTTGGTACAGAATCTCCTTGCTTAACTATATCAGATAGTCTACTTGGTCATTCTGGGTCTAATTTTCCCATTTGCAAAATGGGCGGATAACATTTTCTTATATATCTATATGCCAATGCTGACTTGGCTTTACAGGGATATGGACATCAGACCAAATGAGCATGCAAAGAATTTTGGGATGTCCGATGATCACAGGGACTCAAGGTGTCAATGAGAGGGCAGATTCTCACCTAGCACATGGCTATCAGTCATAATTCACATCAAAGGAAATTATTATCAACTAGTTTCTGAGGACCTTTAAATCTTATACGCAAAAATCTGTCAGCCATGATTTAGTGTAGATTCAAGAAGTTCAGAATGAAGATGCCAGTGCAACTCTAAGCGAGAAGACAGCTTGAGAAGTATAGGAGATCTTAAAATTAAAATTCTAACAGTATAAAAGCAAATAATACCAATGAGAGAGAAATGTGGAGGTAGCCAAACAGACCAATTTAAATTACAAGAAAATTTTTAGTCAGCTCAGATTTCAAAGGGAGCACATTTGTTCTTTCATGCAAATATTTATTGAACATTTACTATACACTTGGCACTATAACAGGGTGATAAGCAAAAATATCAAGATATTTGCTTATGAGGAACTCATATTCATGGAGGAGAGAATTAATGAAGAAATGATTGCAATAGAGCATAACTGTGTATGTCAGAATTATGTACAAAAAGTTCTATTAGCAAAAATGTCAGAACAGTGAATTCTTTTTTTTTTTTTTAGAGCAATGAATTCTATTTGAAGGGATATGGATGTGCATTGGTGGATATAGGAGCTGGCTCTTTGCCAGGACAAGAAGTACGTTTCAAACTGAGGAAAGGGCATCCATAAGAACAAGGTTGTGAAAGTACATGGGCTATTTGACAATGATAAGTTTCTTACAGCATAGATGTGGGCACCCGGGAACTGGGAGTAGAGATACAGATAGCAGGAAATACTGATTGGAGTCAGCTTGTAAAAAGTTGAAAAATATTTAGCCATGTGGTTAGAAAGTAAATCTGGCAACACTACAGGGAGTGAATGCAGCCAGGGAAACTAATGGAAGGTGAATTAATTAAGGGACCAGTGTAATAGGATATGGAGAATACTATGAGGGCCTGAAGAAAGAACTTAAGGAACATTTAGGAAGTAAACTCTATAGACTTGATGAAAAATTCTGTGTTGGGACAAGAGGGAGGCAAAATTAGGAATGACTGCACAGTTTCTAACTTGAGATAATGATATTTTAATGAGATATGAAATATAATTAGATGAACAGTTTTAGGGAAAAGAAATGAGTTTGACTAGTGACAAATATAAGAAATAGAAAAACAGTTCACATAATCAGAAATTAACAAAAAAATAGATCTATAATAATAATCTAGTACTAGGCTAAAAGCCAGAATGAAACACAACTCCAAATTAAAAGAAAAACCAACAACCTCTATTCCTCGGTCCACCATGTGAAAAGCATTCTAGTAGTTATAAAGTGCTAAGAAAACAAGAATGATACTTTCAGTTATTCAGAGTAAAAAGGTGATTATTGCAGAGATACGGTATTGGATTGAAGTCAGATATATCTTGTTTGGAATTCCAGCTCCAGCATTTTCATGTGTGAATTTGTGCAATTTTATCTAACTTCTTAAAACCTAAGTTTCCTTTTCTATCAGTTGTTTCACAGGATCTTAGTAGGGTTAAATTAAACAATTTATGTGAATTATTTGCATAGGTCTGAATTACTATTATTTAACAGTAGTATTAATACTTGAATCTGGAAGTGTATGCTTGGTAAATAGAAAAAATGTAACTAAATGAAAAAAATACAAAAGTGAAATAAAATAAAAATATAAACAACTTTAATAGACACTATGTTTTTGGCCTCTACTCTGTGAGGGATGCTGCCTCAGTAACTGTGCTAGTTGTAGTTGCCATACATTAAAGTCTTGTGATTAGGTCTCAAAATTCAGTGATATAAAAGTCAGAATTAGGAAGGGGCAGAAAAGGGAAAGGAAAGATAAGTTTCTGATAGCTCATATTAGCTCATTGTAAATAAACAGTATTTTCTGGTGGCCTCCCTAAATACTAATCTGATTATAGACAATAATGTGTCTGTCTCATGGAAGCAACCTAAGTGTTCACTGATGGGATGAATGAAAAAAGAAAATGTCTTACACACACACACACACACAAACACACATTCACACACACAGAAGAATATTATTCATCCATAAAAAAGAAATCTTGTCATTTGCAAAAAGACGAATGGAACTTGAAGTCATTATGTTAAATGAAATAAGTCAGAGAAAGACAACTGAGCTCATAGATACAGAGAACAGACTGGTGGTTGTCAGAAGTTGGGGGTCGATGAGGGGCACCTGGGTGGCTCAGTCGGTTAAGCGTAGGATTCTCGGTTTGGGCTCAGGTCATGATCTCGCTGTTTCATGAGTTCGAGCCCCATGTTGGGCTCTGCTTTGACAGTGCAGAGCTTGCTTGGGATTCTCTCTTTTTCCCTCTATCTCTGCCCCTCCCCTGCTGTCTCTGTCTCTCTCATGTGGTCTCTGTCTCTCTCAAAATAAATAAATAAACTTAAAAAAATAATAAAGAAGTTGGGGGTGGGAGGTCAGCAAAATAGATGAAGGTTGTCAAAAGGTACAAACTTCTAGTTATAAAAAAATAAGTCATGGGGATGTAATGTACAGCATGGTGACTATAGCTAACAGTATTGTACTGTATATTTGAAAGTTGATAAGAGATTGGATCTTAGAACTTCTCATAACAAGAACAAAACTTGTAACTATGCTTGGTAATGGATGTTAACTATACTTACTGTGGTGATCATTTCACAATATATATGAATATCATTATGTTGTACATCTGAAACTAATATAATGCTATATGTTAATTATATCTCAATAAAAGTATGAAAAAATTCCCTTTCAAGTAAAATGTGTCTGTTTCAAAGGAGACAAATGCTTTTATCCCTTCTCTTCTCAGGTCATATCATATCTGGGCTATCATGTGTGGTTGTGGGTATGTCAAGGGGCTTACTCCAAACTGTATGAAGAAAAGTTGAAGGATCTAGAGGTCTCTAATATGAAGAAGGGAATTATAACAGGAGTCTGTGGTGTCCAAGTATATCAAGGTTGTTATGTGGAAAGAGTAACAGATTTGTTTGTGTTAGCTCATACAGTGGAAAGAGTGCTATCTGGAATTAGACGGTAAGTTTGATTCTCGATTCTTCTACTGGTCATGTGACTAAGTTAAGTCAGAGACTAAGTTAAGAGAGACTGGGGTGATAATTCTATAAGGCAACGTACACTAAAAATTACCAGCAAACCACCAGAAGCTAGAGAAGCATGGAACTGATTCTTCCTCATGGCTCTCAGAAGGAACCAACCCCATGGCACTTTGATCTTAGAATTTCCAGCCTCTAGAACTGCAAGAACTTACATTTTCTCACCTCTAGTATAAATAATAAATTTATGGGGTGCCTGGGTGGCTCAGTCGGTTAAGTGTCTGACTGGCTCAGGTCATTATCTCACAGTTCATGAGTTGTGTGACTGTTCACTTCAAGCTCTGTGCTGACAGTTCAGAGCCTGGAGCCTGCTTTGGATTCTGTCTCTCCCTCTCTCTCTGCCCCTCCCCTGCTTGCGCTCTGTCTCTCTCAAAAATAAACATTAAAAAATTTAAAAATAACAAATTTATAATGATAATAATAGTCCACTTGACAGGGTTTTTGTGAAGATTAAATGGTTTGATGTTTGTGAAAAGCTCTTCCTAAATGGCTAAGCCACCCATGAAGATTATAATAGCAGTACATTGTATAGTGACTGGTGACATAGTAGATTCTCAGTAAATATTTGCTGAATCAATGAATAACTAAATGAGTCTTCAAATGGGTGAAAGATTATAGCATGTAAATAGTAGATATTACTGTTTTTTTCACAACTGTCTAAAAATGAAAGGGACTTTAGGGTGAGGTATGGCAACCCCCACCAGAGAGACTGGAAAACACACATTAGATGACCCTTTTGGAGAGCATGAAGTATTTGTGAGTCATGTGTGAACTAGGGGTTGAATTCAATAAATTTTTTAAATCCCTTCCAACATTAAAGGACTGATTCTATGATGTTTAGTTTGGCCTGGATTCATTCTACAGAAATGTGCTCCATGGAAGGAGAACACAGTGCAACTTGCCTGTACCACATGGAGAAGCACTACAGAAATGAGAGGGAACCAACAACTTCTATTGTTGTGGTTTTATATATACTGAAAAGTACTGAAGTGGTTAATATAAACACCCATAGATACTGGGATTCTCAAGCCTCCCCTATGTCCCATTTATAAAATTATCATATCTAAAAGGCCAGTATTTTCTTCTCTAGATGTATCAAAATTGTATGTTGTATACAAAGGGCCCCTATTATGGATTAGCTTAATAGCAGAAGGTAGTTCACAGCACACTCATTTCCTTTTCATCTCCTAACTGCACAAGATTATGCACTGGCACTAAAATATTTCTTTTCAGTTAATGATTTTATATTTTTTCAGCATATCAAAACTTACAACTTTCTGCTGGATTTCAGGATAAAATGCAACATTTTTACAGATAAAAATAATACGGTTTCCCACATATAACCATTCATAATTACTTTAAATATAGGCATGCTGAAAGGTACTTGAATATTTACTCCAATAATCTTTTACTTTAAATTGGTTTGTATCAAACCACAAGAGACTCTTAATGATAGAGAACAAACTGTGGTTGTTGGAGGGAGGTGGGTGGGAGATGGACTAGATGGATGATGGGTACTAAGGAGGGCACTTGTTGTGATGAGCACAGGGTGTGGTAAATACGTGATGATTACTAAATTCTAGTCCTGAAACCAATATTTCACTGTATGTTAACTAACTAAAATTTAAATTAAAAACAGGGGAAAATAAATTGGTTTGCAATTTATATGTAGGTGGAAAGTATGAGGATGCTCTTGGGTCAGGTGACACTGTTGATTTAAAAGCTTTCATGTGAAAGAGGATGGCTATTAACCCTCCACCATTGTGTGATGCTGACTGTGCCTTCATTTGCACATAGATCCAACTTACTTTCATGTGGTAATTGAAGGCATGTAAGCCACATTACTGCCTTCCATTTATTGTGTGAGTTCTGGCCATGAGACCAAAGGCACTGCTGAGGAAGAAACTGAATTTTAGGGCAATAGATAGAAATGGGGCAAACTAAGGAAAGAAATGACAAGAAGCTCAACATGAACCAAGTTGGTGAGAGATGGTAACAATAGGGGACTATATGGCAGTGGCCTAATAAGGCTTTGAAAGGGGAGTCATTCAGATATGGTAGAGGGGAGGGAGGGTCACTTTGAAGATTTGGGTGGCCTTTTTCCTTCTAAAGTCATTTAAAATCAAACACTACTGGACTGAGTTGATTTGTATTCTTTCAAAATTCATATTTTGGTCTTTTTTTTTTAAGTTTATTTATTTACTTTGAGAGTTAGAGAGCACAAGTGAGGGAGGGACAGAAGGGAGAGAGAGAGAGAGAGAGAGAGAGAGAGAGAGAGAATCCCAAGCAGGTTCCGCACTGCCAGCATGGAGCCCAATGCAGAGCTCGAACTCATGAAATGAACTGTGAGATCATGACTTGAGCTGAAATCAAGAATCCCACGCTTAACCGACTGAGTCACCCAGGTGCCTCCAAATTCGTATGTTGGTCTTAATCCTCAGTACTTCAGAATGTGACCTTATTTACAGAGGTAGTCAAGTTAAAATAAAGTCATTAGGGTGCACCCTAATCCAAAATGATTGGTGTTCTTATAAAAAAGGGAAATTTGGATGGGCGCACAGGGAGAGTGCCAGGTGAAGACAAAGGCAGAGAGACTGGGGTGATAATTCTATAAGGCAACGTACACTAAAAATTACCAGCAAACCTCCAGAAGCTAGAGAAGCATGGAACTGATTCTTCCTCATGGCTCTCAGAAGGAACCAACCCCATGACACTTTGATCTTAGAATTTCCAGCCTCTAGAACTGCGAGATCATCAATTTCTGTTGTTTAAACCACTTGGTTTGTGGTACTTTGTTGCAGTAGCCCTAGCAAACGAATACAACAACTAAGCCATTAAAGTGAAAGGAAACTCACTTAAGTTCTAATTTTCCCCTCAAACATGACAGATGCTTTCTAAAATTCACTTTTCCTGCTGGTTGAAGCTCCCTACTAAGCCTACCCATGTTTAGGGTGTACCTTGGGAACAAAGGTGGCTTCTTTCCAATAATGGCAGAGGGAAGAAGTTAACCTCACACATGAAAGCGTGGGTAAATTACACTGAGAAGACTTGAATTGGGACTTTCTATGGGATTTCATGTAGTCTGGATCACGGAGAGGGGATTAGGTATGTTTATAGGGGTTTGTTTGCATATGTTCATGCCTTAGGAATTGGGTGCTCAAAGGATTTTTTAGTAAAGCTTTTAAAGATAATTATTAAGAAGGAAAAATGTAGATGAAATAAGACATTCTTCAGGAATAAATATCATGTTTATATGACTATGATGGTAGTTACAGAATGAGAATGTGTTTCTGGAGATTAGCAGTATGGACCAAAATCCTCTCAGCAAAACCGACATTTCACTCCACCACAGTGGATTTGATAACATTAATTTCTTTGCTCTGTTCCATTTAGTTTCCAGACCAAATGCTTTTAAATATTTATCATCCAAAATAGTTTGAATTTTAATTCTTATTAGAATGACAATTGTTTTCAAACAGGCTTGAAATTAATTTCTAAAATAAACTTAGTTTCTGAAACGGAGTTTTTTCTGTTATTCATAATATATCAGTTTCCTTTAGCTTTTGGCCTGCATTCAAGCGGACAAACAATCCCCATATTCTTCCTTTTTCACTTAGTTAACTTGTTATATTATTTAGTATTTTAGTCATAAAAGTACAACGTGAAGATATGAGGCATCTACCCCTGAGAAGTTACAAAAAGTACAACAATATTTCCTGCTAAACTGTATTACCACTCTTGATTGAAAATTCTCTTAACGATAATACTTTTTGTTATGCTTAGTATAAAGAACAATTACAAAACCTTGTTATCCCTTTGTCCAGGAAACCACGTATCATGGTTTTTAAAAAAAAATTTTGGGGGGGCACCTGGGTGCCTCAGTCAGTTAAGGTCCGACTTCGGCTCCTGTCATGATCTCACAGTTCATGGATCAGAGCCTGGCAATGGGCTCTGCTCAGAGCCTGGGGCCTGCTTCAGATTCTGTGTCTCCTTCTCTCTCTCTGCCCCTCCCCAACTCATGCTCTGTCTTTCTCTCAAAAACAAATAAATGTTAAATTTTTTTAAAATTATTTTTCAACATTTAATGGTATAATTTATCTGAGGGTTTAAATACATATTTTTAAACTTTTTGAGACAAGTGTGGATTCACGTGCGTCAGTGGGAAGCAATACAAGAAGAATCTGTGTACTCTGTTTAATTCGCCTCAATGGTCATATCCTGCAAAACTGTAGAATACCACAGCCAGAATATTGACATTGATACAGTCAAGATACAGAACAGCTCCATTACCACAGAGATCTCACATGTTGCCCTTTCATAGCTACGCCTATTTTCTCCAGTTTCCACATCTCTTATGCCTTGGCAACCACTAATCTGTTGTCCATTTCTACAATTTGTTATTTTAAGAAGGTTATATACATACAGTACAAACATATAGTACATAATTCTACACGTCTCTGGAGATTTATTCAGGTTGTTGGATCCATAGTTTGTCCCTTTTCATTGTTGCATTATTCCATGTACCACAGTTTAATGATTCACTTTTTGAAAGGTATCTAGATTTCTCTGGAACAAATGGCCAGGAGTACAATTGTTAGGTCATATGGTAGATGCATATTTAGTTTTCTTTTTTTTTTTTTTTCAATATATGAAGTTTATTGTCAAATTGGTTTCCATACAACACCCAGTGCTCATCCCAAAAGGTGCCCTCCTCAATACCCATCACCCACCCTCCCCTCCCTCCCACCCCCCATCACCCTCAGTTTGCTCTCAGTTTTTAAGAGTCTCTTATGCTTTGGCTCTCTTCCACTCTAACCTCTTTTTTTTTTTTTTTCCTTCCCCTCCCCCATGGGTTTCTGTTAAGTTTCTCAGGATCCACATAAGAGTGAAACCATATGGTATCTGTCTTTCTCTGTATGGCTTATTTCACTTAGCATCACACTCTCCAGTTCCATCCATGTTGCTACAAAGGGCCATATTTCATTCTTTCTCATTGCCACGTAGTACTCCATTGTGTATATAAACCACAATTTCTTTATCCATTCATCAGTTGATGGACATTTAGGCTCTTTCCATAATTTGGCTATTGTTGAGAGTGCTGCTATAAACATTGGGGTACAAGTGGCCCTATGCATCAGTACTCCTGTATCCCTAGGGTAAATTCCTAGCAGTGCTATTGCTGGGTCATAGGGTAGGTCTATTTTTAATTTTTTGAGGAACCTCCACACTGTTTTCCAGAGTGGCTGCACCAATTTTTAGTTTTCTAATGAAACTGTCATATTGTTTTCCACAATGGCTGTGCCATCTTATATTCCTACTAGCAACATGTGAATGTATGCAATGTGTCAGTGGTCCTCACCAGCATTTAGTGTTGTCACTATTTTTTATTTTAGCTACTTTGATAGCTGTGCAGTGGTTTATCTCATTGTGGTTTTAATTTGTATTTCCCTAGTGGCTAATGATGTTCAATGTCTTTTAAAGTGTGTTTACTTGCCGTTCTTTCTAGTGAAATGTCTGTTCATATCTTTTGTCCATTGTCAAATTGGTTTAACTGCTTGGATTATTTACTGCTGAATTTTGAGATGTGTTTGTGTGTGTGTGTGTGTGTGTGTGTGTGTGTGTTTTGTTGTTGTTTTTGTTTTTTAGAGAGACAGAGTGTGAGAGGGGGAAAGGGTCAGAGGGAAGGAGAGAGAATCTTAAGCAGGCTCCACATTCAATGTGGCACCTGATGCAGGACTTGATCCCATGACTCTGGGATCATGACCTGAGCTGAAATCAAGAGTCAGGCACTCAACTGAGCCACCCAGGTGCCCTGAGAGTTCTTTATATAATCTAAATACTGGTCCTTTGTTGAACATGTGTCCACAAATATTTTTCTCTTGCCCTGTAACTGGTCTTTTCATCCTTTGCAAAAGAATCTTTCATAAAGCAAAAGTTTTTAATTTTGTAGTCTAATTTGCCAATTAGACTTTTATGGATCATGCTTTTCGTATCAAATCTAAAAGCTCTTTGCAAATACTAAGATCCCAGAGATTTTCTTCTATTTTTTTTCTAAAAGTTTTATAGTTTTATATTTTACAGTTTTAGTCAACTTTTGAATAAAGTGTGATACTTAAGTCAGGATTTTTTTTTTTTTTTTTTTTTTTTTTTTTTTTTTTTTTTGCCTATGTATGTACAAATGCTCCAGCCTCATTTGGTGAAGAGGCTATCTTTCCTTCATTAAATTTCTTTTGCTTCTTTATATTTATGTGGATTTATTTCTGAATTTTGTTTTGTTTCATTGAGCTACGTGTCTATTTCTTCATCAATACCACAAAGTCTTGATTACTAATAGCTAACAAAGTCTTGAACTTAAGTAGACTGATTCCTCCCACTTCATTCTTTTTCTAAAGTGTTTTAGCTATTCTGTTTTCTTTGTCTTTCCATATAAATGTTAGAATAGTCTTGTCTTCATCTATGGAAAATCTTGCTGGAATTTTAATAGGAGTTGCCTTAAGCCTCTATATCAATTTTGAGTAAATGATGTCTATACTATGCTGAGTCTTATAATTTATGGACACAGTATGTCTCACCATTTATTTAGATCTTTGATTTCTTTCCTTAATGCTTTGTAGTTTTGGGCATACATGTGCTATACATGTTTTGTTAGATTCATACCAAAGCATTTCACTTTTTTTTTGAGCAATTATAAAAGGTATTATAAGTTTCAGTGACCTTAATCACAACTAGTATATAGTTATATAATTGAGTTTTGCACATTTATCTTACGTCTTGCAACCTTGCTGAACTCATTGATCCTCCTCCTCCTCCTCCTCCTCTTCCTCTTCCTCTTCCTCCTCCTCATCATTTTGTAGATTCGTTGGGATTTTCTATGTAGACAATCATGCCATCTGCAAAAAGGGAAGTTCTATTTCTTCCTTTCTGAACTCTATGCCTTTTATTTCCTTTTCTTGTCTTTCAGTGGTGGACAGAATTTCCAGCACAATGTTGAATAAGAGTGGTGAGAGGTGACTTCCTTGCCTTGTTTCTGATCTTAAGGGGGAATGCCTTTAGTCTTTGACTATTAAGTATAATGTTAGCTGTAGGATTTTTGTAGACACTCTTTAACAGTGTGAGGAGTTTTGCCTCTATTTCTACTCTTCTGAGTGTTTTTTTTTATATCATGAATAGGTGTTAAATTTTGTTGACTGCTTTTTATCAATTGATGTGATCGTGTAATTTTTTTCTTTTGTATACTGTTAGTATGGAAGATTAAATTGAATTTCAAACATTCAGACTTGCATCTCTGGAATAAACTCCACTTGGTTATGGAATATAATTCTTGCATGTTGCTGAATTCTATTTGCTAATGTTTTAAGGATTTTTTGCATCTATATTCATGAAAGATACTGATTTGCATTTTTTTTCCATTTTTGTCTTATTTGTTATCAGGATAATACTAGTTTTATCATGTGAATTGGGGAGGGTTTCTTCCCCTTGCATTCTTTGAAAGAGATCATACAGAATTTACATCAAACCAGCTGGGATTGGAGATTTCTTTTTGGAGTTTTAAATTATGAATTAATATTTCCCTTAATAGTTATAGAGTGATTGAAATTATTCCATATTGGGTGAGTTGTGCTGATTTGTGTTTCTTGAGGAATTAGTACATTTCATCTAAGTGTCAAATTTATATTTCTAGAGCTATAGTATTCCCTTTTGATGTTTATATTTGAAATTTATATTTCTAGAGTTATAGTATTCCCTTTCGATGTCTGCAGGGTGTATAGTGATACCTGATTTCATTCCTGATATTGGTGATTTGTGTCATCTCTTTTTTATTTCTTTAGTCTTACTAGAGGTCTGCAGGTTTTATTGATCTGTTCAAAGAACCAGTGCTTTCATTGATTTTCTCTATTTTTTTCTTTCATTTTCGTGGAGTTTTAGTTTTCTTTTTATTATTTCCTTTTTGTGCTTGATTTAGGTTTCTTTTGTTTTTCTTTTTTATGTTCTTGAGGTGGGGCTTCAATAATTGATTTGAGATTTTTTCTTTTATACTATATGCATTTAATGTTATACATTTATCTTTCAATGTAGTTTTTAATTTTTCTTGAGACTTCTTTTTGATCCATGGATTATCCTAGTATTTAGAGATTTTCCTGTTATCTTTCTGATATTTGTCCATTGCAGTGGAAGGAAATGTTGCTTATGATTTCAGTTTTAAAAAATTTGTTAAGTTTGTTTATAGCCCAGGATATAGTTTGTCTTGGTATATATTCCATGGGCACTTGAAAAGAACATGTGTTCTGCTGTTGTTGGATAGATGTTCTATAAATGTACTCTTGGTTGATGGTGTCATTGAGTCCTATACATTCCTGCTGAATTTTTTGATTAGTTGCTCAATCAATTGTTGAGACAGAGGAGTTAAAATCTCCAACTATAATTGTTGATTTGTCCATTTTTCCTTTCAGTCGTATCAATTTTTGTTTCATATCTTTTGCAGCCCTGTTGTTTGGTGCATATACATTGCTATGTCTTCTTGGTGGACTGATTCTTATAATTATATAATATCTCTCTTTGCCTCCAGTAATTTACTTTGCTCTGAAGTCTACTTTGTCCGGTATTAATATAGCCACTACTGCTTTCCTTATACTAAAGTCTGTGTGGTATCTGTTTCCATCCTTTGACCTTTAGCCTGTTATTATATTTGAAGAGTTTGTAGACAGAATATTGTTGAATCATGATTCTAAATTCATTTTGCCAAATTCTTTCCCTTGGCATTATTTAGACCATTTAGATTTAATATAATTATTGGTATATAAGGGCTTTGTCATTTTATTTTTTGTTTTCTTTTTGTTCTCTCTCTCTCTTTTTTTTAACCTTCCTAGGGGCACTGGGACATTTTTTAGAATTCCATTTTAAGTAATCTAGTGTTTTTAGTGTATCATTTTGTATAGCATTTTTAGTAGTTGCTCTAGGTATTAATATATATATTTCAATATATAATATATAAATAATATTTATATATAAATACACTTCAATAAAAAAATGAAGACACTAGTAGTCTGAAAATTTTCAGTTTACTCTTTTCTTCATTTTATGTTCAACTGGAGTGTAGACACTTTATTTTCTTTAACATGTCTTTGCCTCCCCCCATTTATAATTTGCTCTACATATATTCCCCCATTTAAATATTTGCTGTTCATATGTTTAGAAGGTTATTAATTATTGGGCTCCTGGGTGGCTCAGTTGTTGAGTGTCCAGCTCTTGATTTTGGCTCAGGTCATGATCCCAGGGTCGTGGCATCGAGTTCTAAATCAGGCTCTCCACTGAACATGGAGCCTGCTTAACATTCTCTGTCTCTCTCTCTCTCTCTTTCTCTTTCTGCCCCTCTCCCCCACTCATCCTCTCTCTCTCTAAAATAAAAACAAAAAGGGGCGCCTGGGTGGCTTGGTCGGTTAAGCGTCCGACTTCGGCTCAGGTCATGATCTCACGGTCCGTGAGTTCAAGCCCCTCGTCGGGCTCTGTGCTGACCGCTCAGAGCCTGGAGCCTGTTTCAGATTCTGTGTCTTCCTCTCTCTCTGCCCCTCCCGTGTTCATGCTCTGTCTCTCTCTGTCTCAAAAATAAATAAATGTTAAAAAAAATAAATAAAAATAAAATAAAAACAAAAAAACAACAAAAAGGTTATTGATTATTGATTTAATACCCTTAATAGATAGGCCTGTTCTGATTATCTATTTCTTCTTGAGTGAGTTTTGACAGATTGTGTCTTTCAAGGAATTGGACCATTTCATCTAGGTTATCAATTTGTGGGCATAGCATTTGTTCACAGTACTCCTTTTTATCCTTTTAATTTTGATGGGATCTATAGTGATAGCCCCTCTTTAATTTCTGATGATTAGTAATTTGTGTCTTCTGATTTTTTTTTTTTTTAATTTTCTTGGTTAGCTTGGCTAGAGGCTTATTGATTTTATTGATCTTTGGTTGTTTTTCCCTATTGATTTCCTGTTTTTGCTTTCACTGATTTCTGCTCTAATTCTTAATATTTATTTTTTTCTGCTTACTTTGGATATAATTTGCCTTTGTTTGTTTGTTTTAGTTTCTTCAGGGGAAACTAAGATGCTTGATTTTAGATCTTTCTTCTTTTCTAATGTATACATTTAAATGCTACAAATCTCTCTCTAAGCACTATTTTTACTGTATCCAACAAATTTGGTAAGTTATGCTTTTATTTTCATTTAGTTTAAAATATTTTAAAATTTCCCTTGAGATTTCTTATTTGACCCATGTATTATGCATCTGTATGTTGTTTAACTTCTGTGATTTTGAGATTTTAAGTTATCTTTCTGTTATTGATTTCTAATCTAATCTAATTCTGTATGATTTCTATTGATCTAAATTCTCAGGTGGTTTTGTGGCCTAGAATGTGGTCTATCTTGGTGAATGGTCAATAATAATAGCAACAATGTATTTGATTAGGTATGCTTATGTAGTATGTGTGTATGTATATATATATATGCTTATATTTGCTTGTATATATAAATAAAATGATGGACAGCAATGATACAGAGATGAAAAAAATAAGATTATTTTGTTATTATAATGTACTCACACTACTTGTGTACTGGTATAGTGGTATCCATTTGAAAGTGGACTTGCCAGGGCACCTGGGTGGCTCAGGTTTTTAAACATCCAACTTTGGCTTAGGTCATGATCTCATGGCTGGTGAGTTTGAGCCTTGCATGGGGCTCTACGCTGACAGCTCAGAACCTGGGGCCTGCTTCAGATTCTGTCTCTGTCTCTCTCTGCTCCTGCCCCTCCCCAGCTCACATATTCTCTCTCTCTCTCTCTCTCTCAAATATAAATAAACATTAAGCAAAATTAAAAAAGAAAGAAAGTGGGTTTGGATTAGTTGTAAATGTATATTGAAAACTCTAGGACAACCAGTAAAAAAGGAAAAAAAGAAGCATAACTGATATGCCAAGAAGGGAGAGAAAATAGAATCATATAAAATGCCCAATTAAAACCCCAAAAGGAAGAGAAAGACTGGAGGACTGTTATGACTTTGTTAACATTTGCTAAGTAGAGCAAGGGTACTGGATGATGAACTGCTCACAGTTTAACAAGAGACCACAAGAGAAACTGAAATAGAGAGTATATTATTCATAAGTCCTGGAAGAAGTACATAGCATGCTTCGAAATGCCACATGGGGAAGTTGAGGCAGAATCCAGGCAGAGAGAGAGAGAGAGACAGGACCCAGGGCACATACCTTTATTAGAGCCCATTGGTATTGTTTAGATTGGGTAATTTCTTTTTTTCTTTTTTTTTTTAATGTTTATTTTTGAGAGAGAGGGAGAGACAGAGAGAGAGAGAGAGAGAGAAACAGAATCCAAAGCAGACTCCAGAGTCTGAGCTGTCTGCACAGAGCCCTACATGGGGCTCTAACTCATGAACCATGAGATCATGACCTGAGCTGATGTCAGCTGCTTAACCGATTGAGCCACCCAGGTGCCCCTAGGTTGGGTAATTTCTATTTTCCTATCCTCATTTTACTGATTCTTTCCTCTGTCTCCTTTATTCTGTTATTGAGCCTCTCCACTGAGTTTTAAGTTTTTTTTAAATTCCAGTATGGCTAACGTACAGGGTTGTACTAATTTCAGGTGTACAATATAGTGATTCAACAATTCTATATATCACCCAGTGCACAACATGATAAGTGCACTCCTTAATTCCCATCACTTATTTCACCCATCTCCCCATCCACTTCCCCTCAGGTAACCATCAGTTTTTTCTCTATAGTTAAGAGTCTGTTTCTTGGTTTCTCTCTCACTCTCTCTCTCTCTCTCTCTCTCTCCTTGCTTGTTTGTTTTGTTTCTTAAATTCCATATATGTGTGAAATCATATGATATTGGCTTTTTATGACTGACTTATCTTACTTAGCCTTATATTTTCTAGCTACATCCATGTCATTGCAAATGGTAAGATTTCATTCTTTTTTATGGCTGAATCATATTCCATTGTATATAGATATACCTCTTCTTCTTTATGCATTCATCAGTTGATGGACACTTGGGCTGCTTCCATAGTTTGGCTATTACAAATAATGCTGCAATAAACACCAGGGTGCATGTATCCTTTTGAATTAGTGTTTTGCATTTTTTTGGGTAAATGCCCAGTGGTGCTATTCCTGGATTGTAGAGTAGTTCTATTTTTAATTTTTTAGGAACCTCCATACTGTTTTCCATAGAGGCTGTACCAGTTTACATTCCCACAAATAGTGCAAGAGGGTTCCCCTTTGTCGACATCCTCACCAACACTTGTTGTTCCTTGTGTTTTTGATTCTAGCTGTGAAGGAAAAATGATATCTTGTAGTTTTGATTTGCATTTCCCTGATGATCAGTGATGTTGAGCATCTTTTCATATGTCTGTTGGCTATCTGTATGCCTTCTTTGAAGAAATGTCTGCTTGTGTCTTCTGCCCATTTTTAATTGTATTATTTGTTTTTTGGGTGTTGAGTTGTATCAGTAGCTTACATATTTTGGATACTAACCCATTATCGAATAAGTCATTGGCAAATAACTTCTCCCATTCAGTAGGTTGCCTCTTAGTTTTATTGATTGTTTCCTTCGCTGTGCAGAAGTTTTTTATGTGTGTAGTCCCAATAGTTTTCCTTTTATTTCCCTTTCTTCAGGAGACATATTCTAGAAAGATGTTGTGATGGCAAATGGCAGAGAGATTACTGCCTGTGCTCTCTTTTAGGATTTTATGGTTTTGGGTGTCACATTTAGCTCTTTAATCCATTTTGAGCTTATTTTGGTGTATGGTGTAAGAAAGTGGTTTATTTTCATTCTTTTGCATGTATCCAGTTCTTGAAGAGACTTTTTCTCATTGGATATTCTTTCCTGCTTTCCTACTTCTTTTCACTGGATTTTCCTCATGGATTAATTGGCCATGTAAGTATGTGATTATCTTGGGTTTTCTATTCTGTTCTGTTGATCATTAAGTCTATTTTGGGGCCAGTACCATACTGTTTTGATTACTACAGCTTTGTAATATAACTTGAAGTTTGCAATTGTGATACCTCCAGCTTTGCTTTTCTTTTTCAAAATTGCTTTGGCTATTTGGGATCTTTTGTGGCTCCATATAAATTTTAGGATTGTTTGTTCTAGTCATGTGAAAAATGCTGTTAGCATTTTGATAGGGATTACATTAAATGTGTAGATTGCTTTGGGTAGTATAGACATTTTAACAATATTTGTTCTTTCCAATCCATGAGTATGAAATGTGTTTCTGTTTCTTTGTGTCATCTTCAATTTCTTTCATCATTGCTTTATAGTTCTCAGAATATAGGTCTTTCACGTCTTTGGTTAGGTGTTTCCTAGGTATCTTATTATTTTTGGTGCAATTGTCAATTGAATTCTTTCCTTAGTTTCTCTTTCTGCTGTTTCATTGTTAGTGTATAGAAACGTAACAGATTTCTGCACATTAATTTTGTATCCTGTGACTTTACTGAATTCATTTGTCATTTCTAGTAGTTTTTTGTTGTAGTCTTTAGGATTTTCTGTAAACATCATGACATCTGTAAATAGTGACACTGTCACTTCTTCTTTACCAATTTGGATGCCTTTTGTTTCTTTTTGTTTTTTAATTGGTGTGGCTATGACTTCCAGGACTATGTTGAATAAAAGTGGTGAGAGTGGACATTCATGTCTTGTTCCTGATCTTAGGGGAAAGGCTATCAGTTTTTCCCCACTGAGGATAATGGTAGCTGTGGATCTTTCATATATGGACATTATTATGTTGAGGTGTGTTCCTTCTAAACCTACTTTGTTGAGAGCTTTTATCACAAATGGATGTTGTACTCTGTCAAATGCTTCTTCTGCATCTGTTGAAATGATCATTTTTTTATCCTTTTTCTTATTGATGTTATCTATCAAATTGATTGATTTGTGAATATTAAACCAAACTTACATCCTGGGAATAAATCCCACTTGATTTTGGTGAATGATTTTTTTTTAATGTATTGTTGGATTCAGTTTGCTTATATTTTTGTTGAGGAGTTTTGCATCTATGTTCATCAGAGATGGCCTGTAATTCTCTTTTTTTGTAGTGTCTTTATATGTTTTTGGTATCAGGGTAATACTGGCTTCATAGAATGAATTTGGAAGTTTTTCTTCTATTTTTTTGGAATAGTTTGAGAAGAGTAGGTATTAACTCTTCCTTAAGGTTTTGGTAGAACTCCCCTTGAAGCTGTCTTGTCCTGGACTTCTGTTTGTTGGGAGTATTTGGACTACTGATTCAATTTACTTTTTTTTTTTTAATGTTTATTTATTTCTGACAGAGAAAGACAGAGCATGAGTGGGGGAGGGGCAGACAGAGAGGGAGACACAGAATCCGAAGCAGGCTCCAGGCTCTGAGCTGTCAGCACAGAGCCCGACGCGGGGCTCGAACTCACAAACTGTGAGATCATGACCTGAGCTGAAGTTGGTCAGTCGCTCAACCGACTGAGCCACCCAGGTGCCCCTAATTTACTTGTTGCTAATCGGTCTGTTCAAGTTTTCTATTTCTTCCTGCTGCAGTTTTGGTAGGTTATGTTTCTAGGAATTTATCCATTTCTTCTAGGTTGTCTAATTTGTTGGCATATAGTTTTCATAATATTCTCTTACGATTGTTTGTATTTCTGTGGTGTTGGTTGTTATTTCCCTTTTTTCATTATGATTTTGAGTCCTTTATTTGAGTCCTTTTATTTTTTTCTTGGTGAGTCTGACTAGAGGTTTATCAATTTTGTTGATTTTTTCAAGGAACCAGTTCCTGGTTTCATTGGTGTGTTCTGTTGTTTTTTAGTTTCTATATGATTTATTTCTGCTCTAATATTTATTATTTCCTTCCTTCCTTCCTCTGGTTTTAGTTTTGTTTGTTGGTTTTTTTTTTTTCCTATCTCTTTTAGGTGTAAGGTTAGGTTGTTTATTTGAGATTTTTCTTGCTTCTTGAGATAGGCCTGTATTGCTATAAACTTTTCTTTTAGAACCACTTTTGCTACATCCCAAAGGTTTTGGGCTGTTGTACTTTCATTTTCGTTTGTTTTCATGTACTTTTTGATTACTTCTTTGATTTCTTGGTTGACCCACTCATTTTTTAGTAGCATGTTATTTACCCTGCATGGATTTGTCATATTTCCATATTTTTTCTTATGGTTGACTTCTAGTTTCATAGCATTATGGTCAGAAAAGATGTATAGTGTAACTTCGATATTTTTGAATTTGTTGAGGCTTGTTTTGTGGCCTAATATGTGATCTGTTCTGGAGAATATTCCATGTGCACTTGAAAAGAATGTGTATCCTGCTGTTTTAGGATGGAATGTTCTGAATATACTTGTTAAATCCATCTGGTCTAGTGTGTCATTCAAAGCCACTGTTTTCTTATTCATTCTCCATTTGGATGATCTGTCCATTGATGTAAGTGGGGTGTTAAAGTCCCCTACTATTATTGTATTACTATTGATTAGTTTCTTTATGTTTGTTCTTAACTGTTTTATGTATGTGGGTGCTTCATGTTGGGTGCATAAATATTTACAATTATTATATCTTGATTGTCCCCTTTGTTATAATTTTTTAATGTTATTTATTTATTTATTTATTTATTTATTTATTTATTTTGAGAGAGAGAGAGACAGCACATGAGCAAGGGAGGGGCAGAGAGAGAGAGGGAGACACAGAATTCGAAGCAGGCTCCAGGCTCTGGGCTGTCAGCACAGAGGCCAATGCGGGGCTTGAACCATGAACTGAGAGATCACGACCTGAGCTGAAGTTGGCCACTTAACTGACTGAGCCATCCAGGCTCCCCTGTCCCTTTTATACACTATCCTTTGTCTCTTTTACAGTCTTTGTTTTAAAGTCTATTTTGTCCAATATAAGTGTTGCTACTTGCCTTTCTTTTGATATTCATTTGTATGATAAATCTTTCTTCATCCCCTCACTTTCAATCTGCAGGTGTCTTTAGGTCTGAAATGAGTCTCCTGTAGGCAGTATAAAGATGGGTCTTTTTTTTTTTTTTAATTCACTCTGTCACCCTATGTCTTTTGATTGGAGTGATTATTTCATTTACATTCAAACCAATTATTGATAGATACGTATTTATTGCCATTTTGTTACTTGTTTTGTGGTTATTTTGTAGTTTTTCTCTGATCCTTTCTTCTCTTTTGCTCTTTCCTGGTTTGCTGGTTTTCTTTAGTGATATACTTGGATTCCTTACTCTTTATTTTATTTTTTTGCATATATATTACTGTTTATTAATTTTTGGTCACCAATCAATTTGTACATAACATCTGCATATAGCAGTCTATATTAAGCTGATTGTCACTTAATTTTAAACTCATTCTTTATTCCTCTCCACTCCATGTTTCAGATATTTGGTATCATATTTTACATCCACCGAGTTCTTTGTTTTTTAATATCAGTTTTTCTTTCAGTATTTGCAGTTCTAAAATTTTATTTGGTTCTTTTTATATCTTCTGTTATTTGTTAAATCTTTCTAGTTCTTTGTGGACACTCAATTTTTTCATTCACTTTAAGGTGTTTGTAATTGCTCATTAAAATATTTTTTTTTTCAAATGATGGCTGCTTTAAAATCTTCGTCAGATAATTCTAATATCTCTATCATCTCTGTGTTAGAATCTATTGATGGTCTTTCTTCATTCAATTTGAGATCTCCCTGGTTCATGGTATGATCAGTGATTTTCAGTTCAAATCTGGACATTTTGAGCTTATGATATGAGGTTCTGGATCTCATTCACACCTTCTCATTTAGCTGGATTTTTCTGACACTGCTATGGCAGAGGATGGGAGGTGTACTGCCTTGTCACTGCTAGGTGGGTATGGAAGTTCAGGTTCCCCACTCAGCCTTCATTGACTCCTGAGGGAAGGGTTCCTCATTACTTCTGGGTGAGGATGAGCATTCAAGCTCCTCACTAGGGTTTCACTGATACCTCCCTAGCTGGGAGAGGTAGCAATCTCACATCAGGGCTTGCCATGCAGCCTCCACTGACATCACGTGGAGGAGGCAGGTTCATAATTGTTGGCATGTGGCAAAATTCTTGATTGTCTACTAGGCCTCCTCTGACACCACACCAGCAGAGGGAAGGGAGGAAGTGGTGCCTTATCACCCAGTGGAGATGGAAGTCCAGGCTCCATATCTTGTGTTCTCTGACACCACCCTGTTAGAGTGGGAAGGCTGGGATATCTTGTTATAGCCTAGTGAGAGTAGAAGTCTGACTCTTTACTTGTGCTTTGCCGACATGGGTGGGTGTTGGAGCACTTTTTTTTTTTTTCTGTGATGTTTGGCTGGAGTAGAGTGATTATTGTCTAAGACTCTTCCATTTTACGAGGCTTCCTCTTTCCTTGTCCTCTGGCTAGAGAGGGTAGGCTTTTGTTGGGGCTTGTTTTGTCTACACATGTTAGTGTTTCTGGATTAGTAGCTTCTTCAGCAACGAGTGTAGTATGTATGAGGAAAAAAAAAAAAAACAGTGAACTTACCATAATGTCATTCCTCAAGTCTCCATGTCCCTCAGTTGTCAGTCCTTTTCATTCCACCTTCCAGAGTCTTGTGTTTGTTTTACATGTAATGTCCAGGGCTTTTAGTTGTACTTAATGGGAGAAGCAGGGAAAAGCATATCTACTCCATTTCCTGAAGTGGAATTCCTCTATCATGGTTTTAAAAAAAATAATTTTTGACCCCTGTACTTCAGGATAGTACATAGCAGACATACTACCATTTCCTGAATCAGTTTTTCATGTTAATGTGATTAAGTGAATCACTGTGAAGCTGAAGGGGTCTTTTCTGCATAAGAGGTCTTGGGAAGTTAAAAATCTTTTGGGTTTCTTCGAATTCAATGAGAGGGCTTAATTTTGTCTTATTTTTAGGTTAGGATCTCTAATACAGGCCTATATTTATCCTTTCATCAGCCATTCATTCTCGTCTCCAGAATCTTTTTTCAAGCAGAAAACCATTTTCAGCAGAGTACACATAAGGTTTACACACACACAGTTTTGATGATGCTAAGAGATAAGGGTGTGTTTATGCTTATGGCATTTGTATGTGTTTTAGATTATAGCCTTTCCCCCTCCTCCACATACACTGTTTTAAGAAAGTCATAATCAGAATGAGAAATGGCCCATACCTTCCTTTAGGGCTGCATGTAAAGGCACTTTCATTTCTGCCCTTCTCCAAAAGATGAAAGGTATAATGAGTACACTGTGAATGATTGAATGAGCTACAAGTCAATTGCTCTGAACTCTGTATTAATCCCACTTTCAATACAGAATGGAAGATGTCCTATGGTTCATTTAACTACCAAGTGGTATAAGCTGTTATTGTGTTATTCTCCAGAATTATAAAGTATTGCAAAACTTAATGTATAAAATACATGCAATAAAATGCTGGGCTGCCAAGCAAAGAAGACACCTTTGGTAATTTAAGGAGAGTAACTTTTAGAATGAACTGCAAACTCGCTCTTCGGTTCAAAATAGAATTGAGATATATGCTCCCCTCCCTTGCCCCAGATATTTCACTGAACTTCTGAAAGATGCATTTTGAAAAGTTTTTATAGACATTAAAACACTAAATATAAGCATTTCCAATTTCTGTTTTAGTTACCTTCCTCTATCAGCTCACTAGTGGGACAGGCAGGGAGGGAATCCCAGGAAGTGAAGGAGTGAGAAATGTGCTATCCAGTTCCAGTCTCAAGGCTTCTGGGCTGTGAGGATAAAGCCTGGAGGAGTTATGGCAATATGTGCTTCTGAAATTGCGGTATCATTGACAGGTTGCATTTCAGAATAATTCAGATAACTTACCAGAGGGTGACCCTCAGATTGACAGTAAGTACACTATAGGAATGACCAGACTTCCAAGCTGTTCCCTTGAAGTTCTGATATTGCAGGAAGAGGGAAAGCAGTGAGCTATCAGAGCCAACCTAAACACGATGTTTATAGAAGGAGGGATGATGAGAAAAGACAGTAAGAGCAGATGATCCAGGGGACAGTGGGTTCCAGGGTTTGGATTTGGTCAGGCAGCGGCTGCAGAGCTGTCTGGGTACATCCTCAGCTGGGCCCGTCAGCTGTGATCCAGAGAAGGGTGGAGGATGCCTACCATAGCCTCTGATGCTCCTGTTCAACTTGCTGCTGAAAGGGAGACTCGAGGGTTGTCTCACTGGTTGTCTTACAGAATCTGCACCTGGGTCAGAAAATATTCTTTGTGCCATTGACTTTCAGTAGCTGCATTTCGTTTAACATTAAGTGCTCTACCTAATGATTAGGAATGGAGCCTTTGATCCACCCAAACAAATCTGACTCAAAACTAAACCCTGTCACTACAAACTTAGGTTTGTTACCTTGTTAATTCTACAAAGCTCCTTTCCTCACCTTTCAAAGGAGAAGTAATGACACCTCCCTCACAGGGTTGTTGCAATGATTAAATATGATAACTTGATAAAGTGCTTGGCACAATATTAAAAGATCAATGGTAATCACTGATAATATTTGCCATCATCACAGTATTAATTAACTTATTTATATGAAATCAATTTCTCTATAGCTTGTTGAAATTGTGATAGTTATTCAAAGGCAAACTTCAAAGAGACTAACATAGTTTGATCATCTGTTGACTGACACAGTATTTTATTATGCATGTGAGCACAATGGCAGTTAGCTTTGTTTGCCCCTTGATAAACTCCTGGTAAGAACTGGCAAAGCTCCTGGGTACATGCTCTCTGGATGAGGCCATGCTAGGATTTGACTCCTGCCCAGAAATGCTTCTGCTGCAGAAATTTCTTGCCAGATCATTAAAGTTTTAGAATATTTTCAACCAACAAAGTACATAAAACAGGTATTCCCAGTTTTGTAGGGAAGACCTCGCACAGGTGGGAAATAAGTGACCAGCAAATACAGTTGGCTGAAAATGTTTAACAAATTAACCACACACTTTTTTTCCATTAAGTCAGAGGAGAAAGATGTTGTTTGGTTTAAATGGTAACTAAAGTTTGTCATTTAGATTTGGAGGATCACACTGGAGCTTGGGAAGATGGCCAGCTCCAAGGCTTTTGGCCTCCTCCACTTTCCAGGTTAGACTTGGCTTTGCTGAGTGCAACATTTGAGGAGGAGATGCTCCCCGCAGGTCCGATGGCCCCAGGGCTCAGCCTCTGACCACAATCAGAGGTCTGCTGGGGCTTTGGTGGAGGTTTCTCCACTACAACTGCTGTCTGGACACCTGCTGGCATAGGCTCACTTATCCCAGGAACTTTGACCATTTATGCCAGGCACCTGGCCTCTTCTGCCTCTCGGCCCTTGCCTCTCTCTCCTTGTCCTCATAGTCTGTCCCTGTCCTTCTCCCCAGTGTGGTCAGCAACAAGAGCACTTAGGTTTCTCCACACGATCTGCATTATGCCATGGACAGAACTGCTTAGCAGTGCTTAGAGTACACACTGTAAAGGAATTTGGGGATATGCTAATGAGGAAGCCCATAACCAGAAGCAGAGAAGATTCACAATCAAATTGCAATAAATCTGCAGAGACTCCTTAAAGAACAAGACACACAGGAAAAGCCTGATTGCTGGAAAAACTGCTTTGCAAATGAGTAGTACGGCTGCTGAATCTTTGAAAAGACAGCAGTACTTTCAGAGAGACACAACCGAAGGCCCTAACCACATATTAGTCAGCCCAAATGACTGGCCGATGAATGATAGCGCCGCATGTGCAATCTCTCTCAGAAGAGTTTCTGGAGGGATTCAGGTTTGAATGCTGATGTGGAAAGTAAATAAAATGTTCCAATTTGCTCTTCTCTCTTCCTCCTCAACCAACTGCCCCTGGCCCATCTCCCAGATTTGTATTCTCCCCTGCTTGCTCTGCCTACATCAACAGCCTTGAACGGCACAGAGTTGCTAAGTGACATACAATTCTATCCCATTTTCATCTTAAAGGACCAAATTAGTATATCAATGACTGTCACGTCCGTGTGATGATGAGTACAATTTATAAGTTAAGATTTTGAGGTAAAACGGAACATAAAAAGCTAAATAATTTTGGACAAGTTCATATGGATGTCTTTAAACATCCACCTATATACTCCATTAGGTGAATTCATTGAAGATTGTGATGTACTATATTATAATATTTGATGACACGTAAAGTATTATTTCTTTTCATGAAAATTCACAGGACCATGATTATATGGCAGAGTCTTTCTCTCGTTACTTTTAAAATAACAAAATTTCATTTTTCCTCATTTAGGGTCAAATCAGCGATCCAGAGGTATATCAGAATAAGACAGTACTTTATATGTTGTACCAGATTAAATCCTGATCTTCTCAATGTGAAGTTTAGACTTTGTAAAGGAAAAGCAAATAACTTTTCTTCCGAGTTAAAGACAGAGTGCTGCTTAACTGTTTCTCTTAACTGATTCTGTGGTGAAAAGAAATAGGAACGTTCCAACTTAACAGTTGGCACATTTTTTTTAAAGCCTCCTTTTTCTAAAGACTTCTTTTTCTATTTATCTTCAGGCCTAGTTCATAAAGCTTTAATGGGCTTTAGGATTCAATGCTTGGTAACATGAAATCATAGACTCTGAGGGTGGTAAGGATTTGAACACGTTATGTTTCTCAGAAGGTTGTGACTTGCCCAAAGTCCCATGAGTGGGGGCTGAATGGTCAAGGATTTGCAGTTAGGTTCTGTATTCTTTCTGGTTTTAGATGAAAAACTAAGGAACAGAGGATGTGGATCTTGTATAGGTGGATTATAAAGGTAGACTAAACTAGAAATTCCTTGTGACTTCTTAGGCCCAGATTGAAAGAAATTTACTTTGAGAATTGAAAACAAAGTGTGCTGGTTCATGGTCAAATTCCACATTAGATGGAAGTCACCACAATTCCCCATTTGGCCTCACATCCACTGCGACCACCTGGCTTCAAGGTTCAAGTCCTCTGCCGTTGGGTACAAGTCACCTCTTGTGACATTGCAATAAACTAGTCTCCTTGATTCTACCCTTGTCCTCCCACCCCCCCCTTCAATCTACTCTCATCTCAGCAGCCTAGAGTGATTTTGGCTTTTTGTTTGACAAAGCATTATGTCATCTGTTTCCTCACTTCATCTTTTGTCGCTCTTGTTCATTCTATTGCAGTCCCCTAGCCCTCCTTGTATTTCCTTGTACATGCTAGGTCCTCTCTAATCTCAGGGTTTTACATTTACTGTTTCCTTTACTTAGAATGCTTTTCCAACAAATTGCATGGCTTGCATTTCTTTCAGATTTTTGTTCAAACGTCACTTCAATGAATCCTGGCCTGACTATTCTAGTGCAGTTGCAGTCATTGGCACTTTCCATTTTCCTTTCCTGCTTCCCGCAGCCATGGCATTCATTACTTATAATATATTGCATATTTCTTTAGGTAGTTTAGCGTCTACTTCAGAATGCAGACATTGTGATGGTACTGTTTTTTCATGGCTGTATCTCCGATGTCTAGAACAATGTCTGACCCGCAGGAGATGCCCGGTAAATGTTGGACGAATGCATGAATGAGCAGTGTGATAACAAGACCTCTGGGATATTCAAAAGATTATGTTTTCTCAGGCTTTTTTGTTTTGTCTTTTGTTGTTGTTGTTGTTGTTGTTATGGACTGAACCTTGTTAAAGGGTCCTGCTGTGGCACGGAACTTTCCAGCGTAAGAAAATTTATGTTTTTTGGACGTAGTCTGCTTTTTTTGCACAGCTAAACCAACATACATATATCTTTCTTGAGTTAATTACTGGAAAGGAAATATGCTGTAAAGCCAAACCAAAACAAAAGCCACTTTCCTAAAACTCTATTAAGAATATATTTTCATCCTGGTAAATTAGGAAAAAACACAATTGTCTCTTTCTTTCTTCTTCTGAGTTCTTCAAGAAATCTCAAAGAAAAAAAATGTAGACAGGAGGTCAGCACTCATGAATCAGATTTCCTCTTGATGGGCTTTTTATAGACCTATAACAAAGTGAAGCCCTGGAAATTGTGTTAGGTAATGGGGATTCTGACAGACCCTTTAAGTACGTGGAACTAGGAGGTGCTGCTATAATTCTGCTGCTTCAGATGAAAATGTCAAGTGTTTTCATTAGGTACAACAGCTGTTTCTATTACAGATAACAGATCTCAGAGGTGGTGATGCTGATATCAACTTCTAGTGGGCTCAGAACAGTGTAGCTTGTACAATTAGGTTTTTTTAATTATTTTTTTCTGCACACGCAAATTAACTCTGTAGCAGTAAAAGGAAATTACTTACTTGCTACCGGAATTGTCTGAAAGTGATATGATCATCCTCTGTAGAGTCACATTAACCAAATTAAAAGCCCTTGGGAAAAATTTGGCACCCTGTTCCTTCCCATTCACATCTTCGTAAAGACCTCTCAGGAGCTTCCATTTAGAAAAAGTTAGGATCATTACCAGGGCTTTTAATTTGGAAAGATGAGCTGCTCACCAGTGAGTCCTTCTAGACACCTAGTGGTTGAGTAGAGTGGCTCTGCAGTGTTCCGACCTCAGAGGCCTTGACATTACTATCCTCCTGATTCTTGCTTGCAGGTGTTTTCCGGCACAGGACACAGGTCCATAGCTCTGCTGCTGAAGCTTGTCTCCAAGATAGATGCTATCATTTCATTCTCCTCATGAATGCACTCGTTCTCGGAGAAATGGAATCTATTCCTCCAACCCTGTGAATCTGGGCTGGCCTGTAACTACTTCAACTAGTAGAATATGGTGGAAGTTCTGGAAGTGGCCTTAAAGAAGACCGGTGGTTTCCACTTCCTTTCTCTTGAAATATTTCCTCTTGGAACCCAGCTGTAATGCTGTTTAAAGCCTCATTCACATGGACAGGCCACATGGGTAGGCACTCCAGTCAGCTGTGTCAACCATATGAGGGAGCCATGTTGTAGTCTAGTACATCTTAGCCTTCAGATGACTCTAGCCCCAGGCACAGAAGCCAGTTGATTGAACTACATGAGAGACAGTGAGCAAGATCCACCCCTAGCGGAGTCTCGTCAGCTCATAGAATTGTGAGAGATAATATTGGATTATTATTCTAAACCACTATATTTGGGTGATTGATGACACAGTAATAAATAACTGCAATAGCAGCAAAGTGGGAAGTCATAGGCTAAACATTTCTTTGAATGTAAGCATCAAAAACTAGCTTATTGTGAGGTGGAATTGGTGGTTATCTGTAAGATGTAGGTAGGTATAGACAAATGTCAATTTCTCTTCCACCTTTTTAGCTAGTCCTTGGAATTTCATTGCCAGACTGCCACTTTATTATCACTTGGATTTGTAAGTGCAAAGATGTAGTGTACAAAGGTATATACTTTTGGGATGGATAATGCTATAAACCAGGGTACAGCATACGTTTTCTGTGTAGGGTCAGTTAGTAAATATTTTAGGCTTTGTGAGCTATACAGCCTCTCTAGCAACTACTCAACTTGGCCAAGGTGACATAGACCATATGTAAATGAATGACATGGCTGTGTGCAATAAATTTTATTTACAAAAATAGGTGACTAGTTGGTTTTGACCTGTGCACTCTAGTTTTCTAACCTCATGCCAAAAAATGATTTCTATAGCGAACAGAGATATTTGATTCTTTTGCTTGAATCTCATCAGCATTGCATTTGGTTTACCTCCAGCTGCAATTCCTCTTGCCATTTCTTCTGAGTCTCCTTTGTATGGTTCTCTTCTTAAGTTTGGAATGTGCTCTGCAAGGCTCTCTTCTTATTCTATGCTCTTTCTCAGTCATCTCACCCTCTCTTATGATTTCAGTTGATATCAATTTGCCAACAACTAAAAAAATCTCTATTTGGTCTTTTATCCAGAACTCCAGACTCCTGTACTTTCCCTTGGATATCTTGCCAGCACCCTAAGTTCAATGCATTTTTGTGCCAGTTATTAGCCCATAATCTCTTAACTCCAAACCCACGCTTCTATGATTAACTCTGTGATGCTGGGGGCTGGAACTCTGCAAACCTCATTTCTGTTTTGCCAGTTGTTAGTCTCCATCACTAGGAGGTGATATAGGGGCATTGCAATGCCAAAGGAGAAAGGAGGGACTTGCTGCTGACTTCCTGCCCTTTGGGGTTCCTGTGAGCATCTCTGAAACGAGGCTTCTTTGCTCCAGAAAGTTGTGTTCTTTTCTGTAGTAGTAGCAGGTGAATCTAGTTTTTCCGAAAGTTGCACAATTACCTCCATTACCTCTCCCTCCCTGCTCCTGCCACCCTCCCTCCCATCAGCACCAGTGAGTTAGTGCCCCCTCCTAAGTCTGGATCTCAACCCTTCAGGATTCCGCTCCAAGAGTGGAGATAATAGCACCGGTTGAGCAATGCCTTCTAGTGGGAGGTCTAAGTTTTGGTCCAGCAGGGTCCTTGCTCCAAATTTCGAAGTTTTAGTAATTCCAGTCTCTTCTCTTTGATTTCCCAGCCCTAATGGGTGGTAGCTGCTCCTTTTAATTGCTTCTTCTGTGCTAAATTTATGGTTCTCCTTTGCTTTTTCAGTTCCCTAGTTAACAATGACATACATACCTAGTTAGCCATTCTTTATATTAAATTCCCTTTCAAGTCTCCTGACTGGATTCTGAAAGAGTTTATAGTCTCAGCCCAAAGCTACACTTTTGAAGGGCCTTCTTCCTTAGTAAATGGTACCAGCGAACCTCTCGCCATTCCCCGCCCAGTGACTCAAGCCCAATGTCTGGGCATCATTCTTACTTTTCCTGTTCACTAAACTCTCTTATGCACTCAGTGAACAAGGCCTGTAGATTTGGCTTCCTGCACATTCCTTCTATCTGTCTGCTTCTTTTCGTCTCCACACCCAGCACCATAGATCAGGCCATTGCCTTATAACCGACTGCCCCACATTTCTATAGCTCCTCAATCTGTTCTCCCACTGTAGCTCTAGAGATGTCTCAGAAACATTTTCCAGATAAACGCTTTCTGAAACATTCCAAATCCTTAACATAATTTATAAGTCTTTCTGTGATTTGACTTCCGTTTCTGCACTTCATTTTGAAATATGTTCCTTGCTCCTTTAACATTTTTTCTCAGTTGTTAAATGTGCCCTGCTTTCTTTGTGCTCTTGGCATAAACTCTTCCTTCTCTGCAGAAATCTCCCTTTTCTCCTAGATAACTACTACATATCCTTGAAATGTTGTATAAATATCACTTTCTCAGAGATGGCTTTTCTGACCTCCCAGACCAGATCATATTTCCCTATTTGTTTCTATAGATTATTGAACATCCACTTCTTAACTACAATATTCAGTAAATTTGTAGCTGTATACTTGTCTTCTTTCCAAGGTGGCCAGGCTCATACAGGCAGGGGCTGTTTTTGTATTGTCCAGCACAATATCCGTAAGTATTCTTTCTAGCACAGTAGATCGTTGACAAATATTTGCTGCATTCAGTTAATTTCTGTTCTAGGTATTTTACCATAGGACCTCTGAAATGATTACAGAAGACGCCCATTTCCTCACATGCACTAGATTCCTTCATGGCTGACTATTACCTCTTAAACCGGAGGCTTCTTCGGTTTATTCTCACATCTCCTGACACCACGTCTCCCTTTATGGGTTCTCACAGTAATTGGAGGAGACTGAATGGAGAGTAGACTGACTAGAATTTATTACCTTTAATTGGACTGGAGACCCAACATTACTCCCTCCTACATTGTCAGAGAGCTCTGTAGTGTCACACAAGTCTTCCGAGTACCTGATGCTAGGTGCATCTTTGTCCTTGTTTTATTTAACTCCGGTAACCAATGAAGGGATGCTCCTCTACTTCTCCCATCCAAGTACTAACCAGGCCTGACCCTGCTTAGCTTCTGAGGTTAGAAGAGATTGGGTGCATTCAGGGTGGTATGGTTGTAGACTATTCCTCTACTTCTTTTTTAAATGTTTTATTATTTCTTTATTTTGGGGGGACAGAGAGAGAGAGAGAGAGGACGAACCATGAGATCATGACCTTAGCCAAAATCAAGAGTTGGCTGCTTCACCAGCTGAACCACCCAGGCACCCTGACTGTTCCTCTACTTCTAATAACCAGTATGTTACTCCTCCACTCAAAGCATCAATGTGCTAGTTTTTCTGTAGTTCTCTGAAATGTAGCCATTCTTCCTCAAGTGACAAAATATAGGGGAAAGTGTTGGGAGGTGGACTAAAACATTGATGAATGGGCCTTAAAAAAATCTACAATAAGCAATAATGGAGAGGCAGATAATGAAAACAGAATATGAAAATGAGCACAAGAAGACCCATGAAAGCATATGACCACAATCTGCTGGAGGAGCAGACCTGAGGAAACAGATTAAATAAATCCATTTTGATTCTGGTTACACTTCCAGGGAGATAGCTGCATTTATTTAAAAAACCCAAACAGACAATAAAACAACCTGAAGAGCTTTCTTTTCTTTGTATCTTCTAAACAGATTTGACCCAAGATGGACATTTTCTCTGAGAATAATATATCTTTTTTCCTTCAGCTCAAAGTTTTACCTTTTGGATTGTATTCCACACACGTTCTTTATCGTTTCTTCTTCCTTCAAGGGTGTCCATAGCATCTGCCATTAGTGACTGCAGCTGTGGCACCAAGATAAAAATTATCAGCATGGAATTCACACAGAAATAACTTCTCTAAATACACAGATTAAAACCTAATTAAAAAATCATTTGTACGCTGATGATTTTATTACTCATCTTTCCGACAATGAACACCGCCACCTCATCTTTGCTTCAGTCATTACCAAGTATTATTGCAGATATAAAATATTGTAACAATGGAAAGATTCTTCTTGAGAATTTGTAGAAAACATATAGGTTTTAATGTAGTAAGTGTTGCTGTTTTGTAAAAACAGATTTGGGTTGTAAAGAATGAAGGCGGTAGTTAATTCTCTCAGGAAATGGCATGTAGTACATGAGCGCATTTTAGTATTTTCTCCTGAGGCCAATGTATCATAATTCTAGGCCTCATGCAAAAGCTCACCCGAGGACAATACTAAAATTGTGCTGTTTTATTGCATTTTAAAGGATCTAGCTCATTTAAGTTCTTTTACTATCCTTTTATTTCCTAAAATTTCAAAATAATCAAGTTGCCTTTTTGAAAGGCAAGTTTAAAAAATTCCACCCTTTGCCCCAAACTGCCTTGTCCCAATTGAAAAGAATCTGATCTACATGCTACGTATGCGGTTGTAAGGTAATGAAGCTGCATCGAGCCATGCGATATTCAAAGCTAGAAAAGAAAGTTCTCTAAAAAAGAACAAATGTCAGTTCAGTTCACTGTGCCATCAAAGAGTATGAACCCTCAGATAATCTCTCTGTACTTTAGATATTGCAGAGCTTAAGCAGGAGGGCAGAGTTGAGTCACTCAAAACTCTTCTACTGAGCAGTCACTGTTTATATAGCACCATAAAAGATATTACTAGGATTTATTTTCTAGGTTAACCTATGCTTGGAAGTTGGAAAGTAAAATCTATTACTTAAGGTGATGAAATCTTGTAAGATACATGATTTTTAAATATTTGGCCTGTACATGTACGTCCATATACATTACATTTTTTTTCTAGTAGGCATATAAATTATGAAAATACCCCTGAAATCCTATTTTCCAAGGTTTCAGATAATGGGATATTGCACAACATGTGAGTAAGGGATGTCAATAATGCTAGTTTGATGCTCTGTGTATATATTTGGAAATGTAAGTATTTCCAGAGGAAAAAAAAAAAAGCTCCAGATAGGTGGTTAAGAAGACCTAAGTGCAGAAAACTCCCCTGTATTTTTCATTTAAATCTTGAGTGTGCTTTTTAGGAAGACAGGATCAACACTGTGCCAGCTTCTTAAATTAACATTTTCTTTGCTTCCTCTTATCTCAGAGGAGCATTAATCATCTAAAATTGGCTATAATATGCACTTTGAAAACTCCATACTTACTGCACTCCTGAATGCGTTATGAATGGAAGGATAAACACTTAGCCTTTTAGAAGGTGCTCCACTGCGCACAACCATAAAGGTTTACAAAGTATTATTGCCGGTTTTGATTTAGTAATTCCTTGATTACTAGACTCCCTCCCCCCACAGTTTAATACTTTGGTACGCATAGTTTTATCATTCAGCTAGTCAGACCATTTTATATACTTTGAATATCAGTATTTATAATACCTTTTTATAGGGTCAGATGAACATTATAAATGTTGGCAGTTCACTTCTTGATGGATTAATTTGTTACAACTTTAAAAGCTCAAAGAGGGAGGGTTGCTTTAGTTATCTGAAAATTACAGGTGATCGGTTTAGGCTGTTCTCATCCTTGCTATGTGAATTCAATTCAGGTCTATAATTAGTTTTAGCTACCTTCAATTACAGCCTCAAAGTAAGAGCCCTCCCTTACAACACATTAGGATTTCCGTATACAGTGAATTTTACCTTTCCTCGAATGGCCCTCACATTGGTTAGTAATAGTTTTACAAATGAGGAGCCATCATTTCTCATATTAATTGTGGTTATAATAGACACATCTGTTTGAAGATTGTTTCTGTGAGATAGTCCATCAACTGATTTTTGACTGGCTCTGTGTTTTCTGAGTTAATTGGTCAATTCGGTTAAAAAAAAAAAGTCATTTGTCTAACTACATTTTCCCTTGCAATGAAACAACTGTTTTATCTAAATGTACCAGTGTGTGTGTGTGTGTGTGTGTGTGTGTGTGTGTGTGTTGGCACTACCAACATATACGTGATGCTAGAAGTGAATAAGAAAACTATAAAGACTATTTCGTAGGGTTGTTTTTTATATAGTAATTACTCTTGTTCTCTCTACTTTCCCTTACAAGAAAATTATATACTAACCCATCTGGGAGTTTAAGAAATAATTTATCAAAATTATACTTTACTTAAAGCAAAAAGCCTGACCCACAATATGAGTAATCAGCCCTTTTCCATGTTTTTACACATCACAAAGTTCTTACTATAAAAATGGAGGCTAGTCGACATGAGCAAATAAAAGACAGAAACACATCTTTCTACATTTTCCAATTTCTTTATTAAAATGCCTCAGGAGGGTTGGGCAGGTTGCCCTCAGACTACATTGATTCTCACAATTTTGTTTTTCAGGACATATCATTCTTATGTTGGCTGGGGGCCTGTGAAAGCCTTAAACAAAGAAAAACACTTACCAATTCCGTCTCCTCTTGACTGATGTCCTGTAGATAGGGAATGGTTGCCAGCTCCGCCATTGCTTGATTGATCACCTGGGACTGCTCCTTCACTCTCTGCAGCCGGCTCAGGAGGCTGGCATACTGCAGCTTCTCCATCACACCGGAGCACCCGTGGAAACTCCCCTAGTCTCCCAGTAAAAGGAAATGTTTTAGACCAAAATCATGGAAATAGACCTCTCTCTAGAGATTGAAGTCAGGGATTATTATATTTACATCCTTGGAAGCGATGGCTACCTAACACAAATAAGTGTTTCTTTCCATTATTTTAGGGAATTGTCTGCACCCTTCCTTCAAACAGATGAATGTACAAAAAGGAAACGCTTTGCAAGACTGTTGAGAAGGATGTCCAGGTGGCCCTGTAGAAGGAACCTGGGCTGAGGGGAAAAGAGGGGACTGAAATTGAATGTGTTCCACTCTCCCAGTGGGGATCCCACAAAGTTGTGTTCATTTAGAGAGGGTGACTTTATCTATGTCACCAAGGCATCACAGGAGCTAAGAGTTGCCTACTGTCTTGTGTATATAAAAGAATACTTTTTATGCAAGTTGAATCCTGAAAAATGTTATGCATATTGAATTCTGTCTACCCTAATGGCTAAAATTAAATCTGCTTTTACCTTTAGTTCTCACTGGATGGCCTTGGACTCTGGTTCCCCTCCTTGTGGTATTAGAGCACTTGATTCTGGCTCCTTGGACCATCCCAACAACTGACACAATCCATCCTGAAATAGGCTACGTACACATTTGTAAGGGCCAACCCCTCCCCCATGAATCTATTGGTATTTTGGGCTTTCTTAAAAATGGGGCACACTTTTAATAAGGTGTGCCAGTCAGCCATAAAACAGGAGACATGACCTTCTCTAAAACTTCTAATACAAATTGTAATGCTTGATGGGAAAAATAAAACATCACAAAATTCTCATTTATATTTAGGAAAAAGGGGACAGAGGGGTATCTAAGGGTTAATAGAAAAGCTTTGAGTTTCTGCTGTGTTTGGATGGTGATAAGAAGTGGGAAGTCACAGGAAGATATAGTTTGGCAACTGCATTCCACATCCTGGTGCTCAGAAGAGGAAGTCTGGATGACTGGTGTTCCTTTATAACAGGGTTCCTCCTTGACCACCTGTACAGGAATCATGAGGTTTTGTTAACTGTGCAGAGTACTGGGCCTTACAAGGTGAATCACTATCTCTTGATATGTTGCCCTAGAAATATGATTTTTAGCTAGGTTCCCCCCCCATATTCAAATATCTCCAGTTGAAGTTGAACAAACCACCATTTTAAAGCCTAATATTTGAACAAAGACTATTTTAGTTTGTGTATGTTTATAGAACAGATTTTTCTCTCCAGACATTAGAGAAGGCAGACATGATTTTTTCTTCTTAAAATAGAATCTCTTCTAAAAAGAAAAATTATTAGAAACTAGCATTACTAAAGAGCATCTGAATTTCAACTTGCATGTGGAAAGCAGTTCTTTCTGAAATGTCACATTCGTGTTTTGATGGACACTGACCTCTAGAAGTTGGCACTCTTCTAGCATCTTGGTAGTATAGGAAGATTGAGGAGCATTACATTGTATATGCTGTATATGCCTCCCTAACACTTATCTGTGCCATTTGACTAATGCCCTTCTATCTCTGCTAATTTGTTTTTCCTGATTAATCATTTATCTGAAAACCTGTGAGCCTATAGGAGTGATGATTGCAATTGTGGATTTGGGATCCCTTCTCTGACTTGACAAAATAGCTAGCTTACCCATTTAGTTTAAACATGTAGCTAAACAATGGGACACTGTCAAATAGAGGAAAGCAAGTTGCAGGAGAAACTGTTTTCTTTCTGAAGAAAAATTGCTTTCTTTGTTCTTCTTTAAAATAAACAATGGGGCTCATTGTAGGAAAGTGGTGTAGTGACTCAACTCCAAAGAGCAGAAACAACAGCAGTCTGCTCGGGAACATAATCTATCAGTGTAATTTTCCAAAACATCAGGAAAATAAAAATAGTGGAAGCAATGGTGCTTTGTTAGCTTGATTGTTGGATGCATAACAAAACAGGAAGCGCTCCATACAAATCAGATTCTAGGGAGAGAGCATAGTTGACTGCTAATCGTTACCTATCCTCCCCCACTACCTTAAGCCAATGCAATTTAGTTATCAGGGGACTATAAGTTAATATTTTACCTATACAAGATGCGGATTTTTGAGAGACATAGTGAAAAAGAGATAAAATTGATATCTAGCGCCAGGAGGAATGTTTTAATGCCGTTTCTTTAAGAAAATAAAGGAAATAATGAAACATGAAGGAATTAGGTTAAACATCTAATGTTACCAAAAGCTAAATCTAAAGGGAAAGTAGCCCTCCCAATGAGACTTCAGGAGTGATCAAAAGTGTCCTTAGCTGCTGGAAAGAGTGTAATAAAGTGGCCAAGACTGAAGCTAAAACCTCATACAGGTACAATGAAGGTTAGGTAAATATCAAGTGCAAATGAAAGCTTCAGTCCGAGAATTGCCTAGATTTAACAGCAGGTATGGTTAAATGTTTGGCAAGTAAGTGGTACTATATAATACCATTAGAAAGCAGAACCCAAGTAAATATATTTCCATTTGACATACGTGTAGAATCATTAATTGCAAAAAAGGGGTAGAAAACGCATATCATTGTTCATTTCAAATGTGTATATGTAAACGTTTTTTATGCTTCACTTGGAGGAAATTAAAAGTAAAATTAATGAGGTATTAAAACATGGTTAGGTCATTTTTTGGCAAGTCAGGCTGTGAAGAAGGCTTCATGCATGGTGAGAGATTTTATTATTTTAACTCTTTAACATTTAGCCCAGGAAGCACAGTACATAAGGTTTGAAACTGACAGCAGCCAATAAAGTTAATGAATGGAAAAGCACAATGGCATATGGTAGCATGTGAAATAATTAGGACAAGGATCCAGAGAAGGAAAAATACCATTAGAGCAGAGCTACTGGTTGAGTGGGGTTGATGTTAAATGGGATTAAGAGCCACCTGGTAGGAAGGTGGTAGAATATTTTAGATTATAACTCTTACGGTACCAGAATCATTATTGTTTGGCCATGTGTTATTGTTGTATGCCTAGTAAAGGAATCTATAAAGATAAGGAAACTGGGGTCAGAGTGTAAGGAGAATCATTGCCTGACACACAGAAAACCAGGAATGTCCTTGTCTCCTTCTACCGTCTCGTGGCAAGAGATGAAAATTCATGTTCCCTGGGAAGCCCTACTGTGGTGAGTAGATTCACTCCATGGCTGGAGATGACACTTCTAATCCTGCCTTTGTGAATAGATCTGAGCACATTAGTGATCTAAGGAAAAAAGTTAGAAATCTGTAGGACACTCACACAATCATTTTAGAGGAACATATAATTTCCAAGTATACAGCTTGCATAAAGAACAACAAAGGTCTATCAAACTGTCCTTTGTCAAAACAAACTAAAACCAATACAAATAATTTAAAATCCTGAAATTTGTACTGCTTTACAAAGTGTTTCAACATGGATTATGTACTTTTGGTCTCCAACAACTCTGTGAGGTGGGCCTGGCAGATATCAGCTTATTTAATAAATGAGAAAAAATAGCTCAGAGGTTAAGCGACTTGCCCTAGGGTTACACAAAGCATAGCCTTGGACCAAAGTCTTCATCTGTAGGTGTCACAAGTGAGGGTAACAACTAATATGAACAATGCAATACCTAAACATTCAAGTGGACAGCATTTGATATGTGACAAGAAAAAAAACACATACTTCAGGGAATCTTAAAAACACTGTTGAGTGTTTCTTGGGTCACAGTTAATGGCAAAATGTAGCAATAATTTCTACTTACCAACTCATTACTTGCTTCATTAAGCTAGGTTACCTTCGCAGCCAATTTTATTCAGTCCTGCTTTATGAAGCTGTAGTTGGACATACAAGAAAAAGCCTAGAGGCCAATATTTGGATATACTTGTGGTTCCTGGGTACCTTCTGGCTCACTTGCTTCATTTCCATTGCATCCATGTTTGAGATAATCTTCTAAAAACTATTTTGGAAGATTCCATTTCCCATAGAGTTAACCTAGAAATGTTGATAAAATGCCTTGCACGTAGCAAAGTGGTGCTGACTTATTTTAAAGAAGACTGAGGGATTATTTCGATGCTAAGAATTTTAGTTGTGGTTTTCAAATATCCTTTATGGACACATGAAGATACACGCACATACAAATTTATAAGTGGATAGAATGCCCTTTGAAACGTGAGAAGAAAATGAGTGAAGAATATTTAAAAAGTGTGTGATGTCTAGATAGGCCCAAAGTGCATACACAACACACTGTGAGATATGAACTGGCAAGAGGTGATGTGGCCAGTGCCCTGACAAGTAATAAGGTATGGCCACTGTTGCCCCAAAGAGCCAGGGCACCAAGAGATCACTTCCACAACTTTCAGCTCTGATAAGCTAACCATGGCTCTGCTAGGCTAACCATGAACTGAAGAGGTGAAATAATGCTGTATGGTGATGGTTTTTGTTAGCAAAGATTCCACTGCTTGCAAGGGTCTGGTGATGATAAGGATGATGCACGCGGGTCTCTAACCAAGGTTGGTGATGGTGTGTGTATGGCTGGAGGAGGTTATGATAGACGGTAAATTGGAGAACAGGACCTAAAATTTGTGGTAGAGCCAATGAGATTGCTATAAACTGAAAGTTTGTATCCACCCATCCAAATTCATATATTGAAGTCCTAATCCTGGGTGTGATGGTATAGTGATGGGGCCTTTGGGATTAGACAAAGTCATTAGGGTGGAAGCCTCGTGATAGGATTGATGCTCTTATATGAAGAGACACCAGAGAGCTTACTGTCTGCCACGTGAGCACACAGATAGAAGGTGGCCGATTGCAAGCCAGGAAGAGGGACTTCATCAGAACTTGAGCATGTGGCACCCTGATCTTGGATTTCTAGCCTCTAGAACTGTGAGAAAATGGAAATGGATTTCTTCTTCTTCTTCTTCTTCTTCTTCTTCTCCTTCTTTTAATTTTTTAATGTTTGTTTATTTTTGAGAGAGAGAAACAGAGTGTGGGTGGGGGAGGGGCAGAGAGAGAGGGAGACACAGAATCTGAAGCAGGCTCCAGGCTCTGAGCTGTCAGCACAGAGCCCAATGTGGGGCTCAAACTCATGAGTTGTGATATCATGACTTGAGCCAAAGTCAGACGCTTAACTGACTGAACCACCCAGGCACTCCTGGATTTCTTCTTAGTAGAAATATAGGAGAGATAATTGAGTGGAACGCAGTTATGGGGAGGGGGGGAGCTATGTGGTAGGAAAATCAGTAAAAATGTGCTTTTGTATTTGTAATGCATAGAATTACAAAACGTGCAAATAGATTAGGGGTTTTATAGCTTTTTAAAAATGCTGAATAATGTTATTGAGCAGATAAACTGCTGAACAGATGTTAAGTAGCTGTTTGTGATGACCCCCTTGGTTCCCCTTGTAAGGTAAGAACATCAAATCAATGATGTAATACAAAAGCCACAAAAAGAAAATTCTTCAAAATTTCCAGCTTCTAGGCCTTTTGAAAAATATTTTAAAAGGGGAAAATCTGTAGTCTTTATAGCCTGTTAATGGGAAGTTCCCTTTATGAACTTTCAGCATAATGGCTTACATTTTGTAAAACAGTACAGCATAATTCAGGTCTTATTTTGGGCTTTTTAACACTGAAAAGTAGAAAGGGCAAATTTTCCCTGGATCAGAAAACTTACCTTAGGGGTGTACAAAGATCAGTTGCCAACTCTTAGGGTAGTATCCAATTTAGAAGTGTGGTGCAGAGGCACTAGCTTGAAAATTCCGAATTCTTGTGTACGTAACAAAATAGTTATGTATAATAGCCCAATATACGAAGTAGGGAAACACTGTGTTCACTAAAAATGTGTTGCTGATTTGAAGTGACAAATGTACTGCCAACTTCAATTAGATATCAGGAAGGCACAAAGAAAAATCTCTTTAAAGAGACACTAGCCTAACAAATTCTGGAAATTGCATAGTGTAGCATTGCAATATGTTAAAAAAAAATATATATATATATACATACACACACACATATATATATATACATATACATATATATGTATATATGTGTGTATATATGTACACATACACATATATACACATATACACACATATATATACATATATACATATATACACATATATACACATATATATGTATGTATATATGTGTATATATGTATACATATGTATACATATATATATGTATGTATATATGTATATATATATGTGTATATATATACATATATATGTATATATATGTGTATATATATACACATATATATGTATATATATGTGTATATATATACACATATATATGTATATATATGTGTATATATATACACATATATATGTATATATATGTGTATATATATACACATATATATGTGTATATATATGTGTATATGTGTATATATATGTGTATATATGTGTGTGTGTATATATATATATTTTAAAACATATTGCAATGCTACACTATGCAATTTCCAGAATTTGTTATGTGTATATATATATATATATGTATATATATATATGTGTGTGTGTATATATATATTTTAAAACATATATACATATGTATATATATGTGTATATATGTGTGTGTGTATGTATATACATATACATACATATACATATGTTTTTTTAAAATATGAAATTTATTGTCAAATTGGTTTCCATACAACACCCAACAGGTGCTCATCCCAACAGGTGCCCTCCTCAGTGCCCATTACCCACCCTCCCCTCCCTCCCACCCCCAATCAACCCTCAGTTTATTCTCAGTTTTTAAGAGTCTCTTATGGTTTGGCTCCCTCCCTCTCTAACTGTTCTTTGTTTTCTTCCCCTCCCCCATGGTCTTCTGTTAAGTTTCTCAGGATCCACATAAGAGTGAAAACATATGGTATCTGTCTTTCTCCGTATGACTTATTTCACTTAGCATAACACTCTCCAGTTCCATCCACGTTGCTACAAAAGGCCATATTTCATTCTTTCTCATTGCCATGTAGTATTCCATTGTGTATATAAACCACAATTTCTTTATTCATCAGTTGATGGACATTTAGGCTCTTTCCATAATTTGGCTATTGTTGAAAGTGCTGCTGTAAACATTGGGGTACAAGTGCCCCTATGCATCAGTACTCCTGTATCCCTTGGGTAAATTCCTAGCAGTGCTCTTGCTGGGTATAGGGTAGGTCTATTTTTAATTTTTTGAGGAACCTCCACACTGTTTTCCAGAGCGGATGCACCAGTTTGCATTCCCACCAAAGTGCAAGAGAGTTCCTGTTTCTCTACATCCTCTCCAGCATCTATAGTCTCCTGATTTGTTCATTTTAGCCACTCTGACTGGCGTGAGGTGATATCTCAGTGTGGTTTTTGTTTTAAAATATATTAAAACAACCCAAATCATCAGCTAAACTTTGCTTGGTTTTGCAGATGAGATTTACCATGAATGCTTCTGAAATCTTGCAATATTTGCAATATTTGCACCGTAAACTTTCCATACTTTTGGAATTGTCTAAAATTTGTGCTTTGGACAAATATAAGACACTCATATACCTACATTCAATTGGGTGCTTCTAATAAAATCCAGTATTGGCAAGATCCGCTTCCCCATTGTCTCCATGTGCCTCACTGTGTCTTCTTTGGTCAGCAGACCGAAGGGAGTTTTATGTTCTAAAAATTGTAACAGTAAACTTTTATACTATTTTTCCAGACTTTCATTTCAAAATGCTTTCTTTAGCAAGCTATATACAGATATCTCAACGTTAATAGATATGAAATCTTTAGTGTAGAAACTAGTACCATCCCTAGACCACATGCAAAACAATGAAAGATCTATGAGGAGAAAGGCAGAGGAGACATTGCCCTTTCGCGACTATCATTTATTCATTTTGTTGTGTTTCCTGATTGAGAGATCTAAGAGACAGCCTATAACAATTCATCTCTCTCTGCAGAGTGTTTTCCCTGACTTGTGAAAAAATGTTGTCATAAATGTGTCTGATTCTTGTCTTGTTCCTCCCAGGTATTATTCAAGTGTGCAGATCCCACTGACTTTGAATGTGGCTTGAAGTTGAGATAAGCCTCGGAGGATAGAGTGCCAGATAAAACACAAATCCTTAATTATGTGGGTAGAGCTGAAGGAATAAATTTAACCTGGTCATGAATTCTGCCCACAAATCTGAGACTTCTACTCCATGTGAATATTTTCTTCATTTTTGAAAGTTTCAACTAGAATTACTGAATACCATTTAACTGTAAAACTCTTCAGGAGATCTAAGCTCTCGGCTAATTACATAAGAATGGAACAAATATCAGTACAAAAGCAGATAATCCAAGTGATTTAAAGTTGTCATTGGCTATATTTTTTATTTTGCATAATACTTTTGTCGGAGAATTTCCTTCTACATTTGCTAACTGATAAGAACAAAAACTTGTATTCTTTAAGTGCTTTATGTTTAGGCACTTTATGTTTAGTGCTATAGGGGTGAGATGGTTGGAGTGAGGGAGGCAGGCATTCTAGAATTGCATTGGTCTTGGGGGAGTCTGAATCCCAGGTATTGTTAACTAATCCACAAAGAAGACTGGAAGGAGTTAATAATTACCCAACAAACATTTTTTGGGGTCTAGCACTACTATATGCTAGGCCTTGTGATGAATAAGATTTGCTGAAGAATGCACAGTTCCTGCCTTAGAACAGCATTGAAGGATAATAATAAGTCCATGTGATTTACCTGTAAATGTAGGCAGCTTCCTACTTGATAGTTTTTCCAAAAATTTTCCATCTTCTTTGTTTTTGAACCCAAGAGTCAAGAGGTATTGTTGGGGAGGAAAAGATGACCAGTCAACTGTCTGAGGCAACATGTGGACTCCTTGAAGATCTGAAATACAATAGGAAATGAACTAAAGGCTTTGATATCAAAGGGTATTTTCCCCCTAAATTTCAGGAATTGTACTTGGAAGGCATTATAAATACAAATATTAAAGGCAGAGTAGAAGTGTATGCATCAAAATGTCAAATGCATGATATATCAAAATTTTATTATGGTATGTATTTCATTATTTATGCTTTTTAAAAAATATAAACATACACAGAGCATAGTAGTAAAATATGGTTCGATTACATGGATCTCCTTCCATTCAAAATAATAGAAAGTTCAGGACAAGCTTGCAGGTTTAATATTTTTCTGTGTGCTCTTTTCAAGAGAATTTGATTTTTCTGTTCATAGTTTAAGATTTAAAGAAATAACGTTATATGAAAGGAAAGAGAAAAATTGCAAAGTGAGAATTAAAATATAAGACTAATTAATTTAGTTACCATCCCTCCTGTAGTTGAAGAAAATTTGAAATGACAAATATACTGATTTTTGTAATTAGACTGGGAAATAATTCAAGTGTCATGAAAATGGTTGCAAAACAAACTCATATACTTAATGACCATGAGAACTAATATTTACTGAGTACTTATTTTCTACCTTCCCTTGTTCTAAGTACTTTGTGCACATTGTCTTTTTAAATCCTCATGATAGCTTCACAAAATTGGTGCTATTGTCCCCATTTTGTGAACAGAAAGTTGAGGGACACAGATAGGATGGGACTTACACAAGAACACAGCCTGTAACAACAATTTTTCAAAGCTCTTTGACACATTTTGGTTAATCAAATAAAGCATGGCTGTCAAACAGAGAGTTAACATGTATGCTTATTGAAAAAACCAAAATATCACAAAATATCTTTTAAACACAAACACAGAACAAAATATATTAGACATGTTTTAGTCTTTCTTTGGTGACTCAAGATCAGGTAATCCCTTGATGTTACTGAGAGCCAACATTTATCTGGCACTTCTGTGCTATACACTTTTCCAGGATTATCCTTTTCACTCAACAACTGTGTAGGTGGGCCTATTATGATGCTCACCTTGCAGACGGCAAAACCAAAGCTTCACGAAGAGTTTGCAAACTTGCCTAGGATCACACAGGGAGCAAATGGAGCCACCAGAATTGAAAGTCAGGCAGCTGGACATCAAAACTTAACTCTTAAAACTATCCCCATGACAACTGAGCCATGACAATAATCATTATTCTAAGAATCAATGGGAAGCGTGTTATAGAAGCACGGCAATGCCAATAAATAGATGGTTTTAATAGACATGATTCTAGATAGGACATTTCCTACTCTATCTAGAAAAGTACACAGCAAGCACAGAGTTCTCAGAACTAATAGAGTAACTTTTAGGTGCTTTAACATGCAGATTTAACACGACTCTTTAGTTGGTGTTTGAATCACAAACTGCTTCTTTTTTAAAGACTGTCTCATTTCTCTAAGCAAGGTAAAAATTGTGATTTTTGCATTTAAACTTCAAAGGTGCAGGAAGTCTCCTTGCTTTTGAAATCTTCTGTAGATAACCACAGGCACATCTTCTGCTTCCAGCCTAATACTGTCTAGTTGTATATAGTGAGGGAAGAGTTCACCAGTTTGGCTAAAGTGGCCAAGAACCTGATCATGTAGAAAGGCAACTAAGTAAAAACAAAAAGGACACTAACTCACCCTTCTGATATATGATCATCATATTTAAAAAAAAAATTTTAACACTTATATACTTTTGGGAGACAGAGAGAGACAGAGCAAAAGTGGGAGAGGAACAGAGAGGGAGACACAGAATCTGAAGCAGGCTCCAGGCTCCCAGCTGTCAGCACAGAGCCTGATGCGGGGCTTGAACTCACTAACCATGAGACATGACCTGAGCTGAAGTTGGATGCTTAACCAGCTGAGCCACCTCGGTGTCCCTCACGTTTATTTCGATTGTGGTCATCATTTAGCATTCTATAAGATGCCTAAATTTATAAACTGTCAGCATTTTCAGGAATTAGCATACTCTGGAGATCAAGGCCAGAAGGTATGTGATCTTTGGCTACAGTTTGCTCTTTAACTTGGTTTTGCTTCCTGACTTACAAGGCCTGAGGCCTTCAGGCCATGCTGGGGATGATGTTGGGGGCTGTTCCATGGAGACGTCCTTGGCTTCTTGGGTACCTTTGGAGGGCAAGAGGCCCCCTGAATACGTGTGGATAGGCTTTATGTCTGCTCTGACCTCCACACAAACCCAGAGTATATCTAGACATAGAAGCTTCTGGATCCCAGGGCTGAAACTTCCTGTCAGCACCTGCTTCCAGCTCAGAGGGGGTTCCTGGCAGGACACCTTTAAAGCTTTAAGGCCTACATTGATAGAAATGATAGGAGGCTCCAGAGTGCCAAAGTTCAGAAGTGATTAGGGTATGCTGTGCATGGGCTGTTGGCAGTAGGCTTGCAAGAGGCATCTTGAGATTTGTCATTTTCTGGTGCAGCTCTATTGCCAGAAGCAGCCAGATGTTTGAGGGCTCAATTACATAAATAAATGGGGAGTTTGAAAGGTTGACCTCTACTTGCTCTTAAATATTTGGTGGATAAAGAGAAGAATGGCACTGATAGTGGCAGTGATTAGATTGACTAGTGAAACTAATGTTAGCAATATAGCTAATTTATCATAAAATATGCCTGCAAAAATAAAAGTATCTTCTGTTCCTTTCAATCCCCTGTTTTATCTCATGTGTTCCACTTATTATGAACTTCTAGTTGAAGTTTTAAGACATGAGAGGCCCCTACATTCAAACTGTTAAATTTAGAAAAAAAAATTTTTTTAAAGTATCATTCTTATTCCATTTGTATGCAGAGTAAATTGCAGTTGTATGAACATTTAGCCTAGCAGGTGGTCTATGACCCAAAATGACGACATACTTACCAGATGTTGAATCTCATGTAACATTAATTTGAGTGCTAATTGTTCTCAATTTTATGCTCATAAACCTCTACCTACGTCCGAAAAGCCCTGTGCCCCTGATGGATATGAAAGTTAACCAGATTGTATTGTTCTTTGGTAGGAAAGTTGAACTGATTAAAAATGTTCGCTTTGCTTCTGTCATTCCAGAAGAAAACACGAGAAATAAATCCGTTAATGCATTCTTTTACAATTTATCACAATTAGAGGTGAAATTTAGATGAGTACGACCAAATTTATTATTAAAAAATCAGTTTTTCAGGTATGATGCAGTCCCAAATTTTTACCATTAGGAAAGTGAATGCTTTAAAAAAGAATATCAAACATAGTTTATGCAGATTAAGTTTCTTGCAAAAACAAAATCTTTCAATTCTTTTTGAAAGATGTCTAACCTCAGCAAAAGAGGATAAAGTTTGCCCTTTATCAAGAACCTTTTATTGTACCACAGAAGGCTGGTCTTCAGTGTTATTCATGTTTTCAGGTCTTCAAGTTATTCATGCAGTTTGACCTTCTGTACTGTTTCCCTCCTCCTTCTTCTCCAAGTCACCTTCCTGGAGGTCAGTGACAGTTTCTTCTCTTTCTACCTGTCTCTGTCTGTCTGTCTGTCTGTCTCTGTTTCCTCCTCTCTCCTACACACACACACACACACACACACACACACACCCCTCCTGATTGCTCTTTCTCCCTTGCTCTTCCTGCCTTCTCATTCAGTGGTCTTCCAAGCTGTCCTTGGATCACTGATAAGTTCTTCATACGTACAGTCTTGGCGGCAGGGGGCTGGTTTCTATTCTGGTGGCTTTAGCGATTACTGCTAAACAAAACATTAGGGACGGAAAGTATAGTCTTACCTGAAAGTCTCCACCCAATTCAAACACAGCGTTTCCAAATGCCTCCTGGGACATTGCTATTTGCTCATCCTTATAGAAATTACCACCAACAATGCAGCAAATACATTCTTCAAAAGTGATTTTTATAATCACCACGACTTCCTTCTTCCCTGCTTTTCACCAACGTGTTATAAGGATAACTATTACTCACCCAATTATTTGGGTTTAAAATCTGGAAGCTATCGTTGACTTTTCTTTCCTCTTATTCCCTGACATTTAGTGAGTCTCAAAACTAATTGAATTTGGCCATTGTAATACATCTCATATTAACTCCTTTCTTAGCATAACCATTGCTACCGCTCTGGTCAGATTTATGATCATAACATCTGGATTACAGAAAACGTTTCCCAACCAACGTCACTGCCACCAGTATCATTTCATGCCAATATATCTCCACACCAGCACCCAATGAATATTTCTGGAACATCGCCTTCGTGGTTGTCACATCCTTCCTCAGGAACTTCAGTGACTTCTTTCCTGGTATTCAAGCCTCTCAACTGTGTGCATCTGTTTCACAATCTGTACCTAATTCCTACATTTTTTCCAGTATAAACCTTAATCATCAGCTCCGCTGATTTCACTAACTTGTACCAGCCTGTGCTTTTCCTGCTTCTGAACTTCTCTTTGTTCAGAAAAGTTCTTTCCATCAAGAAACACTTACATATTCTCTCTCATATTGTAAATGACTATCCTTCCAGATGTACCTAATTTAAGTCCCACCCTGTCCATGAAGAGTCTCCTGAATATTCCAGTATCCCCCTTCAAACTCTTAAAGAAATCTATACTATTCACTCTAGAGTCTCTTAAGGTTTCATGGGTGGGGGGGGGGGGGTATGTCTTATCTCTTTAACAGGTTTTAATCCTCTTGAGAATGACATCTTCAAGTTATGTTCATGCCCGAAGCATCTAGTGGGTGTCCATCAATATTTGAATCTAAAAACAAACTTTTCCAAATCCTGAATTTTTAATGGTAAAAAATAAAACTTCAGAAAAAATCTTTTTCAAAAAAAACAACTTCAAAAAGAACAAATAAAATGTTCAGAGCTTCTGAGATATGACTTATTGCTTTGTCACAGCCTTTGTTCTTTATTTTAGCTAAACCTTAAGTGGTTTCTGTTCAATGTACGAAGGATGAGTGAAGTAAGATAACCAGCATCAAATAATCCAATGAAATAGATGCTAAAATGAACAAACCAGCTTTTCCTGGATGGAAAAATTAGTTTCATATTCAGGTTGTACCCTGGCTGCAGCTTGTTCTCAGGGAAATATGAAGTCATAGCTACAGAAGAGGACTGGATTAATAGAGAGAGTCTGACTTAGTGAAACTGTCAGAACCACCAGAAAAGCATCTGTGCAAACATGAAATACTGATTGTAGATCAGCAGACTCATCTATATATATGAGGGATAGCTTTATCTGTTATGAAGCTAAATATGCATAAAATAAAATTTAAACTCTCTGGAAGTAAAGTACAAAACATAGTTGGTGCCATCATCATCAGTATTTTCTGTTGGACACCTCATCAGAATCACAGCCAACGGATTGTGAATGAACTTTTCAAAGCAAAAAAAAAAATTTTTTTTAAAGAAAAAGCTTAAGAAGTTTAAAAACTCTTTGAGAAATACGCAAATCTGTTAGTGTTCTATCACCACCTTTCTCTAAGTTTCATTTCCTTCTCTATTTTCTGGTGTCTATGTCATTTCTCTGCCCTTTGTCCATAACAAAATGTTCTGACATTTTGGGTTAGAGTGAAATCTCATTTCTAAAGGTCCCAATTGCTCAGTATGAGATGGGACCATGTCAGTTTTATATGACTTCTTTTTACTGATCAGTTTCAGAGTTTAACTTCTACAGTGCCTTCGTAATGCCAACACTTTGTCATTAGTTCTTTCCCAACCATCTTCTGAGTTTTATCTTGTACTCCTTTTAATGCCAATACTTCTATCTTGGAAGTTATCCACAAATTCACATCAGCAAGAAAATAGCAAAAGGCAGCAACTTTACAGCTAAGTTATCATTATTGCCCCCCATAAATAATAAAACAGTTTCTACTTTTAAAAACATAGCATATTGTGATTTTTGCATTCCATGTGTGAGAAAGCTATATATATAATGAATCTTTGTATAATAAATTACATTTTCCCATTGACCTTCATTATAATTTCAGAGTTCTAGATGTAAGTGGAAAAAATTGGTTTCCATTCCTAAGATTCTTAATTCTCACTTCAGACTTCTGGTCTACTTCTCCAAAACCAATCTTTGTATTTTTAAGTTTCTTCTCATAACCCATATATACACTTAGAGAAATAAATAATTCCACAGGATTTTTATGTATAGTTCATTTCTATTTCACTTGAAATTCATGTTGATTCCAAAGTTTTATGTTCAATCTGCTGTATTGTATTTTGGGGAAGTTCCTTAATTCCATCCCCACCAAAGTAGATTTGAGACAATACAAATATTAAAGATACTGCTATCCTATCAATATTTACTAGACTCATGATCAGTGAAATAATACAATGTTGTTATAATTCCCATAAACAGCTATATTTTTGCTCTATATGAGAATTGGAATGGCCATTGGTTGGTTGGTTACCTACTATGCATTCCCTCCTCCTCTTTTTTTTTCACCCCTTGGAGAATTCCCTCAATCTCTACTTGCTCTAAAAGTGTGGCCTAACTGATGCAGACCAGTTAATCCACGGCATTACTCTGAGCTCAGTTTTGGTTCAATTATAAGCATAAGTGCAATTTGGGCTAATGAGAAAGAGCAAGTCTCAAGAATTGTGTGGAAGAGGAACTCACTGTTCTTCAGAACAGTGTGATTTGAGATCTCTAATGACATTTGAGCATTTTGCTATTACTCAAGATCTTAGCATTTGAAAGTATGGTACAGGAAGTGGGATAGCAGGCAGAACTTGAGAATAAAGCTGACTGCAGAAAACAGAGCAGTGAATGAGCTGTTGGATTAAGCTGTATTTAAAGGCAGTGCCACCTGTGGGTCTTTCAATAATACAAATCAATTGTTCCATGCCTCCCTCTCCTCCTTTAAAATTTAAATATAACGAAGTCAGTTTGAGCTGTGATTCCTACCACTTGAAACCAAAGATTTCTGATATAGGGATTTAACTAGTAGTTTGTACATTTCTAAATACTATGGAATCCTTAAAATATTATAGCTGAGATGCAAGACAGTCATAAATTCTTCAAGTTAGCTATCTGGGAAGAATATTTTCCTTATTTAAGACACAACAGTTTGAGGATTAGGAATTAATTTTTACAGCTACTACAAAGATAGCAAAATCGAATGCATCTTGGTGATGCCATTATTATGATAATATTATTATGACATTATTACCAATAATTGAACTTAAATGTATATTAGCATAATTTGTCTTGACCTATATCATAATTATTACTTTTTCATTTTTGGTTAGATTCTACATCTTATAGAAAGTGACTTTTGGGTAGTTAACCAAGAATGCATGATAAAGTCTTACATAATCTGAAAACCTCAATTTCCCTTATTATCTGGATTGGTAATCTATGTATTTGTTTGTTTATATCCCAAGGTAGAAGTGTAATGACTTGCCTTACATAAATACATACGACATAAGAAAAAGTGTAAAAGAATGCTTGAGGAAAACACATCAAAAGGAAAAGTAAGAGATGGATGATAAAGCCGCGAGATTAATACACAAAGTGTGTTTTATAAATTTTTATATATTTGTTAGAATTAAACAGGATCAGCTATCTCATTCACAATATTCCTAGAGATTAACACTGGAAAGGAACTACTTATCTGTTTATTAGGGAATAAATTTGAGGAGAGTATTTGGAGAGCTTAGAGTAGGAAAGAGACTTGGAGAGAAGCTGCCATATAAGTGTGTGTGTGTGTGTGTGTGTGTGTGTGTGTGTGTGCACACGCGCACGTATGTGTGTGTGTGTATGCGTTTTGCAGAGCATTATGGATACAGTACCTGTAATACCTGCTTCCTGCCATGTATCCCATTCCAAGAGCTCCATCTTGCCCTAACTCATTGGTTTTTCTTGAGAAGCTGCAGTAAAAATTTACATTACTTGCACTTATTTTTGGATTATTAAATGGTATTTCTTTAAATGCCATTCTGTCTGTCTTCAATCAGATCCTATAAGAAAATATACTACGGAGGATATATTATATAGTTCCAGAGAAGTCCAGGAAAAATGCAATCGTGAAAGGTAACAGTAGATGATGGAGACCAGAAGCAAACAGTGCCGTAACCTGCTACTGCAAAGGACAAGTGACCTGTTTGTTGAGAAGACAGAGTAGTGCCAGAAAACCACATTTCCCATTGGAAAGACCAACATTTTCATATTTTAAGAACAGAGACTTTAGCTCTGTATATGGGGGAGTTACATACTTTGGGAATGATTCGCTGTTTCTAACAAGAATTCTGTGGTACAAATACAAGATGATTTATCATCTTTATAACCAACCCGGTCGTAACACTTTCATAATAATACTGGGGATATAAGCTCTTTAATTCTATAACCTTTTCCATTTGAGAAAGTGAATTACAGAGAGGAAAATAGTCTTATCTTGAAAACTCATGATCATGATAAAATTATAATATTTTAAAGAAGAAAGAATAAAATGAGGAATTTTTTATTTCCTATTTTAGAAAGCATAAGAATGTATTATCCTTACTGGTAAATGATGACTGAACAAGAACAGGGTTATAAATTTCAGTAAAAAGCAATTCTTAAAGGTCTATTTTAAAACAATATATTATTCATCTGAACATACATATTTACTCTTGGGAGTTAAATTGCAATGGAAAGACAAAATATGACTCTATCCACCTCAGTGTTAAAGTAATTGATATCTGATCCAGAAAACTTTTCTATTAAACATTACTAAGCACAGATCCATTACTGAATATTTATTTATTTAGCAAATAAATCTTGATATTTTCATCAAGAGGAGACAGGATATGCTTATTGTATTACTTTATTATTATTAAAATACAACCATGCAAGAATAAGAACTATACAAAATTGCATTATTTCACTGGAATATATGAGTAAAAATCTCAAGCAAAATCTTTATAAATGAAAACATAATAATTCTGGGGCTGATGAATTATTATTTGTTTTATATACCCTGACTACTCTGCATGAATCAAACTGGATTTTTCCTTAAATAAGAAAAATGGATAGCTACACTGTTAAAAATTCAGTAATTTTTTCTCCGTAAAACATAATACAATACAGCTCTATTACAATAAGGATTTAAGATTTTCGCGGGTCTTACCATATTCCTCAAATAGCAAAAGATGCACGGTAAGTTCCCGAGGATATGTAAACCTGGTTGTCCCAAAAGGCAGATTTTAATTTTAACCTTCCTTCATCAGTCTTGTAGAAGTTATAAAGGGCAATATAGTTTAGTACCTGCCACTGAGGGTGAAGGGTTTTTTTCTCATAATAAATCACTAATTTAGTCGGTCTATACAATAAAAAGATTCAAAATATTTATACCTATTTGCATTTCAAAATGGATTTATTTTTATAGCTTTTCTCTTTCCATCTGTTTCTCATGTGGGAATCCCTGACATGGGTTACTATGAACTGGGGGCTAGCTAGAGAAAAATGCACTGCCTGGGGAATCTTTATTGTGAAAACCCTTCCCGCTCATTACCGCCACCTCTGCCAGCTATTGCTGGGCTCATTGCACTGTCACGTGACCAAGGAGTAATGAACTCAATACTATCAGGTTTGATGAAGGTGACCTGGAGTTGGGCAGAGTTTCTGAACTGGGGGTTTGTCTGCCAGCCCCTGCTGGGAGAGTTAAATGTGTTAGTCTCCAAGTTTTAATGACAATAACTATTTATCCAGCAAAACTTTGATAGGTAAACTCCTCATCCAAGATCTTCAAGGTATAGATTTTATGACCTTCATCTGTTGATTGTTTATTTAGTTGACCTCTGTAATTTAGAAATTCTTACTTATAACCTAAATTTCTCTTGCTGCAATGAAAACTATATAATTGTGTTCTATCTTTCATAGGGCCCAGTGAGTCTCCTGAAATGTGATCTTTCTGTGGGTGGGTACCAACATGTGTGTATGACAGCATTCACCTGTAGTTGTCCAGGGAAGGATGAGTGAGTGTGAGATAGGAAACAATGTGTACAATCTCTGAGCGTTTCTGAGGGTAGAGTTGATTGCAAATGAGGGAGTGTTTATTCAGTCACTGAGTTCACATGAATTTATTGTGTGCATTACAGATGGACTAAGAAGCTACTACCTGTTATGATGTAAGGCACTGTATTAGAGTAAAGCTTCCTAATGTAACAACAACAAAAACACCCAACACAGGGGTGCCTGGGTGGCTCAGTCGGTTAAGCGGCCGACTTCAGCTGAGGTCATGATCTCGCGGTCCGTGAGTTCGAGCCCCACATTGGGCTCTGTGCTGACAGCTCAGAGCCTGGAGCCTGTTTCGGATTCTGTGTCTCCCTCTCTCTGACCCTCCCCCGTTCATGCTCTGTCTCTCCCTGTCTCAAAAATAAATAAACGTTAAAAAAAAAAAAAAAACAAAAAAAACACCCAACACAAAAGCCTCCAAATCTCAGTGATCTAAAGCAATAGAATTTTGGTTTTTGCTCATGTGGGTATTCAGTGGATGACCTTCCACAAGGTAATTCAGGGAATCCAAGCTTCTTTTGTCTGTGGCTTCTTCAGTTCCATGGTCCTATCCACTCAGTCAGTAGCCAGGGAAAGAGAGTTCTGTATGTAGGGTTTTATAGGCCAGGCCTAGAAGTGGCCCACATCTTTTCTGCCCACATTCTATTGGTCATTATTCAGTCACAAGCCTCACCTAATTGTAAGGGAGGTTGGAAATGTATTCTAGTTGCATATATGGGGAGAAAATAGTTTGGTAAACAACTAGCTAGTCTTCCCACTTTCAGTGCACTTTCCAAACTGCTCCCTTGTCTGTTTTCTCCTCCATCATGATTTTAATTAGAGTCAGCCTTCCATTCTACCATTAGAGCTTAGGTTTTAGTTGAAAACATTCTATAAAAGAGTGGAAAAATACAGTCCAATATTCGCCCTGAATTACAAATTACTAAAATCAGATCCCTTCTTAGAAACAGGTATATTCTAGCACTTCCTAGAATAGTGTCTGGAATATATGTGTCCAATAAATGTCTGATGACTAAGTGAATAGATGACAAACCACCCATCTCTATTGTTGATCCTGAGGATCTTGGGATTCTGGAGCATAAAGGGAGAAGAGAAATAGAAAAATAGCATAGCAAGTTGGAGAGAGGGTTAAAATTACTTTCAGTCTTTAGTGGAGTAAAGGGGATTTCTTGAGTAAGACCCAGAAGGTGACTTGGTTTACAAGCCAGCATTCTGGCAGGGAAAGGGAATCTCAGAGAATGGCTGTAGGTTGGGCCAAGTTATGTGGTGAGGGTGGTTGGTGTACATATAAAGAAGCATCTACACCAAAAGGCAGCATGGGGACCTCATATACGTATCCTTTGATCACCTAATGTGTTACATAAATGAACCCATCTGGTCCTGCTCAAACCAACAGAGATTATCTGAAGTTGAATTAGCCATGTAATCAGCAACTGTACCAACCTGCACCAAACTTTGAAAAAAGAAACTTTCCTCACATGCCTACTGACCTCTTTGGATATTGGATATGTCTGAGCTATGTGAAAGTTGAAACCAGACCAGGGGGAGAAGAAAATCCCATGGGAAGGGGAAGGAAGCTGGTGAATTTGATTTAATAGTTACTGAAGAAAGACTAAATTTTAGAAATGATTGAATGAGACTGACTCCTTTGCAATGGGATAGAGTATATTATTGGCTCTGGGCAGACAAACAATGAATATGTGTAGGGAAAAAAAAAGCCTCATGTCTGCACACATCTGCTTTATGATTGTCCAGTCATACTGCTGTATGGCTATTTGTTGAAATAAATAACTGAATACATTTTTGGCAGAATAAAAGTTTCTTACATTCCATCTACAAGGCAGATAAAAGGAAAATCCTGGTTTTGGAGAAGTGCCAATAAAACAAAATAGCTACTCTCTTAGTGTGACTCTCTTTCTAGCTACTACCTTTGGCTACGGATGCCTGCCCTAATCACTTAGTACCACCTGTAAGATACTAAAGATAACATTTGACCTTTCCTATTCCTATGCTTTGTGTCCTCATTCACCTTAGAAGCCAGACCACTAAGGCTGTGCATATACAGTTAATAACGATGGTTTCACTGTCATTCCAGCAATGACTTTGGGGGAAGATCCTTTACTGATTTGTAACAGAGACAAGTAATGTCATCAGTGCAATACCCTTCCTTGTTCGCCCAAGGTACAGGTTCTACAGAGCAAAGAACCTACCCAATCCCAATGAAATTTAAAATTCTAGACTGCCTTCTCTACCTCCAGAAGCTGTCTTTCCTCTCTAGTTTCTTATATAGCACTGTCATACCCCAGCAATTAGTAATTATAAAATAATAGAAACAATCATTAGTAACTTATAATTACCATCTTTTCCAAAGTATAAGATCCTTTAGTATGAATCTCTTGCCAATAGATCACAATTCATCTTGATAACAGGTTGATGGAGTTATATGAGACATGAATCTGGATTATTAATGGTATTATCGTTTTTAAGCTCTCAGTGACAACAGTGCTTCCTAAGTGTTTATTAATCTTCATGACTTCTCTGTGAAGTAGGTTAAATATAACTAAATTCATTCTACCAGTAGAGCAGTTGTCATACAGGTGATCTTCAATGAATTTCTCTTCATTACCAATAGATCCAAGAATAGAAATGGAAATAGCTGAATCCGATTCATTTTCCATGACACTAGATTGACATGACTCTTGTGTGCTATTAAAGCCACTCCTCCCAAAACTCTTAACGTATCCATAACAAAATAATAAATGATTTATAACAATTAGCAGAAAATGTGGGTTCTGAAACATTTTTATTTACTTCCTTAGAAAATGCTCACACTAAGTAAATCAGCATCGATGGTCATTATAGCATGCACTGTATTTTCTTCTCTTCCTTTTCCTTGCCCTCAAATTCTCATTGTTCTTTAGAGATTCACTATTCAATCATCACTAGTTAGATTTACTTAATATCTTTCCTCCAAAGAGTTTGAGGCACTGTGGAGAAAACAAGGACTATATGGAACCTAAATTTAATGCTTCTATCACACCTCTGCTCCTATCAGATGGCAATGGTATAGCTCAATGGCAAGGACATGGGTTCAAATCAAAGGCCTGCCACCAGTGATTTGCTGTGCATCTTTGGAAAAGCTATTTGTTTTATCTGGTTGTTGTTCTCTTATTTCTAAGTAAGAATCATCTTACTCCATAAGATTTGGGAATAACAAGAGATAAAAAACGTAGAATGCCTGACATCTTAAAAGTGATCACTAACAGAGTGCATTACTAATCATATAAGTCAGTGACTTGGCCCCAAAGCCATGAAAAAAGGAACTGAAAGGCCCTTAATACGAAGATGAGATATTAGGTATGTGCATTTAGAGATTTCGCTCAACATGGTAGTTGTTGAGTGACTCTTAATTTTGTACAAGAAAATCTTTGTCTTAATTCAGAATAATAGCTAGCACATAATAGATACTAAAAAGTATTTTGAATGAATTAATAAAAGCAAGTGGCTTCCAAAGACAAAATGAGGAAAAAAGGATAACACTAATGTTGTGTCCTCTACGTACACTTTGACCATCCAGATCTCATTGGGATATCAGTGATCCAAGAACATAAGGAAAGAGGGAGGTTTGAAGTGTGACAGAGATGGAAGGAGAGTAGAAATAGCACTGGAAAAAAATCCATCTTTAGGAAAATACTATAGTCATCCAGTTTACTAATGAAGAGTATGGGGAAAGGTGGCATTTTATCACATGTTATTTTTTCATTTAAAAAAATCTTAGGGTGTCTCCTTTTCACGCATAGAATCATCATGGTACAAGGAATATTGTGCTAGACCCATAGGATTAGTTCTACTTAAAACCTTAAAATAACTTCCCATTTCAACTCATCAGATTAAAACAATGTCCTCCTAAACAATCCTAAAAGTTTTATGGAACCATAAAAGACGCCAAACAGCTGAAGCAATCTTGAAAAAGAAACACAAAACTGGAAGTATCACAATTCCAGATTTCAAGTTGTATTACAAAGCGGTAGTAATTAATACAGCAGGGTACTGGCATAGAAACAGACACATAGATCAATAGAATGGAATAGAAAATCCAGAAATAAACCCATAATTATATGGTCGGTTAATTTTTGACAAAGGAGAAATCAATATACAATGAGAAAAAGACAGTCTCTTCAACAAATGGTGTTGGGAAAACTGGACAGCCATATGCAAAAGGAATGACACTGGATCACTTTATTTTACCATACACAAAATTAAACTCAAAAGGGATTAAAGACCTAAATGTGAGACCTGAAACCACAAAAATCCTTCAAGAGAGCATAGGCTGGAATCTCTCTGACATCGGCTATAGCAGCTTTTTTCTAGATAGGTCTCCTGAAGCAAGGGAAATAAAAGTAAAAATAAACTACTGGAACTATGTAAAAATAAAATTTTCTGTACAGTAAAGGAAACAATTACAAAACTGAATGGCAACCTACTGAATGGGAGAAGATGTTTGCAAATGACGTATATGGTAAAAGGTTAGTGTCCAAAATATATAAAGAACTGATACAACTCAATACCCAGAAAACAAATATTCCGATAAAAAATGAACAGAAGACATGGACAGATATTTCTCCAAAGAAGACAAAAAATGCCCAAGAGACACATGAAAAGATGCTCAACATCACTTATCACCAGGGGGAAATGCAAATCAGAACTACAATGAAGTATCACCTCAAACCTCTCAGAATGGTTAAAATAAAAAAATAGAAGAAACAACAAGCATTGGCAAGGATGTGGAAAAAGGAGAGCCCTCTTGCACTGTTGGTGGGAATGCAAACTGCTGCAGCCACTCTGGAAAACAGTATGGAGTTTCTTCAGAAAATTAAAAATATAAGTACTCTACAACCCAACAATAGCACTACTGGGTATTTATCCCCAAAATAAAAAGGGATACATGCACCCTGATGTTTATAGCAGCATTTTCTACAATAGCCAAATTATGGAAACAGCCCAAGGGTTCACTGATTGATGAATGGATACAGAATACAATGGAATATTACTTAGCCATAAAAAGAGTGAAATCTTACTTGTCACTTGCAATGACACTTACATTGCAACACTCACATTGTCATTTGCAACAACATGGATGGAGCTAAACAGTATTATGCTAAGCGAAATAAGTCAGTCAGAGAAAGATAAATACCATATGATTTCACTCATATGTGAAATAGAAGAAACAAGACAAATGAGCAAAGGGGAAAAAAAGAGAGAGGCAAACCGAGAACAGACTCTTAACTATAGAGAACAAACTGCTGGCTACTGGAGGGGAGGTGAGTGGGAGAATGGGGTGGTGATGGGGATTAAAAAGTACACTTACCATGATGAAAAAAAAATAATACAATAAAATGAAAAAAAACCCAAACCCACCACCAATAGCAATGTACTACTAAAACTGAAACAATAAACAAACAAAGCAGAAATGACCCATTTTATTAATGGAAATAAACTAGCAGCTGACAACTTGATTATTACCTGTGTAGATGTATTCCACATATGCAGGATGAGTTTTTGTGAAAACCTCTCTTACTTTTTCTATTTTATCAGCTCTGATTTTTGTTGCAAATGGTGTATACATAACTGAGAAAGATTCTGCTCTGGTGATGGCTTCTTCAATCATGGCCTGAGAGAAAGCAAACAACCCATTTGGCATCAATAACAATATATGACTTTTTAAGAATGTAAAAAAATATAATTACCTTTATGGATGATTTAAAAATCTATATACTGTACTCCAAAGATAACATATTTTGGTCTTGAATATTCATTAGAATAAAATTTTAATTAGTTCTGGAAATACTATTTCATATTAAGAAAACTAATTAAATGAAGAAAGTTTGTAAACAGGCACCCCTACACTGAGCTTGCTTTAAGATAAAAATAAAAATTCTATTTTCCAAGGTGTCATTTTTTACTTGATTTTAAAAATAAAATTCTTAAGTCTAATATAATTATTCTACTCTTGAACAGACATTGATGAGCAATTTGTACTTTAAAAAACGAATTGAAATATCTAGATATAAGTATTTTCTATAAATAACACAACAAAGTACATTTTTTCCCCCTTCTTCCAATACCTAGGAAAGCCTTTTGGAGTAAGAGAAACCTTTCTCAACTTTTTCCCACCAAAGCTTCCCTTCCCTCCAGATCACAAGAGCCACTTGAGATGGATTTGGCTATTTAAGAAGTTCTTTAAATTTTCTTTGCTCATGTACCATTCTTGATAAAGCCAGCCATCACCCTGAGCTTCCTGTTTTAACTAGGTCCATTACTATTTGAAACAGACCAAAAGGAAAGTTATGTGAAGTTTTAAAAGGAATTTATTCCTTTCCTACAGCTTTTCCTTCTAATGAGGGTTGAACATTGAATAAAAAGTGGAAATGTCTATAGTTATCTCATTTTTCTGAAAATAGCATAAAAGCATATTACAAAAACCCGTATTTATTTATAGGAATAAGTTTTTTTCATTGACAACTAAGAGTGCCAACAATCTTAAGGAAAAAGAATAGATTTGAACTGTCCAACAAAGAAAAAAAGATTTAACAAACAGCAATTTATATGATTACCGTCATAGCACTTTGTAAACAAGTTTCTGATTGGTATTAAGAGCAATAAGGAATTGATTTTAAACTGAGAAACCTAATTGTTCACCGCCTATTCCATTTCTCAAGTGACTTCCAGTAGCCTCTATGATCATCTATACTGTGTGCAACAGAGCAGCTTTGTAAAAATTTTCTGGATGTAAAGGGTCCTCCTTTCTCTGAGGGGCTCAGACAACGATGTAAACTTTACAATTTACATTTTAAATTTGTTGTGGGGCAAATTTCTGAATGGCTGAATGAAAGAGCTTACACTGCCCACTATATTGCCCTTCCCAGGTTTGAGAAACTGTCAGGGGAACAAAGAATACAACTGTGATTCCAAACCCAGAGCTAGCCCTCAGCGGAGGTAGCAATGGATTATGAGTGTACAGCAGGATCTGGGTGCTGAGTCCTGGATGCCAACTTTGGAAGGCTAACAAGGGTAATGCAGCCAGCAGGTCTGGAATTCAGAGATGTGGATTGAGAACTCAAATATGGTGTTTAGGTACCAGGTTCGGTTCACAGCTGGAACCAATCAGGGGATGGCCTGTCCAGACCAAAAATGTAAGTAATCATACCTAGATGAGTGTGGGAGGATATGCTGAAGAGGGAAGCTGTTTTAGACCTGACTTTAAGGTCATGATCTGACTTTTTTACCTTTTGTAAACTATTCCCATATTAGCTTGCCAGAGTTGCCATAATGAAGTATCACAGACTGGGTGCCTTAAATGATGGAAATTCATGGCTCCAGAGGCTAGAAGTCTGAGATCAAGGTGTCTGCAAGACTGCTTTCTTCTCAGGCCTCTCTCCTTGACTTGTAGATGGCTATGTAGCTTCTTGTGTCTCTACATGGGTTTTTTTTTTTTTTTCCCCCCTCTGTGTATGTCTGTATCCTAATCTCATTTTCTTATAAGGACATCAGTCACATTGGATTAAGACCCACCTAAAGACCTCATTTGAACTTAATTAACACTTTAAATACCTATTTCCAATACAATGACAATCTGCAGCACCGGGTTAGGACTCCAGAATATGAATTTTGGGGGGACACAATTGATCCCATAATAGTTCCTAACTCCCAAATAGCTTTTCTCTAAATATCTTGGTGAAGGGTATTTTGCTTTAAATTCTGGCTCAAAAAAATTAACAAAGGTATTTAATTCTCTAGTTTGCTTCCAGAGAGACATTAACAGTATCTCAGTAAGGCCAAGATAGAAGAAAACACTCTCTTCATCCCATTTCTTTTCCAACTACTGGCAGCTTAAGTGACTGCTGGCAAGGTAACTTTGCTAAGCCATCTCACAGCAGGGACAGTAAGACTCGTGCCCAAGAGCCTATACCAGCTTTTTAGCAAGTGGCAGAAGTGTGGGTTTTGTGTGGCAGCTTGATCTGTTCATTTAAGGCACTGTACTCTTGGCTTGCTGCTCAGCGAATTGCATTTAGGGTTTCACAGGGCTCTCCACTCAGGAGGGTATGTGCTGGGGCACAGCCTCCCTCTCTCACTAATCACAGTCAGTAGATATGGGGTCTTTTTGTGGTTTCTGCCCTCCATCTTGAAGATGCGTAAGGAGGTGGGTGAGTGAGCAAAGTGTGTATGTGAGAATAATAATTGAAGTTTCCATAGAGATATTTTCCCAAAACACATTATTATAACCCCAAGAAAAAATACTGTAAGATAGAGTAGAAATGAGAACACAAATTACCCTTTCACCAGATCCTGACACATCCTTTTTGTGCCTTTATGTATTAATATTTTTTGTTCTTCCAGAGACAGAGAATCTTGGGGCTTTGAATCTGTCTCACATTGTTCTTGTAAAGGAATACAGTATATATTATATAGAGTATTATATTATTGTATTGGTATATTACATAGAGTCTAATATATATATATATATATATATATATATACACACACACACACTATTATATGTGTGTATATGTGTTTATATATAACATTTATATATAATATTTCTGGTGCATTATTGAATGACTCAGTGAAATAATCTAGAAAAAAATTTAGCATTACTAAAATAGAAGGAATTTTTGACTGTTTGAGTTAGACACCAAAATATCAGGTTATCATTTTGTGATGATAATGATTTAGTAATTTAGGGTTGGGCTTGCCTTTCATGAAGAGTCTAATATCAGCAAATGAAAGATTATGCTTAAGGATTTTTAAACACTGGAATATTGTGTAATAATCATAGGTACTAAAATATAGATTGTAAACTATTTCTAATCATCAAAGATTTTCCTTGATTTTGAAAATAAATAGAGGAAGAGACAAGGTGAGGAATTGCAGCTTGTAAAAAGTAAGATGCACCAAGAAATCTGTTGCATTTCTATACACCAATAATGAAACAGCAGAAACAGAATTTAAGAAATCAAGCCCATTACAATTGCACCAAAAATAAGAAGATATGGAGGAATAAACCTAACTAAAGAGGTAAAAGACCTGTACTCTGAAAATTATAAACACTGATGAGAGAAATTAGAGATGACACACACACAAAGGAAAACATTCCATGCTCATGGATCGGGAAAACAAATATTGTTGAAATGTCTATACTACCCAAAGCAATCCCTATCAAAATATCAACAGCATTCTTCACAGAACTAGATCAAACAATACTAAAATTTGTATGGAACCACAAAACACCCTGAATAGTCAAAGCAGTCTTGAAAAGCAAAGCAAAGCAAAGCTGGAGGCATCTCAATTCCAGATTTCAATTTATATTACAAAGTTGTAGTAGTTAAAACAGTATGGTACAAAAATAAACACAAAAATAAACACATACATCAATGGAATAGAAAAGCCAGAAATAAACTCACAATTATAGGGTCAATTAATCTTCAACAAAGCAGGAAAGAATATCCAATAGGAAAGACTATCTCTTCAACAAATGGTGCTGGGAAAACTGAACAGTAACATGCAAAAGAGTGAAACTGAACCATTCTCTTTCACCATACACAAAAAATAAGCTCAACAGAGATTCAAGATCTAAATGTGACACCTGAAATCATAAAAATCCTTCAAGAGAGCACAGGCAGGAATCTCTCTGACATTGGCTGTAGCAACTTTTTTGAGGCAAGGGAAACAAAAGCAAAAATAAACTATTGGGACTACATCAAAATACAAAGCCTCAGCACAGTGAGGGAAACAATCAACATAACTGAAAGGCAATGTATGGAATGAGAGAAGTTATTTGCAAACGACACATCTGATAAAGGGTTAGTATTCAAAATATATAAAAGAACTTATAAAACCCAATACCCAAAAAACAAAGGGTCCAATTAAAAAATGGACAGAAGACATGACAATTTTCCAAAGAAGACATACAAATGGCCAAGAGACACATGAAAAGATGCTCAACATCACTCATCATCAGGGAAATGCAAATCAAAAGTACCATGAGATATCACCTCACACTTGTCAGAATGGCTAAAATCAACAAGAAGCAACAGGTAGTGGTGAGGATGTGGGGAAAGGGGAACCCTCTTGCACTGTTGGTGGGAATGCAAACTTGTACAGCCACTGTAGAAAACAGTAGAACTACCCTATGATCCAGTAATCGCACTACTAGGTATTTACACAAAGAATACAAAAATACTGAATCAAAGGGATAAGTGCACCCTTATGTTTATAGTAGCATTATCTATAACAACCAAATTATGGAAACAACCCAATGTTCATTTATTGATGAATGGATAGAAAAGAGGTAGCATATGTATATATGAATATATATATGCATATATATGTATTAATATTACTCCAATATTATTCATGTATATATATGGAATATTATTCAACCATAAAAAAGAATGAAATCTTGCCATTTGCAGCAACGTGCGTGGACCTAGAGAGTATAATGCTAAGTGAAATAAGTCAGTCAGAGAAAGACATTTCACTCATATATGGATTTTAAGAAACAAAGGAGCAAAGGGGAAAAAAAAAGAGAAAGAAACAGGCAAACCAAGAATCAGACTTAACTATAGAGAACAAATTGACGGTTACCAGAAGGGAGGTGGACAGGGGGGGTGGGTTAAACAGGTGATGGGGATTAAGGAGTGCACTTGTTGTGGTGAGCACCTGGTGATGCATGGAATCGTTGATCACTATATTTTATGCTTGAAACTATTACACTGCAATATTAACTGGAATTTAAATAAAAACTTTAAAAAGTAACCTATACTAAAAGATATATTTTAAATGATACTTTTTAGTTTGACAAAAATTTTCTGCAGTTGAGTTATTCTTTCCCAGTGTGTGAGTTTCTCTGGTGTCAATAGATGTTGCACGTGTACAAAGAATGGGGAAAACAGTCAGTACACATGTTCTGTTGTTAAGTGTGCATTGCTGTTAATTATGCTTTCTCTGTTGCTACACACACAAAAAGGCTTTGAAATTAGGTGTTTACATTTGGGGCTTCTAATAACTCTCTATTGTTATCCTCACATTTGTCAAGTTTTAAAGCTTATAGTTATATAAACCAAGAGTGTATGTGGGCAGCTCATTTCCTCTACAAACAGTAACTTATAATAATTTCTCCTTGTTCTTTAGCTAAGCAAAAAAATCCATTTGCTACCTCAGAAATCAATTTGCCCAGGATAATTTTACAACAAGGGAGACGATGGGGGAGACGGGGAAAGAGAGATACTCTGTCAACAGTAAAGGAAAAGCCATCAAAGTAGAGGGAAAAGAAGACTAGCAAAAAAAGAAACACAATTCACTTCCTCTTCTAAATCCAAGAGAGTTGCTTCTTCCTGGTAAATTTTTAAGAGCACTCAGGGTGCCTAGGATAAATCTGGCAGAAACTATAAACATTTTCAGGATGATGAGATTATGAAATTTTTCCCATATTTTTGCTGGAGGATTTCAACAAATTGCAACCTTTCAACTATGTGTCCAGTGATAGTGATTCAGTAGTAGAAATCTTGTCAGTTCTAATTAGAAAATGTGATCAAATTATTATAGATTATTATCAAATTATTCCTTTAATGCTTCCAATATCAGAGTTGGCCATAATTGCAGTAAATTGCTTTACTTACAAGATTAGATCTGGAAGGAACCTTGGGAATTTTCCAGCCCAATTCACTGAATTGGAGATGAATTAAGTGACTTGAAGAGGCTTAAGTGACTTTTCTCAGGATGAACAGCTTTTTAATTTTATAGAATTTAGAATTAGGGTCTCAAATATTATATTTCACTTTCTCTTCAAAAATTATGGTTTTACCTCCTGGGACTCTCTTGTTTAAAAACAGTCATATTAAACACCGGTTTAAATTCTAAATCATTTACTTTCGTTTTGTGGTATATGTGAGTGCTACAGAGTTTTAGAACATATACATGTATAAGTGTCCTGGGCACGTGGTTAGGCATTTTCCAGGCCCCCTTGCAGTTAAGCATAGCCATGTGGCTCTGTGCGGATAAATGGAATGTAAGTGGGAAGGATACTTTTTCTTGGCATTGCCCATAAAACTCTGCCTAGTGTGATCCTCCATTTTCTTTCTCTGTCAGCTTCCTGAAGAGGGAAGACTGCCAGGACATGGAGGAAGATGGAGGTATATAGTGGAAGAACTATGGGTTCTCATTATTGCTGATTTTGGGAGAACCAATCAGAAACACCCAGGAACTGCAACAGTGAGTGAGAAATTGACTTTTATTGTTTTAGGTTACTGAAATATTGGAGTTGTTTGTTTTAGCAGTTAGTCTACCCTAATTCACAAACAATAATAAACAAAAATTTGAATCTCTTTCATAATCCATTTTTTCCTTCTAAGCTTTACGTATTGTTTTAAAAGTAAACAAAAAACATGGTGTTTAAAGAGATAAAATAACTTTTCATTTAGCAGTGTGATAGATGCTTTTTTATATCCTATTTCTTTTAATTCTCATAAAGTCTATCTTAGTATTACTAGTGAATGAATATTATGATTGTATTATTCTCAGAGTTCACATTAGACTCAAAGGAAGCAGTGCTCTACTTTCAAGCTATAAATGATTGAGACAGGAATCTTTAGATTTTAGTGGCTAATATGATTCTTTGCTATTACATTAATAATGATGTAATTTTGAATGATGACTGGAATTTTCTAGAAAATGGAAAAATAAAATTTTGTGAGCAATAATTTTCAAATTTAATCCTTTTGAATATATATGGGTTCAATTTGAAAGAGTCCAATTTTCTTGAAATTTAAGATTAACTTAAAGAACAAATTTTCCTAAAGAGCAAAACATCTTTCCTTGAGATTTCCCTATAAACCTATTCACTGTATCACTTATGTAATAGCCAAGATTGACATTTTAATGATGATTTTATTAATATAATGGTATGTCAGAATAAAATATGTAATAATTGATTGTTTGCCCCTGCCTTGATGATCAACATTTAAGGTAACATTTCATTTACTGAAATATTACCTTGCATTTATGAGAGTTCTTTTATTGAACAACCTTCACTGAAAGTTCTGTATTTTCTAATATAAGGGAATATTTGGCAGCTTTGCCATTACATTTATCAATCCAGTGATGTGAAAGTCATGTCTTCATGCAATTTAAATCAAGAAATTTAAATTTTTATTTGCAGTATCTGACCAAAGATTGTATGAACAGGTTACTTGTACTGAGGTGAGCATATAATGAATTTTTTTAATGTTATTTATTTTTGAGAGAGACAGAGAAAGACAGAGTGTGAGCAGGGGTAGGGCAGAGAGAGAGGGAGACACAGAATCTGAATAGGTTCCAGGCTCTGAGCTGTCAATACAGAGCCCAACGCAGGGAAAAAACTCACGAACTGAGAGATCTTGACCTGAGCCAAAGTCAAACGCTTAACCGACTGAGCCACCCAGGTGCCCCTGAACAAATTTTTATATAGCTGTTGTGAATTCTTTACTTTGCAATACATCCTATTTAAAAATAGCCATAATAAATATCATTTTAAATTCTAAACATTTAATTTACTTTAGTTTTGCAGTGTATGTGAGTTCTATAGAATTTTAGAACATATGTAAGTATATATATGTGTATATATATATATATATATATATATATATATATATCCATTTAGTGTGTGTGTGTGTGTGTGTGTGTGTGTGTGTGTGTATGTGTACACTGTTGTCCACCATCCAGTCTGGTTAGGGTTAGAGTTAAGGTTTTGATTATATATGATGCTTCCGTTAGCTGAATAACTTCAACATTGAACGACTAAAATTTACTCTGTATTAACTTTTAATCATATTTGATAGCAAAATTGTATTTCCATGTCCCTTTAGCATAGAACTAAAGAGATGAAAAGAAACTAAGATATTATTTTAAAATCACTCAACTTCATAACCAAGGTAACTGAATCTTGCTGAGTTCTGGTGACTTAACTCAGGTAACAAAATTAGAGAAGAAAGCAGGACAAGAAAGCAAGTCTCCTAAACCAATGCTTTCTCTTATGCTAAGTGATTTTTCATCCTTCTAGTTAGACAGCAAATTTGTAGAATTACAAGATCAAGTTTTACTTTCTTTTCCCATGACTATCTTATTCCTGTCTTCAAAGACATCAAGAACTTGACTCTAACTCTAACAGAGAAACAAACAGACCACATCAAACCTAAACCAGGTCAAGATCCTCTTCAAAACAATAACCCTAAAAGAAAACAGAATAGTCATCCTTCATATCTCCTGGCCACAATAAGACTGTTTTGCCCATCAGCCCCTCATTAGATTTAAGGAATGCTATCAACTAGAATGCCTGTCTCAAAGAGAAATATTTACAAAAATTAAATGAAAGCCTTCTTGATAGGGGAACTTAAATAATAATGTGCTTGAGTTCGTCTAGCTTATTTAATGGTAAAGTACATATAATTTATAAATAGAATTTAAAGTACATTCATTATAAAGACCCTGAATCATTTTCTGCTTGCACACTAAAGAAAAATCAGCTGATAGAAACTCAAGAGTTTTAAGTGTGGGTTTCAGCAGCCTCCAGACTCTTTAGGATGCCACAGAGCTTTTATTCCTGATGATTTAAAATGAATCACCAAAAGGTATCACAGGAATAAATAGCTACATTACCTGTAATTATTTCATAAGCACAAATGGGTATTACTAATGGGCTTTAGCCTCTGTGTTTGGTGGTAAATGTCAACACAGTTTGGGACCCTTTTTTGTCATTGTGCATTTCTTCTCTATACTTAGTTTAATTATATGAAGATAGATATTCCTATTCTTAACTGTATATTGTTTTCTGATTGCATTTCTTTGACTGGTGGTTTTAGATTGGGGTATGACTTGCTGGTGCACAGAGCTGACTGATGGCAGAGTTGGGACGAGAACCTGGTGACCTGGTTCCCAGACTTGTACTTCTTTTGTTTTGTCCACTAGTACGCAAGATGACTTTGAGTGGAAAAGTGTAGGATGCCCTTGAAATGCTGTATACTGGAGAAATTGAAAGAATCCAAGTATGCTTAATTTGGAGAGAAGACGTTAAGTTTCACGGACTAACTTCCTGTCATCAGAGAGCAACCTGCTATTGTACTCTGCGTAGGTAGACTTCATTTAATTCATTGACAAATCTGTAAAACTCCTTAACCAATTAAATGAGTGCTCTTGGGCAATGGCTAAGTGCTATAGATAAATTATTCTCTTTACTTGCTAAGGCAACACTGGAAAACAGATATTATTATCCCATTTTAAAGATTAGGAAAACCCAGTCTTTATATTATACAATATGCAGTACTTCACATGGCTACCTTGGGACTGAGCTGGGACTCAGCAGTTCTAGCTCAGTCTGAGCCTCTTGCTCTGAGCCATTTATGGTGTGCAGACTCACAAATGAAGTTTATAGCTTCCATAAAGCTTCACAGGGCATAAGAGGAATCCTTAGCAGGGGGAAAAATGTTCTGATAGAGCCTTCCAATGAGGAAGCTATTCATCTTGGAAGCTAGTAGCTCCATGGCCCTGGTGGTACACAGACCAAGGAGAGATGATGGTCTATCTAGGATCTAGTAAAAGGTACTGTCTGTGTAGAAAAATGTATTTATAGTGCTATAGTCTATCACTCAAAATTTGTCTTTGGTTTACTTCCATATCCCCATAATTTCTTTTCTCTCGCAAGTTTCAGCTTTGTCCCAGCAACCAGATACCTCTTCTTCTTTGTTATTATTTCTCTTATTTATCTGCAATTAATATTTTCCAGGCTGTGACCCCTCCTGGAGGACTTTAATTTTTAGGAGGTAACAGATTGCATGAAGACACTATTATGGAGCACGTATCCTCCTATATGTAACTTCCCATCAACAAGAGGTCTCAGAAGGGGCATAATTGTATCTGTGAGAAATGTGACAGACCTGTTGTGTGTATGTGTGTGTGTGTGTGTGTGTAATACTGTATATTACACACTGTATATTTACTATACATACACAAATATATATCTATATATCTATAAATATTTATTATGCACCCATACACATACTCTATGACAATAGCAAACTACAACTTGAAGTCATATTAGATGAAATGAAATGAAATGCTATCTTTAAGAGACCTGCCACTATATTTCCAAGTTATGTGTCCAATCTCCAGTTTTATCTCCGATCTGGGCCTTATACATGAATGTTAAAGCAGGCCAACCCCCACGTGATGAAGAACAAATAAAATGAAGACTTGTCATGGTAATTTTGGTGTTTTCTGTCTCTTTAGGTTTGGGCTTGAAATAGCCCTTCCAAGGTTTTCTGGGGGCTATTGTCCCTCATAGGCTGTTGACTCCTGGTTTAGACTGCACTGTATAAAATATCATCTATGTTCTCTTGGATAAAAAATAGGTCAGTTTAACAGTTATTTTATGATCCTAAAAAAAGCAAATTATGCCACATGTTGAAGATTGACATTTAAAATGCTGAGGCCTCATTATCTGGAAGAAGGAAGATTAGAAAAGATGAGAAAGGGATGAAAAAGGAAATGATTCAACCAGGAACTATACGATAGGTAGAGTACACAGTCTTCAAAAATTAGTGACGAAAAATCAATCGTATGAATTCAAGAAAAGAGGAGAATTCATATTTAATTGGCGTGCAATGCCATAAAAGGATGGCTGAATATAAATAAAAACATTAAAAGCTTTGAGCTTTACAGATTATCTTATACTTGGGTGCACACAGCTTAAAAAATTTCATGATTTCATGGAATATTTATTCTGCATCTCCAACTGCTAAAAAAAAGTGACCTCAATTTCTCTGCAAGCTTGTAAATCAATAACCCATAAAAATCTATGGGAAATATAAAAGATAACTATAAAAACCTCTAAATTTGGTTTGGATCATAACAATTTTTGATTTTTAGATGCAAACAAAGCAAAGAAGGAATCAACATGTTTGCAAATTTAAACTGGGAGGCAAAATCTTTATGGAAACAAAATAACCTCATGGCAATCTAGTAGAATAGCACGGACTCCTGGGAATCAAATAGCTACCCTTAAATTTGTTCAAGTAAAAGAAGGCCAAAACTGCCTTAAATCTATGAAACCCATATCATTCTCAAATGAAAGAAAATGAAAAGAAACTTAGAGGTTACTTTTTGTTCTGTTAAGAACTGTCAGAAACCTAAAAAGCTTTTTAGAAGGGAAAAAAAGAAAAGGAAATGCTGACTTTATTTAAATGGTGTGAGTTTCCTTAATAACCTACTGATATTTTTACAAAACCAAACTGATACCATATAAATATATATTTAATATATTTATTAATTTATATGTTATTTATAAATTAATAAATATATTAAATACATATTTAATATATTATATATAAATATAATATATACATATTTCTGAAGACAAATACTAAGTAAATATTTCTTAGGAGTGGCTGAAAATTGATTTTTCTTGCTTGATATGATGCCACTATTTTCTAATGAGCTTGAATTATCAACTTGCGGATAGAGGGCTGATACACAAGTGAAATATGCGGTCCTCCTGCAGGGCCCATTCTGAGGCACTGCTCCCAAATTCTTATATGATCTGGATGCCTCATTGTTTTAGCCGGGGACAAAGCTGTGTATTTCTCAGTGGCAATTAGGGTTTCAAAAGCAGACAATCTCTGAAAAGGTGGCACTCTGACTAAAATTCACACTGAGGTGAGGTAATTGATTATATGACACATTTTTGAAAGAAGGCTTTGACTCTTGGCATGTATAGGTGGAGCGAGGAGTGGGGACAGCGTGGGGAGAAGAGAGGAATGGGGCACATAAAAAGCAACCTCACCTACTTGACAATCTGGGCAAATATGTGTCACTAAATATATATAATGGTACTGAAATGTACACATGGATTCAATATGTGAATATGATTCACATTTTTTCCTCCATCCTTTCCTCTCTTCCTTCCTCCCTCCCTCCCTCTTTTCCTTCCTTTCTTCCTTCCTAATGCCTGGGACACTCACAGAACATCAAGGGAAGAACTACACTAAACTATACAAACAGCAAATAATGTCATGGTCACTATCTTCTTCACAGGAACACTCAACCTTACATCAAATACCTGCGTCAATTACATCTTTCATTTTAAAGTGAACCTCTCCTACAGGCATACTACCTCAAATAGCATCAAAGCAAAGTGAAACACAGGCAGCATTTAACAACGCTGGTAACCATGGAAACATATCATTAAAGAATATATAAACAGGAATGAATAATTAGATGAGAAATTCATTTCTACATTTATCTTTTTCCAAGACCCAGGAGGGGAAGCTCTCTTTTACCTCTCATCTCATTTTGGACACTTCCTCTTTAGCCTGTCTTCTAACCAAGAAATAGGAGAATTCACAAAATGAGGATTTTAATACTGCCTAGCTTAATGGACAAATCTCTTTGTAGGCAGGTGACTAAAAATGATTGCAATGCTCATTGTTGTCTAGATGTAAAACTGAATGTAGGAAAGAACGTGAAGCAGCAAAGAGTTTGCTTTGGGGTTGGGAGGAGGGCAGGATAACCTGACTTACATCCTGGTGAGAAGGGGAGAGCAGTTAACATTTAAAAACAGGAAGAACAGGCTGCCTCACTTACTAGAGGCATCTACATAGTGGGAAGACTGAGGGGAGAATATGGGCTAATGGATTATATCAGTTGCATTGTCAGGTAGGCAGCATCACCTTCCCTGGCACTCTGCCTCTGCACCTAGCAAAGCTGTAGATAAACGCTATGGTAGGCAAAGTTGTTCGTAAACTTAAAAATTTGTAAATGGCCTTACAGACCGTCTAGCTGAGGGTTGTGCATCAGAATCACTTAGTTGGGGGGAAGTAGACAAACACAGTTTTTAGAACCTCACCCAACACTGGGATTCTGATGCAGTTCACTAGACCAGTGTTTGAGAATCACAGGCCTAAGCCAACTTCGTCATCATATAGCAGCAGAAACTAAAGTCCAGAGCAGTTATGATAAACCAGATTGAGTTGCTGGTCTCAATTTCCCCCATCTCTGTAACAATATTACTTTTATCATGGTTTGGCAGTGAACACAATAACCATATATGGCTTGCTCTGGCTAACAGGATGTTAATAAGCATGGTATAAGCAGAGGCTTGATATGTGCTTATATAGTTCTGCTTTCTCTCTTAGAATTCTGCATTTTGCCATAAGATAAACAGACATCGGATAGCCATTGCATGTGGACCATACTTGGGCCTCTCCGCAGCTTGGAGCTAAGGGTAGCTAAGTACAGCCAAGACTAGCCTAGATCAGTCAAATCATGACTGATAAGCCAACCTGCTTATTGTTATGAGAAACCACTGAATTTAAGAGTGATTTGTTACACAGCAGTATTGTAGCAGTAGCTGACTAATATGGAAATGAAGTGACTTATCCAAAATTAAATCCTAGCATTGGAATTAGAAGTTACAGCTTGTGAATCGTAGGCCTGACTTCTTTCTACTTCCCTAGAGTGTCTGTTTTACTTTCTTTCATTCACAGGGTTAAGCACATATATCCATTGCCTTTATAGGGTCCTTCTGCTCAAACTATATTCCTTGTATTTCAGAACATCCTGTCATCTTTCCTCGTCAGAGCTTACCTTTCCTTCCATCTTGTTCCTCAGGATTCTGCTTTCATATTTCCAAAGGGACTAAGAAGTTTCAAAATAATTCTCACAATTGTGTTCAAGAGTCATCCATTAATGAGTTAAACACTTACAGATAAAATTTCTTCTGCATATTACCTGGGGTTGACTAGAGACTCAATGGCAAATGGTGAGAATTTAAGCATGACACATGGCAGTTGACAGGAAAAATATTTTTAGGTAAGTGAGTTTGGTGCTTATTAAATTATATATAATATAAATATCATAAGGCTTGTATTGCTTTCAGACACTCCTGTCCAAATATTTTATAAACTGTATGCCTGATGGGGCCAAATAAATAAATAGACTATAAACAAAGGCCATTAGGAGAAATGCTCATATGGCATTTTTATTTTGTTCCTTTCTGTGGAAACATTTTTCACATGCAAGCAAATCTTTAAAACACATTTTTATTCTACTGAATATGTAGGTGTTTTGTTAAAGATAATAAAAAAAGGGGTGCCTGGGTGGCTCAGTCGGTTGAGCGTCCGACTTCGGCTCAGGTCATGATCTCACAGCTCGTGAGTTCAAGCCCCGTGTCGGGCTCTGTGCTGACAGCTTAGAGCCTGGAGCCTGGAGCCTGCTTCTGCTTCTGTGTCTCCCTCTTTCTCTGCCCCTCACCCACTTGCATTCTGTCTCTGTCTCTCTCAAAAATAAGTAAACATTAAAAAAAAGATAATAAAAAAAATTCTGGTTGACCTTAATTTGCCTGTAATTTCATGTTGAAGATTTTATTTTTACTCTGAAATTGAGATACCATAAATCTGTATCATGTAAATGACTATATTGGGGTAATTTTGCAATATCAAGAAGAAACACAATGAATTGGAGTAAAAAAGTCTTCATTATTGGTATAAGGGATTAAGTTACATCAGTTATTGTGTATCATTGTCTGGTTAGTGCAGAGAAATTCATTAGTTTGCTGCTGTCTTGATTGCTATGTTTGAAAGAAGAAGCTAATAGATAAAACCTTAGGGTTTTCATGGAGACAACCATGAGCACAGAAATCAATGAAGTAACAGACTGTTGGAAATCTGCAACCTTCTCCAGATACTCTGATAAATCTCAAACTCAAAGCACAAAAGTTGTCCACATTTGTGAACTTAAAATACACACACACACACACAGTTGTTGAAATCAATAAGCACTGATTTTTTTAATAACAAATAAACTACTCCAAAATATTCTTGACATTATTGGTTTGAGTTTCATGTCAAATAATATTTAACTTGGTTGACTGGCTTTAACAAATATGTATTGAATTGCTATTTGCAATGCACTGTGGAAGAAAAACAGATTAGGAAGAAGTGGTGTCTAATGTAAGTACCAGATGTTTTTCTTGTTACATTTTTGTGCTAGAACACATGCTTCTTGAGGACAGGACAAGCAGTGAGCATTTTGTTCACTGCTGTATTTGTTAATAGCACAGTGCTTTTAGTACAGTGCACGTAGCACAGTGCTTAACACACAGTCACTAACAAGTGCTCAATAAATATTTCCTGAGTGAGTATGAATGACAAATACAGTTTGAGAGTAAAGAAGAAAGTATCCACTAATGTTTTTAATGTTTATTTATTTATTTTGAGAAAAAGAGAGAGAACATGCAAACATGAGCTGGCAGAGAGAAAGGGAAAGAGAGAATCCCAAGCCGGCCCCTGCTGTCAGCACAGAGCCCAGCATGGGGCTTGATCCCATGAACCATGAGATTATGACCTGAGCTGAAATCAAGAGTCCAGTGCTTAACCAACTGAACCATCCAGGCACCCAGAAAAGCACCCACTAATCTAAGAGTAGTCTGCACACACTGGATTGGAAAGGTTTCGAGCTTGAATGACTGTAGTGCAGTTTCAGGAGGAACTATATGACACGAACATTCTGGGTGCTGTTTTTTGCTTTGAGTTTTGGAAGCAGTAAATGTCTCCTGCTAGGCCCAATACCAAAAAGAAAAAGAGCTGTTGCAAAGAGGAGTACAGAAGGGACTTAACCTGTGGTCTGTGAAAGCCATGGAAGGGCCCACAGACTGTGCACCATCTTCCTCAAGCATATGGCTGGGGAAAATCTTTTGTCTCTCAACATAGCCACCTCCTGAGTTTTGTCCCTTGAGAGTAGACTAACTTCACCAAAGAAAAATTTCGTGTTGGTGAGCTCTTTGGAAATCATTTAGGCCATTGATATCTTTAAGATGGTGAACGTTCCATGCCAAGTACAAGATGAATTGGATGGGAAGTCTTGGCATTCTCTGCACAGATGGAGGATCTGTGAAGTTGGCACTGCCTCAGCCTTCGCTGCTTCACTGAGGAAAGATGCTCCACATGTCAGGCTTTTTACAGGGGCCTGTATTGGTGTCAACAGCCCCTCCCACAATCCCAAAAGAGGTCTTTCAATTGCTGTGAAAGTCTTCAACTTCCTCAGAGCCAAGAGCTCACAACAGTGCCTTTGCAGTAGATCTTTGTCAAGACACAAGAACACACCATGAGGCTCTTTCTTAGTAGAGGAGTTTGTTGGCAATTCAGAGACAAAATTTAGAAGTGATTTGGTTTGATTAATTCTTGAAAAATTTTTAAGAGAAAGGAAAACTCCTTAGAACAGATTGATAGTGAGAAGTTCATTCCAGGACTAGCTTTATAATGGCTGATATCTTAGTCACATATATGAAGCAAATCTTTTGGTTAAATGCTGAATTTACTATTAGAGATGCTGCTGAAAAACTATGAGGTTTTTTTTTTTTTTTTTTTTTTTTTTTTTGTCAAGCTGCTACTGTAAATGAGGTGGCTGGAGTCAAAAACACAATATGAATTTTCTAATACTGGAGGTGAGATTGACACAGCCTTGAGAGTTTCTAGGGACAAAAATCAACAGACACTTGGCAAATGGCTTTCTCTCCTTCGAAGGTTGAAACAAACTGCTGACATAGATAACTTTGATGATATAGACTTAGCAAAGATAATCTCATTGACTTGAACACAAAGGGAATGATGTAATATGAATTTTGGTTATTCTTGATGCCTGCCTATCCATATGAGATCTTGTGAGCTACAGGAGCTCTGATTCCATTCGCTATTAGAGATTTCGTGAATCAGGGTTGTACCTGTTATTGCCATTAAAGTGAAATATTGACATTGATGAGATGTTGAATACATTTTAATTTCTTATCCCAGAAAAATTGCATAACCTTTTCATAAGAGTGAAAAAACTATAATTCTCAGTATTCTATGTGTAGATCAATTTCCAATATAATGAGATAAATAGTAAGCCTATTTTTTCCCATGTTTATGTTTATGAGTACTGTTTCTAGGTGGATGCTTGTAAATTGAATCAGATTCTCAGAGAGGTTTGTCATTCAAAAAAGAAAGAAATTTGAAAAGAAACTATTAAGGTGAAGAATGGGTTGATCAAGCAGCTTGCCCCTGTTTAGTGGGGGCTCCTCTGTGCTTGTTTTGTGGGACTTCTGCAACAGAATTAGCTGTTATCTTTCCTCACTCCATTTTGCTAAGCAGTGCAAACCAGAATTGGTTCTGTTACTCACACTGCAAGAGATAAAGCCACACACCAGAAAATCCATGTGGCTGACAGCATGGCAGAAAGTGAAGGTGAGAAACCAGGAAAGGGAAATAGGAATGGAAGAAGAGGGAGTTTCGTTTCCTAATGCTATTAAATCTAGCCCTGGATCTAAGGGGCAAGTGGCTTAGGAGGTGGACTCCAGTTTACTGAAAAAATCTTGAAACAAAATTGTTACTTTAGGAGTAGTGTATAAATACATAGTGGTCACTGCTTCAAAAGAGCTAATTCTCAGCCTGATTAGGGAATTTCCGTTTTGTTAATTAGTTCAGAATTGTGATGAGGTCTCAAGGTGTTTCAGAAAATGAGAGTGGCTGATAATAGGAGACTGGGCATCGAGTTGCAGAGGCATGCATGTAAGTACAGTTGTGACAAGTTATTTCCAACCCTTTCTAGCTCTGAAGAAGTGATGCTATTATAGAATAACATGTGCAAACACTTTTATTCAGAGTGATATATTCTGATGTGAGCTTTCATGTAGTGTAGAGTTTTATGCCTTTTTTTCTTGCTGGGTTGATGATATGAAAACCATTCCTAATACAATTCAAAAGCATTCCTGAGCTCACCAAAGCGAAGGTCTGTTCTTTTGTATCCAAGGGCTTATAAGCCAACCATCTGTGAGAGTAGGTGTAGACTGGTTCTCACATTTTTACATACTGAAATTTTCCATTTCCTGTTTAAGACCTCTGAGAAGAATAACTGATCAGAATGGTAGGCATTTTATGTGGTTGAAAGGAAGATGTACAGTAACTTCATCCTCTCCAAATTAGTGAAAATAGCCTCTGTCTAAGCCTTCATTGATGTCTATGAATGTCTATGAAGATACAGTTTCTTGTCTGTGATGTTTGGAGGGCATTCTTAAATTCAGCAGTGTAACTGTCATGGTGGATTGGGTGGTGGTGCATCCCTGTCTCCTTGTGTTTAAAGATGGCATGGATTGGGCACTCACTGGCAATGTCCAAAAGCCCCTTTTGATTTAGGACAGAAGGTTTGGGGTGGGGGGGAAGATGTATACATTTAATTTAAGATCAGGGAGAGGCAGGCTCACATAAGGAAGTATGTAATTGGTGAGAATGGTGTGGTGTGCTACTATTGAGGCTAGTCAGTAGGGTTTAATTTATGGACTTTATCTGCAGGATGAAATTTCTAATTATGTCATTTCTTTCTATCTTGATATATGTGACATCATTTTTGGATGTGCTTAAAATATTAGCTTTCGGTGCTAAAATGAGCTTTGAGAATAAACTTTCCCAAACACTTTCTGCTGGTCTCTCTTATTTTCTAGCTGAAGTTCTTCTAAAAACTAACTTGCCTTAGGTTAGATAGCTATTTGGTGTTAGAACTTAGATGGAGTCAGACCTGATTTCCAAACAAAGGCTCTTTTCCAGTATGCCAAGTTGCTTCAAATTAAAAGAGAAAAAGAGTAACTCAATACCTCAAAAATGAATAATCCAATTAAAAATGGGCAGAAGACATGAATAGAGATTTTTATAAAGAAGACATACAGATGGCTAAAAGACACATGAAAAGATGCTCAACATCACTCTTCATCAGGGAAATGCAAATCAAAACTATCATGAGATTATTGCCTCACACCTATCAGAATGGCTGAGATCAATAACACAAAAAAACAACAGGTATTGGTGAGGATGTGGAGAAAGGGGAAACTTCTTGCGCTATTGGTGGGAATGCAAACTGGTGCAGCCACTCTGGAGAACAGTCTGGAGGTTCCTCAAAAAGTTAAAACTAGAACTACCCCACGATCCAGCAATTACACTACTAGGTATTAACACAAGGGATACAAAAATACTAATTCAAAGAGATACATGCACCACGATGTTTACTGCAGCATTATCTGTAATAGCCAAATTATGGAAACAGCCCAAGTGTCCAACAACTGATGAATGGATAAAGAAGAAGAAGTGGTATGTATAAACAATGGAATATTATTCAGCCATAAAAAAAAAAACAATGAAATCTTGCCATTTGCAATGACATGGATGGATCTGGAGAGTATAATGCTAAGTGAAATAAGTCAGTCAGAGAAAGACAAATACTATATGATTTCACTCATGTGTGGAATTCAAGAAACAAAACAAACAAGCAAAGGGGAAAAAAAGGAGAAAAAGAGAGGCAAACACAAGAACAGACTCTTAACTATAGAGAACAAACTGATGGTTGCTAAAAGGGAGGTAGGTGGGGGTGATGGGTTAAACAGGTGAAGGGGATTAAAAAAATAATAATAAAAATAAAAGAGAAAAAGAGAATACAAGGAAAAATATGTTTTTCTTATCTTTTATTAATATAGGATAATTAAATAATAGTATTTGTTTTCTTCCTTTTTGTATAGCAAATATGCATGTATTGGTAAGTGGAGATTATTTTCTTAGTTTGATGTAAATAAAATGGGGGTATTAGTGTTCTTTGAAAGCTAAAGGGAACAGAAAAAAATTATTTACAGTTAGTCTTAACCAGTCTTAGGTTGCACCAACACTAGACCTATTTTTTTCCTAGTTCAATGTAGGAAACACAGGAAGTAGTTGATATTTGTTTGTTTAGTGAATGAACAAATTAAATCAAACATTTATTTGGGACCTACTATATGCCAAGCTTGCTGAATGTTATCTAACCCTTAAGATTCAACTCCTTTCCCACTTCTCTCCAGAAGCTTCTGAAATCCTTTAATAAAAAGTCTTCTTCCTTTATTATATCAAAACACATATTATTTGCTTATCCTTTACATCTAGCAATTCTTTACAACTATTTAATTACATGACTATAAGTGCTGCTGTTTTGCATGTTACAGATTCCATTAGGAAGATTTTTAACTTATGAGCAAATTAAAAATATTTTTGAGATTAAAATTTTGTTTACTAGAAGGTCAATTTTTTTTCAAATAGTCACAGGTCTCAAGTATAGTAGGACTAATGTAAACCTTTATTTTTTATAGTAGGCTAAAACTCCAAATATTTAGATGGAACCATATAAACCAGTGAGCCTTTTACATGATAAATCTAATACTTTATTTTCTAATAAATACATGATATAAAAACAGAAAATGGGCCAAGACACAGTAGTGAAAATATGGGAAAAATCAGGAAGCATCAAAGATTATTGATGATTATTTCTCCCTTTCATATTTGTGTTTTAGCAGATCTTATTCTAGTTAGTTCAAAAGGTTCATATTCAATTCAATTCAATTCAATATCTTGAAGTATGAGGAATAAAATGCCCCATACAGTCTGGAGAGGAGAAGATATGGAGGAGGCAGCTGGCTTTTGTAGTTCAATTTCAAATACTTGAAAAATTTTCATTTGGAAATGTGTTTCCATTTTGTCCATGTTGCCCTACTGGGAACCACTGGATTGAAGTTTTAAGGGAGTAGAAATCCACTTCATATGAGGAAAACAGTTTAATAATTAGCAAATTGGATGTTGTTTCTTGGGCTTAAATGAGCTCTTCATTTTGGATCTATTTCAGCAGAAAGTCATCAACAATTTGCTCAGAGAGGACAGGAAATGAATAGATTTGTATGTTGTAAAGGAGATTGAACTAGTAAATTCTAAATTCTCTTTATAATTTAAGAAATTATGACTCTCTTCTTGGGATCTCATTGACCTTTGATATGACTTCTTGCTGCCATTTTGAATAATAAATGAGAAAGAAGATCTGCAGTTTGTTACTAGTTAAGTGTTCCAACACTAAATATTACTCAACAAGTACAACTGATCTTTGCATTTTCCTTTATGTAATTGATATTACTTCTAGCATCTGCTTTTACAGGTCATAGATCAAGAAGAATCTATGAGAATACAATGTTCATATTTTAAAGGATCATGTCATTATAGCAGCATACTTGGGAAAATAGTTCCTGGGATGTCTAAAATTTATATTGGGTTGTAAAACTGAAGTATGGGCCAAGGGTTAACAACCTTGAATTTTGCCCTTAAAATAAGTCACAGAAAGTCTATTTCATTATAAATACATTACTACTGAGTGGTGTCCTTCTGATTGATATGGCCAAAGCTACCTTCTTCAGCAGTCGTTTAAGCACCAATTCTTCATTTTGGTTCTAAAAATGAGATGGGTTCCTCCTCCCTAACTGGGATATAAATTTTTACCTGCCAATACAGTTTGATGAGCTTGCTTATACACTGTTCACTTCCTCCACAGAGCCAGAACATGTAGTCAGCAATCATGGCACTCCTAAGAACAAGGACAAATTAAAAACAAAAAACAAAAAACAAAAAAATTTATAGGACAGAACAAAACCATAACAGGTAGTATATATAAATATTGAAGAAGAAGATTTTGTAATATATAAAATTTGACTAGACTAATATTGAGCAAAGCCCAAGCAAATTTTAGGATGTAGAAAATAGGGTTGTTTTTGCTTTCTGGGTTTTGTTTTTTGTTTTTTTGTTTTGTTTTGTTTTTTTGGTTTCTTTTTTGTAGTCTAAGCTAAAAGAATAAGAAGCAAACAGCATTTGTATTCTAGATGTTTTTTTTCTGTTTGCACAGTATAAGAATATTTAAAGACTATGAAGGAATGCATTGTTTTGGTTGCCCCTTATTAAGCTTCAAAACCTTTATAGAGCAACACATATGTTATGGATTCTAAAATGCCTTCAAACCTAACATAGCATATGTAGCTAAGTATTGTACTGCCATGTAAGCATATCTTAGACTTTACCTGAATTAAAGATTATTTACCTCTGATTAAATTGGCCTCCTTAAAATTAAAAATAAAATTTCCAATTCAACAAACACTCCCCTCCCCCAACTTTTGTGTTTAATTGAATTGGTTTTAGTATCTAGTGTGTACAACCATTGAATTAGTCTTATTAAGCTGAGAAGATATTAAAAACTATTGTGCAATTGATATTAATTCATTGCTTAGCACCCTTTGGAAAAACAGTTTACTTTTATGACTGTTTCTGCTGGGCCTCTCTATTTCTTTTCTCCAGAGATTCCAAATCCAATTAAATGTGACTAGAAGTAATTCCAAATTGTAACGTTAGCCAATTAAACATATAATAATCCTGGGTACCTAATCACTAGTACCAAAAGTTTTATTTATTTAAGTAGACCTATCACTGTGTACCCCTGAATGTTTTTCTTATCTATGCCTGCAGATATGTGTTGTTTCTTGACATCATTGTAAATTGAATTGGAAATTTCCTTTCCCTAAGTATAGGTTGTCTAAGGCACAGCAGTTATAAACTTACTATGGTACTCTGTTGAAAGAATTAAAATGTTTAGATTCTTGCTCAGGACAGACAAAAATTAGGACTTTCAAAATTAACAATGGAAAAAAAATATCACCATTTGGAGGGTTATTCAGCTCAATATATTTCTTTTTACACAAATGGTATTGGAAAGGAGCTGTCCACCGACATTTAAAAATAAATGACAATAGTTTAGGAATAACTAATCTTTTAAGAACCTTCTTACATTTTTCAAAGCCCTAGTTTAATGATAAGACAAAGTGAGGTAGGAGGTTTTGATGTTGTGTGAATATATAAGAAGTAGAAAAAGTTATAAAAATTACAGACAAGAGGGGACAAAAGTGAATTTCAAAATATGCATTTTGATAGAAACACTTGGAAAAATTTTCCTCTCATGACTACCTAAAAAGGAAGTCTGCTTGACGGGTAGGTACCTGTCACCTAACAGAAACCCATTTAATAAATTCTGAATTTGTGAAATCAATGAAAAATGTAAAAAATCTCCCTCTCAAAGACAGCACACACATATTCATAGAAGCTGTCTGATTCCTCCTCCCATTACCATATGGATATGTATCTATTTCTCAACAAACATTGGTTAATGAGGATACCAACCATTAGTTAAACCAGGGATGGGAAAACGTTTTTCTATAAAGGGTCAGATAGTAAATATTTTAGGCTCTGCAGGCCATGTGGTCTTACAACTACTCAACTTTGCCTTGTGGAAGGAGCGATAAGCAATAGTAAACAAATGAATGGGGTTGTGTTCCATAAGACATTATTTCCAAAAATATATGGGAGGCTGGACTTGGTATAGTTTGCCTAACTCTAAGATAAATGATGAGGTTGAGCAACAGGTGGCCAGCATCGATATGCCTGTCGGTTAATAGGCACCAGCTTCTATATGTCCTGGCCACAGGCTCCCTAAAACATTTCAGTCTACTGTTTTCTCTTTAGGGACAATGTATACATTGTACTAAAACTGTTGTGCAGAGTTCAAGAAAGAAACTTTAAAAATTTGAAACATGCAAAAAATGTAAAAGATAATCCTGGATCATAGGCACAGAGGCTTGAGTTAAATAAAAGCTAAACTGATAGTTTCTATCATATTAGTGATTGTTATTCTTAGATGAGAACAATTGTGAAGAGAAAAAGGTCACGACAGTGGATTTCTAGAGCTTTCCTGAATTTTTAATGCTTTTGATGGTTTGGTTTTGAGCTGACCATTGTAAAAATAAGGAGTTTTAGTACTTTTATTAATGTCTTCCAAAAGTTGCTTTTTCTGTAATTACATGCTGCCAAATTGCTACATTCTTTAATTTTTTTAATGTTTAATTATCCTAGAGAGAGAGAGAGAGAGAGAGAGAGACAGACAGACAGAGCACGAGTTGGGGGTGGGCAGAGAGAGAGGGAGACACAGAATCCAAAGCAGGAGCCAGGCTCTGAGCTGTCTGCACAGAGCCTGGTGCGGGGCTTGAACTCACAAGCCACGAGATCATGACCTGATCTGAAGTGGGCCACTCAGTGATGGAGCCACCCAGGTGCCCCACACTGCTACATTCTTAAATATGATTTTATTATACCTGGGGGCTTAAGTCTTTTTCCAAAGGAACGCATCTCCAAATTTATATTGAAACAAGCGAGGAATTGAGATTTATTGAAATTTATTATCTGACCTCAGCAAAGCACAATTCTTATAATAGTAAAAAGATACTTGTATTAAATAACAAAGTATGGTTTCATAAAGTCACATGTTTGCTGATACATTTTTCATAAGTGTTAGATTTATTTTAATATTGGGAACACAATTTACATCGTAGTTGCTTTGACCCCATTTTCTTCCCAGTGGAAGTGGCAGTTATGCTTTTACCACCCACCTTCCTTTGTTTGGTCTTCTATTACAGCTCTGCCCTACAGCTTAGCCTTTATAAGTCAGTATAAAATTCAGTGGAAGAACATGAAAAGAGCATGGAAATAACATTATACCATGCAGTACTTGTCTGGCAAGAGACAGGGGTTTTTCATCATGCTGAATTTATAAAGGGCAAAGATAATTAATTAATCAACTCAGAGCATCTACAAGGAGTCAAGTACCTTGTGGGATCCTGGTCCTGTTAGACTCACCTCATGAATCGAATGTAAACAGTATCTGTGATTCTTCCTACTTTCACTCAGGTATCTCTGTTTACCTTTAGACCAATATCCTGGAGGCTAGTCAATGTGATTCAACGTTGCTTCTAAATGTCTTTGTTTTGTTTTCATTATTCTACTCAACTTATTTTCATTAATCTACCAAATATTGTGGCTGCACTGGAACTGTAGGATCATGTTAGCAAAACCCTTTTAATTGACAGTGAGTGGTTTCTATCTGTCCCTTTTGGACTTTTTTAGTGCTAAGCACCAGGTTAAGCATTTTACATGGCAGAGTGTGAACCCGACCACCCACCCACTCATGCACACTTCTGCATCAGATCTCATTCCACCCATGGGACTGTCCAGTAATTCATTCTTTCTTCCTTGTTTCTTTTCTTTTCTCTTTTTCATTTTCTTTTTCTTTTTTCCCCTGGAGCTTTCCTACCAGCATACAGAAATGCTGTTGTTTCTGCCATCTTAAAGTAAAACACCCCAAAAGCCTCTCTTGATCCACTTCCCTTCCAATTATCATCTTAATGCTTTCCTTCTGTATAAAAAAACAAACAACAAACCCACAAAAACTCCTTGAAAAAGCTGTGTGTACCCTGTATCTCGAACATCTCTCTTCCTGCTCTCCTCTGAGCTCGCTCCAACAAGGCTCTCATTCCTATTACTTCCCTGAAACTGCTCTCTTCAATGCTATTAAAGGTCTCCATGCTGCTACAACAGTGGTTCAGTTCTCAGTCTTCATTTTGCATGGACCCTCAGGTGCAAGTGATACGACTGCTTGTTCCCTCTTCCAGTATATACTTTCCCAGTTGGCTTCCGCAACTCTGCTCTTTCGGGTTTCCCTCCTATCTTACCGGTTGCCCTTTTCCATCTCCTTTTCCGCTATCTTCTCCCTGGGTCCCTACTTTTGGAGTACCCAAGGGCACAATGCTTGGACCTCTTCTCTTTCCTTCCAAATGTAATTGCTTGGTGATTTCACCAGTTTCATGATTTTAAATACAGTCGATGGGTTGACAACACTTACATTTATATCCTGAATTTAAAACCTCGTTTTGGATCTCGAGACTCTTGCAGAAATTATCTTCCTCACATCTCTACTTGGATACCCAACAGGTATTTCAAATATAATCTTTCTATACCCGAGACTCTGACCCTCCTTACTTCCCTTCTTACAGTCTCTACTGGTCCCCTCCATCTATCCAATTTCTCAGGCCAAAAAATTAAAATTAGTGCTCCGGAGCAGGTCACTACTGTGCTTAAAACTGCAAAGGCTTCTTATCTCACTCAGAGTAAAAATCAGTTTTGAAAATGGCATTTGAGCCCCCTGCCATCTTGTCTCTGATCTTATTTCCTTTTTACTCTGCTCCAGACAAACTGTCTACCCTGCTGCTGCAGGTACACAACTGCCTCTGGGATTCTGCATTTGACAGTCTGTCCTGGGATATTCTTTCTCTAAATGCCCCCTGATCTCCTGGCTCAACTTCAGGTCTTTTTCTCAGTGAGGACTACCCTGACCACATTCCACTACTATCCATACCAAAGCCTAAAATATTTACTATCTGGGTCTTTACTGGAATGCAACCTTCCTGAAGGCAGGGATTTCTGTCTGTTTTATTTACTACTCTATCCCCACTGCCTAGAACAGTGTCAGTGTGGTAGTCACACAATAAACGTTTATTGAGTTAATGACCACACACTATCTAATTTTTTTAAGTCAAAATAATTAAATTCGTGTTACAAAAAAAAAAAAAAATCGAAACTGAGGGCTATAGAATTACATAGCTTACTAGGATTCTAACACAAGCAGTCTGGCCCTGGATTACTTCTCCGCTCCTATTTGACAGAATGCTTTTGTTCTGAAGGTGGCAGGGAATGCAGTGACAAGGTGGGCTTTGTCAATTTAATTTGTCCAATGTAGAATCCAACATTTAGCTCATATGAGAGTTTAATAAATGCTAATGGATGCTGATTTATTTTTTACATAAATTAAAAAGGAAAGGTACCAGGAAGCACATTAGCCTATTATGTTGTATCTAAAATTATTTTTAACATGATGGCTTCAGTCATGTGTCAACAGCTACGGTTTCCCTGCAAGCCTATTCTACTATTCTTTTGATACTACATTTGAGCTTATTTTAGAAAATTGTTTATGAAGTCACATTTAATTTACTTAATACATCTGTTAAATGTAAAAGGGTCAAAATCTGGCTTTTAAATATATATGCTTCTAAAATAAAAGATTTTTGTGTGATAACTCAGCTTATTGTGAATCAAATCCCATTCCTACAGAACAGCAAATACACAATATAAGAATTTGACATGCTATTATTAAGATAGGTACAAGCTTTGTTTTCCAAATTAATACCATACAAGGATCACAGTGTATAAGCATTTTCATGCCAGCTGACTTTACAGATTGAATATTTACAAACAGACTGTGTAATTCTAAGTATATTCAAAGCATATACTTTGACATTTCTCAAGGCCTCTGATCATATGCAGAATTTGTAACATTTCTACTCAGTGTGGCCACTTGGTGGTGTAAAACAATAAGATATGGGTAAACAAAAGAAAATCACAGCACACAATCAGCTGTGTGTTCTCGTAGGGCTGACTGGCTGGGACCTTGAAAAGTCATTCGTTCATCACCTTGCCTTTAGGCAGGATCACACTTAAACCTTTCAAATGAGACTGATGAGAATCTATTCTGTTTTAAAGACCTCCACAGAAGGACACTGCTCTGCTTTCCTCACTGAGTCCAGAGTTTCATAGCCATAAATAGCATCTTCTGCCGTTTTAGTCTCCTGGTTTCAGTTCTTTCTCCTGGGTTAGTGCAACCTAACTAGACCTTATCCTGTGAATAGCAGTTCTACATATTCTTACAAAAATTTATTAATCTCTCTTCCCTAGGTTAATTAATTAACCCCAGTTGCTTTAATCTTTCTCCATGGGCCCCCTTTGCTTGACATTAGTCAGTTTCATGATTGTTTTTTCAATTGGTTTAGGTTCCGCCTTTTCTTTCTTCTATACTCGGAAATTGACCTCTCTCAAGAGTCTAAGGATAATCTTACGGTGTTTGTATGCAGCTATTTCACTTATGTAACTGGTATAGATACTTCATAGAAGTGCATCTATTGGATAGTTCTAACTACAGAATCCTTCCCTATTGTCAACATAGCTAGGAGGCTGTTTCCTTTCTCCTGTACTTAAAAAAGCTAAAGAACATATGTATGCATATATATATATATATATATATATATATATATATATATATGTTGCTAACTTAGATAAATTAATATTGATCAAAGTTTATAGTCCTTTTGAATATAAATACACACTAATATTGAAAAGATTATATTCTGATCAGGAAGAGACTCAAACTATCAAACCCACTCAAGCAAACACACACACATACATGCGTGCGAAGCTTCTTTTTGTAGGCTCACATATTTTCCACACAGTGATCTCTAAAAACAACGTAAATATAAAATACCTCAAATAGAATCCAAGCCCCTTCTGTGGTCTACTCTTCTTGTAATAGGTTGCCCTTGTTTTTCTCTTCAAAACACCTTCCATCACCCTCCAGTCACCTGTGGCTTATTCAGTTGCTCAAAGTAAATAGGATTTTTCCTGCCTTGGGGCATTTGCGTACTAAGGTCCTCCTACCTGGAATCTATTCCTTTCATTTTTTTACCTGGCGGCCTCTTCTCAGGATTTAGCCCTTTCGACTTTAGCTTAAATATTGGCAATCACCTCAGTGAGGCCTTCTCTGGCCACTCTGTGTAAAAAAGTTCTGCCTTATGATCCCTCAACTAAAAATTTACCCTTTTCCTGAATAAGTCTCACATTTTGTAATTCCTGGTTAGTTTAACTATTACCTTCTTTTCCTAGACCTATTACTGTCCAATATGGTAGCCACTAACCATATGTGGCTATTTATATTTAAAATAATTAATAATTAATTTTAATTAAAATTAAAACTCAAAACCCAGTTTCTCACATACATAAGGCATATTTCAGGTGCTCAATAGCCACATGTGGCTAGTGGCTACTATGCTGACTGACATGGAGCATCCCCATCAACACTGTAAGTTTTAGTAGCAACACTCTCACACACATCATGTTTAATCAAACATCTGGGGTGGTTGATTTTATGTGTCAACTTGACTGGGCCACAGGGCACCAAGATGTTTGATTAAACATGATGTCTGTGAGAGTGTTTCTGGGTGAGGTTAACATTTGAATCTGTACACTGAGTAAAGCAGATTGTCCTTCCTGATATGGGTATGGCTCATCTAATCCCTTGAAAGCCTGATAGAATGAAAAGGCTGAGTAAAGGAGAATTCACTTTCTGAATGTTATTGAGTTGGGACATCAGTCTTCTCCAGCCTTTGGACTCAAACTTGGATTGGAACTTAAACCATCAGCTCTCCAGGGTCTCACACCTTTAGCCTCAGACTGGAACTAAACCTGTGGCTCTCCTGAGCCTCCAGTTTGCCAAACTACAGATCTTAGGACTTCTCAGCCTCCACAATTGCATGAACCAATTCCGTATGTTTATACATCCTATTGGTTCTGTTTCTCTGGAGAGGGCTCAATAATTTATATCTGCTTTTGTTCACACTGTGCTCTGGGTATCTTTTCCCTTCACTCCACTACCCCTGGTCATTTGATACTCATCAGGAGGCTCAGCCCCTACAGTGTTCTGAGGTCAAGTATTTCAGTGGTTGATGAGCATTGAAGAAGTTATTTGTAGACTTTGTAACAAGTCTGCCTCTGTGCCTAACTGCTCAATTCTAATAGCTGAGAGTTGTCCCTGAGACCAAGTCTCTAGCTTTTGCAGACCAAATCTAGTTAATGTGTTCCTGTCTTGACTGTAAGTCCAGATTTTGATTAAACTGGGGTTCTAGATATGCTTGCTCCTACAAGATTGCCCAGGAATGAATACTAGCTTTTCTTGAAGTTCACTGCCTGCTTCTGGTCTGAAATTTCAAATATTGCCTGTCTTTAGATTCTCAATTGATAACAAGAAAAAGCAATAATAATAGTATTACTGTTGTTACTATTTGTAACAGCAACCAATATTTATAAAGTGCTTACCACATATATAGTAAGTGTTTTTATGTTGCATTTAATTCTTTTTATTAAAAATGTTTATTTATTTTTGAGAGAGAGAAAGAGAGAGAGAGAGAGAGAGAGAGAGAGAGAGAGAGAGAGGGAGAACCACCCAGACATCTCATTTATTTCTTGAAACCAAGCTATGAAATGAGGAAACTGAGGTTCCTTAAATTGAGGAGGCTAATTTCTAAAAACATTGATAGCAGGTCAGGATTCAACCAGATATATTTGTCATAAAATTTTGGCCTCTTAACCAGGGTTCTGTACTGCTTCCATGTTGCCATTATTTTTCTGTGCATCTTCTACCAGACTCTATTATCTTGTGTTGGGCTTCCCTGATGCTAATTTCTTGCCAACCTGCTGACCACTGATAAACTCTCTAAAAACCATATTCCCGTGATCGATTAAGGGGGGGTGGCCTCTGCCTGAGGCCTGGTCCTCCTCCTTTACTCCCATCCCATGCTTATCTCACTAGCAGTCATGTCTTCTTGTTAGTTCTGGCTTATTAATCTGACACAGTCAACTTTTCCTTTCCTGGCCATGTCAAGAGATGTGTCATTACTTCCGTAGAAAATATATGTCTGGTTGAAGTGGTCTAGATGAGTAGAATTCATCTCAGATTATATATGAAGGTTTGATTTTGATTGTGATTATTTTTGTTCTGTGTGGAGAAACCAAATATGCCTATCAATATTATTAGGGAATATTTATTATGTTTATTACAATAGGCAAGGTTGGGAGTCATGGTAACATGGAAATGTATAAATACATGATGTTGACCTTCATGAGCTGCCAAAATAACTATTGATATAACAGCCATATTTGAAAAGAGTAACCAAAATATAAGGCAGTTTTATAGCCATTAAGAACTATGCAAAGGTTAAGTACATAATGTTAACTAAGAAGTACAGAGCAGTAAAGGGGGAAATGATGACTCTTGGCTGCAGTGGACTGATTCAGTCCTGAGACCTGAAGAATGGCTAGCATTATTTTTAAGTGATGATGAAGAAAAGGGAGGTTTTGTGTTTTTTGTTTGTTTGTTTCTTTTCCAGAGACATTATTACATGCAAGAGCATTGAAGGCAGAAAGTATAATACAGGTTCTAGGGAGAGTCAGATGGTTTTGTGTAAAAGAATAAAGGGAAGAAAGACCAGAAAATTATGTTCTGGACAGGTTATGGTAGGTCTTGGATTCCAGGCAAATGAATTTGAACTTTGTCTTGTAGACGCTGGGGAATAATTGAAGGATTTTTGGCAGGGAGAATAACATGAAAACTTCTAGTTTTAAGATCTCAGCCACTGGTGGTCTGGATTCTATGATGGGGAGGACAACTTATCCAGCCAGGATCTTTCAGACTTGTGTTTAATAGGGACAATGACAGCCTGTGGCTATATTGGTGGCATTGCTGAGATGTCTACTTTTATGTGGTTTTATAAGTAGTGTCCCTTGACATCTGGACCCATTTGCTTTCCAGGACAAAGAAGATGGTCTGGGGCACCAGGGTCCTGATAGGGCAATATGGATATAGAAAGGGGACTGAGTACACATTTTTATTAGATTCATATTTGCATACTTCATGAATTATTTCATTCTACAAAGATGGAGATTCTAAGATGAATATGCCATTTTCTATCATTAGGATCTAATGGAGATGCAAACATATAGAGTTAATTATATCACAGTGAGTAAAGTGGAATAATTGATATATAAATTAATGCAGTTGTGAGGATTGGTGTGTTTGGGGAGGGGGAACTGGAGGAGATGAAAGCCTGGATCAGCCTAAATGCTGAGCAGGAGTTAGCCAAGCAAAGGGAGAATGCCTTAAGAAGGTCATCCTAGCCATAAGGTACAACTTGATCACAGGCTCATAAGTTAGGAAGAAGAGTAGGAACCTCCAACAGGATCATCTTACTGAGTTTAGATCAGGCAAAGAAAGCATGGGGAAGGCACAAAGGAGCATGGGTTTCATCATGTGGATTTTAAGTACAGAGTGACATGGAATGTTCTATGGTTTAGAGAGAGAATCTTGGCAACTCTTTAGAGGATGCATTTGAAGGTGACAAGACTGGAAGTGGGAGCTCATCGTAGGAGTTCTGAGAGACAATGCATGAGCCTTAACGAGGCAGTGACTACAGACAAATGGGAAATTGAGATATTGGCACCATTCTTTAGGACAAAGTTAAATGACAAAGGCATGTGAGAAGGAATGTGAAATCCTTAAATATGGTAATATGCCAGGCCCTGTGGTGACTGGTGTCAGACACTAGAGGCAGTTTCCATAAAGGGTTAATCTTGTGATAAAGAAAAACCTAAAGATGAATTTGTTTCTTTTTTTTTTTTTTAATTTTTTTTTTTTTAACGTTTATTTATTTTTGAGACAGAGAGAGACAGAGCATGAACGGGGGAGGGGCAGAAAGAGAGGGAGACACAGAATCAGAAGCAGGCTCCAGGCTCCGAGCTGTCAGCACAGAGCCCGACGTGGGGCTTGAACTCACGGACCGCGAGATCGTGACCTAAGCTGAAGTCGGATGCTTAACCGACTGCGCCACCCAGGCGCCCCGATGAATTTGTTTCTTTTCCAGATGAATGGACTAGTATCTGATTCTCAAGAAGATAATAGATAATGATAAGAAAATAATGGGCTTAGCCTGAAACCAACATTATAACTCTTGGGTAGAGATTGACTGGTATCATAAACTGACATCAACTTATGTAATGTGCTGCCTTGACTCCCTGAAAAGCACTGATGAAGCCTGATAAAGCTAAGTTGTTTTTTTGGTGCTCATTCTTGAAGATTTCCCCCTGGAGCATTCTTCTAGGGAATGTTCCTGTCCGTGATCTGTCTCCTGTCTCACAGTATCACAGATCACTCTCCCATGACCAAGAATTGAACCCCCATCTTTGGAACATTTATTCATCAGCAGAGGGCGCCCTCACCTTTTGGTATTTGTGAAAATTCAGAAACTGTGTTTCTCTAATCTTGAACAGGATTACAAAGTTTCATCCAACTTCTTGTGGGATCAAAGGGGTAGGGACAAAATTAGGAAAAAACAGGGCATGTCATCTTAGGTCATCCCGAAAAGGGACAAAAGCTAGAGGAGAGTCTGGCTATACAAAACCAGGCAACCCTGAATCTAATTTTGCTTTCAGTAGTTCAAACCAGCAGTTTCTGAAGCCAATATAAAATGTAAAGCAGTTGGAAAGAAGACTGTACAGAGCAGAAAATAAACCCATTCACAGCAAAGGAACAGCTTTCAGCGAAAGAGGCCAGAACTAAATCTTGTTACTCCCTAGAAATAAGAAAAGTACAGTCTTACTGCTTGCCATTCTATCTCTTGGTCTCTGCTTGGGTAGGGAAGCATCTCAGAATATATAGAGATTATGATGAACCATCCTGAGTATTTTGCATATTGTGTAAGTGGACTGCAATCATAAACTCAGCTGCCTATTTCTCAAGAGCTAGTGACCCCCAGGTAAAGACAGAGAAAGTGAGGACAAAATGTGATTAGTGGACACAGGCAGATTTTAATACAGTAAGGTGTTTTTTTGGAACTTTTTTTGTAATCAGTTTTCCGTCTGAACCAAAGGATACATACACTCTGGTGAGGTTTTCAAGGCAGCCTACAGACATGCATTTAAACCACAGCTTACTGAAATAATATACATTTAACAGTTATGCAATGTTTTACTAATAAAATAAGACCAAATAAAAGAGTAAAGTAACATAACACATCTGAATTTTTAACTGAATAGAAGCAGGTTTCATTTTCAGTGTTTCTCAGTAGTGGTCACTCTTGGCAATTTTAAGCAGTTACATTTTGTGTTGTGTGGGACCGTCCTGTGCACTGCAGGGGGCAGCACCTCTGGGCACCCCATTCTACATGCCAATAGTACTTGCCGGTTACTTTGAAAACCAAAAAACCCTCACTCACTTCCCACGAATGATATAGAGAGGGTCTGAGAGCCACTTGGAGATGTTTATTGGTATTCTGAAAGGGAACCACAGGCACTTCAAAGGTTGATGGGACAGATTTTAAAGTTTGTTGTTGTTTTTTTTAGGTTGAGTTTTACTTCATAATATTTCTTAGCTGAGATCATTTTCCTTATCCGTCTTGAGCAGGATAATTTTTTTCCCTCTCAAATGGAATAAAAAAGGCAAGCCAGAAGAAAACTGTTGGAAGTTTCTATTCAGTTAAAAATTCATACGTATTAAGTCACTTTTCTCTTTTATTTGCTGTTATTTTATTAGTAAAATATTGTATAATTGTTAAATGTATGTCATTTTAGTAAACTGTGGTTTAAGTGGGTGTCTATAGGCTGCTTTAAAAACCTTACCACAGTGTATGTATACTTTGTTTTTAATGGGAAATGGATTCCAATGTTGGAAGAGTATATATATCTTAGAAAAGTTCCCTGGGGTATAATAAAGTAAGCACCAAGCAGGGGAAAAAAAAGGAGAAAGAGAAATAAATATTGTTTGCATGATCCTACATGAAGGCTGAACCCAGGCTATGGAGCCATGCATCTTACTCTTTTATAACTTGCTTGACCTTGGACAAGTCCCTTAATCCTAGCAATCTATGGTCCATCTCTAGAATGGAGATGATTTTAATAATAACTATATTCTGGAGGTGTGTGTGTGTGTGTGTGTGTCCATAATTATATATGTAAAACAATTTGAAATCTATGAAACAATCTACAAATTTCAGGTTGAAGCCATTATTTTTAACATGACTGTTGCCAACCTGAGGGTGAATGTGGTAAATGGCGAGGGTCAGAAGTTGAGTCAGATGTTCCCAACTCAGGCAAGTTTGGTTCCTATACTGAAAGGATAGGAACGGTGTGAAAGCAGGTCAGAATAAGTTGGATATAAGCTGGGGGAAAGGCACATTATACGTAGGGAATGTCCCCATATTAATATGGTCAAAATTGTTACATGGGATACTTGACACTTAAGTGGATCTTTAAAGCGATTTTATATGTGGCATTCTCAGTGTAATCCAGATAGAAAAACCTCCACAAACACCACCACCACCACCACTATTAACAACAACATTTTTGTGAAAATCTCAGGAAGATACAATGAAGAGTCTGTTGTCCACATGTGAACAGCTCACTGGTGGAAGACTGGCTCATGCTTCCAAGACAGCAGAGGGTCATAAAAATAACATATAAGCATTTGTTGATTTTATAAGTGATATATATTCAGGGTGGACATTTGGCAAAATTATGATGTGTTCAGATTTGCTTTTCACACTTTTCTAGACCTCTTTAAATAGTCCGTGCCTCTGCTGTGGCATCTCTTTTCTTATTTTCTGATGTACTCTATTAATATTCTGGCCAGCAAAGAGCCTCCACAGAAAAACCCACCTTCACCTGGCCTTAATGCACTATTACAGGATTCAGCTTCTCCCTCTCTCAATATTTTCCTTAATTTAAGCATATCCATTCTGCTTCTCATTTTTTTCAAGGCAACATTACATCTAGAGATAAATAGGCAATTTTTAAGGCATCAAAAAATCCTCTGCCCCCAAAATGTTTCTCTCAATGACTTGAAGTGCCATAAAATGACACATTAGTCTCTTCTTTAGGTCGAAATATTAAATGGCATTGCACATTTGTGTTTTCTCTGAAGGTGAAGGCATTATCATTTCTTTTTATTAATTTTTTTTAACATTTATTTATTTACTTTTGAGAGACAGAGAGAAACAGAGCACAAGTAGGGGAGGGGCAGAGAGAGAGGGAGACACAGAATACGAAGCAGGTTCCAGGCTCTAGGCTCTCAGCACAGAGCCCGATGTGGGGCTTGAACCCAGGAACCATGAGATCATGACCTGAGCCGAAGTCGAATGCTCAACTGACTGAGCCGCTCAGGTGCACTGGCATTATCATTTCTTAATAACTTGTAATAAGTTATTTTCATCAGATTAATAGGCAATATAGCACAGGAATTGAGAATGTAGACATGAGAGCTAGACTGCCTTTATTTAAACCCTAATGATGTTATTTGCTATCTGTGTGATTTCAGTCAAATTGCCTAACCGTTCTGTGCCTCAGTTTCCTCATATTACCATGTAAAAATAATAGTTGCCAACCTCACAGGATTGTCAGAAGGATTAAATGTTCTGCTATATGTAATGCACATAGAGAAGTGGAGAACACAGAGTACTTGGGAAGCACTCAGTAAGTGTTAGCTTGCAAATTATTATTCTGCCCAGACATTAGCACTGATATTTATGAAAATGAAATACACATTGCTTCACTGAGAAGCTTGTACCCAAACAGGCTTGTTTAGACTGCTTCAAAAGTGTATTGATTTTCGAGGTTATTAAATTTTTTTTCTTGAACTTAAAAGACTTATAGAAGCTTGTAACTAACATAGGTAGTGCAGTTTTGTGAGCCTACAGAATGAATGCTACTCTCTTGATGCAGCCTTCTTGAGCCCTTATTATACTTAAATATTCTTGCATTCCACCCTGTCATACATTTTGCTTGTAAGTCTTCCCTTAGAGCCCTTTAACTTTCCCTTGTAGATTAGCTATTGGTATTCTTTAAAAGCGTCTCTGATATAGTATAATTTTGTGGAGGGCAGGAATCACGTCTCATTCATCATTATGAATCCACTGGAGCCTTGCACAGTATAGACACTTGCTACATGATTATCAGATGAATGGATAACTGAAAGATCCATAAGGCCAGAGATTTTTGAAGGTGTGCTCATTGCTGTATCCCCAAGTATCTAAAACAGTGATTGGCACATAGTAGGTCATCAATAAATATTTGCTGATGATTTTGTTAAAAGAAGGAAGGCACTTGCTTCGGATTCTGTGTCTCCCTCTCTCTCTGCCCCTCCCCCGTTCATGCTGTGTCTCTCTCTGTCTCAAAAATAAATAAATGTTAAAAAAAAAAAAAAGACACAGATGTGCTGCTGAAGTTAAATGGGATTCTGCATATGAAACCTGAGTTACATTAAATATTTTGAGATCTATTCCTCCAGGAAAAAAAAGTACATTGGGGAAGCAAACTATGGTACACAGAGTAGGACATTTGCTTCTTCCTTTGGAGATACTTCTCTGCAGGTAGGGGAGGGTAGTAATGATTGTTATCCATTAGCTATATATTCTTCTGTCTCTAGCCATAGCTACTACTTCATTCATTCACTCATTCATTCAACCAAAAGCTATTGACCATTTGGTTCATGAAGGACACTGTGGCTGATGATGGGTAGCAATAAGGCAGGAAGGATACGCAACGGTGCGGAATTTGTTTGAGTAACTGAAATAAAGTGTAGTGCTCTTGGCCATTGTGAATAAAGTGTGATGGTCTCGTTTAATTCACTTCTAAGTGAATTTGCTTTGTCTATGATTCCTGATGAAGAAGTAGGTTCAGGTGATCCTGATCCTCTTTTCTGTCTGGACCAGGATGTACAGTCAAATTTTACAGTCTGATGATATCGCCCAGAGCAAACATCTTGGCCGAAACATGCATGACTAGCAATCACAGATATATAAGAAAAGCAGGACATCCAAAAAAGAAATACCGAGTAGCAACTTTAGGTTGCCTTGATAGATCTGCTTAGGAGAAAACCTCAGGGGAGAGTAGTCAGCACTGAGATGCCCACACTCTTGGCTCCAAGCTTATGATGACCATACACCTAGGTTTTCTGGAGACAGTCCTAGTCTATTCTTGTTGTCCTAGGGTAATTAATAGGCCCCCTTTCATTATCAATATTTTCATGGTTTAGAAGATAAATGATGTGGTCTCCTATTGTTTTCTCACCGAAGATGTTTTAGAGCATGCATGCACATTGCACAGTCATCCTCCTGGGTTAAATATACATGCTTAATACTCTGGAAAGAGAATTGTTTATCTTGTCTCTAGTGGGATTATAAACTCTTGAAGAGCAGGAATCTCATTTTTTCCTTCCTCTATTCCTTCTTTCTGGCGAGAGCTGATTACATAGTAGGCTACAATACATTCCTATTAAATTATTTTTAACTTTTTCTCTGACTTAAGATTGCACGGAAAAATGCATATACAAGTACTTTTTTTTTTTTTCTCCTATAAGATGTGTATTTTCTTAGAGATATATATTTATCCTTAGTTTACTAGGTGACTTTCTTATAGGATTTATCAGGAGATGTAATCCATAGGAACCCTGATTTTTATGCTAAAACTCATTTCCAAATGTTTACTTTGTAGTTTTAAATTTATAGATTGGAATCAGAAAGCTTGGCTAATAGACAATCAAGATGCATTTTCACTCCTTCACAGATTCTCCAACACACACAATCATACTAACACAAAGTAAAATTTCTATACATTATTCTTTATATGAAAAGAGAATACAAGCTGGGTTGTGGGGAAAAAAATGAAGGATTCTCTATGTGAACAGTGTCAGGAAAGCGATAAGTTTGAAAATTAAAACGGTACGTATATTAAAGCAAACAACTATTTATTTATGTATTTATTGAGCACTTACTATGTGCCAGTTACAAGCAATATTTACATTATTGAGCTTTTGGGACAGAATACATGGAAGATGTTAGAGGCCAGATGCTAGATTCTAGCACTGCAATTGTTGAGTTTGCAAGGTAATAACCCTTTCACTCTTAGGAGAAGCTTTTGTCTTCTTGAACTGGTTCATGGTATTGATTTTAGGAAACTTTTACATTTCTTTTGGGACACAGTGCAATATCCATCTGTTTATTTAGATGTTTGCTTGAAGGGAGTTTAATGTAGGCAGAGACAATGCTCTCCACCCCCTCTGCCCATGAACCACAGTTTGCATGGTGTTTGTCTTATTTTTTTTTAATTGTGTTTTTAATTTTGCAAATGTGCCCAGAGGCGTTAAGTAATGGTAGCATATTTATAAATTAAAATATAAATAAATAATTTTGGAAAGCAATAACAGCTGGCAAATATTTTTTTCAAGAGAGTTGTTTGTAAGGAAAGAAACAGTTCTGTGAGCATGATGAAACAAACCATACCAGGTCACAGAAGAGTAGATTGTGCAGCAAGAGCTTCTTAACAAAACTCTAAAGTTTTTGAAAATCTTAAGACAATGAGTGTCTCCTTTGAAGGATGGTGTGGGGGCTCCAGGTTGTGTCTAGTGTTGGTGGTAGAGTGAGATCTAGGGGGCTAGATACATTATAAGGATAAACATTCATGGTGAGTGTAGGGAAAACCCTGTTCTTATTATACTCATATACTCCGCCTGATTCTGGGTATAAAAGAGTTAATAATAACTCTGTTAATGCACTTCTGAGCTGCTACTACTGCCCTGGGTCTAATCAAAGGTGAGGCACAGGAAGTTGCAAGGCTCTGCCCTAATGGGATCCATTCCAGATATTCCTGAATCAGGAAAGTGCTGGGGCTTGCATCCCTCAAGAGACAATGCAGTCATTTATGTCTCAGGAAGAGTCAGGGTTTTAAAAATCTACAGCCATAGCCATGATTTTACAGAATTTATTTGAGGAAAGCAAAATCTTTCACAGGAATCAGTTGGTATAGACTCATGACTCAAAGATAGTCTTTTGAGCAATTAACATTTATAACACAACAAACCTAGGAAAAGAATCTTATGAGATCCCTAAGAGTCTGCACACTACACTAGCAGAGAGGGGATTCCCTTTGCCCTTGGGGTTGGGGCTTGTTTCCAGTTCCTTGGTGAGGAACCCCAAGACTGAAGACTGATATAAAACCCAGTAACAATGGGGCACCTAGGTGGCTCAGTAGCATCATACTTCTGCTCAGTTAATGGGTTTGAGCCCTTTGTTGGGCTCTGTGCTGACACACAGAGCCAAGAGCTGACAGCTTGGAGCCTGGAGCCTGCTCCGGATTCTTTGTCTCCCTCTCTCTCTCTGCCCCCCACCCCCTTCAGGAATAAACAAAAACATTAAAAAAAATTAAAAAGAAAACAAACAAAAACCCCCCAGTAACAGCAAGGTCATATCAGACATGCCTTTAATCGAGTAGGATTCAAGAATATTGATGTAAAAACAATAGCAAAGATGAAATTTTAAGTAATACCCCGTGCCAGCTTGCCATTTTATTCAATAAACTTAAGCCCACAGGCAATGAATGGAGTCAGTCAAATCAGCAATACTCATTGCTAGTTTTAAACGTATTTTTTAAATGTGAGAAAGATGTTAAGGATTTCCCTGATCAATAGCAAAGAAACCAAACATCTGCCAGGAAAGTGGGTCGTCCACGCCTTATAGGAATAACTTTGATAATTAACTCTGGGCCAAGGATGAGTTAGATGAACTGGTAAAGTCATCTATGGAAGAGAGAACGATGACAGCCAACAGGAAGGGCCACCACAAGAGAATCTTCATTAATTTGCCAAAATATTCCAAGCAGAGAAATTCTTGAGTGAGAGTTTCTGAATGTAATATCCCTATGGAATTATATGCTGAACATTACAATGAACATTAATTGTATTTTGTGAGCATATTTGTACGTAGGTTGTATATACAAAACCATGTACGTGCCTTACATGCTAACATTAAAAATCAACCTCTTCATATCATGCTATTCCACTCTACCCTTTTCTGGAGTGTATCTGAGTCAGATCCCAGAAATCCCAAGTCAGTTGGAGGAGAGGTAAAATCTTGTATTTTGCAGGTATATGGAGTTGTTTCCATTATTATAATATGATTTGTGTTCACAGGTTGATAAGGCTTGGAAAAATTCAAGTCATGTAATATGTAGAGCAAAAATCATGAAGTTCTCATTACAGAGCCTGGGCCCAATTATTCCCAATAAATCCTTTTGTTGACTTTTATAAAGTTCTGGAAAAAGGAGCTCCCCTTTAATTCTGTATTTCTCTTAATAGATACCTGACTTAAGGGGATTTTACCTACTTCATCATCAGATTCAAGATTTTGACACCCAGATTACATTAATTTAGGTGAGGAGTCCCCTTTTGAAGAATCTGTTCAGTGAATTTAAATAGAAAAATACTATCTTTCATTTCAGAGCACTCCATCTGTGGTATATTATGTGCTTTCATATGCATTCTAATTTCACTTCCACAAATATTTATACTGTGACTAATGTGATTGAGTCCTGAAGATAGAAAGTGAAGGAAAAGGGTGAATTAATCAGTTCCCCATCTTCAAGAAACCCTTGGTATTTTAAGATAAACTTACATTTAAGGACATAATTGTGACATGGACTATGCACTAGTAGGTATAAAGACAAGGCATAGAAATAATATGGAAAAAAAGTAATTAATCTTATTTGGGAGAAAACAGAGTTAGGGAAACCTTCCCAGAGGAGGTGGGTCCCCAACAGGCTTCAGAGATAATCAGGGGGAAAAGCTATTCTGAGCAAAAGATATGCAAATGTGTATAAGCGTGAAATAGCATGCTGTGCTTGGGTAATATTTCAGTATTGAAGTGTGTGTGTGTGTGTGTGTGTGTGTGTGTGTGTGTGTGTGTGTGTAAAGGAGGCCAGAGTGACAGAGAGACAAACAGGGTCTTAATTACAAGAGACCTTTTAATTTTTTTTGCCAGGATTTATTTTGTAGATTATGGAGAGTCATTTAAAGTAATTAGTCTGGAGAGAGATGTGTTCAAATTTGCTCTGTAAATAGAGCATACTACACATATTGCTTTTTTTCTTCACATATTGCTTTTTAACCTGCTTTTTAAAATAACCAATATGGTGAGGATAGCTTCCACATTAGTAAATTTGCATCTGTAACAGTAATTAAAATGGTTGCATTGTATTTTGTGGGCAATTCCACTATTTAATTAATCAATCCATTATGTTAGATAATTAAGATACTGGAGAGTTAAGTTTTTGAGAGCAACAGAGTTCAGTTTAGAACATATGTTTTGGTTGAGATGTTTATAATACAGTAAAGTGGGAATATCCAGAAGGTGCTTGAATATATAAATGTGGAGGTTGGCAACAAGATCTGAGAATGTAGGCATAAATTTTGGAATCATTAGTAGATTGATTAGTTAAAACCAGCAGAGGGGATTTAAGAGTGGATTGACCCTTTGGAAACAGTAATTTTTAAGTAGTGGGTTGATGAATAAGAGATTGGGTAGGAAAAAATCCAGAGAGTATGATGTCAGGGAATCCAGGGGAAAGAAGACAGTTGATTCTCATAACAACTTTTAGAGAGATGAGACTGGGTCCTATCATAATTCTCATTCCACAGAGGCCAAAGGTCTTGCTAAGGCCAATGCAAATGTAAATGATAGAACTGAACTGCGGATCCTGATGGTCTAGCCCCAATTCTAATAGTGTCAGTACCAGATTTTATGACTCAGGTAATTAAAGAAGAGTATAAAAGAATATCAAAGTAAGCTCCAGAAGCTAAAATTAAGATGGAATCTGTAGGAGATATAATATGTAGAAAAAGAACATGTTCTTAAATTATAGCAGGCAAAGGATATCCCAAAATAGGCTGGGAGTGAAATATGATAAAAATGTCTTTAAAATGTTAAGTCTCAAATTTAAGAATATGGTGGATGAGATGATCAGAGAAACACTACCTAGTAAAGTTGATACTTTCAAACAAGATGGACTGAAAACAAACATAAAAAACAAGTTTCTCAAGTTTTTGTTTTGAGATAATTTGAAATTTACAGCAAAATTGCAAAAATAGTGTATCATTCTACCTAGATTCCCCCTAGCTTCCTCTAATCTCGACAACTGACAAAGCCAAAGAATAGTGAATAAACTAGGACATGATTATTGGTACATTGCTACTAACTAAACTATAGATTTTTCTAAGTTTTACCAGTTTTTTCCTTAATGCCACTTTTCTGTTCCAGGAGTCAATCAAGGATCCCACTATACATTTAGTTGTGTATCATTAGTGTCTTCCAATCTTTGACATTTCCTCATTCTTTGTTTGTCTTTCATGGCCTTGATGTTTTTAATGAGAACTAATTGGTTATTATGTAGAATGTTTCCCAAATTAAGTTTTTATGATGTTTTTTCATGATTAGATTGAAATTATGCATTTTAGGCAAGAATACTATAGAAGTGATGTGGTGTCCTCATTGCATACTAACGGGGGGTACATAATGTAGGTGTTTTATTACTGGTGATATTAACCTTAATCACTTGATTACAGTGGTATTTGCTCATTTATTTCCACCATAAAGTGACTAGGCTTCCCTTTTCAACTGATAAATATTTGAAGGAGATAATTTTTTTCTTATTGAATTATAATGGACATACAATTTTATATTAGTTTTAGGTGTACAACATAGTGATTTGATATTTTTATACACTATAAAAGAATCACCATGATAGGTCTAGTTACCATCTATCACCATACAAAGTTATTACATTATTGACTGTGTTCCCTATGCTGTGTATCACATTCCCATGACTTACTTATTTTATAACTGGAAGTTGTACCTCTAAATTTGCTCTACTTATTTTCCTCATTCCCCCATTCCCTGCCTCTCTGCCCACACCAGTTTTTTCTCTATATCTATGGTTTGTTCATTTGTTTTGTTTTTTAGATTCCACATATAAGTGAAATTATATGGTATTTGTCTTTCTCTTTGGACTTACTTTACTTAGCAGAATACCCTCTTGGTCCATCCGTGTTATCTCAAATGGCTTGATTTCACTCTTTTAAACGGCTGAGTAATATTTCATTATATGTAATATATATTATATACATACACCCCCATCCATATTTTCTTTATCCATCATCTGTTGATGGACACTTAGGTTGCTTCCCTATATTGGCTATTGTAAATAATGCAATGAACATAGGGGTGGGTACATGTATCATTTCAAATTAGTGTTTTGTTGTCTTCAGATAAATACCAGAAGTGGAATGGCTAGATTGTATGGTATTGCTATTTTTAATGTTTTGAGGAACTCTATACCATTTTCCACAGTGGTTGCACCAATTTACTTTACCACCAACAGTGCACCACCAAAAGAGGGATCTCTTTTATCCACATCCTTAAGAACACGTATTATTTCTTGTCTCTTTGATAATAGCCATTCTGACAGGTATGAGGTGGTATCTCATTATGGTTTTGATTTGCAGTTCCCTGATGATTAATGATGTTGAACCCCTATTTATGTGCCTGTTGGCCATCTGTATGTCTTCTTTGGAAAGGTGTCTATTCAGATCCTCTGCCCATTTTGATTTTTTTAATTTATTTAAAAAAAATTTTAATGTTTATTTATTTTGAGAGCAAGCATGCATGAGTGGGAGAGGGGGAGGGAGAGAGAGAGAGAGAGAAAATCCTGAGCAGGCTCCACAATCAGTGCAGAGCCTAATGCAGAGCTTGATCCCATGACCCCAAAATCATGACCTGAGCCGAAATCAAGGGTTGGACATTCAACTGCATGAGCCGACCAGGTCCCCGCTCTGCCCATTTTTAAATTTGGGTTCCTGTTGTTGTTGCTGCTGTTATTGAGTTAATGAATTTTTAAAATATATTCTGAAAGTAACCCCTTATTGGCTCCATCATTTGCAAGTATCTTCTCCCATTTAGTAAACTGGCTTTTTGTTTCGTTGATGGTTTCCTTTAGTATGCAAAAACCTTTTAGTTTGATGTAGCCCTATTGCTTATTTTTGCTTTTGTTGCCCTTGCCTGAGAAGACATATCCAAAAAAAATTGCTATAACCAATGTCAAAGACTTACTGTCTATATTTTCTTCTAGGAGTTTTATGGTTTTAGATATTAAAGTGTTGAATCCATTTTGGGTTTGTTTTTGTATATGGTGTAAGAATGTGGTCCAGTTTCCCAACACCATTTTTCAAAGAGATTGTGTTTTTCCAATTGTTTGTTCTTCCTTCCTTTGTTACTGATTAATTGAATCTATAATCATGGGTTTATTTCAGGGCTTTCTATTCTGTTCTATTGATTCATTTGTCTGTTTTTTTTTTCCAGAATCATAGTGTTTTAATGACTTACCTGTGTAGCATATCTTGAAATCTGGGAGCATGACTTTTTGTTTTGTTATTCTTTCTCAAGATTGGTTTGGTTACTTGAGGTCTTTTGTGGTTCCATACATATTTTAAGATTATTTATTCTAGTTCTGTGAAAAATGCCATAGGCATTTTGATAAGCATTGCACTGAATCAGTAGGTTGCTTTGGGTAATATGGGCATTTTTAACAATATTAATTCTTCCAATCCATGAGCATGGTATATTTTTCCATTTATTGGTGTTGTCTTTAATTTCTTTCATCAATGTTTTATAGTTTTCAGAGTATAAGTCTTCCACTTTCTTAGTTAAATTTACTTCTAGGTATTTTATTCTTTTTGATGCAACTATAAATAGGATTGTTTTCTCAAATTCCATTTCTGATAGTTTATTATTAGCATATAGACATGCAACAGATTTCTGTATATTTCTATCTTGCAACTTTACTGAAATCATTTATTAGTTCTAACAGATTTTGTTTTTGAGTCTTTAGGGTTTTCTATATATAGTATCAGGTCATCTGCAAATAATGACAGTTTTACTTCTTCCTTTCTGACTTGGATGTCTTTTATTATTTTTTTCTCATGTGATTGCTGGGACTAGGACTTCTAATACTATGTGGAATAAATGTGGTGAGAGGGGGCATCCTTGTCTTGCTTCTGATCTTAGAGGAAGAGCTTTTAGCATTTCACCATTGAGTAGGCTTGTCACACTCCGCCTTTCTAATGTTGTGGTATGTTCTCTTAAAACCCAGTTTGTTGAGATTTTATCATAAATGGATATTTAATTTTGTCAAACACTTTTTCTACACCTATTTGATATGGTTATATGATTTTATCTTTTGTTTCGTTAATGTGGTACATCATGTTGATTGATATGCAAATGTTTTTTAAAAATGTTTATTTATTTTTGAGAGAGAGAGAGAGAGAGAGAGAGAGAGACAGAGTGTGAGCTGGGGGAGGGACAGAGAAAGAGGGAGACACAGAATTTGTAGCAGGCTCCAGGCTCTGAGCTGTCAGCACACAGCCCGATGATGTGAGGCTCTAACTCACAGACCACGTGATCGTGACCTGAGCTGAAGTGGGACACTCAACTGACTAAGCCACCCAAGCACCTCTGATTTGCAAATGTTAAACCATGCTTGCATCCTTGGAATGAATTTCACTTGGTCAGGTTTATAACCCTTTTAATATATTGTTGAATTTGGTTTGCTAATATTTTGTTGAAGATTTTTGATCTATGCTCATCAGGGATATTGGCCTGTTATTTATTATTATTATTATTATTATTATTATTATTATTATTTTGTCCCTTTGTCTTATTTTGGTATCAAGGTAATTCTGGCCACATAAAATGAATTTGAAAGTATTCCTTCCTCTCCAATTTTTAAAAATAATTTGAAAAAGACAGGCATTAACTCCTCTTCAAATTCTTGGTAGAATTCACATGTGAAGTCCTCTGGACCTGTACTTTTGTTTGCTGGAATTTTTTTGATTACTGATTCTATTTCATTACTAGTAATTGGTCGACTCAAAATTTCCATTTCTTCATAATTCAGTCTTAGAAAATTGTATGTTTCTAGAAATTTATCCATTTCTTCTAGGTTGTCTAATCAAGTCTGTCAATTCTGTTTACCTTTTCAAAGAACCAACTCTTAGTTTTATTGATCTTTATCAGTTGCTTTTTTTTTAAAGACTCTTCATTTATTTCTACTCTGATCTTTATTATTTCCTTCCTTCTAACTTTGGGGTTTGTTTTGTTATTCTTTTTCTAGTTCCTTTAAATGTAAATGTAGATTGTTTATTTGAGATTTTCTTGTTTCTCTATAGGTAGTCCTGTATCACCATGAATGACCTTCTTAGAATTGCTTTTTCCATGTCCCAAAGATTTTGGAATATTGTTTCCATTTTCATTTGTCTAAAGATATTTTTTGTATGTCTTCTTTTATTTCTTCATTGACTCATTGGTTGTTTAGTAGCACTTTGTTTAACTTCTGTGTTTGTGTTTTCTTCAGTGTTGTTTGTTTTTTTTTTGTAATTGATTTCTAGTTTCATACTGTTGTGGTTGGAAAAGATGCTTGATGTGACATCAATCTTCTTAAATTTATTTAGACTTCTTTTGTGGACTAACATGTGAACTATCATGGGGAATGGTCCATGTGTACTTGAAAAGAATGTATATTCTTCTGTTTTGGGTTGTTTTAGTATGCCTTGTTTTTTTACTGGAAGGTGGACATAATGTGGTAGGTAAAAGGAAGTGCAGTAAATAGACCTTCAGGAATGTAGTGGTAAGTGTGAGGAGGGGGAAGTATTCTAAAGTCCACAGTTAGGTCTCAGTCTATGATTTATGTCAGGTGAGCCTGTGCCAGGAACTATAAGCTTCATCAGTGATTTTCAGTTTCTTCTCCTCCTTGCCTTAGGTCTGATGGAATAGCTAGAGGAGAACAGTAGTGGGTAATTCCCTCCCCCAATGTAGAAGGCTAGAATAAGATGGAGTTGTGTATTTACCTTCCTCTAGGTATGTTAGGCTCTGGTAAAATAGTTTCTCTTGAAGGCAGGGCAAGAAGAATCTAATGCCTTGGCATATTTCAAAATGGTTTCTTTTCCTCTACTCTTGCTGGAAGTATGAAGGAATTGTTCTCTCATATTCACTGTGAGAACCTGGTAGAGTTCCTGGAGGGAAAACTCCCCAAAGTGTAGGGGCCTCCCAGTGACCAGATTCCTGTGGAATTTTTTAGTTCTCAGAGTTGAGCCCTCAGCTATTTGTCAATTATAATTCAGATTTTCCTACCTTAGTTCTGGTTCCCACAGATGTTTCCACTTAGAAGTTTCTCCTTAAGTAAGTTGTGATTTTTGTATTTGTCTGTCTCTCCAACTTTGGGACAGCTGGCTTGCCCTGTGGCCTCACTACTCTTACAGATCTAAGAAGAACTATTGATTTTTTGGTTAGTTCAGCTATTTACTTGTTGTTAAGATGGAGTAGTTGACTTCTAAGTTCCTTACATGCTGGATTGTAAACTGAAAGTCCATTAGCGGATCTTGCTTGCAATGATTATTACTGTGGTGTTTGCTAACATTCATTTTTTCCAATTTATTCTACATATATTAATTGGAATTCTTCTGTAATAAAGAGTTTTTCTTTATCCCCCATATACTTATTCAATTATGTTTTTTATTTGCATAAACTCAGATTTCGACATTCATTTAATATAATGGGTTATAATTTGATACTAGCAATATTTGCGTTGTTATTCCAATTGTTTTAGCTTTGGCCATTGGGGGTGCCATCTGCTTGGCTTTTGTGTCAAATAGGCATTTAAAAAATATGTCGATAGTGTTATATAAGTAAAGAAGGTTTAATAAGCAAATAAAAAGCTGTTTTTTTTTCCTGAGGATATAAGTTAATATTTATTGGCCTAGTAACTTTCTTTTAACAGGACATGTGTATGGGGAAAAGTAGACAAGTCTTGAAGTTTTAGCAGGGCAAAGATTGAATAGGCAACCTGATTAAACTTTTTCTTAAAAATAACACTTTCAGTGAAAGAATTAGGAGAAACTCTTACAGAGCAAAATAGTGGAATAGCATGTCAGTCTTGGCCTTGGATCCTAGCAGAGGGCAAAAAAGAAAGTAAGAAAGTCTTCCTTGGGAGTTCCTAACTAGAACCTACACTCTTCTGGTTTGGAATTCAGATTCAGACTTTCTATAGTTTATGTGGAAGAGAAAATGGCTTAAAATAGACAAGATATTTCTGAAAAAGAATCAGTTGGGAACGTTTCCTTTGCTAGATATGAAGACATATTATAAACTATTCTATGTAGGATAATGTGGTTTTGGCAATGCAACAGACAAATAGATGTATGAAAAGAATGGAGACCAGAAATGGACATATTCATATATAGAAAACTGATATAAACAGAGCTAACATTGAAGTTCAGTAGCAAAGGGATTTAATAAGATGATACCAACATAACTATCCATTGAGGGAAAAACATAATAATAGACTCCTACTTCACATCATATATAAAAAAAAAACAATTATCATTGGGTCAAAACATTAAAGGCATAAGAAAAACTTTAAAACTCTTGAAGACAATATAGAAGTCTATCTTGATGAGCTTGGGATAGGAGAGAATTTTTTAAAAACTCAAGCAGTGCAAATCATAAAGGATATGACTACACTTAGCTACATTAAAAATAGAGATTTATTTTTTATCAAAAGATACCAAAAAGTATGATTATATAAACCATAAATTGGAAGGAATTACTTGGAACATACATTACTAAAATTTATTAGTACCCAGAATATATAAAGAACCCCCTGATTCAAGGATAAAAAGACAATTCAATGAGAAATGAACAATAGATACACAAATGGGCATTTCACAGAAGAGGAAACATGATTATCCAATAAATATATTAAATATGCACAAGCTCACTAGTGATAAAAAAATGAAAATATGAAATATACCACAATGAGGCAATCCTATTTCAAACTCACCCAAGTGGTAAATATGAAGTCTGACAATAACAAGTGCATCCTTTGTGTAGGAGTCAGGGTCTTGGTGATAAAATTAAGGTCGAATTTCAGATTTACTACTTATCAATGATATGATCTTTGGCAAATCATTCAAACTCTGGCTTAAGTTTTCTCACCTAAAAAATGTAGACTATAATTTCTTCGCAGAGTTGTGAGGAGCAAAGATAATGTACTACAAGCATCTGACATAAAGTTTGGCAAAGAGCAAGGGATCATAGATGATTGCTGCCAAAATTGAGATAAACTGGGGTGGTAGTTCAGGAATATAATATTTATACCAAAGTTACACTTGACGGAATTAATTTAGTGAATGTTTTAGGGTTTTAGTCATCATTCTTCAAAGCTTAGAGCAACAACAGCAGCAACAGCAACAAAACAAAGATAATGGCAGCAGCAGCAATAATTAATTGAGGGCTTACTATATGCCAGGCACCGAGTTTAGTGTTTTATACTCATTATTTCATGCAGTCCTTGTGCTTACTTTGTAAAGTAGTATTATTATCTCCATTTTATGGTTGAGGAAATTGAAACTGAAAGAGGTTACTTAATTAACTTGCCCAATGTCACACACAGCTAGTCATTGCAGTCCTGGAAGTGGAACACAGGCTTGACTCTAATTCTCTAATGTAGACAATTCCCCATTCAGAAGATAGATACAGAAACAGAATTTTTGACTTATAAGCAATTTTCACAATTAGTGGCATCAAGATCAATTTATGTGCATAATAGTGTGATGAACCAATGCCAGTATTTAAAAAAAGGGGGTGGAGCAGTGCAGAATTTGAGAGTTTCTGGCTATGTGCTGTTAGGATTTCCACCTTACTCTTTTGTCAGGGTACTGCTATTTTTGACAGAAATGAGGAAAGGAAAAAAAGGGAGAACTGGAGTCAAAACCAGGTGACCTGAACAGTTATCTTTATGTAATTTGAACTTCCACCTGCCCACTCTGGGGGAACTCTCCACTCTAACTCACTTCAAGAATAATGGGAATATCTCTCAGAATGAAAGAGGATGCTAAAATTCATGACATATTCACATGCAAAACTTTTCATCTTGCCCCTTTCAACTCCTTAAACCAACCAAAATCATGCCTTTCAACTCCTATGTTAACACTGGGATTTCCAAAAACACAGATGTGTTGATTCAGAGTGAGACAAGATCTAATACTATTGTGTGCAAACTTGTCTCTTGTAGCGCAATATCTCAGCTAAATGATTGCTCAACATGTTCTGGATTCAATGTTGAGAAACTCATTGTCTCTTTAGGTAGCTTCATCTATCTTCAAAGAGCTCCAATTGTTAACAACAACAAAAGCAATGATAATAGCATATTTGTTTTATTGAGAATTTATGATGTGCCAAGTATTGTGTAACAGGTACTACACAAATTGTCTCGTTCATCCTCATAACCTCTGTGACTTAAATGCTATTATTATCTCCAATTTACAGATTACATGAGGGTTTTGATCCATTTATCATAATCTTAGCATCTGCAGACTAAACTCTAATTCACTTGGCAACACTTAGACATTATAAAATAGCACAGAATACTCAGGAGTTAAACTTCAGCTCCTTTGCATTAAACTTTTTTATGTTTTTCTACATTCCACTCTTATAGGAAATGTGGAATCATGTGAACATCCGCTTGAAGGGAAAGGAAAAGAAGAGGACATCTTTATTTCTTCACACTTAAAACATGACATCCTAGCGCCTTTCTGCACTCTTTCTTATGTAGTCTTCATTACCCTACCACTTTTTTTTTTTAAGATGCAAGGTTGGATTTATAGGACAGAAAAAAATCTTTCTCTATATTCTTCCACAAGTTTTCCAGGCCATTATTTGCAGAGAGTGCACACAGTCTAAGAATGGTAGCTTTCTAAATTATTTTAGAAATGTCTATAGGTAATGCAAATGCATAGCACATCATTCAAAACAGAAGAGGAACAAAAGTAATTATCATGACATACATCAGCAAGATGGGAGAATTCACAGAGTCAATGTTTTTTTTTTTTTACAAAAAAAATTTTTTTTTAACGTTTATCTTTATTTTTTGAGACAGAGAGAGACAGAGCATGAACAGGAGAAAGGCAAAGAGAGAGGGAGACACAGAATCCGAAGCAGGCTCCAGGCTCTGAGCTGTCAGCACAGAGCCCAACACAGGGTTCGAACTCACAAGCTGTGAGATCATGACCTGAGCTGAAGTCGGATGCTCAACCAACTGAGCCACCCAGGCGCCCCAGTGTTCGTTTTATTCTAATGAATTTTTGGATGTCCTTTTCAATAGCCCATGTTAAATTTTTTTTCCCATATGTATGTAAAATAATTTATTCTTGCAATAATTTACTTATAATTTGGGTCATATCCAAAAGGTTCAACTTTTCTTAAGGCAACAATTACTTTTTTTTTAATTTATATATTTTTTAAATTTACATCCAAGTTAGTTGGCATGTAGTGCAACAATGATTTCAGGAGCAGATTCCTTAATGTCCCTTACCCATTTAGACCATCCCCCCCTCCCACAACCCCTCCAGTAACCCTCTGTTCTCTATATTTAAGAGTCTCTTATGTTTTGTCCCCCTCCTTGTTTTTATATTATTTTTGCTTCCCTTCCCATACGTTCATTTGTTTTGTATCTTAAAGTCCTCATATGAGTGAAGTCATATGATATTTGTCTTTCTCTGACTGTCTAATTTCGCTTAGCATAATACCCTCTAGTGCCATCCATGTAGTTGCAAATGGCAAGATTTTGTTCTTTTTGATTGCCGAGTAATAATCCATTGTATGTATATGTGTGTGTGTGTGTGTGTGTGTGTGTGTGTGTGTATGTATAATTCCACATCTTCTTTATGCATTCATCCATTGATGGACATTTGGGCTCTTTCCATACTTTGGCTATTGTTGATAGTGCTGCTATAAACATTGGGGTGCATATGTCCCTTCGAAACAGCACACCTGTATCTCTTGGATAAATACCTAGTAGCGCAATTACTGAGTCATAGAGCAGTTCTATTTTTAATTCCTTAAGGAATTAAAATGTTCTTTTCTTCATACTGTTTTCTTCATACTGTTTTCCAGACTGGCTGCACCAGTCTGCATTCCCACCAACAGTGCAAAAGAGATCCTCTTTCTCCGCATCCTCGCCAACATCTGTTGTCTGAGTTGTTCATGTTAGCCATTCTGACAGGTGTGAGGTGGTATCTCATTGTGGTTTTAATTTGTATTTCCCTGATGATGAGGGATGTTTTTCATGTGTCAGTGGCCATGTGGATGTCTTCTTTGGAGAAGTGTCTATTCATGTCTTTTGCCCATTTCTTCACTGGATTATTTGTTTTTTGGGTGTTGAGTTTGGTAAGTTCTTTATACATTTTGGATACTAAGCCTTTATCTTATATGTCATTTGCAAATATCTTCTCCCGTTCTGTCAGTTGCCTTTTGGTTTTGCTGATTGTCTCCTTTGATGTGCAGAAGGTTTTTGTTTTGATGAGGTCCCAATAGTTGATGTTTGCTTTTGTTTCCCTTGCCTCCGGAGACGTGTTGAGTAAGAAGTTGCTGCGGCTGAGGTCAAAGATGTTCTTGCCTGCTTTCTCCTCGAGGATTTTGATGGCTTCCTGTCTTACATCGAGGTCTTTCATCCATTTTGAGTTTATTTTTGTGTAAGGTGTAAGAAAGTGGTCCAGGTTCATTTTCCTGCATGTCGCTGTCCAGTTTTCCCAGCGCCACTTGCTGAAAAGACTGTCTTTATTCCACTGAATATTCTTTCCTGCTTTGCCAAAGATTAGTTGGCCATACGTTTGTGGGTCCATTTCTGGGTTCTCTATTCTGTTCCATTGATCTGAGTGTCTGTTTTTGTGCCAGTACCATACTGTCTTGATGATTACAGCTTTGTAGTATAGCTTGAAGTCCGGGATTGCGATGCCTCCAGCTTTGGTTTTCTTTTTCAAGATTGCTTTGGCTATTCAGGATCTTTTCTGGTTCCATACAAATTTTAGGATTGTTTGTTCTAGCTCTGTGAAGAATGCTGGTGTTATTTTAATAGGTATTGCTTGAATATGTAGATTGCCTTGGATAGTATTGATATTTTAACAATATTCGTTCTTCCTATCCAGGAGCATGGAATATTTTTCCAGTTTTTTTGTGTCTTCTCCAATTTCTTTCATAAGCTTTCTATAGTTTTCAGAAGGACAATTATTTTTAAGCCACTGCATATCATTGAACCTTAAGATTAGTACATTTGTTGTAAATTTAGACATTTATGAGTCTGTAATTTTAAATCCCTAAGACTTAAAAGGTGGTTATAAACTTGAAGTTTTAGTATATTTCAACCTTCTTTTTTCCTTAAAATCACAAACACTACAAATTGCGTGAGTTATACTCAGATATTTAACCTAAGCTATGTGAAATGACTAAATTTGTCTTTATTAGTATCTGTTTTGGAAATCATACAAGAAGAAGCAACATTTTACCATGCTTAGGGGTCACACAGTTTTCTCATACCTAGGAAAAGGGAAAATCACTTAATGGTAGAATGATCACGTCCATCTTCGAACATACAAGTATATGTCACATAGGACTGACTAATGCTAGCCTACACTAAAGCTGTTCTGGCAAAGGCAAACTGTCTCCAATAAAGAAAGAGAAAGCTCTTCAGGCATATGGCCAGTTTAAGGATAAAAATTAGCCTACACACTTCATTTATACTATTTGAAGGCATAAATGAGAACTTATTCTAACCAAAAAAATCTGTGATGTATTTTTAGCATCTTGCATGATGTTTGAATGGATTTTACACTTCCAATTGAATAAGAACTAAGATGAAATAAACTCCCAACACTACTATCATCTCTTCAGAATCACTTGTCTTGATCTACCTGTCAGTATATTCTCTTCCCTTTCAAGATACATAATAATCTCATTTAAAATCACAGAGTTCTATGACACTAAAACAGCTGACATAGTATCTTCCTGCTTGCTATTGTAGTACTACTCCAGAGTGATTGCTTATCAACAGCAATACCACTGTTTTATGTTACTAGATTTCTGAACAAACACTTAAATTTACTTTTGGATCACTCTTTTCTTTGGAGGTTGGTGATTTATATATGCATCATTTCCAATTTCCAGTAAGATTAGCTTTCATAACAAAATAACAATAAAACCAAACTCCCAAATTATTTGCTGGGTCTCCAGAAACTCACCTACTCCCACTTCTACTAACTCTACTATCTGGCTTATCATGGTAGCCATGAATTAATTTATCTTAAAGTACTGTTTTGATTTGGATTAACAGGAACATATTGCTTGTGTATTACTTTAAGAAGGGCAAAGGTACATATTTTATTATCTAATCGATTTCTCATAGTATTATATATAATGTATTATTAAATAATATTATAAATAAAAGGTAGAACAGACAAGATTTGTTGCAACAAATCAGTGAGTTACATTTTTATGGAACTACTTCAGTTTTTTTAAGATGACACAGTATTTGAAAAACTTGAAATAATTGGCATTTAAAATTTAAGAAATTTCTTCTTGCCAAGTTCTGAAAAATATTATTTCTTGAAGACTCAAAAATCTGCAACACTGAACCTACATTTGATTATAGCAACATTAGCTGGACTTGAATATGGCCACTCCCTCCAGAAGGGCTGTGGTAGGTGACCAGATGGCCAGTGTGCTCATAGCGGTCCTATTTTATGCCTGTTTTCCTGGTATTTCTTAATAGTGCCCATTTTCACTAACAAGCTTAAAAGATAAGTTATATGGCCATTGTAGATTGTGGTCTCTAGTTGTCTGTAATACAACAACACTTTTATCTTATTGGCCTCCTTCACACACCATAAGCCTGCCATTTGTGAGCATTTAAATGTATTATTACTGCTCTAGTATCCCTCATCTAGTTCATATATGTATAAATACACAACTAACTCCTCCTTAATGATGGATAGAAGTTTTGGTTGTACTTTCCCCTTTGGTATTACCTTCTGTTTGCTTCCTCCTACACAGCATGGTCTTAACTAAATATTCTGTGTAGTTTCTTTTTTTTTTTTTTTGCCTTATAGATCTTAACTATAGAAGGCATGATACTGTTACCATAACTTAACTATTATGTGCACACTCTCATATTTATCTTTATACCAGGGTTGTACTAAAAATTTCATGTAACATCTCTTTACTGCTGCAGCTAAATGGTTCTTAATCATAAACTCAAAACTGGCTAATTTAATTTGTAAACCCTGAACCAATGCTTGGTATATGCCAAACTCTGTGAAAGTCATTGAGCAAATAGAAATAAAAGACATGCCATTCATATTATCAAAAGTCATTAGTTCCCAGGGCGCCTGGGTGGCTCAGTTGGTTTAGCATCTGACTTGGGCTCAGGTCATGATCTCACAGCTTGTGAGTTCGAGCTCCACGTTGGGCTCTGTGCTGACAGCTCAGAGCCTGGAGCCTGCTTTGGATTCTGTGTCTCCTCTCTCTGCCCCTAATCCACTCGCATTCTCTGTCTCTCTCAAAAATAAATAAACATAAAAAAAAATTTTTTTTAAGTCATTAGTTCTCTTCAGAAAATAGTCTTTACTTTTGTTTCACATCTCAGCATATTTTTCTTGTCTTACCATCTTTCTTATGAAGGTAGTGCCAAATGATGTGTGTGTGTGTGTGTGTGTGTGTGTGTGTGTGTGTGTGTTGGGGGAGAAAAGACAGATTTGAGCAAGGACATTCTACTTCAACACATATACTTTCATTGCATTGAAACAGAGGTATTAAAGAGCTAGGGTACTTGTTACTTCAGGTAAAGCCTCACAGGTTGGCTGTTTCTTGAGGAGTTACAGCAATCTCAATTTAGATTTATGGTTTGAAAATGTGCTTTCATCAGTTAACCAGTGCCAGTTGTCTGCTCAAGGATGACCAGCATCCCTGTAGAACCTAAACCAAAATAAAATATCCCTATTTTTATTCATTTTCTATCATCTATATATTCTTGTTCATTGTTGTAAAGTTGACTAATACCTTCCATTCAACAGGTTATAGCATTTTTTCTAGTCTCTCTGGTTAAGAATCTGGGCTTTTATGAGGCTGTCCTGGAGATCTTTTCTGGCCTAGTCACTAGGTATTCCTTTCTCAGAGGAGCTGGTTAGGCTCAGAAAACCTTAGCTGGCCCAATTTCTAGGGACTGGTTATAAATATTCTAACTTGAATCAGAAAGAGATAATCCACTGCACTGTGAATTATGGTTTTAAGATTTCCAAAGTCACATAGTAATGGCCTTTTTTTTTTATTTGGTAAGTGTCTTTCAATTTCAGAAACATGACTACTTGGCATTTTAGAGAAAATAACTTTGATGTGTTGGCTTTTCCAGTGAATTTTAATATAATATTCTTGTAAGAGGACTGAACCAAACTATCTCCAAGAATTTAATTGATAAACATGAATGTTCTATATATTGATTTGTACTTATTGTTTTATAGTAAAAATCTAATTGCTAAGGGCCTATATGATATTCATGTTCATGGTGCGTAGCATTCTTTCCCTTGGGGAAAACATAATGAGTAATACTGTATATTGAGAACTATAATTCCAAAGAAAACCAAGATGACAGACACATGTATCTGAAATTAATTGTATCTGCTTCTCTTTAGGAAAGTCTATGCCAGCATAGTTCCAAAAATTATCAGGAATTTCCTCAAGGAATATTGTCAGGTCAGTAATCCCATGATATTAAACAGATATGCTTATTCTACTGCAGGGATATATATATCAAGGACAATGGATATTCAGTTCCAATTTTACATGGCAAATACTGACAAATTCCTAATTTTCAAGTTCTCATTGTTTATTTTAGGACCCATAAAGATTTTTTGTCATAACTTTAATTCAATCACACTTGGTACAATTAAGCTATAGTCTATGATATGCTGGTAATCTGGCTCTCACCCAAGCCAAAAAAGCCAGGATTTGTAGCATTTGCCAATTTCCACAGTGTAAATTCTCCCAGCATTGCTAATTTCTCCTCTACTTTTATAACTGGCTCTCCCCAAATTCCAGAATATTTAACAATTGACTTTATAGAGTCTGTACCAGCTGGCTCGGAGAACACCATTAGCCGTTTTTTACTAGTTGAAATCTAGTTTTGAAGTTGCATCTAGCCTTCTTCTATTGATTTTTTTTGTTTGTTTTGTTTAAAAAAATTTTTTAAAAATGTTTATTCATTTTTGAGAGATAGAGAGAGACAGAGCATGAGCGGGGAAGAGGCAGAGAGAGGGAGACACAGAATCCGAAGCAGGTTCCAGGCTCTGAGCTGTCAGCATAGAGCCTGACGCGGGGCTTGAACTCACAAACTGCGAGGTCCTGACCTGAGCCGAAGTGGGACGCTCAACTGACTGAGCCACCCAGGCGCCCTTTCTATTGATCTTTTGATTAGATTCAGAACACACATTAATAAACCACCTCTTAGCAAAATCTATTAATTTTTTTAATGTTTATTTTACTTATTTTGAGAGGGAAAGAGAGAGAGAAAGAGAGAGAGCAAGCGCATGAACACAGAGTGGCAGAGATAGAGATAGAGAGAGAGACAATCTCAAGCAAGTTCCCTGCCATCAGTGAAGAACCCAATGCAGGGCTAAACTCATGAACCCTGAGATCATGACCTGAGTCAAAATCAAGAGCCAGACACTTAACTGACTGAGCCACACAGGTGTCTCAGAAAAAAAAACCAAACAAACAAAAAATCATTTTACAGATAGTGGTATCTGTTTATGCTGAACCTGTTAGTTTCATTTGTAGCTAGGGACTTTTTTTTTTTAAAAAAGTATGGGACAGAAGGAAGCTTACCATCACCTCCTAAAATTCCCTCTCATTCACATAGTTAGGAAAAGTATGTGGGTGGAAAGAAAGTCACAGAGGCAAGTCAGTGGAGAAAATAAATTTAGGAAGAAGTCATAAGTGAGCACATTCAATGGAATACATTAGAGAAAAGTATAAGGAAAAATAGAATGTAAAAAAAGAGATAGATAGATAGATAAAGATCTATTTTCATTTTTTAAAACACACATTAACACACAGGTAAATAGATGTTGTGGCATATTAGTTGTTTGACTGCAAAGTCAATATAGTTGGGATTAATTCTGCCTTCCATATCCATCACTTAATTCAGTTTTGGTAACTCCTAGGACCTTCTTATACAATACGGAATTCATGTCAACTTTATGGTATTAATTTTTTGGAACCATTTTATTATCCATTTAAATTCCTTAAACTTCACTTTCCAAGAAAGTGTTATTTTTAAAGGTTCTAAAGACAATAACTACCAGCAACCTAGGTTTCTCATCCTATTACTGCAGATATCTCCCTAGGAGTTGTGCTTGGAGTTAAATGTAGAAACCACTCAGATTTTCTTGCTAAATTCTTGGAATACTACAGTCGACAAGTAGGAAATAACAGGTAGCTATACCTTAGGAGATGAAAATTCATCAAAGGGAAGAGGAGTCTAATATGATGAGCTTGATCTGAGAAGGAAAAATGCCTTGGTTGTCATAGGTGAGAAGGAATTTCGAGTGTGACACTGAAGCTGTTGCATAATTCTTGCAATTTTTTTTTGCCATAAGTCTACGTTTTGGGGATGAGAATATTAAAATATGTTTTGTTAGATTTTTATAAAACATATTGGGGTCTAGGAGGCAAAATGTTGGGACAGCTCTAACAACCCTTGGCGTTATAACTGATGCCATGTCCTCTAGAAAGAGCACTCCTGAGGTCTTTTTCATGTGGTTGGATTTCATTTCCAGAACTCAAGAAAGAGAGAGTTACAGAATTGTGTCATTATGACAAGGACCAGGAACCTACTTGAGAGCAGAGGTCAAGTTCATTTCTAGTCTTCCCTGGAAGTTTTCCCATCATCATCAGTGACCTCATGGCTGGAAAGTTTGAATTTTACAAAGAGTTATGAACATAGAATGGCTTTAATTAAAGAAAAAGATAGTCAATAATTGTTGGTTTGACGTTTATAAGACAATAATTCTGGTAAAATCATGCTCCATGAGAGAAATGGAAAGTTCTATTATGCTATTACCAGAAGCTGAGAATAAAATTAATTTAACTTGAAATAAATCTTCACAAAAGTTATAGCAAACATACCGAGCAGCTTCTGAATATCTCTCCAGACATCTAAACACTGTTGCCTGGCGAAGATGATTTCGGAAATAAGCTGGGTTTAAAACAATACTCCTGTAAAAAGATAAAAAGAAATGTAAATGTTGTTAGGTTTTAAAGGTCAATTACCAGAAGTGTATAGGAATGAAATAACATGTATTCAATTTTATGTACTATATATTTTAAAAGATACTAATGAATGAAGTCCTTTTCCTCCTGTAACTGTCAGTTAAGACAAATAAACAAGTTGAAAACTAATTAAGTTTGCATGATAAAAGCAATTTTATTTATAGCGCCTAGTATCTTCTGTAGATATGACAGTGACAAAAAATTTGAATACAACTTATATTACAATAAGACATGTTATTTTATTTTTTAATGTTAATAAATCAGGTAAAAATCGGAGGTTATTTATGGTAATGTGTATTTATAATGGAGGAGTTAGTAATTGAATTTCAGTTAAAAGAAAGGAACTGGAATTTGGGTGACATGTTTATTTGTACTAAAAAAATAATTAGGTTCTGTGTCTTCCTTCAGCTGGACAATGTAGTGGCATAAAAGGAATCATGTACCATTGGTTAAGGACTTGAGTCTTGACCTTGCCACTTTTGGTTAGCCCTTACTCATTTTGGGTTTCCATTTCTTCTTTATTGAAATTACAAGGCTTGGCTTGAGGATAAGATTATCTATCTTTACTTGCTTATTTTTCCATCATCTGAGTTCTGGAATCTCAATCCATGCCCAGAAGAAAAGATGATCATTCCCCAGCTATCTTCTCCCCTAGAGATAAACTGGCAGACATTTCACTTCTTTGATTCACTGAGAGCTAAGCACCGTTCAAGGTATTTGATATAATGAGATGAATTAGACAGATGTAGTCCATGGCCCATCACCAAGTGGGGACAGAGCTATTAATGGAAGTTTGAAATGTAGCTTATAGTAACAGAGTGTGTTGTGTTACTGATGTGGGATACAGAGTGTTATAGAACCAACACAGTATTATTAAGCAAACTTCTTGTGAGCCTGTTTTTTACAAGTTAAATGTGAATCACTTGGCATTAATTCATTATTGAAGTAAGTGGTTTTTAATCTTTTTTGAGAAGTTCACAGAGCTTTTTGAGAATCACATGTAAGCTGTGTACCTCTACCCAGAAAAATGCACACAACATAAGTGCCCAAATTTAGCGAATTCATGTGATCCCTGAAGCCTAGTCATGTCCAGATTAAAAAAACATGCCAACAAAAATAATTCCTTTCCCAAATCCATTGCTTCTAGACAGAATAAAGTAGAAAAGAAACATCTATTTGGCCCATGTAGAATCATAGAATTATATGATGATAAGATGGCTTGATTGAATAATTTAGCTCACTTTAAACACAAGTTAACAGAAACCAGGGAGGTTATGGGACCTTTCTAAATCATACACAATAAATTAGTGGAAGAAAGTTTCAGGTTTATTGTGTTTCCTGTCCCTAGCCACAGTACTTCATATTACACAGATGGCTTTTCGTATGATGATTTCTGAATTAGAGGGGCCTAAGTTAGCGAAGTTTTACTTTACCCTATGATTAACAATTTGTACAAATGAATGCATTAAACCCCAAGAACACAGATCATTTCCTTTGGTGATTTCTGATTGAAGTGTTGGAAATTTAAAAACTATTACATGAATTCATTCCATATCAGTACTGAATACTAATAACTTATGCTAATTCAGAAAAAGAGTACAGTTACAAGGTATGTTTATGCATTTTATCCTTGTAAAAGTAATTTTGTAAAAGTAGATCAGAGGGAATAAGATCAGAGTTCTGTCAAGGGCCTAGGTCTTCTGACTAAATAGAATTTTTTCTTCCACATTATAGCTAATTCTTCCCTCTCTCTTTGTAATCATTCATTCACTTGTGCATTTTTACGAAGTTCCTACAAATGTGATGGGACAAAATCCTTACTGAATGGATGTTTCTAGCTTTTGACATCTCATTGCCCATGATGTAGTGTTCTGGCATTGCTGAGCTATTCTCTAAGAATCTTGCTTTGTCAGACAAATTCTTTTGACAAAAATGCAGACCTGAGAGAAGGATGGAGTGTGGGGGGAAAGAGAAGTAATGAGGGAAAGGTTTAGTAAAAGAGGGAGGAAGGAGAGGAAGAGTCATCAAAAATAGTTTGGGATGTAGGTGGAGAAGAAGATTTTCATGGATAGTGAGGTTTGATGAGGTAAACAACCTAGGAATTGTTTCAGTGTGACTTTAGAAAAATGATAGATTAAAAAAATTGTTTGTAATTACAAGTCCTCTTTCTGATGTTGAAAAAATACAAGTAGAGAACACGAGCTTAGATATCACTATTGGTAGACTGGAATGGTTTCTTTTAACAATAACATCACCTCACACTGTACCATGTGAATCACAGCTTTACCTGATAGACCCAAAGAAGATCTGGACCCAGTCTACCCTGAGTGGTGAAGTTACAATCATAAAAGAATGTTTAGAAATTTGAGATGAGACATTATTTTTGGCAATTTATTATTTTTGGCTCTCATAATTATTGAGGAGGCAGTCTAGGACCAAAATGGACAATCTTACTGGCGTTAAAGTGAAAAAACAAATAAACCAACAAAAAGCCCACCATCCCTGCAATTCTAATCAGAGAGGGAAGAACTCTGTGCTGATGGTCTGATTTTATTACCGAAGAAATGACTCTGATTTAGCTATGTTGATAGTGCTTTTGGTAAACAAACAAACAAACAAACAAGATCATGTTAAATATTAAATTATAGAACTCATTGAATTTTGGTCAGAAGAATGGAGGGATGTTAGTAACAGGCCATGATTGCTCATTCAATTGACTAGCACTATTCTAACAGAATGAGATCATGTAAAATAATAAATATTATAATAGATAAAGGCATATTTTCTTTATCAATTTGTTGGCTGTGGTATATCTTATGCTTTTTATGATTTGCATTTGTGAGTGCTTTGGAATTAATCTTGTATATTAAAGTTCACATAATTTGATTTGTGTGCATGCATGCATCTGCACTTGTTTTATTAAGTCCTAAGGTCATAATATTGTTGTAAATCCAGAATGTTAGTCTCTTCTGGTGATTATTTGAAGTGTCTCAATTCACTTGTCAAATAATTTATCTTACTCTCAGTGATTGATATGCCACCTCTATTATATACTAAGTTTACATGCACTAAGTTGGACCATGGCTGCACTTTGTATCTTACACTTGTTCTATGTGTTCTTTGTACCTTACAATTTGTTCCATGCAGCACAAATTGTTTCAATTATCGTCACTTTAGTGGTGCCTGGGTGGCCCAGGCAGTTAAACACTGGCCTCTTCATCTTGGCTTAGTTCATGATCTCATAGTTTGTGAGTTTGAGCCCTGCATCAGTCTCTGCCCCGCTGCCAATGGTGCAGAGTCCGCTTGGGATTCTGTCTCTCCTTCTCTCTGCCCCTCCCTTGCTTGTGCTTGCTCTCTCTCTTTCTCTCTCTCTCTCTCTCTCTCTAAATAAATAAATAAACTTAAAAAATTAATACTGTCACTTTAAAATACACCTTAATTTCTGGAAGAGAACTGCCTAATGTCCTTTTTTAAAATTTTTATTTATTTTTATTTTTTTCTTCACAAAATAGATTTTTTATTGTCTTTCACTAAAAAGAAATAAGATCTCTATGAACCATCAATCCATTTACAGAAATCACCAAATGGTCAGACCATGAAATCAAAGGAGTGGCACCAGAAATCAAGTGAGTACTCTAAATCAAAATCAAATCCTTAGTATGATATCAGAGACCCTAGGAGAGCCCAGACCACCCATCAGGAACAGAATGCAAAGGTCTCCAAGAAGACCCATTTACAAGGATGGAGTAAGCAGGGATCCAAAGGAGAGGATCAATCTCATCTGAGTCACAGTACCAAACTCTCAAAGATAAAATGCACCTGGCAGTTAAGGAGATTTTCTTAATCAGGCTATTGTAATTGTTAAAATGTTCACTAATGAGAATCACCTCAAAGAAAATAAAGAGGGCCTGAGTCATCCAGGGTCTTATGAGAATGATTAGAAAGGATGAAGATGGGGCTTATCTGAGTCACTGAGAAACAGTCTCCACTTTTTAGACTAGGTCTAATCTTGAAATGTGGAGGAGCTGTGCATCCTCTGTGGATTAGCCATTTCTCAGGAAAACAAATGGGTGGGGATTTCTTTACTAACACTATTTTTTATGAGCACAAAGCTCTAGTGAAGTTCAATATTGTCAAATGTAAGCTGGTGAGATATAACTCCAAGTTGGATCTTGATTTAAGTTGTAATTTCTTGGGAATAGGTTTTTTTTTTTTTTTTTTTACTTTTAATTTATTTTTTTAATTTACATCCAAATTAGCATATAGTGCAACAATGATTTCAGGAGTAGATTTCTTTTTTTTTTTTTTTTAATTTTTTTTAACGTTTATTTAGTTTTGAGACAGAGAGAGACAGAGCATGAACAGGGGAGGGGCAGAGAGAGAGGGAGACACAGAATCTGAAACAGGCTCCAGGCTCTGAGCGGTCAGCACAGAGCCCGACGCGGGGCTCGAACTCACGGACCGCGAGATCATGACCTGAGCCGAAGTCGGATGCTTAACCAACCGAGCCACCCAGGCGTGGAGTGGATTTCTTAATGCCCTTACCCATTTAGCCCATCCTCCCTCCCACAACCCTTCCAGTAACCCTCAGTTTGTTCTCTGTTTTGTCCCCCTCCCTGTTTTTATATTATTTTTGCTTCCCTTCCCTTATGTTCATCTGTTTTACATCTTAGAGTCCTCATATGAGTGAAGTCATATGATTTTTGTCTTTCTCTGACTAATTTCGCTTAGCATAATACCCTCTAGTTCCAGCCATGTAGTTGCAAATGGCAAGATTTCATTCTTTTTGATTGCTGAGTAATACTCCATTGTGTGTGTGTGTGTGTGTGTATATAGATAGATAGATAGATATAGATATAGATATAGATATAGATATAGATATAGATATAGATATAGATATAGAAGATATCTAGAATAAAGAAGATGTGGTATATATATATATATACATATATGTATATACATATAGATATAGATATAGATATAGATATAGATATAGATATCTATATCTAGAATAGATAAAGAAGATGTGGTATATATATACATATACATATATGTATATCTATATAGATATAGATATAGATATAGATATAGATATAGAAGATATCTAGAATAGATAAAGAAGATGTGGTATATATATACATATACATATATGTATATCTATATAGATATAGATATAGATATAGATATAGATATAGATATAGAAGATATCTAGAATAGATAAAGAAGATGTGGTATATATATACATATATATATATGTATATATATACCACATCTTCATCTATTCATCGACCATTGGACATTTGGGCTCTTTCCATACTTTGGCTATCGTTGATAGTGCTGCTATAAACATGGGGCTGCAGGTGTCCCTTCGAAACAGCACACCTGTATCCCTTGGATAAATACCTAGTAGGGCAATTGCTGGGTCGTAGAGTAGATCTATTTTTAATTTTTTGAGGAACCTCCATAATGTTTTCCAGACTGGCTGCATCAGTCTGCATTCCTACCAGCAGTGCAAAAGAGATCCTCTTTCTCCGCATCCTCGCCAACATCTGTTGTCTGAGTTGTTCATGTTAGCCATTCTGACAGGTGTGAGGTGGTATCTCATTGTGGTTTTAATTTGTATTTCCCTGATGATGAGGGATGTTTTTCATGTGTCAGTGGCCATGTGGATGTCTTCTTTGGAGAAGTGTCTATTCATGTCTTTTGCCCATTTCTTCACTGGATTATTTGTTTTTTGGGTGTTGAGTTTGGTAAGTTCTTTATACATTTTGGATACTAAGCCTTTATCTTATATGTCATTTGCAAATATCTTCTCCCGTTCTGTCAGTTGCCTTTTGGTTTTGCTGATTGTCTCCTTTGATGTGCAGAAGGTTTTTGTTTTGATGAGGTCCCAATAGTTGATGTTTGCTTTTGTTTCCCTTGCCTCCGGAGACGTGTTGAATAAGAAGTTGCTGCGGCTGAGGTCAAAGATGTTCTTGCCTGCTTTCTCCTCGAGGATTTTGATGGCTTCCTGTCTTACATCGAGGTCTTTCATCCATTTTGAGTTTATTTTTGTGTAAGGTGTAAGAAAGTGGTCCAGGTTCATTTTCCTGCATGTCGCTGTCCAGTTTTCCCAGCGCCACTTGCTGAAAAGACTGTCTTTATTCCACTGAATATTCTTTCCTGCTTTGCCAAAGATTAGTTGGCCATACGTTTGTGGGTCCATTTCTGGGTTCTCTATTCTGTTCCATTGATCTGAGTGTCTGTTTTTGTGCCAGTACCATACTGTCTTGATGATTACAGCTTTGTAGTATAGCTTGAAGTCCGGGATTGCGATGCCTCCAGCTTTGGTTTTCTTTTTCAAGATTGCTTTGGCTATTCAGGATCTTTTCTGGTTCCATACAAATTTTAGGATTGTTTGTTCTAGCTCTGTGAAGAATGCTGGTGTTATTTTAATAGGTATTGCTTGAATATGTAGATTGCCTTGGATAGTATTGATATTTTAACAATATTCGTTCTTCCTATCCAGGAGCATGGAATATTTTTCCAGTTTTTTTGTGTCTTCTCCAATTTCTTTCATAAGCTTTCTATAGTTTTCAGTGTATGGATTTTTCACCTCTTTGGTTAGATTTATTCCTAGGTATTTTATGGGTTTTGGTGCAATTGTAAATGGGATCGATTCCTTGATTTCTCTTTCTGTTGCTTCATTATTGGTGTATAGGAATGCAACTGATTTCTGTGCATTGATTTTATATCCTGCCACTTTGCTCAATTCATGGATCAGTTCTAGTAGTTTTTTGGCGGGATCTTTTGGGTTTTCCATATAGAGTATCATGTCATCTGTGAAGAATGAAAGTTTGACCTCATCCTGGCCAGTTTGGATGCCTTTTATTCCTTTGTGTTGTCTGATTGCTGAGGCTAAGACTTCCAATACTATGTTGAGTAACAGTGGTGAGAGTGGACATCCCTGTCTTGTTCCTGACCTCACAGGGAAAAGCTCTCAGTTTTTCCCCATTGAGGATGATATTAGCGTTGGGTCTTTCATGTATGGCTTTTATGATCTCGAGGTATGATCCTTCTATCCCTACCTTCCTGATGGTTTTTATCAAGAAAGGATGGTGTATTTTGTCAAATGCTTTCTCTGCATCTATTGAGAGGGTCATGTGGTTCTTGTCCTTTCTTTTATTGATGTGATGAATCACATTGATGTTTTCTGGATACTGAACCTGTCCTGCGTCTCAGGTATAATTTCCACTTGGTCGTGGTGAATAATTTTTTTAAATATATTGTTGGATCCAGTCAGCTAATATCTTATTGAGGATTTTTGTGTCCATGTTCATCAGGGAAATTAGTCTATAGTTCTCCTTTTTAGTGGGGTCTTTGTATGGTTTTGGAATCAAGGTAATGCTGGCTTCATAGAAAGAGTTTGGAAGTTTTCCTTCCATTTCTATTTTTTGGAACAGCTTCAAGAGAATAGGTGTTAACCCTTCCTTAAATGTTTGGTAGAATGCCCCTAGAAAGCCATCTGGTCCTGGACTCTTGTTTTTTGGGAGATTTTTGATTACTAATTCAATTTCCTTACTGGTTATGGGTCTGTTCAAATTTTCTATTTCTTCTGTTTCAGTTTTGTTAGTGTATATGTTTCTAAGAATTTGTCCATTTCTTCCAGATTGCCCATTTTATTGGAGTATAATCTCTTCTCTTTCATTCTTGATTTTATTTATTTGGGTCCTTTCCTTTTTCTTTTTGATCAAACTGGCTAGTGGTTTATCAATTTTGTTCATTCTTTCAAAGAACCAGCTTCTGGTTTCATTGATGTGTTCTACTGTTTTTTTTTTTTTTGTTTTTTTTTGGTTTCACTAGCATTGATTTCTGCTCTAATCTTTATTATTCCCTGTCTTTTGCTGGTTTGGGGATTTATTTGCTGTTCTTTTTCCAGCTCTTTAAGGTGTAAGTTTAGGTTGTGTATCAGAGACCTTTTTTCCTTCTTTAGAAAGGCCTGGATTGCCAGCCCGTACCAGAAAAAGTTCACGTGCGCATGAAAAAGTTCACTGTAGCAGCAGTGTTTCAGGGATTATGGAAAATCTCAACACGCATCTGGCACCAGGCTTCACCCTAACAACCTTGTTCCAGCACCAGCAACTGTGGCTGTTCTCCAGGGTATGCTAGCACCTTTGCCTGGTGGGGGGGGGGGAGGGAGGAGGGGGCGGGGGGGGGGTGCTGTCACACAGCCTCTACCATTGTCCTCCCAGAAGGGAACCACCTCTCCCCGTGTGGCCTGAGGACTTCCTGGACTCCACTCTGTCCCTGGGGATTTGCCCTTCCCACCAGAGCACCACCTATTATTGAGCTGCGAGCTGCAGAATTTCAGACTCTGTGCTCCCCATTTATAGTCTTAATGGATTTTAAACCCTCTCCTTTCTCCTTTCTCCCCTTTTAGTTCAGTCCCTGCAGCTGTTTCCACTTTTCCACTTTCTCTCCAGCTGCTTTTGGGGGGGGGGTGCTTTTCCCATATTCTCCCCTGTCTCCATCCTCTCTCCACAAGCAAAAACAGCTCCCTGCTCTCCATGGCTTCTCTCTCCCCCAGTTCACTTATCCGCGCCGCATACCTGCTGAGTTCTGTGGTTCAGGTTGTGCAGATTGTTGTGTTAATCCTCAAATCAGTTGTCTAGGTGTACTGGATGGTTTAGTGTTGATCTGGTTGTATTTCATGGACATGAGACGCAAAAAACTTCCATGTTGTTCCACCATCTTGGCTCCTCCCTCAAGAAATTTTTCAAATATCCTTTGATTTTATCAACATGATCTTGTGGACTTTGTCTTTTGACATTTTGCAGGGATGATTTCTATTAATTACTGATTCAAAAGGACATTGAAATTAATAAACAGAATATTAAAGAATTAAGAAAGTGAATAATAGAACAGAACTATATCCAGGGCAAAAGTGAACAAACATAAAAATAAAGTGATATTATTATTATTATTATTATTCTGTGATTTTTATAAAATATTATGCTAGTATTGAGTTGCCAGAAGTTTTTCATTTTTTAGTCTTTTCAACAAACTAACCTTAGATTTAGCCATTCAGTCTGTTCTTCCTGTCTTTCAGTTCATTCATTTCTACTTTTATATTTATTAATTCATTTTTGTCCTCTCTAGATTTTATTTTATTATTTCTCTTCTTAATTTCACTTAATATTCAATCTATTTACGTTTTCTTTCTAAATAAAGGAAGAATCTACAGCTATGATTTTTTAAACTGATTTTAGCCTTGACTATATACTTAAGAATGATAGAGTATATTTTATTCTCATAATTTTTTTTCCTTAGTCTCTAATTATAGATTCGTATTCTTCTTTGATTGAAAAATTATTTAGGATAGTGTTGTTCAATTTCCAAAGGGTAGTTTTTCTTATAGCTCTTATTGCTAATTTCTCATTTTATTACAATGCAAACAGGGAATATGTTGTACATTTCTGCTTTTCATATACATTAAGAGTAATACATGATGAAGTTAGCAAACATTTTAATGGCATGTGGAAGAAATAATACATTCTTCATTTGTTACATATTGTTAGAAACTGCTATAAGAGAACTTACAAGGTTTTTAATGATCTAGATAAAACTACTAAACTACCTCTGTTTAATTCATTTTCCTTGGGACATCTTTTTAGACCTATATTTTAATGGTAATGATTACCATTTCAAAATTAAGTTTGTTTTTAAAAGCAATATTGATTTCATGTTCTTCGTTCTCATCTTTATTCTCTAATTTTTAGAAAATTAACTTACTTTAATATACTTTTATTTAAATCAGTTTTATGAAGCTTAATTTACACACTGTAGTATTCACCTTTTTAAAGTGTATAGTTTGATGCATTTTGGCAAGTTTATAACCATCACCACTATAAAAATATAGCATATTTCCAACTGCACCAAAAAGTCACAATGGAGGCGTGAGAGTTTCCTATATATTTCCCCAGAGACAGATGTGTTTTGCTTCTATTTCTCCACCAGAAGACATTGGTTTTTGCTAGGATATGTGAATGAGAAGGTTAGCTATTACTCCTTCAGGGGCTTATGGCTTTGGCTTTATATGCGATTAGGGATCAGAAAATCAATTTCTTGTTTAGGCAAAGATGCCTAAATCCAGCTCTCTTTACCTTACTTGGTCAGTAGTAAGGTAAATTAGCATTGATTCATCCTCCTGAATGACACTCCTCTTACTTTAATAGTAAGGTACTGAAATAGTTTTTTTAGAAATAGTTGGTAGATCTAGAGAATTCCAAAAATGTGGATTATTTTAATTTCACCAAACCATGATATTCTTGTGGATAAAATGGTGACATTTATGCTAGATAATGGCATCATTCAGTAGATTATAACTGGCCAGACAACTGATCAATAATATTGAAGTATGGTCTGTGTTATTATGAAAGAAAGAATTTAATGGCTTGTCCTTAGCCTTTTTTTGTGGACAATATTTCCATTAGTGACTAAGATTAAGTGATTGAAAGGATGTCTATAAAATTTTCAGATGGCATAAATTTTATCTAACAAGGAACTAATGTCACTGATGACAGAAGCAAAATTCAAAATGATCCGGACTGGTTAAAAATAAAAACCTTATGTTATAGATTGAAAAAATAAGTTGCCAAATACAATCGTGATTTGAGAGTGACCACACGGAAAAAGTCTGAATATTTTAATCATAAGCTAAGTGTGGCACTACAACAGAACTACAAAAACTGTACATAAAACTTATGTTAAATCAATCAAATGCATTCTGTCCGAATAATAAATGATATTTTCTCTAAATTGTGCCTTAACCATATAGTCTATTGAATTCATCTATAGTTCTGAGCATCTGTGAGAATTATCACCATACTGTAGTGGTGTCTAGAGTGTCTAGTGGGTCTGGAGAACATAGTGTGTGATGATATGGAACGAAAATGATAAGTCTAGAGAGCTAAATAAGATTCGTGGAGAATAAGCAAGTACTTTCAAATACAAAGAACTGTCATGTAGAAAACAGAATAATTCTTCTATGCAATACCAGATGAGGCTAGGCAAAACCCAGTATTATGAAGTTATAAATAGTTCAGTTCACATAAGGAGGGACCAATGATGCAATAGGTTTTGAGAAGAGTTTTCCTTTTACTGGAATCATTTAAGTGATATTTAGAATGCCATCTGTCAAGATGTGTAGAAGAAAGTCTTGACTGAGTAGGAGATTAGGCTAAATGACTTCCAAGTATATTCACAAAAATCCTTATAATATGTTGCCAAGCACCATGAAGGGTTTGAGTTTTTCTCTACTTGCAAGCTAACAAGTTAGTCTGACAGTTTCATGGATGCTCAGAGAAGACATGAACTTCCAAGGCCGGAGACAAAAGACAGTTTCTTACACCAACAGCAGTAGCTGGTGTTTATGTCTTTTGTTGTACTGATTCCTTGAGCCACAATTCCCAGATGGCAATGAAAAGAGAGCCAGGCGACATCTTCACATTCAGTAGATTGCATTACAAAAGAGGAATCCTGAGTTTAAGAAATGTAAATCTTTTTATAATGGGCTATAAACATGCCTGTCCTTATTCTAGAGGAAGACACTATCTCCACTATCTAAGGCTGTGAGCAGACTTGCCTTTCCTTCCAAGGCCATCTACCACACAATCATCTTTGAAAAAGATGGTCAGGAGCAAGGGCCACTCAGTTAAAAATACAGGAGGCCCATGAAAAATTGTTTTCATACATACATTACTTCTGTTGAAATATGCAGGCACTATTTGTTTATATTCATGCCATTAACGAATTAAAAAGGTTCACAACAAGGTACAAATAGTTAAATTGTCATAGGAAAATGACAGGATAGTTAATACTGAAGAGTGAGTGACTACATTATTATTTATATTCTCTTCTAGGAAGAGCTTAAGGCAGCTTATAGAATACTTACGGGGTTAAATCAAAGTAAAAATAACACACGAAACAAAAGGAAATATAGATAAATTGGACTATATCAAAATTAAAAACTTCTGTGCATCAAAGGACACTATCAACAGAGTGAAAAGGCAACATACGGGATGGGAGAAAATATTTGCAAATTATATATCTTTAAGGGTTTAATTTCCAGAATATATAAGGAGCTTCTACAATTCAACAATGAGAAAACAAACAACCCAATTTAAAAGCGGGCAAAATACTTGAGTAGACATTTCCCCAAAGAAGGTATATACATGGCCAAAAAGCATATGAAAAGATGCTCAACATCACTAACCATTAAGGAAAGACACATCAAAACCGCAGTGAGATACCACCTCACACTCATTAGAGTGACTACCTCAGAAAACCAAAAAATAGTAAGTGCTGGCAAGGATGTGGAAAAATCAGAACCTTTATGGTTTGTGGGATATAAAATGTACAGCTGCCATGGAAAACAGTATAGTAGTTCCTCAAGAAATTACAGCAATTCCACTTCTGTGTAAACACCCAAAAGAATTGAAAGCAGGGCTTTGAAGATGTACCCTCACATTCATAGCAATATTATTTACAATAGCCAAAAGGTGGAGGCAACCCATGTGTGACAGATGAGTGGATATATACAATGTAGTGTGTGTGTGTGTGTGTGTGTGTGTATGTATATATATATGCATATATATATGCATATATATATACATGCATATACATATATATGCATATATATATATATAAAATGAAATATTATTCAGCATTAAAAGGAAAAGGAATTCTTACACATGCTACCACATGGATGAACCTTTAGGATATTATGCTAAGTTAAATAAGTCAATCACAAAAAGGAAAATACTTATTTGAGGTACCTAGAGTAGATAAATTCATGGAAAGAGAAAGAAGAGTGGTGGTTGTCAGGGTCTGAGGTGAGAGGGAAATGCAGTTGTTTAAGAGAATAGAATTTTAGTTTTGCCAGATGAAAACAGTTGTGGAGATAGACTGTAGAGTAACATGAGTATACTTAACACTACTGAACTGTACACTTAAAGAATGGGTAAGATGGTAAATTTTATGTTACATGTGTTTTATCACAATTAAAAATAAAAACAAAACTGAATAACTGAATGGGGAAAACAATATTAGAAGTAGGGATGTTAGGATGAAGTCTGGATGAGGTTAGTACACAAAATATGTCATAAGAGGGGCGCCTGGGTGGCTCGGTCGGTTAAGCAGCCGACTTCAGCTCAGGTCACGATCTCGCAGTCCGTGAGTTCGAGCCCCGCGTCGGGCTCTGTGCTGACAGCTCGGAGCCTGGAGCCTGTTTCAGATTCTGTGTCTCCCTCTCTCTGACCCTCCCCTGTTCATGCTCTGTCTCTCTCTGTCTCAAAAATAAATAAACGTTAAAAAAATTAAAAAAAAATATGTCATAAGATCCTATGTGTTTGGTTGTGATAGACTACATGTTTTCTTCTAGGTTTGCTGGTAGATAATGGAAAGAGGAACATCTAGTTTCTTTTAAACAAGCCAATTACTCAAATCAAACATTTCTTCTAGTATAATCAGAAAGATCACTTTATTCAAAGATGCCCTACAATGTAACAATCTGTGTCCTCAGTAACAGATTTATAGACAAATCAGTAAAGGACCTATATGACCGCTTTTTAGAACTTCTTTCAACACACGGCTGTTGTTTTAATACCAAATCCCAAACTAGTCACCTAAATTCCAGAGTAGATGGGAAAAATGGAAATGTAAGCAGAACATATGCAATAGTGCTGTCACTATATAAGGATTCAGTGAAATCTTAGTGATTATGTCTTATTTGGTCACTTGGTTCACTACAAAAGATTGATTAGAATTAAAAGCTAAAATAAGGTATAACAGTCCTTAATTTGTTGAGAAGAATTGAGAAGTCCATGTACTCATTTTAAATATTTCACACTGACAAGCAAAATAGGAAAATGAAATGACTCAATTTAACTTACATAGGAGAAATGAACTATTTTATAAAGATTACGGCATAAAATCAGAATTAAAGGCATTGGATTTAAAAAAAAAGTTAATGTTTATTTTTGAGATAGGGGGAGGAGGAGGAGAGAGAGAGAGAGAGGACCTGAAGCCTTGAAGCAGGCTCCAGGCTCTGTGCTGTCAGCATAGAGCCCAATGCAGGGCCGGAACCCACAAACTGTGAGATCATGACCTGAGTCGAAGTCGGACACTCAACCAACTGAGCCATCCAGGTGCTGGTTTTTGAAATGAGAAAATTATAGTAGATTATTGTCAAACAAAGCATATACCTCTGCCCAAACAGTAGCAAAGTATGTTTTTACAAAAGCATGAAAATAAAACCTAACTCTTTAGGAAAACAACGAGAAGTCATTCTTAAATATTTCTTGACATTCCAGCGTGTGCATGCACAGCATAAAACAAATTTAGAGAAAGCAAACAGGGGACTAACTCAAACATCATCCATGATGTTTTGCCATTCAAATTACCATTAATTACATGTGGAAAATATTAAATTATTCAAGTGAGCAATACTTTATTTCTCAACATAACCAAAAGTCAAAGGGATAAATACTTTAAAATCTGCTATATTTTCACAGTATTGAAAAATATATAGTCAGAAGGGAAAGATTTATTGTCTGTCTTCTTCACAGAGTTAATAATAAACATACACTAAAGAATGATTAGGATTTATGTTTAAGTGCATTTTACTTTAGAACTTCATTGTGAGATTTTCTTGTTTAGAAAAATAGAATGAAAATTAAGGGATGCAAGTAATAAATTTAATGGGTCATTAATACCAAGAAATATGAACCTTTAAAAGGAGGCCTACTAAGGCTTTTAGACTTCCATATTCTTCATCAACATGAATATCATTGGTTAACATGTATCAAATAATCATCAAAATTAAGTATGACATCCTAGTAAATCTTTAGAAGTGTGCAGTAATATGTATTTAAGCAATGGAGAACATTTATTTTTCTCTGTATTTCTTTTATGTTTTTACTCAGTTAATTACTCTGTAATTATGTAATAATGGGAAATAATGCTCACCAATGTTATCTTTATATATCCATACCTAGAAAATCCCTGACACATGATGGACACCCAATGGATGTTTATGGAATAAGGCAATGTTACCAAGTGACAGAACAAACTTTTCCTCAGGAGCCACCACAGCACCTAATCTTATCTAAGGCTCACCAATGAGATCTACATCTGTTATGAACTGAATATACCAAGGGCCCCCTCTACTGACTTTTGCACCTATATCTCAGTTGAACATCAGATTTACACAATTTCATAACCTCTATCTGTATGCAGATGTGATCAGTAATGAAAGGCAATCTATGTAATTAAAGGGTATAAAGACAGATAAGTAGGCCCTTTGTAAAAAATTTTCAGTACAAAATTATTGTTCATAATTTTAAAACCTCAAAAAAAAAACCTCCACATTTTTGTACAGCCTAATTGTGTCTTCCTATTTTTTTTCTCCATCTGTCAAATGCCTGGATAGAGTAAACAGGAAATGGATTCCCATTTATTTTTCATCTACATTGTAATCCAAAGACTGTCCAGTAAAAGCTGTTAGTAAATCACTTGGTCAGCTCTCCCAACAAAACCGTCTTTGAGTAATACAGTATATCAACCTATCTTTTGACATTTTCATTTTTTGTTCTTGACATTTTCTCTTAAAAAATAATACAGTGTTGGCCCTATTATCTTTTCTTTAAGGTCTGTGAACCAAATACCGGCTATCAACTCTCCTGTAGAAAAGCTATCAAGATTCAAAGACAAAGATGTAGATGTAAGGCTCTATTCATCTGTCTGTGTAATACTGAGGGGGAGGAAGGTGGAGAAGGGTGGTGGTGGTTCAAGAACAGCATGACAAATATCACATATATTTTTCTATTCTTTGCGTTGGTTGGGTGGGATGCAATTTAGAATGATTACTTTGAAAAGTACAATTAATAAATTCCCCTCTGTTCTAACCTACCAGAAATTACTTATGATTCATTCAGCAACAATTATTGAGTGTAAACCACGTTCCAGACACTGCACAGGTTCTAAAGAAAAGAGCCAGAAGGGTAAATACATACTTAAACTAAGATTTTGAGTAGCCCTATTGTATGGAAATGAATGTCTGCCTGCATTCTATTATTTTTTTATGCTGCCTTTAACTGGAAATTATGTAAGAATCTTTAAAATGAACTGAAATAAATAGTGGTTTCTACTATATAGTTTCACTGCCTAATGAAATGGGATGCTATTTCTTTTAGAATCTGAGAATTAGAGGAATTTTTTTGATAGCAAAGTCAAAGCCATTTGTATTTTGTCAAGTTTTAATATTGTTTATATTAACATCATGATTTTTTGGTTTTGTGACCAATCAATGACACCCAGATAACAATATTTTACCTACTATAAAGTCCACTGTAGCTTCCACACCAAAAGAGAAATATGAATGTAACACTTAGACTTTATGAAGCAATTGGACTTCTGACAGTTGTCCGTGATTTCCCTTTGTTGAATTAAGAGAATTAGCGGTATTGCACCACAATGGACACTGTATCTATGTATAGGGTCTATCCCGACTAAACCCCTAGATTAAAGCCAAAATTTGAATTGAATATGGACTTTGATTATGGGAAAGGCTCTCAATGTTGGATTCAATGTTTAAAGACCAAATTACCATTACTGAAAGTGACTCCAATTAGGAAGTCCATTCATTGTTAATACTATAAAATAACAATGTTAATATTTTCTCTTTGAAATACAACAGGATTTTCTAATATGCTGATTAGTTCTTTCTTTATTGACAAATTTCTTGTTTTGACATCCTATTCTCTTTGGCTCAAAGTATTGAGTGGCAACCTGTTGTGACTTGTACCAAATAAAGTATCATAGCACATTACTTTGGAAAGAATACATTTTCCAGATATCTTTAAAAGTGCTGCCTTTTTCTGTGAATATAATGACAACAGCATGTATCATGCTTCTTTTGTTTAAAAGTTATGTTAGATACTAAGCGACTAGCCTCCAGATGGAAGTATTAACCTAATTGTGAAAAATCGCATAGATACATATATAACCCACAATAAATGAACTGAAACTTGAAACAGTTAATTGGGGGATGCATACAAAAAAGATGGAAAGGCAAAAGACTGGGGCAAAGGGTCTGCAATGACAGGAAAATGTAAAACTTGGAAAGAAGTCAGGAGAAAGGGAGTTTCGAGCTGAAATATTCTTCTTTAGGGAAGAAAGGTAGAACATCCAAATTGGAAGAGTGGCCCCCCCCCAAATGACTTGGTGATAGAGAATCGTAACCCATATTAAAAATGGCCATGTAAATTTGCTTGACTAAAGTAATAAATTGACCATAGGAAAAGTCAGGAGCCTGTTCATTAGTTAAAGGATTTTTAATTTTATGGAAGAAATTAACAATGCTTCAGGGATTACTAAGCAAACACATGATGGAAACATGTTTTAAGAAGACAATCACTGAAACTATTGTGAAGAAAGATAAGAGATACAAGAGCTGGGAAGATACTAAGGATGCTCTGAGCTAATACAGTGATTCTCAAAATGTGGCCTGCAGATACCCAAGGGTTCTGAGACACTTTCAGGACCTTCGTAATGCTATTATAATGATTTTCATAGTAATACTTAGATATTATTTTACTTTATCACTATGTTGACATTTTTACTAATGTTCCAAAAGCCATAGTGGGTAAAACTGCAGGAATCAAATCAGAGATACCAAACTGTTCTAGTAGTCATTGAGTATATTCTTCACCGTTGCATGCCCTCGTTCCCCCCCAAAAATGATAAATCTCAACCCCTGAGTACATGTCTTTTTAATATATGGCATCATGAGATGGGATGTATGCATTAAGCACTTCTCTCTTGCATAAGAAAGTATGCTGTCTTGAGGAAAAGTCCTTGTGCCATTGTACGCATTTGTGAGCTGACTTAGCTGCTGTTACCATGGAACACCATGTTTTATGTGGAACAACAAGGAACAAACTGATTATCAGACTTTGAATATGGCAGACATTTTTTGAAAATGAAATAAGTGTGCCTGTCACTTAAAGGAACACAACTGACAGTATTTATTACTAGTGATAGAAGTTAGAGCTTTCAAGCAAAAATTAGAATTTTGGAAAACTTGTATCTGTCACTGTGAGCTTGACAGCCACCCAATGCTTAAAGACCTTCTGACAAGATTGGTAATACTAACATGTGTAATTTAAAAATTTTACTATTGCATAATAGTAATTTGCATAATAGAAATCTGCAAATAATGCATTATTTTACAAATAATCAATGTATGATGCTACTAACTCAGAACAATCCATTCAAAGTATAAGAAAGACCAATGGCTTTTAAAGTAACAGAGTACAAGTTGATTGATAATGGTTTCAGAATCCACACTGTAATTAATCTTAAAGAAACTCTCACTTGTCAAGTCTTGGTATAGTATCAAGAAGGATATTCAGGATTATCTGAAAAGTCTATTAACGTTCTCTTTCCTTTTTTAATTATACATCTGGGTCAGATTGGATTTTCTTCATATAGTGCAAACATATAGCAACAGAGTGAATGCAGAATCAAGTATGAGAACTCAGTTTCCTTTTAAGATGCTATACATTACAGAGATTTACAACATGTGAAACAAGGCTATTCCTCTATGCATTTTTGGAAAATAGAGCTATTTTTATTTTTATTTATTTATTTTTAAATATTTATTCAGTTTTAGAGAGAGACAAAGAGTGTGAGCAGGGGAGGGGCAGAGAGAGAGAGAGGGAGAGAGCACTGACAGTGCAGAGCCTGAGGCAGGGCTTGATCCCATGTACCACGAGATCATGACCTGAGCTAAAATCAAGAGTCAGATCGCCTGAGCCACCAAGATGCCCTGAAAATATAGTTATTTCTAATAAAATATGTATTTTATGTTAACATGTAATGGGTTTATTATTTTCAAATGAACAAATATTTTTAAATTTCTACATTTTAATCTCTAATATGGTAAATATTTATAGATATTACCCATATAAATCAAAGCTCTTTGGGATACTCAATAATGTTTAAAAATAGAATGGTTTATAAGGCTAGTTTGAGGACTAATGTGCAAATAAATAGTCAAAATTTATATGATGGCTGTACCTGTAAGAAGGAAGATGATAAGGCATGTGGGACATACTTGCTTAATAATTTGTACTATATAACACCATCCTTTTTCTCTCTCTTCTAAAATCAAAATATCTCTGCCTATTTTGGGGGGGGGTACATACATGTGACTTCTTAATGTTATTCTCATATTATTTTCTTTCCACAAAAAACAAAAACTACTTTCTCAGAAATTGTATCTGTTGAACAGTTTCCACAAGAAAATCTTATAGGAACTTAAAGTGTAAAAAAACCAAAAAGATTGAAATTAATTAGTAGTGAGGTTATATATTAGATTTCTTTCACCTGCTAATCTCTTGTGAACACCACAAAAATAGCAAATACTACTGTAAATATTACTGTCTTTTGTGTAAAAGTCATATTTGCTTTAAAAAAAGCCTAATTATTGATAATACCATAAGAACATTTATATCCAATTAGAAAATTACTTTGCCTCAGGTAACCTAAGAAAGGCACATGGTCTGCATTTCTTCCAGTGAAGAAGAGTCTTAAGAATTGTATGTAAGAGCAATAACCTGTGAGCAAAGTTATAGGCAGTGCCATCAAGGAGACATTTCTTCTCAAAGTAAAGGTGTTATAACTTAGCATATGGCTGCTCTTCAGACTTCTATGAAAAATGAGGAAAGGTCACAGGGCTGAGAGAGGATAAACATAAGGAATATTTGCCATAGCAACAGAAGAGGAAATGACAGAGGGTTTAGGCAAATACAGCAGTAATAGTATGACCCCAGGATTTGCAAAATGCTAGTTGAGGCTAATACTATGTTGTTAATGATATAAAATATCCATATTCATGAAATACGCATTCATGAATTGTGAAAATTAAAATGAATAGTAGACTGGTACCTATATTTGTAAGGTAGTCAGATCTTCTAAGGTAAACTAATAGAGTCAGAGCAAGTCAGGCACACTCAACAAGAGATTTCTATCTGGTAAAGGAGCAAACAGAAAATTTAAAATATCCAACACAGGCTAGCAAAAGCTATAAAATGAATAGGGGTTGGCATCTAGGCCATGTTTTTTACTTGCTCCAATAAAAACTGGTCTGCCCCAAGTTTGTCTCTTGCTACTTGTGGCCCTGTATGTAATAGACTACACAGTGACTTCTCCATACCAAATATCTCAGACAAGATCCTTAGGACTGAAAGGACTGGGAAACACAAATGAAAGTTGGTTCAAGAATAAGATACAAATGTCAATTTTACAGTTTAGCCTGGGTGAGGCAGATTCATGGGAATAAGCTTTAATTTCTTAAAACAGTGTTAGTTAAATTTGGAAACACGGGTAGTCCCCCATTTTTCTGAAAAAATTAATTATTTTTAACATTTTTTGGACATTCAATATTCAGCAGTTCCTTGTATTTTCTTAGGCTTCCTCAATTTTAGTTTTGGTCTTGATTGCTTCAATTTCTACTTGTCTGGAGATTTTTGGGGTGTAAAGGCAACAAACCAGCAGACTAAAAATAAATATGTCCCAATGGGGACCATCAAAATGGTTTTCACTTTGTTCATGAGCATTACATAGACTAAACAGCTCACTGTGCTAAACAGAGCAAATGTGCTCATGAAAAGAAATGTGTGAGTCCTATACTTGTAACATTTCAGGCTAATCACCTGATATGTTTGAAATAAAACACAATGGTGACCTTAAGGCTAAGATTTGCACAAAAATTTTCCATTTGCAAAACACACACCTATAATATCATTTAACCCCTTTCACAAGTGTTGAGGAAGATATAGTCATTACCCCTTGTTCAGAGATGCTGAAAAATGCAGAGAAGCTAATACAAAGAGAAATTAAGCAATTTGTAAAAGTCAAGGCTAGTCATTGATGTTACACGAATTCAAATTCAGGCCTTTGATTGCTAAAGCTTCATTCACCACATTACAAGAAAACTTATAGATCTACTCTATTTATAATTACAGAATGAATCTTTGAAAATCTAGAATTATTTAAAAAATCATTGACCTGTTCCATTGATTTATGTGCCTGTTTTCTGTTTTTGTGTCAGTACCATACTGTCTTGATGACTACAGCTTTCTAATACAGCTTGAAGTGGGGAATTGTGATACTTCCAGTTCTGATTTTCTTTTTTAACATTATCTTGGCTATTCAGAGTCTTTTCTGCTTCCATAAAATTTTTAGAATTGTCTGTTCTAGCTCTGTGAAGAATGCTGGTGTTATTTTAATAGGGATTGCATTGAATATGTAGATTTCTTTGGGTAGTATCGACATATTAACAATATTTGTTCTTCCAATCCATAAGCATGGAATGTTTTTCCATTTCTTGGTGTCTTCTTCAGTTTCTTTCATAAGCAGTTTATAGTTTTTAACATACAGATCTTTTACTTCTTTGGTCAGATTTATTCCTAGGTAACTTAGGGTTTTTGGTGAAATTGTAAATGGGATTGATTCTTTGATTTCTCTTTCTGCTGCTTCATTATTGGTGTATAGATTTGCAACAGATTTCTGTACAGTGAATTTATATCCTATGATTTTGCTGACTTTATGTATCAATTCTAGCAGTTTTTTGGTGGAGTCTTTCAAGTTTTCTGTATAGAGTATCGTGTCATCTGTGAAGAGTGAAAGTTTGACTTCTCCCTTGACAATTTGTATGGCTTTTATGTCTTCGTGTTGTCTGATTGCTGAGGCTAGAACTTCCAGTACTATGTTGAACAACAGTGGTGAGAGTAGACATCCCTATCATGTTCCTGACTTAGGGGGAAAGCTCTCAGTTTTTCCACATGGAGGATGATATTAGCTGTCGGTCTTTCATATATGGCCTTTATGATGTTCAGGTATGTTCCTTCTATCCCTACTTTCTTGAGGGTTTTTACTTCCCAGAAATGGAACCACTAATGTATGTATGGCTAACTAATTTTTGACAAAACAAAAAAGAATATCCAATGCAAAAAAGACAGTCTTTTCAGCAAATGGTGTTGGAAAAACTGGACAGCAACATGCAGAAGAATGAAATGGGACCACTTTCTTAAACCACACACAAAAATAAATTCAAAACGGATAAAAGTCCTAAATGTGAGACAGGAAACCATCAAAATCCTACAGGAGAAAACAGACAGCAACCTTTTTGACCTCAGCCGCAGCAACTTCTTACTAGACACGTCTCCAGAGGCAGGCAAAACAAAAGCAAACATGAACTACTGGGACCTCATCAAGATAAAAAGTTTCTGCACAGCAAAGGAAACAATCAACAAAAACTAAAAGGCAACCTATGGAATGGGAGAAGGTATTTGCAAATGATATTTCCGATAAAGGATTGGTGTCCAAATACATAACGATCTTATAAAACTCAATACCTAAAAACCAAATAATCCAGTTTGAAAATGAGCAGAAGATGTGAATAGACATTTTTCCAAAGAGGACATCCAGACAGCTAACAGAAACACGAAAAGATGCTCAACATCACTCATCATCAAGGAAATACAAATCAAAACCACAATAAGATACCACCATCCCTGTTAGAATGGCTAAAATTAACAATTCAGGAAACAACAGATGTTGGCGAGGATGTGGATAAAGGAGACTCCTTTTGCACTATTGGTGGGAATGCAACTATTGGTGGTGCAGCCACTCTGGGAAACAGTATGAAGGTTCCTCAAAAATTAAAAATAGAACTACCCCATGACCCAGCAACTGCACTACTAGGTATTTATCCAAAGGATACAAAAATACTGACTCAAAGGGGCACATGCATCCCAATGTTTATAGCAGTGCTATCAATAATAGCCCAATTATGGAAAAAGACCAAATGTCCATTGAATGATGAATGGAGGAAGAAGATGTGGTATATAAACACAATGGAATATTACTTGGTGATCAAAAAGAATGAAATCTTAATCTTGCCATTTGCAGCAACAGGGATGGAACTAGAGCATATTATGCTAAGAGAAATAAGTCAGAGAAAGACAAACATATGATTTCCCCTCTACGTGGAATTTAAGAAACAAAATATATGAACATAAGAGAAGGGGAGGAAAAATAAAATAAGATAAAAACAGAGAGGGAGATAAAGCACAAGACTCTTATATGCAGAGAACAAACAGGGCTGTTGGAGGGGAAGTGGGTAGGGGGGTATGGACGTTAGGGAGGGAACTTTTTGTGATGAGCACTGGGTGTTATATGTAAGTGATGACTCACTAAATTCTACTCCTGAAACCAACACTACACTGTATGTTAACTAACTTGAATTCAAATTAAAAAAATCACTTGACCTTGCAGGAAGTAGAAACAAACATATCTCTGCTGTTTTTATTATTCATACTTACCCCAGTCCACAACAATTACATGTTTTATAACATTTCAAAATTTTAAGGACATTACTGCTTTTAATATCCCAGTGAGAATTTACAGAGGAAGAAGTTGCAGAAAGACTAAATGACTGGTTCATTCCTTCAGAATGGATTTTAGAGCTGGTGTATTAGAAAATGGGAAACCAATATAAAAGAATCATCTTAAAATAACATAGGAATAAACTCAACCATGAGGTGTGCCTGTGCAGCCTATTTGCCAGTTTCAAGGACCAAAATGAACAACATTTCCCTGAAGGCAGTATTCAGCATGGGAATTGTGCATTAGCACCCCTGGTCTGTTTTCCAAGAACCACATGGAAATCAAAAGCAGGGGAACAAACCAGCAATAAATGGTAGATTCACATTCCAAAGAGGGGTCCTGACAGCAGATGCACTGTTGCATAAGAATACTGCTCCATTACATTAATATACTGCTTCTTCATTTATGGACCATTTCTGTATCTATGAGTAAAAAGAAAGGAAAGATAAAAGCCAAATGGATACTGACTCCAGAGTTAAGGCTAGTCTAAATTATTATAAGAGAAAGAATGCAACTAGGATGAGACATATAACACCAAGCAAGATGATTATAAACTAAAATGCAGTCAACTTGAATACAAGGGTAGATGATGACCTATCTAGGTGAAGAGCCATTGGAGCAATGGTAAAGTATAATGGAGGTAATACGGGAATGCTGAAGCCAGGGTTATTGTAACTGATCTATTGCAAGCTGTCATAATTTTTAAAAATAAGCATAAAAAGTTGTGAATTTATTTAATATAAATAGAATATAATCCTTTTATTATATCTTTTGCAACTTGGACAGGCAACTCAAGAAATCTGATCCAGGGGTGCCTGGGTGGCTCTGTCGGTTAAGCATCTGACTTCAGCTCAGGTCATGATCTCACAGTTTGTGAGTTTGAGCACCGCATCGGGCTCTCTGCTGACAGCTCAGAGCCTGGAGCCTGCTTTGGATTCTTTGTCTCATTCTCTCTCTGCCCCTCTCCAACTTGTGCTCTGTCTCTGTCTCTCAAAAATATATAAAAACGTAAAAAGAAAGAAAGAAAAGAAAGAAAGAAAGAAAGAAAGAAAGAAAGAAAGAAAGAAAGAAAGAAAATCTGATCCAGCTTCAGACCCTGCTTATTAATGAAAACTCAAGAGAGGGTCAATCTGTTTTGTTCTGCCTTTAGTATGTCTTAAATTTTCCTCTCATATCAGAAATAGTCACTGCTGTCTCCTTTTCCCTCCTCTCCTCCTAACCTCCTCACCTCCCTGCCTCATCTTCTCCCCTCTTCGTCTTCCTCTTCTTTTTTCTCCTCCTATCCTCTGCCTCTTTATCTCCCTCCCCTTCCCTCTTCATGTACTTGTCCTTCTCTTTCTTCACGTCCTCTCCTTCTTCCTTTCCTTCTCTCCTTCCTCCTCTTCTTTTCCTTTTCCTCCTCCTCCTCTCTTTCCCTTCCTCTCCCTTTCTTCCTCTTCTTCTCCTGCTTTCCTTGTTTCTTCTCCTTTAGAAAAGAAACTTCAAATAAGATGTCTGAGCTATCAGGGTGTGTTTCTTGTGTTCTTATTAAGATAAGCAAATAATGATTCTTAGACACTTGGACATTTCTATTCCTTGGATAAAATATATGACCATATTTAATTATTTTTTGGAATTTATTTGCTTTAAACTTCATTTTCTTTTTTCTCACTTAATTTTTTAAAACACAAATAAGGCTATGTGTTTATCTTTCAAGACAGTTTTATTAATTCATGTGATAATCACAAAGAGGCAGGGCTTCAGGTAAAAAGAAAAAAAAAGTGGTGATGATGTATGTTAGAGTCTTGTGACTTAAAACCTGTGTTGCATCAATGTTGTGCAGTAGACTTGCTACATATCATTACCCACAAATCACACATGTGAAAAGCAAGGATTTTTCAAACCAATCAGAGAAGTGGAAGGTGAGCCTATAATTTTATGATTTTAGGGACAATGCTCCCTATATCCCACTGCTACCTCAATCTGGGGTGGGAACCCCTCCAGATTTTAAAGATAGTATGATTTTCATTATTTTTAAGCTGAAATGAGATGATACCAGAGTTTTTAGGAGAAAGAAAAATTACTGCAATGTTTGCTAGGTGTGGTTCCTTCATCTGTAAAATGGTAGTAAGGAAAACTCAGGAAGTTACTGGAAGGATTAACTAAGACAGCATATGAAGCACCTAATCACACCTGCTACAAGGAAGGTGTTTGAGAAATACTTGTTCTCATTCCTGCTTGAGAACTGTTTCTTATGTGGTCTGTTTTGCACTGCCGAAACAGTGCAAAACTGTTTCTTTGTTTCTTTGTTTCTTATGTGGCTGTTCCCTGCAGTATGGCACAGTGAATACTTTGCCTTTCCACAGAAATGAGAATGTTTTATATTCTTTTAGAGTTATGCTTCATATATCTTCAGTGGAAGTATCTTTTTTATAGGTAAATATATTTTTGTGGGGAGAAAATAGAAAGATACATAAAGGTACTAATAATGATTCATACAGTGTTTTTTAACATGCCTAAGCTTTTGAAGAGTCAAAATGCCTGACTTGCAAAAAGTCCAACCAGATATCCTTACGCCGTGATTCCCATTTATCATCTTCATGCTCTTCAGCTCATGTAAACATACATGTATACATGGTCACACAAACATATAGATTGTGTTAATTTCATTCAGTTGGAAGGAATAGCCAGTAATCAAGGGATTATCAAAGGATGGAGCTAGGAAGAAACATTTCCTAGCTCAAACCTTTCTAAGTTGAGAAAAATGAGTACGGATACTGTAATGTCTTTCTTGAAATGAATGGCAGTGTCTTTAAAATGGTTACCCATATGTTTTCTCAAAGCAAGACACTGTAAGGTACCCAGGGTTGTATACATTCAGGTTAAGATCAAACATTTTTCTTTTGTGTTCCTATTATTATCCTCCAAGTGGTATCAACACTGCTACTTAGTAGCCTACACATTTGTTCATATCAAGAAGAAACTGGCACCAGCAATGCTCCCATTTTTTTTATTAATATTGTGATTTTGTTTAAGTTCATCCAAACTGTGAGGATTATTTTGTCTTAATACTATTGAACTATTGAATTTAATGGCCAAACTTTATTTACTTTTGCTTACCAACTTAAATTTAAAATTTCCCTAGTTTTAAGGTATATTTGACAAAAATTGTATGTATTTAAAGTATAAAGTATGATGGCTTGATACATGTACACATTGTGAAATTACCACAGTGAAGTTAATTAACACATTATTGCCTCACATGGTTCCTTTTTTTTTTCTTTTGGTGTGGTGAAAACGCTTATGATTTATTTTAATAGCAAAATTCAAATATACAATACAGTCCTCATGCTCTATGTTGGATTCCCAGAACTTGTCATCTTATAACTGAAAGTTTGTAACCTTTGACCAGTATCTTCTCATTTTCCCAACCCCCCCAGGCACCAGCAATCACCATTCTACTCTCGGATTGTATGAGTTAGACTGTTCACATGTGAGATCACACAGTATTTGTCTTTCTGTGTCTGGCTTATTTCACTTAGCATAACATTCTCCAGGTTCATTCATGTTGTCACAAATAACAGGATTTCCTGCTTTTTATGGTTGGATTATATTCCCTTGGGTGTGTGTGTGTGTGTGTGTGTGTGTGTGTGTGTGTGTGTGTTTGTATACATATCAGATTTTCTTTATCCATTCATCCATTCACAGACATTCAGTTTGTTTCCTTATTTTAACTATTGTGAAAAATGTTGCAATGAACACGTAAATGCAGATATCCTTTCAAGATACTGACCTTATTTCTTTGGGTATCTATCTAATAGTAGGATTGCTGGATCACACAGTAGTTCTATTTTTAATTTTTGAAGACTCTCTATTTTTTTCTAAAATGGCTATAACAATTTACATTCCCATCAACAATGTGCAAGTGTTCCCTTTTGTCTGTATCTTTGGCAACACTTGTTCTCTCTTGTCTTTTTTTTAATTTATTTTTACATTTATTTATTTTTGAGAGACAGAGAGAGCACAAGTGGGGAGGGGCAGAGAGAGAAGGAGACAGAATCTGAAGCAGGCTCCAGGCTCTGAGCTGTCAGCACAGAGCCCGACACGGGGCTCAAACCCACAAACAGCAAGATCATGACCTGAGCCAAAGTTGGACGCTCAACCAACTGAGCCACCCAGGTGCCCCTCTCTTGTCTTTTTTTTTAAGTGTTTATTTTTGAGAGAGAGTGAGAGAGAGAGAGAGAAAGAGAGAGACAGAGAGACAGAATATGAACGGGGGAGAGGCAGAGAGAAAGGGGGACAGAGGATCCTAAGTGGGCTCTGTGCTAACAGCAGAGAACCTGATGTGGGACTCAAAATCACAAGCCGTGAGATAACAGCCAGAGCTTAACTGACTGAGCCACCCAGGCATCTCTCTTGTTTTTTCCATAATAGCTATTCTAATAGATATGAAGTGGTATTTCATTGTTTTGATATACATTTCCCTGATGATTAGTAATGTTGATGCCCATTCATATATCTCTTGGCCATTTGTATGTCTTCTTTGAAAAAACGTCTATCTGGGTCTTTTGCCAATATTTTAATCTGTTTTTTATTTTTATTTTTTTTTTGCATTTGAGTTGTAAGAGTCCCTTGTATATTTTGGATGTTAACTCCTTATCATATATAAGGTTTGAAAATATTTTCTCCCATTCCATAGGTTGCTTTTTCTTTTTGTTCATTGTTTCCTTTGCTGGGCGGAGCTTTTTACTTTGACATAGTTCCACTTGTTTATTTTTGTTTTTGTTGCTTGTACTATTGGTGTCCTATCCAAAAAAATCACTGCCAAGACCAATGTCAAGGAGATTCCCCCCCCTACATTTTCTTCTAGGACTTTTATGCTTTCAGAGCTTATTTTTAAATCTTTAATCCATTTTGAGTTGAGTTTTGTTCATGGTATAAGGATCTAATTCCATTAGTTTGCATGTGGATATCCATTTTTTTTTCAGCAACATTTATTGAAGAGACTATCCTTTTTCCATTGTATATGCTTGGCATCCTTGTCATAGATCCATTTTTCATATATATGTGGGTTCATTTCTGGGCTGTTTGTCTGTTCTGTTCTATTGATCTATGTGTCTGTTTATATGCCAATACCATTCGGGTCTGATTTCTTTGTTAGCTTTGTAATATAGTTTGAAATTAGGAAGTGCAATGCCTCCAGCCTTGTTCCTTCTCAAGATTGCTCTGGCTATTTAGGGTTTTCTGTGGTTCCATATGAATTTTAGGACTGCATTTTCGACTGTGAAAAACGCCATTGGAATTTTCATAGGATTGTACTCAATCTATAAATTGCTTTGGTAAGTATGGATATTCTAACAATATTAATTCTTCTAATCCATGAATACAGGTTACCTTTTCATTTATTTGAGTCTTCTATCTTTCATCAATATTTTACAGTTTTTAGTGTATAGGTCATTCATCTCCTTGGTTAAATTTATTCCTTAGTATTATTTTATTATATTTGATGCTATTATAAATAGGATTGTTTTCTTGATGTCTTTTTTCAGATAGTTCATTGTTAGTGCATAAAAATGCAAATGATTTTTGTATGTTGACTTTGTTTCCTACAACTTTACCCTATTTCTTTATTAGTTTTAACAGTTTCTTGATGGAGTCTTTAGGGTTTCTGTCTATAAAATCACACCATCTGCAAATAGAGACAATTTAACTTCTTTCTTTCCCATTTGAATGCCTTTTATCTATCTTTCTTGCCTAATTTCTCTGGCTAGGATTTCCACTACTATGTTAAATATAAGTGGTGACAATGAGCATACTTGTCTTGTTCCTGATCTTAGAGGAAAAACTTTGAGTTTTTCACCATTGAGTACGATGTTAGCTGTGGCCTTGTCATATATGGTCTTGATTATGTTGGGGTTGTATTTCTTCTTTACCTAATTTGTTGAGAGATATATTTTTTTTATTATCACCAGGCTTTTGAATTTTGTCAAATGCTTTTTCTGCATCTATTCAGATAATCATATGATTTTTATCTTTTATTTTGTTAAAGTGATGTATTATGTTTTTTGTTTACAAATGTTGAACCATCCTTGCATCTCAGGAATGCATCCCACTTGATTATGGTGCATGATCCTTTTTTTTTTTAATGTTTATTTTTGAGAGAAGAGAGACAGAACGTGAGCAGGGGAGGGGCAGAGAGGGAGACACAGAATATGAAACAGGCTCCAGGCTCTGAGCTGTCAGCCCAGAGCCCGATGTGGGGCTCGAACTCATGGACTATGAGATCATGACCTGAGCTGAAGTCAGAAGCTTAACCAACTGAGCCACCCAGGCGCCCCAATGCATGATCCCTTTAATGTGCTGTTGAATTCAGTTTACTAGTATTGTTCTGAGGATTTTTGTGTCTATGTTAACCAAAGATATTGGAATGTAATTTTCATATCTTAAAGTGTTCTGGTTTGGCTTTTGTATCAGGGTAATTAGTTTGGAAGTATTTTATTCTCTTCTAGTTTTTGGAAGAGTGTGAGAGGAGTGGAGTTAATTCTTCTTTAAATGTTTGGTATAATTCACCAGTGAAGCCCTCTGGTCCTTTGAGGGAAGGCTTTTGATTATTGCTTTGATATCCATACTTATTAGTCTGTTCAGATTTTCTATTTCTTCATGATTCTGTCTTTGCAGGTTGTACGTTTCTATGAATTTGTCCATGTCTTCTAGGTTATCAAATTTGTTGGTTATGGTATTCTCTTATAATCTTTTGTATGTCTGAGGCATAAGCTGTAATGTCTTCTCTTTCATTCATAATTTTATTTGAATCCTCTCTTTTCTTGATTAGTCTAACTAAAGATTTGCCAATATTTTTTATCTTTTCAAAACATCAACTCTAGTTTTGTTGATTTTTTTCTGTTTTTTTTTTTTTTGTTCTACATTTCATTTATTTTGCTCTAATTTTTATTCTTTCTTGTTTTCTACTAACTTTAGGTTTAGTTTGTTCTTCTTTTTCAAGTTCCTTGAAGTATGAAGTTAAGTTGTTTATTTAACATCTTTCTTTCTTTTTTAAAATATTTCCTTTTTCATTTTGAGAGACAGAGAGACAAAGTGTGTGCAAGCAGGGAAGGGCAGAGAGAGAGGCAGAGAGAGAATCCCAAGCAGGTTCCACACCCAGCACACAGGCCTACATGCGGCTCAATCTCAAAATGGTGAGATCATGACCTGAGCTGCTTATCAAGAGTAGGATGCTTAACTGACTGAGCCATCCAGTCACTCCTAATACCTTCCTTTTTTCTTAATGTAAGCATTTATCTCTATAATCTTCCCTTTTAGAACTGGTTTTGCTGGATCCCATAAGTTTTGGTATATTGTGTTTTCATTTTTTTTTTTTTTTTGACTCAGGATACTTTTTGATTTCCATTTTGATTTCTTTGACTCATTGGATTTTCAGGAGTATGTCATTTGATTTGCATGCATTTGTAAATTCGCCAATATTCTTTTTTTTTTTAATTATTTCTAGTTTCATACTGTTGTGGTCATAGAAGATATTTGACATGTTTTCAATATTTTTAAATTTGTGAAGACTTACTTTGTGGCTCTATTTATGATCTATCCTGGAGAATGTTCCATGTGGGCTTGGAAAGGATGTGCATTCTGGTAGTGCTGGATGGAATATTCTGTGTGTGTGTGTGTGTGTGTGTGTGTGTGTGTGTGTGTGTGTGTTTATATTTTTAAATTTAGCTACTACCACTCCACATCAGTGGGGAACAGCCACAGCGCCTCTGTATATATTTGTTAGGTCCATTTGGTCTATAGTGTTATTCAAGTCTGCTTTTCCTTTTTGATTTTCTGTTTGGATGACTTATCCATTATTGGGAAAGGGGTATTGAAGTCCCTTGCAATATATTATTGTATTTCTGTTTGTTTCCTCCTTTAGTTCTGTTAATATTTGTTTTAAATATATGTGTGCTCCAATATTGGCTCCCATTGGTTATCCAGGCTGATGGGACTACCTCTGGAACTGGAGTTGACATGAGTTAGAGCCAGGTCATGTGGCTGTTGCTGCATCCACAGTAGGATCTGCAGTTGGTGGGTCTGTTACCAGGGACTTAGGTGGGCATGAATCATGTCTGTTTTAAGATCACTTAAAACAGTAATTGTCTTCTTTGGAAAAATGTCTATTCATGTCTTCTGCCCATTTTTTAACTGGATTATTTGTTTTTTGGGTGTTGAGTTTGGGAAGTTCTTTATAGATTTTGGATATAAGATATGTCATTTGCAAATACCATCTCCCATTCCACAGGTTGCCTTTTAGTTATGTTGATTGTTTCTTTCACTGTGCAGAAGATTTTTATCTTGATGAAATCCCAATAGTTTTTTTTTTTGCTTTTGTTTCCCTTGCCTCAGGAGACATGCCTAGAAAGAACTTGCTACAGCTGATTTCCAAGAGGTTACTGCCCATGTTCTTCTGTAGGATTTTTATGTTTTCCTGTCTCACATTTAGGTTGTTCATCCATTTTGAATACATTTTTGTGTATTGTGTAAGAAAGTGGTTCACTTTCATTCTTTTGGATGTTGTTGTACAGTTTTTTCAATACCATTTGTTGAAGAGACAGTCTTTTCCCCATTGGATATTCTTTCCTGCTTTGTTGAAGATTAATTGACCATATAGTTATGGGTTCATTTCTGGGTTATCTGTTCTGTTACATTGTTCTATGTGTCTCTTTTTATGCAAGTACCATACTCTTTTGATCACTACAGCTTTGTAATATAAGTGGAAGTCTGGAATTGTGATGCTTTCAGCTTTGTTTTTCTTTTTCAAGGTTTCTTTGGCTATTAGGGGTATTTTGTCGTTCCATATAAATTTTAGGATTGCTTGTTCTTGTTCTGTCAAGAATGCTGTTGGTAGTTTGATAAGGATTGCATTAAATGAGTAGATTGCTTTGAGTAGTATAGACATTTTAGCAATATTTTGTTCTTCCAATTCATGAGCATGAAATGTCTTTCTATTTCCTTGTGCCATCTTCGATTTCTTTCATCAGTGTTTTATGGTTTTCAGAGTACAGGTCTTTCACCTCTTCGGTTAGGTTTATTTCTAGGAGTCTTATTGTTTTTGGTGTAACTGTAAATAGGATTTTTTTTAATTTATCTTTCTGATGTTTCATTATTGGTATACAGAAATGCATCAGATTTCTATATGTTGATTTTGTATCCTTTGGATTTACTGAATTTATTTATTAATTCTAGCAGATTTCTGGTGGAGTCTTTTGGGTTTTCTATATAGAGTATCATGTCATCTGCAACTAATGAAATTTTACTTCTTCCTTGCTTACTTGGATGCCTTTTATTTATTTTTGTTTTCTGATTGCTGTGTCTAGGTCTTCCAGTACTATGTTGAAGAACTGTGGTGAGAATGGACATCCCTGTCTTGTTCCTGACCATACAGAAAAAAAAGCTTTCAGCTTTCCCCCATTGAAGATGATATTAGCTGTGGGTTTTTCATATATGGCCTTTAGTATATTGAGGTATGTTCCCCTCTAAACCTATTCTGCTGAGGGTTTTTATCATGAATGTCGTACTTTGTCAAATGCCTTTCTTGCATTTATTGAAATGATTATATGGTTCTTATTCTTTCTTTTATTAATTTGGTGTATCACACTGATTGATTTGTGAATACTGAACCACCCTTGCAACCCAGGAAAAAATACTACTTGATTGTGGTAAATGATTTTTTTAATGTACTATTGAATTTATTTTCTGGTATTTTATTGAGAACTTTTGTAGCTATGTTCATCAGGGATATTGGTCTGTAGTTGTCTTTTCTAGTGGAGTCTTTATCTGGTTTTGGTATCTGAGTAATGCTGATCTCATACAATGAATTTGGAAGTCTTCTTTCCTTTTCTACTTTTTGTAATAGTTTGAGAAGGAAAGGTATTAACTTTTATTTATTTAAAAAAATTTTTTTTCTTAGAATTTTTTTAACGTTTATTTATTTTTGAGAGAAAGAGAGAGAGAGAGAGAGACAGAGTGCAAGCAGGGGAGGAACAGAGAGAAGGAGACACAGAACCTGCAGCAGGCTCCAGGCTCTGCACTGTCAGCATGGAGCCCAGCATGGGGCTCGAACTCATGAACCATGAGATCATGACCTGAGCTGAAGTCAGATGCTTAACTGACTGAGCCACCCAGGCGCCCCTAACTTTTCTTTAAATGTTTAGTAGAATTTGCCTATGAAGCCATCTGGCCCTGTACTTTTGTTTCTTGGGAGTTTTTTGATTACTGATTCAATTTCTTTGCTGGTTATCAGTCTGTTCTGGTTTTCTATTTCTTCCTGTTTCAATTTTGGTAGTTTATATGTTTCTAGGAATTTATCCATTTCTTCCGGGTTTTCCAATTTGCTGGCGTATAGGTTTTCATAATATTCTCTTATAATCGTTTGTAATTTGTGGTGATACTGATTTTTTTCAAAGAACCAGCTCCAGTTGATCTCTTCTATAGTTTGTTTCTTTTTAGATTTTATATAATTTATTTCTGCTCTAATACTTATCATTTCCTTCCTTCTGCTGGCTTTAGGCTTCTTTTGTTATTGTTGTTGTTGTGTTTTTTTCTTTTTTCCTAGCTCTTTTAGGTGTAAGATTAGGTTGTTTACTTGAGATTTTTTTGCTTCTTGTTGTAGGTCTGTATTGCTATATACTTCCCTCTTTGGACCATTTTTGCTGCATCCCAAAGATTTTAGACTGCTGCATTTTCATTTCATTTGTTTCATTTATTTTTAAAATTTCTTTGATTTTCTGGTTGACCCATTCACTGTTTAGTAGCATGTTTTTTAACCTCCATGTATTTGTGGTCTTTCCAATTTTTTTTCTAGTGGTCAGAGAAGGTGCATGGTATGATTTCAATCTTTTTGTAATTGTTGAGGCCTGATTTGTGACCATATATGTGATCTATTCTGGAGAATATCCCATGTGCACTTGAAAAGAATGTATATTCTGCTATTTTATGCCGGAATGTTCTGAGTATATTTGTTACATCCATCTGATCCAGTTTTTTTTAGTCTGGGAAACTCTTGATCTCTCCTTCTAAGTTCTGAATGATAACTTTGCTGGATAGAGTATTCTTGGCTATAGATATTTCCCATTCAGCACTTTTAATACATCATGCTACTCCCTTCCAACTTGCCAACTTTCTGTTCAGGAATCTCTAGCTAGCCTTATGGGTTTTCCCTGGTAAGTTGAGGGCTTCTTTCGTTTTGCTGCTCTTAAGATTTTTCCTATGTCACTATACTTTGCAAGTTTAGTTGCAATATGTCTTTGTGTTGGCCTCCTTTTGTTGATTTTGGTGGGAGTTCTTTGTGCCTCCTGGATCTGGATGTCTGTTTCCTTTCCTAAATTAGGGAAGTTTTCTGATATTATTTCTTCAAATAAATTCCCCCCCCCCCCTTTTCTCTCTCTTCTTCTGGGAATCTTATGATACAAATGTTATTATATTTGATGGAGTTACTGAGTTCCCTAAATCTATTTTTGTGCTGCATAATTCTCTCTTTTGTTTACCTTCATTATTTTCTATTATTTTGTCTTCTAGGTCACTGACTCATTCCTCTGCTTCTTTCAGTCTGCTGTTCATTGCATCAAGCCTGTTTCCAATCTCATTTATTGCATTTTTTGTCTCTGATTCTTTTTAAACTTATCTCCATGGTAAGGGTGTCACTGATGTCTTCTTTTCTCAAGCCCAGTGAATATCCTTATGATTGCTGCTTTAAATTCTCAATTAGGCATGTTACTTGTATCTTTTTCACTTAGATCTCTGGCCATGTCCTCATCTTGTTCTTTCATTTGGGATAAATTCCTCCATCCTGGAATTTTGTCTACGTTTTTGCTTTCTTCTCTGTGTTAGAAAATACAGTTATGTCTCCTGGTCCTGAAAGTAATAGCTTAATGAATAAAAGGTTATGTAGTAACCAGGGACTGTTGCTTCAAGAAGTGTCTCCAGTGTGTACTGCATGTGCTCTGCTGTTGTGTTTTGGCTGATCATCTGCAGAGGCTGTTCTTGCTGTTTTTGGGCAGTGTTCAGTCCCTGGCCTGAATATGACAAATTTAAACTAGGTGTGTTCTAGTTTGTTTCTGAAGTAAGACTTGACACCAACTCCACTAGAATTGAGGTCCTGCAGAACTCTCTGGTTGATGTGGTGTGAGTAGGGGTTTGTATTGGTTTTCTTGGTGAGGGGACTGCTGCACTGGGACTGAGGAAGGTTAACTGAGAACAGCAGTCCTGCCGGAGCACGGGTCGGGGGGGGGGGCATGTGTGTCTTGGTATAAGCAAGTTAGGCAGCCAGTGTCAGTGTTGTACTGCTTCTTGTAGGTGGCTCTGTGTTTATGCTAGGGGCTGGGAAGGAAAGTGGTGTCAGCCAACTCCTTTGTTCTGGAGAAGTGACTCTGTGAACTCCTGCTTCTCAGGGACTTGCTCCAAGAAGAGTGAATAATCTCCCCACCTCCAACTTCCCATATGCCCCAGGCATTCTAAAGATTGCTGTATCCCTGCTGTCTGCTTCTGGGTTATTTGCCTGCCTTCTCTCCAGGAGTAGGGCAATACCCCCCAGGTTCTACCCCAGCCAAGCCCACTGACCTTTAAAAATCCAGGCTTTAAGCCCCACTGGTTGCAAGAACTCACAAAATTCAGTCCATCTCATTTTCCAAGCCAACGGGGGGGGGGGGGGCTTTGGGGAAATGTTCTCCTAGTGTGTTTCCCTCTGTGCTTTTCTCTCTCTTGCCCTTCTGTGCAACCATGGTTCCCTCCTCTCCACAGCACCCACGATTCATTTCTCCCTTAAACTACATCTCCACACTTCCTACCTTTTTCAGTGTGGTCTCTTCTCTCCCTTTGGTTGTAGAGTTTGTTGTCAGTTTTCAGGTCAATTTCTGGGGTATTTGGATGATTTGATAGTTATCTAGTTGTGTTCATGGGAGGAGACAAGCCTAGGTCTTCCCACTCCACTGCTATCTTCTTCTCTTTCCAAATATTTTAATGTTTTAAGCTCATATCACTTCTGAACACTTTACTCAAAATTGTGTATATAACACCTTAAAAATTGTATTTTCATAGAAGTTTTCAAATTGTCTACTTTATGGAGTATGTGATGGGTTCAAAAAGGTATCTGAAAAATAATAATCTCCTCTATGCAGATATAGTTTATTGGTAATAATAAATACCACTGAAAATAATAATAAATACCATTGAAAATGGTGGTGGTGGGATCGAAAAAAATACAAATATGATATATTTTGGGATTCAGGGAAGACTTAAATCAGTTTACTTATATTTAACAATGAGAAAACTGATTTAAAGGGAAGTTAAGTTTCTTGCAGAAGTCAAAGCTAGTAATTGATGAAGCAGAGATTCAAATCCATGACTTTGGTTGTTTTGTTTCCTTATATTTTGCCCCAAAGGTGATTTAAATGTACATTGTTTAATTTCTAAGTATTTGGAGAGATTTTCTAGATATCTTACTATTAATGATTTCTGATATAATAATTACATTAACCATATTCCATTGTGGTTAGGGAACAAGCTCTGTCAGATTTCACATTTTTAAAATTTTACAGAGTCTTATTTTTATCTCTAGTAATGCTCCTTTTCTTAATTTCTACCTTGTCTGATATTAATATAGACAAACCTGACATAAAAACAAGTTTTTATGTTTACTGTATAAGTAGATCATTTTTCTCCCTTTTATTTCCAACCTATATCTTTTTTGTAGACAGTATATAGTTAAATCTTGTGATTTAATCCAGACTGGCAATCTCTACCTTTTAATTGGAAAGTTTAGTTAATGTACATTTAATGTAATTATTAATATAGTTTGCTTCAACTCTACCATCTTGCTATTATCTTCCAGTATTCCATCCATTATTTGTTCCTCTCTTTCACCTTTCTGACTTATATTTAGTTAATTGAATCTTTAGTATATAATTTTAAGTCCATTATTGACTTGCTAGCTATACTTTTTCTATCTTTTAATGGCTACTGTAGGGATTATAACATGCAACCTTAATTTAACACAGACTACTTAGAGTTAATATTGTACTATGTTATGTAAAAGTCTTAGTAGTAAAATGACATTTGTACTCCCTCCCACAGGCCTTTGTGGTATTGTAGTCAAATATTTCACATCAAAATATGTAATCTTATTATTTATGGTTTTTCTTTCAACAGTTTTAAAGTTAGTCCGTTGTATTCTGGCCTCTATTATTTCTGATTAAAAGTCATCTATTACTTGTATCACTGTTCTGTAGTATGTAATGTATTGTTTTCTTTTGGCTGCCTTTAATATTTTCTCTCCATGTTGGATTTTCAAGAATTTGATTATGATGTTCTTAGATGTGGTTCTTTTTGTTTTTATCCTGGTTGGGGCTAACTGAATATTCCTATTTTTTCATAAAATTTGGAAAATTTTCAGTAACTACTTTAATGTCTGGTTCCCTCTTTCCTTTCCCTTTGAGACTTCAGTTACATGTATTCTAGATTTCCTGCTACTTTACCTGAGGACAGGTCACTGAAGTATTGGTTAATTTTTTAAAATCTCTTTTTTCTCCATTCTTCATGTTGGGTAATTTCTATAATTTGTCTTCAATCTTTAGCAGTCTCCAAAGTTCTATCGGTACATTTCAAAATTTCAGATATTTTATTAATCTGTGTTAAAATCTCCATTTAGTTATTTTCTTAGTTTTTATTTTTCTGTGGAGATTCTCATCTCTTCAGTTATTATTACCATTGTATCTCAAGGGCCTTGGACCTATATTTCACAGCTCTTTAAAGTCTTTCTCTACCAATTCCAACATTTGGGGCAGCTCAGGGTCTGTTTCTATGACTTTTTCTTAAGTATGAGTCTTATTTAACTACTTCTTTGCATGTGTATTAATTTTTAATTTTATGCTGGACATTCTGGATGAAACTGTGTAAGGAATCAGATTATGCATCATCCTTGCAAATTTGTTGATTTCTTTTTTCCCCTATCAAGTAATTAAATGGTGTATACATTTTTTCTTGTCATGCTTAGCTTTAGTCTTTGTTAGGGCAGGTCTATTTTGGTTTTAAGCTTAATCCTAATGTGTGGTCCTTTCTAGAGGCCACGATCCTTACTCTTAAACATGGCCTTTCTGGGGTCTCAACTGAATGACTGAGGTACTCATTGAGGTCTTTTCATGTGGACACTCCACCATATCCCATCACTGCAGGTCCTCTCATATTTCCATTTAGCACTAAGTCTTGCAGCAGGGAATCTCTGCTACATGGAGCCTCACTCCTCACATTGGCTAAGAACCTATAATAAATCCTCATGCAGACTTCTACCCCATCTCCTCACACAGCTCCCTCTTCTTAGGCCACTTACCCTATAAATTATAGCTTTTCCCTTTTTCAGTCTAGTATTCTCATCTCTGCCTCCTCAGTTCAGTGAGACAACAATTTAACTTGTTATCCATCTCTCCGAATTAGGGCAGGAAAATAACCCTCACAAAAAACTGAGAAAATTGTGGGGCTCACCATGTGTATTTCCCTTCTCTCAAGGATCATAGTCCTGCTGTGACCATTGTCCATTACCTGAAAACAGTTGCCTAATATATTTTGTCCAGTTTTATAGTTGTTTACAGTGGAAAAATAGGTCCATTACCAGTAACTCTGTCATGGATGGAATAAAAAAAATTCATGGATTTATATTTAATTTTCACAAAACTTTATTTTCACAAAACTTTGTGAAATAATATTTGTGAAGTAGGTACTATTATTATAATCTAACTTCATAGAGAATTAAACTCAGGCTAACTAATGAGTGGGGGAGTCAGAATTTGAACCTAGGCAGTCATATTCCAGACTCTTCTCTGATTCAGTATACCATACTGCCTCTGCAACATGAAATTATGTTTATTTCCTTCATAGCATTTATCACATTATTTTTTCTCATGTATTTATTAATATTCATTTGTTTTTCACACTTTGACATTTCTTCTAATGTGTATAAATACCATACATTTCCTGTTACAACTGCTTCCCCACTTGGATAGCACAGGGTATTAATAGGCATTCAATAAATATTTGTTGAATGAATGAATGAATGAATGTAGATGCCACCATTATAAAAAAAAATTGAAAATAAGATCTTTTGTACATATTTGGTATTTTAGATTTCATCTTGCTTGCTACCTTGTGGCATCAAAATTCTGCATCAAAACAAACAAGAATCTATAGGTGAGAAACACGCAAAAAAGTGGCATGCATCATTAAAATCTTTACAATTATATACATCAAAATGTAATTATATGATAGAAAAAGAGTTACAGCATGATTTCTACTCTTGTTGAGAGTAGAAATCAATCTTAGGAATATTCAAACACTTCCTGATAAACAATGGCACTAATCTGATGAGGTAAGCACAGAATTGATGTGTTTCATGAATCTAGGCATCACTTTTGGTTGAAGTAAAAATATCATGGTATACATACCTGCCACTTTGGACATGTTATTAGGAAAAGAATTATTAATAATTGTTTCTAGAGCCTTTCTATCACTTAGTTTCATATTTTAAATATCAATACACATCTGATTAATTTCAAAATGTATCTTTGTTGAACTTAAAACCATAAAGTTATGGTTCCTGTAGTCTTCCACATGACAAAACAATATGCATTTAGTTTTATCAGAAGCAAAACTACATGATGGTTTTTAAGCTAATTTTTGTGCTAACAAATCTCCTAAAGATATGCAGCAGACCTCACATTTACATAAAATTAAAGAAAGAATGCTTTAGCAAATGCAAATAAATGCAAAAAAGGAATATTTTAATTTTGATTCATGATTAGTATCAACCATCACAATATGGTAATAATACAAAAGCAAAGTTCTGCATTCATTGTATAATTAATGATTGTAAGCTATTTCTAGATTGAGAATTCTGATTAATTAATTTTGAGAAATATATTTATTGATTATATATCAGTCTGTGTTTTAAAATCTGAGATCTTTAAAAACACTTTAATATTAGAATCATATGCACTGGCTTCTGCAGTTCTGCAGTATGACAAGCCCAGTAAAATGATTTATTTCACTCAGTGCATTATTAATTGTATGAATTGACTGTTTAACCTTTATTGATTTGCGTTTCTTATTTAATGTTCAACTTAGAAACAGAAGCAAAAGTTCTTATACTATAGAAAAAAAAGATAAAAGTTAATCTGAGTGTAATTGGTAAGATCATTTTACTATTCACCATTAAATATCCTCAGCAATTTTTAAGTCTTCAAAGAGTTCTCTTAGTTTTAAAACAAAAATTGCTAAATCTCAACAGTGAAATTATTGAAGTTTACCTTTGCATTGTTAGGACCTGTAGCATTTTATTGTTTCTTATATTTGGATTACAGTGCAATTTTACATTTATGTTCATCACTTATTTTTATAACACTGAGTTGATTTTTTATGTGATCATGCCATTTGGAACTCTTTTATTATTGAAAATGATTTAGGGGCACCTGGGTGACTCAGTCAGTTAAGCTTCTCTGACTTTGGCTCAGGTCATGATCTTGCAGTTCATGGGTTCGAGCCCTGCATTGTGCTCCGTGCTGACAGCTCAAGGCTGGAGCCTGCTTCAGATTCTGTGTCTCCCTATGTCTCTGCCCCTCCCCTGCTCACACTCTGTCTCTGTCTCTGTCTCTGTCACTCTCCCTCAAAAATAAATAAACTTTAAAAAATGTTTTAAAAATCCATCAAACCCATTCTGATATCCAGGAGATATTTTTCTTAAAATGTTGGCCATGCTGGTGGCCGTCTTTATGTGTGGTAAAAACCATGGAGAAGGTGATAAATAGTTACTTTCTGTGCATCTTCATTTATTATTGTTTACATATGCCTATAGATTTTCCAGGTCAGTTCCAATTTCATATATTTTTCCTCTTGTAATTACAAGTCACCCAAGTAGCCCAGGAATTCCAGTATTTTGACATACTGAAATATATGTTACATTTCCAATATTGATCCTTTCAAATGGAAATGGAATAAAATTATTTGACAGACTGCATGTCCCAATATTGGGTTTGGAAACTATGGATGCATAAAATGCTTCCAGAAAGTATTGGGTTGAATTTTCTTTTGGTGTCAAAGAGACTCTGCCTTGAGGTTCTATAGTTGACTTAAGCAGGGAAATTTCTTTCAAGCAGGTTATCTTGTGGATTTCAAAGTGATTTTGTTGTCTGCAGGTCTTTGATGGCAAGGGTAAGCCTACAGATTTGAGATTTCCTTATGACTGTGAGGAATCTTGGGGAGATCTTTTAAATCCTTATGGATGTGGAGCCATAAATAATGTTTCCCATGCTGGCAGATCTCCCACTTACAAGATGGGTCTTAATACAACTGATAGTTAGGGTTCCTAGTGGTTATTAACAAGACAGGCATTATCTTCTCATGTTGATAGTGATTTGTTATTTGTATCCAAAAGAAGTGCAGAATGTGTGAGACCAGAGAATGAATAAGACAAGAAGTTCTAGGTAAATTGCTCAAAGTTAGGCAAGGAAGGGAGGAGGCATCATAATTCTAAGCAAACAGCTATTTGAAAAGCATAACATAATCACTTTAGCTTTGCTGTATATTAAACTATTACCCATGGTAAGAGTAAGGCATTTAGGAAACAGGACATATGAGAGGTACATGTTTACAGAAGAAAAAGAGGCCTGGGGGATTCTGGGAAGCCACAAGATAACATAATGATCCAGAGTTCTGAAGAAGGATAGAACTATAAAAAGAAATCTTTAAGGAAAATGATAAAAAGTGTTTCACACCTTTTGACAGCTGTCACACCTACCCTTGCAAAGCATCCTTTGAATCAGACATCCTATCATCAAATAAACCATGTACTGTCAACTCTTTGCTTATGGTTTAGTCTGAATTTCCTTCCACCATTTTCCATATCTTGTGCATTTTTGGAAATCCTTCTCATCCTTCTCATCCCTCACTTACCTTATTCACTCCTTCCTCTCTTCCTGTAGTAATTTGCTACTCCAGATATCTGCCTTTTTATTTTGCCCTGCATTAGGTGTAGTTGTGTGTTTATTTCTTCCATTAGGGTTTAAGATGCCCTTTGTCCTCTTTATCATTATCTAGTTTAACATAAATCAAGTACTAAAGAAACGTTTTTTGTTTTGTCTTTAAATTTAAATGAAATGGAAGTTGATAATACAAGCTTACATAGTGCCCTTTGCTTGCATGAACAGCGTTTACTTGTAGCCATTAATACTTCATTTTACCTGTGTGCATGATTCAGGGCAAGGTCGGGTTTCCTCATGCGTAGATAGCATGTAACAAGCTTTGTCTCAATGAAACTTGCCACACTTGCTATATCTTCAGCAGATGCTTCAAATGGTTTTCCCAGAGCTGCCCCTTTGCTACAAAGCTTAAAATTAAAAAAAAAAAAAAAAAAAAAAAGACTTTAAATTTCCTGATAATCTTGGCATATAATTGATCTTTTATATAAGCAAAACACATATATGTATGCATACTTTTTCCAAAATATCAGTTAAATATTAATTTTTTGATTATAAATTAAATAAACTATTCCTATTCACTATTATGTGACTATAATATAAAATAAGTAACACATTTTACTGCAAAATGCTTCCTGTAAAACATTTTAAAAGAATGATATATTTTAAGAGGATGCCATTTGCTGAGAATGTCTATTTTAAAAATAAAGCATATAATAAGCAAAGATATTAACAGAAAACCAGGTATAAATCATATTAAATACCAGTACTTTTATGAAAACCCAGCAGAGCAATGATCTAGCACACTATCAAGTCTGATTTAATATAATAAGGGGTATCGGAAGTAAACTCCTAGGAACCATTAACGTGATCGGTGATTAATTTGAGTCTGAATCATATTCTCTAAGATGTTATTGAAAGAAAAGAAGTGAAAATTTATTAGAATTTATTGGCAGAGAGCACAGTATCTGAAAAACATGGCAAGAATGTGGAATTCTTAATAAAAATTCCAGGAAGTCAGTGGTTTCTGGGCACCATAGATAAACTGCAGATGAAGAAAATAATTAATTTTTTAGGAGAACCCCAAACATTAAGAAGGGTAAATAATATGACAATGATAGATTGGCACTTGTTTTCCCCTCAGAGTTTTCTACTGCTCTTTGGAATTAAGGCTGATGGGGGGGAAGAAGAAACCCCACTTTCTGTTTAGTGACCTTATTCAGAATATCTGCTTTTTTGCTCTTTTCTATTTCTATCTGACCATATACTGGGTAAAATTGTCTCATGAGGGATAGTAATATTTGGAATTAATATCTGTTTATAAATACCTTAATACAGAATTTCGTATATTCTAAATACTGTTTGTTTAAATGATATAGTTTAAACTAATTTTTCTTTTATAGATTAAGTCAAACTGGCTTATCATTTACATTAACATTATGGTCAACTATTTTTTAAAGTGAAATTTGTTTGAGAATGGCTATATTCTGTTCTAAAATGTATTTCTCTTAATTTTATCCAAAAGCTATAAGCTTAAATAAAATCTAGAGTCTAGATGTTTAATATCACTAGTTTGAATTGGTAGTTACCTGATACGATTATCTTTTGTCTGGATATCCTGTCAATTGTGAGAATTCATATTATTTAAAAGTTGTTTCCTATCTGGTGAAAACCGTTACTTCATTTATTTGGTCAATAAATATTTATTAAATCTAATACTAATTGCCAGACAAACATTACCACCTTAATATTTTAATTTGCATTAGATAGGTCTTTTTAAAATGAGTTTTGGGTCCCTCAGTGGCTCAGTCAGTTGACAGTGGGACTCTTGATTTCGGCTCAGGTCATGATCCTAGAGTCATGGGATGGAGTCCCACATTGGGCTCCACACTGAGCATATAGCCTGCTTAAGATGCTCTGTGTCTCTCTCTCTCACCCTCTGCTCCCCTCCCCCCCCCCCAACTTTCTGTCTCTCAAATAAATAAAAATTAAAAAAAGATAAAGTGAATTTTGGCTGGTTTTAGTTCTGTGTAAATTCCTATTTTTTTTAATCCCTTGCCTATTTCCATTGACATGTTAATCTCTTATTTATTATAAGAGCTCTTTAGACATATAAGCTATTATCCCTTTTCCTGTAAAAACTATGTATACATGATCAAATATAAGCGTCTTTCCTTCAAATTATCTTTTTTTTTTTTTTTTTTTTAATTTTTTTTTTCAACGTTTTTTTATTTATTTGTGGGACAGAGAGAGACAGAGCATGAACGGGGGAGGGACAGAGAGAGAGGGAGACACAGAATCGGAAACAGGCTCCAGGCTCTGAGCCATCAGCCCAGAGCCTGACGCGGGGCTCGAACTCACGGACCGTGAGATCGTGACCTGGCTGAAGTCGGACGCTTAACCGACTGCGCCACCCAGGCGCCCCTCAAATTATCTTTTAGAGGGGCACCTGGGTGGCTCAGTTGGTTAAGCATCCGACTTCGACTGAGGTCATGATCTCACAGTTTGTGAGTTCGAGCCCCGCGTCGGGTTCTGTGCTGACAGTTCAGAGCCTGGAGCCTGCTTTGGATTCTGTGTTTTCCTCTCTCTTTCTGCCCCTTCCCCATTCACGCTCTCTCTCTCAAAAATAAATAAACATTAAAAATTAAGAAAAAACAAATTATCTTTTAGAAAAATAGGCAAATTTAACTCATGTTCTTAAAAGGATTCTCAAAGTACATACTATAAAACCTTTTTCTCAATTATTTAGAAGAAAAAAAGGAAAGACGATTTGTGGATGACCTTAGTTTCGATGTTTTATAAAGATCACCTGATTAATTGGTAATAAAAGAGACAAAACATTTAACACTGATTTAGTAACTATTCCTGAGTCTGACCCTCACAAATGTCAAGGTGGTTATAAACACATCTTGAAATATACTTTAAGCACTGTAGTTTGAACATAGCAGCTTAGGATAGCATCTCCCTTCTGCCAATCTGATCCTTTAGGACCTAGAAATACCTACACGGACAATCTTCCAGGGGAAAAAAAGAAGATTTTTGAATGGAATAACTCTTCATAAAGCCCAAATCAGTAGAAAATGAAGTGAGTAAAAATTGTGTAGTTTTGTTAGTATATCAAAGCATTAAAATTCTAGACCTTCTTCATTAACTTTATCTTCTAAATGAAATCAGCACTTTTTTCAAGTCTCAAACACCCAAACCTCCTGAATTCTTCATATAAAATCTTACACAAATAAAACAATAAGCAAACAAGCCACCCATTGAGTGCATTCTTTGACCCTTCCTGTCTGTGTTCCTCTCTGATGTGATGGAGCAGATAAGCCTCCTTTCTCAGGCAAACTTTTTTTTTTTTTTTTGATAGAGTGGAGAGTGTGTGGGGTAGGAGGGGCAGAGGGAGAGAGAGAGAGAGAGAAAGAGAGAGAGAGAGAGAGACAGAGAGAGAGAGAGAATCTCAAGCAGGCTTCACAACCAGCAAGGAGCCTGCTGCAGACTGCTATCTTGGGACTGTGAGATCATGAACTGAGCTGACATCAAGAGTCAGAGGCTAACTGACAGCCACCCAGATGCCCCCTCAGGCAAACTTTTTGTGGGATGAAGGTGTGGGCTGTTCAGGGAGTAGTTACAGGATGACCTCAATGAGGACATTCAGATCTTACATGCCAAAAAATAGACCTTCAGACTATTAAAGGCTTTTTCTATAAACACTGAAAGTGAAGAATAAATGTTGTTAGAAGATCAGTCTTCTAACAACGGTAATATTCTCTACTTCTATAAAACTGAAGGCCAGAATAAGAATGAAAATGATCAACCTTTAGATTTATTTGAAATAAGCCTTGCAATTAGGCAAATTGTTATCAAATATGCTGAAATTAAAGGTAGGATTATAGGTAAATGTAGACAAAGTTTGGCATCAGTATTGTTTAAAAATTCCAGATATTTTACTGAATTTTTAAATTTATATGCAGACATTTGTACAGACTTTATTTCTCTAGAAGATAAAGGACTTTAGTGTGGTATGAGTTGAATGTAGGAAAGGTGACTTTGTTCAACTAATATTTGCCTGAAATTATATACGTAAGTCTTTGGTAAAATAAGTCATGAACACAACAGAATAAAAACCTTTAGACTATTTGATAATACATCAGTGAGGAGACTTTGAACTGGGAAATATGATTATTGGGTATTAATTTTTTGTTTCCAAAGGAAGACTAAAATATTTTTCAATGAAGCATGGACAAATTAAAAGAATATTATTTAAGGGAAAATACAATGAAAAATCCTATGGGTATAGTTATTGTCCTGATGAGAAGCTAAATATTAAAATTTCAGTAGTAAATTAGAATCACAGGTTCAAATTTTAATAACAATATACATATTTATAAAATATATATGATAATTTTCTGAAAACAAGATAATACTTTGGAGTTATAAAACATTTTTTTCTAAAATATCTCAAGGTTCTCTTAAGAAATAAATATCAAAATTATTTTCAGAAATTTTGTTATAAAGAAATTTCAAGGTTTGTTTAAAAATACAGATAAAAATTGGGGTGCTTATTAGGTGGTTCAGTCGGTTAAGCGTCTGACTTTGGCTCAGGTCATGATCTCATGGTTCGTGGGTTCAAGCTCCGCATCATGCTCTGTGCTGACAGCTCAGAGTCTGGAGCCTGCTTTGGCTTCTGTGTCTCCCTTTCTCTCCACCCCTCCCCTGCTCCTGCTGTCTCTCTCTGTCTCTCAAAATCAAATAAATGTTAACACACACACACACACACACACACACACACACACACAACCTATAAAAATAACACAAATCCCCATAACAGCAGAAATAGCCAATATTAAATATTATATTGTGGGTCTTATTCTTAAAATGCAACCATGTATTTTTTTTTAAATTTAAGATCAGCATTATCAAGACTAATATTGTTAATAGGGTTCTCCCCCTTTTAGGATATTATATGATGAGTGCTTGCCCACTATATTTCTGAAACATAATTTTGAGTGATTCCTGAAGATCTAGGGAAGAATAATAAATTTGAAAAATATGCATTATTTTAGTTAACAAATATCCACAAATAAGAGTATATGTCATCCATCCAATAAATAATTTTCAAGGTTTTTATATTGTTTTTGGAGTCACAAAAACATCTAAAGATAGACAATAATTTATCCATAACTCTATCACAATGTGTAATTGCCATTAATTTTTGATATATTTCTTTCTTTTTTAATGTTTATTCATTTTTGAGAGAGAGAGAGAGAAAATGAGCAGGAGAGGGTCAGAAAGAGAGGGAGACCAAGAATCCGAAGCAGACCCTGTGCTGTCAGCACAAAACCCAACGCAGGGCTCAAACCCTCAAACCGTAAGATCACGACCTGAGCCAAAGTCAGACACTCAATTGATTGAGCCACCCAGACGCTCCCCCCTACCTTTTTCTTTAATGTTTGGCATATTTCTAATATCCCTGATAATCACAGGTGTAAATATCCTCAACAAAACATTAGCAAACCAAATTCAATAATACATGAAAAGGATCATATACCTTCGATTAAGTGGGATTTATTCCAGGGATGCAAGGATGGTTCAACATATACAATCATTGTGATATATCACATTAATAAAATGAAGAATTAAAAATCATATTACCATCTTAATAGATGCAGAAAAGGTATTTGACAAAACTCAATATCCGTATATGATAAAAACTCAACAAAATGAGTATGGAGGAAATGTACTTCAACATACTCAAGCACGCAGCTAACATACTCAATGATGAAAAGCTGAAAGCTTTAAAATGAAAGCCATGAAAAGAGTAAAATCTTGCCATTTGTAACAACATAGATAAATCTTGAGGGTATTATACTAAGTGAAATAAGAAAGGCCGACAAAGACAAAAACTGTATTGTCTCACTTGAATGTGGAACCTCAAAATCACAAAAAATGAATAACAACAACCAAAACCAAGGTAATATATATACAGAGAACAGATTGGTGGTTGCCAGATGTGGGAGGCAGGATGTGGGCAAGTGGCTAAAAGGAATCAAAAGGTACAAACTTCTAGTTACAAAATAAATAACTTTATGGAGGTGTAATGTACAGCATGGTGACAACAGTTAGTAATATTATTGCATATATGAAAGTTGTGAAGAAGTTAAATCTTAAAACTTCTCATCACAAGAAAAAAAATTTGTAACTATGTCTGATGATGGATATTAACTAGACTTACTGTGGTGATCATTTTACAATATATAAAAATATCAAATCATTGTATCACCTGAAATCATCAAATCACCTAAAACTAATATAATATCGTATGTCAATTATACTTCAATAATTAAAAAAAACATTGAAAAAATTTGTTTTGGCATTTTTCTTTCCATAATTTTCATGTTTTTTTATCATGATAAATTATATATTGTATATAATTTTTGTACCCTTTTTTCATATGCTTTGCTTCTTTTTATATGTCGTCAATGAAAAAACCAAAACATACTTAAAATATACTCGTGTAAAAATTATAGTTGGGTATTTCAATATCCCCCTATAAGCAAATACTAAAAATACTCTAAAGAAAATCACCAAGGACACAGAAGATCTGAACAACACCACCTAATCACAGCAGAATACATATTTTTCTTAAGCACCCATGTAAAAGTCACCTATACAGACTATATTGTGGGGCATAAAGCAAACCTCAACATAATTGAAAACACTGAAATCATTCAGAATATATATTTTTGGACCGTAATGGAATCAAAACTCATCAATAGAAAAGAAAAAAATAATAATCCCCTTTGAAAGTGGGCACAAAACATGAATAGACATTTCACCAAGAAGGACATACAGATGACAAACACATACAAGATATTTGACAATTTACTGTTCACCATCATTAATCATTAGAGAACTGCAAATTAAAACTGCCAGTTATAACTACAGAATGGATAAAATAAAAAATAGTAATGATACCAAAAGCTGAGAAAGCTGAGAAACAAGATCATTCACACTCTGGTGACAGAAATGTAAAATGGTACAGCTACCTGAAAAAACAATATGGCAGTTTATTTTTTTCTTTAAAAAAATTTTTTTCATGTTTATTTAATTAGTTTGAGAGAGAGAGAGAGAATGTGCACATGTGTGCACAGGCAGGGGAGGGGCAGAGAGAGAGAGAGAGAGAGAGAGAGAGAGAGAGAGAAATCCCAAGCCGGCTTCGTGCTGTCAGTGCAGAGCCAATCACACAAACTGAGATCATGACCTGAGCTGAAACCAAGAGCCTGATGCTTAACTAACTGAGCCACCCAGGTGCCCCCAATATGGCAGTTTCTAAATAAACATGCAACTACTCTACAGCTCAACAATTGGGCACTTATCCTAGAGAAATTAATGTTCACAAAAATCCATACATGAATGTTTACAGAACTTAATTCATATCAGCCCCAAACTGCAAGTACCCTAGATGTTCTTCAATGGGTCAATGATTTAACTGTGGTACATACATACGATGGGATACTACTATAATGGATGAATGGATACTATTTTGCAATAAGAAGAAAAAAGAGTGATACAACAACTTAAATGAATTACTAGAGAATTATGCTGAATGAAAAAAAGCCAACCCCAAAGGGTTACATACTACATTATTATATGGCAAAATTATAGGAAAAGAGAACAGATTAATGATTGTGAAGGATTAGTGGTTAGTGATGGGATGGGTGTTGCGGTTATAAAAGGCCAATAGAACAAACAGCATTATATCTTGACTTTGGTGGGAAAATACATGCATCTTACAAATCTTAAAACTGCATAGAACTAAATACACACAATACACACACATGAGTACAGGTAAAACTAGAGAAATCTTAATAATGGTAGATTGTATCAATTCTAATACTCTGGTGGTGATATTGTACTATATTTTGCAAGATCTTACCATTGAGAAAAAACTGTATAAAGAATACATGGGATCTCTGAATTAGTTCTTACAACTGCATACAAATGTACAATTATCTCAAAGTAGTTTAACTAATGAATTATCATGTTAGTATTTATGTCTCTCTAATTTTTCCCCCCCCTGCCTTCTTTTTAGCACACTTATAATCATGTTTAACTGGGGTTTTGAAAGATAAATCATATCTGAGGGACTTTTCTATAGGGCTTTTTTTCTGCATCAAATTATAGACTGATTCCTATAATGAGTAATAATAACGCATAATGAGGTTTGCTCTGAAGTTTTATTCAGAAGCCATTGTGAAAGGATGCATCAGTCCTTCCACATTCTCATCATTGTGGACTCTTCTCTGAGGACATTTGCCATGAGAAGAGGGCTGTGTTTAATGACAGGAATCACAAGGGGAAGTTGGCAAGTTCTTTTGTATAATGAGCTCATTATTTATTTTTTTTCTTAATCATCTTTCAGTTTGCTAGCACCCACTTCCAAGTAGTTTTTTTCCAAGTAATTTTTTCAAGAGGGGTTATGTGAATGGTAACTTTTCTGAGCTAGTGCACAGCTGAGAATGTATTTTTGTTAACATTACACATGCAAATTAACATGGCTGAATATACATTTCTTGACACATGAAATGAATGTTTCTCTGTAAATACACAGTTCTCCATTTATATTCTTGTATTTAGCAGGCAGAGAAGAAAAAACATAGCACTTTTAAAAAATGAAACCAGATATAATTTTTAAAAACTTCCTGTATTGAAATTTCTTCCTTTTCCTCAAGCATGTTGTATTTTTTCTATCTTCTTATAATTCAAAATATTGCTATCATAAGTTCAGATGTATTCTGTTCTCATCTACTTTACCTAGAAAGAGGTACGTTCTTTGTGTTTCCATACTCAGTTTTTTTTAACTTATGAAACTTTTTATTCAGTTACATCTTTGATTATTGGTCTCATCCTAACTGCTGTCTTTTCTTTCTTAAGAAAGTAATTTTTAAGTTGTGTCTTATGTCTCTACTCTTTAGGTTTTCTGATTTTTTTTTTTTTTTACCTCTCCATTCTAGGAGCATCTCAATATTGACTGCTATGTCATTGGCTTTATTTTCCTCATTATTAAATTCTACTTCTTTTTACAAAAGCAATACTAGTGATAACAAATTATTTAAATAGTACTTAAATAATTACAAGCAATGTTCTAAGTGTTCTCCCTCTATTACCCCATTTAATAATCACAATACGAAGCACTATTTTCATGCCCATTATCTTAGTTTAGGATGCTATGATAAAATACCATAGACTGGGTGGCTTAAATATCCAACAGTCAGCTCTCACAGTTCTTAAGACTGAGAAGTCCAAGGGGCACCTGGGTGGCTTAGTCGGTTAAGCGCCCAACTTCGGCTCAGGTCACGATCTCACGGTCCGTGAGTTCGAGCCCCACGTCAGGCTCTGGGCTGATGGCTCAGAGCCTGGAGCCTGCTTCCGATTCTGTGTCTCCCTCTCTCTTTGCCCCTCCCCCGTTCATGCTCTGTCTCTCTCTGTCTCAAAAATAAACTAAAAAAAAAAAAAAAAAAGACTGAGAAGTCCAAGATCAGGGTGCTAGTATGGTCCAGTTCTGCTGAGGCCCTCTTCCTGATCGTAGACTGGCTGACTTTTCATTGTAACCTCACATGGCAGAATAGCAGATAGCCAGAGAACTCACTGGGGTCTCTTCTATATGGACACTAATCCCATTAGTGAGGGCTGTACCCCCATAACCAAATCACCCCCAAAGGCTCACCTCCTAATACCATCACCTTGGGTATTAGGCTGCAACATATGAATTGTGGGGGAGGGGTGGATATAAACATTCGGTCCATAAAGCTCATTTCACAGATGAGGAAACTGAAGTTAAGAGAGTTTAAGTAATCTGCTCAGGCTACAGAATTAGTAACTGGGAGTTTTACCTAGATGTCTGGCCCTAGACTCTGTGCTTTTAATCACCATACTAGTGCTACACAATGTCATTCCACAAGCTACTGATTTATGATGAAATAGGAAAGTAACAGAGAATAAATATTCAGAAACTTTTATACCAATTCAACAGAGAAATATTATATCTGTTGAGTCTCATAATAAAAAAAGTAGGTTTTGTATTTTTGTCTTATTTTTACTTCACATTTTCCTAGTAATTCATTTTTACTGTATTTAGTAAAGTATCAATCCACAACTGATTGGGAGAAAAACAAAATGAAACAGAACTGGTTCTTCACCACAGATAGTGAAAAGAACTCTCTACTAAACTATTAGAAATTTAGGTAATTAGGTCATAAAGAGAAAAAAAACATTCAAGTTCTATTATTTAAAAAATGATTAAAAGAATAAAAAATGGTTACTGTTAGATATTTGTATGGATCTATCAGTCCTTACCCTTAATTTACAAAGATTATATTTCTCATTATCCATATTATTATGTAACCTGATTTTTTGTTTCTTTCTTTGAATATATAATAGACATTAATAAATACAGATGTATACCATATTTTTTTTGGATGGTGGCACAATTTTACTAGATCCCCATACAATATTTTCTCCAGTGAGAAATTTCTCTAGTGGCATTGAAAGTTCTTAGTGCCATAAATAATGTACATTGAACAGCCTTGTATATACATCTTTGCCCACACATTAGATTATTTCCAAATTGTTGTATTCTATATGTCATTATGTTTTCTTACATACTGGAACTGCTGAGTCAGGAGTATACATCACAATCCAAAAAAAAAAACACATTTAGATTATAAAAGTGCTCTTTCAGAAAAGTTTTTAAATGTTTACTTATTTTTGAAAGAGAGAGTGAGTGGAGGAGGGACAGAGAGAGAGGGAGACAGAGGATCTGAAGTGGGCCTTGCACTGATAGCAGTGAGCTGGATGTGGGGCTCAAACTCATAAACCATGAGATCATGACCTGAGACAAAGTCAGACACTTAACTGACTGAGCCACACAGACACCTCTAAATGTTATTCATTTTTAAATTGGGCTGTTCTAACTATTCTTGACCTATTTTTATTTAGTAAATATATAATTTGATTCCTTTCCAAATATGTAATCTGAGTTATGTTTATCATGTTTTTGTATCAGGTTTATGCTAGCTTTGTAAAACAAACTAGAAAGATTCCTATCTTTTTCAATGTTGTGGAATGTTTTGAAATAAATAGTTGAAAAAAATTTGAACCCAGTTCCTTTCACCTCTTTTTTCTTATTTGATTACTATTCTGTTCAGATTTTCAATGTTTTGCATCAATTATATTAATTTATATTTTCCTAGAGAATTATTAGTTTCACTCAGATTTTAAAATCTGTCATTACAGTGAAGAACATTATATTCTTAGAACATTTTAAATGTCTGTGTTATTAGTGCTGTCATTTCTTTCATTATCTGTACCATGTAGCTTTGTTTTGTTTATTCTTAGCTAGAATTGCCAGAAGTTTGATTATTTTGTTTTCCCTAAAAACAACAAACTCTTAGATTAATTTATTAATTCTCCTATTCTGCTTTCTAATTTATTGATTTTGGTTTTTATGTTGGCTATTTTTTCTCTCTTGCTTTCCTTTGATTTTGTTTTTCTTTCTTTTTTTCCTACAGTTCTTTCACTAACTTTCACTTTGTTTAGCTAAATACATAGTTCATTTATTTTAGTTTTTCCTACATGTAAGTTTGTTGTCTGCTTCTGTGATTCACTCAGGAAAAAAAAAATCATAGCTTTATTTCCATCTCTTTGCCAACAGCTATTTAAGACAGTGTGGGGGCTTATTAGTATTCTTTTTTTCTTTGTAAAGTTTATTTATTTATTTTGAGAGAGAGAGAGAGTGCAAACACAGGAGGGGCAGAAAGAGAGGGAGAGAGAGAAACCTAAGCAGGCTCTGCACTATCAGCAGCATGACGCCCAATGCAAGGCTTACTCCCACGGACTGTGAGATCATGACCCAAGATGAAATCAAGAGTCTGACCTTAACCAACTGAGCCACCCAGGCACCCCAGTATCCTTTAAAACTTTACTACTTACTTTGCTTAGTTACTTATAAGACTAAAACTTTTTTACATTTTTGTTAGTCATTTATATTTCATTATTGATGGATTCTCTACTCAGATCCTTTACATTTATATGGTCTTCAATGTTCTCACTATTTTTCTTGTTAATTTCTATGAGCTCAGTCATAGAAGCCTGATGTTTTGAAATGTTCTGCATTTCTTTTCCCATTCTACAGATTTAAACTACTTCAGAGAACTGCTTCTATCCCATGTGGTAGCCCTTTCAAGATACAGATGTTACAACTGCATAAGTGCAGTGTTGAGAGATCTTTTTTTGCTACAGAGAACAACTGTGTGTCTGAGAATAAAGTCAATCTAGAAAGAGTGGAGCCAAAAAATAGAGAAAGTGAAAAGCCCAACAGTGAATCCTGAAGGTATTCTCTTGAATCAAAATATGAAAGATAATTTTAAGACGTGGTATTTTTTGATTATTTTGAAAAAGTGAGACTAGGGGACTGGAAGAAATAAAATTATAAAAAATAAAAAATTAAATTGCAAAATGAATTTTAAACTAGAAGCAATAAGAATAAGTTACAAAATCAAGTCAGAAATGTGGACAATTTCTAAAAATATGAAAGATATTAAAGACTCCATTACTAATGAATTTTGATAATTTCTAAAACATTTATTAAGTATATAGTTACATTTAACTTCTTAGTATCTCCATGAAGTAGATAAAATAATTTGCCTCATTTGACAGGTGTTAAAGCCTATGCTGAAAGAGCTCTAATGATTTGCCCAGTTAGTAGCAGAGGCTAGAACTGGTTTTTTAAAATTCTTTTATTTTAATTAATTAATTTATGTATTTATTTTTAGATTCAAATCAGTTACATATAGTGAAGTATTAGTTTCAAGAATAGAATTTAGTGATTCATCACTTATATATAACAACCAGTGCTCATCATGACAAGTGCCCTCTTCAGTGTTCATCACTCATGTAGCCCATCTCCCCATCCACCTCCCTCCATCAACCCTCAGTTTGTTCTCTATGTTTAAGAGTCTCTTATGGCCCCTCTGTTTCTACCTTATTTTATTTTCCTTCCCTTCCCCTATGTTCCTCTGTTTTGTTTCTTATATTCCTTAAATGAGTGAAATCATATGGTATTTGTCTTTTCTGACTGACTTATTTCACTTAGCATAATACACTCCAGTTCCATTCACGATGTGCAAATGGCTACATTTTATTCTTTTTGATTGATGAGTAATATTCCATTGTACGTATATACCACATCTTCTTTATCCATTCATCAGTACTGATTTTTTTTTAATGGGATGTTTTCTTTCCTCTATATCTGGCTCATTGTCCTAAATTATTCTGTCCACTCCATTTTTTTTTTTTAAATTTTAGTACCTAGCACCTCTGTTAGACATCATGTAGACTTTCTCATTGCAACTTCCAATGAATTTTTTTTTTTTTTTTGGAAAATATGTTTTCTGGATTCCACCTGAGTTTAATGCTTCCTTTTCTTTCATACCATGTACAATATTTCCAAAGGCCTGTCTTTGTATAAGAGACTGGTCCAAGTAAAATGTTTGCTTGAGATTGGTTGGTGGCTTCTTCTTGGCTGCCTTTGTAGTTCACTGTGGTGCTGTTAGAACTTCACGTAGAATTGTCCTTCCCAGGAGAATTGGAAGGGAAAATGAAATAAAACCAAATTTAACCTCCAGAGTTCACTGCTCTTTCACCACCTCTTCTCATCAACTTCATATCTCAAGGTGAAATAAATTACTGCTTGTCAATTTCCATTTCTCAAATGCTAAAGTGATTAACACTTATGCATATACATTAAAAGAGAGGTATTAATAGTGGAATTACGGGATGAAATAGCACTGAGAATCCCCCAAATGAGCCCTTGACCAAAGCTGGGGACTGCTAGCATTCTAGTTACAAAAGCCCCTGTGTCTCTGAGTTGGGAATGCAATAGATACAGACAACAATCCACTTTTTATCATCTGTTCTTCCTTTTGTTTTTTTGAAATTCCACCTGGTGTCTGGCACATTTTTGCAATTATTTTGTGTTTTAGAAATCTCTTCATCTGGGTTAATGCATCTGGAAGGCAAAAATTTAGGCACAACAGCTCACCACCATCTTAACCTGCAAATCTTTAAATGAGATCTTTAAAATTCCTTTTAGATACCAAACTAGATGTTCACTACAAGGGTCTCATTACTAATAGTTTTACATATCAATAAATATCTTTTTACACTCCTTTAACAGAGTGGAAAGAAGCTCTACACTATAGAATAACACCCATTGGTTTCAAATTTTCTATCATCTTATTACATGAAAGAGGAATGAATCAGAGAGCTCATCACTTGTAACTTTCCACATGGTGCCACACAGATCTACTAAAGTGTCTCCCTGGGAGAGACAGAGTGTGTGGGGCTAAGAGATGCAGAGAATTATGTTCACACATCAGCAGACTTAAAAGTACCATCAGGGTTTCAGGAGCAATGCTTTTCAGCCAAGTAGGCCACTATGTGACCTCTATTAAATTTATGGGAATTGGAGAAATGAGATTACTCCCTGGGTGACAAGCTGTTGAATGACAGTAAAAAGTAATTAATCACTCCTACTCCTATTTGTTAAAATAGCTATGCTTCAGTACCCCCCACCCCCAGGTAGTCTTTCAAATAGAGGTGTGGCCAGAGTAGGCTTATTCCACTGTGTTTCACCTTGATCTGACCAGCCAGCAATATGCTTATGCTCTGGAGCATGTAGATGATACACATTGACCTTCAGATTTTTTTCCAGGAATACCCCTAAACTCCAGCTATCTGATGTGTAAAGCAGAGCAGAAGCATGGTAGGAGTGAAATGAATTAATACAATAAATCTTCCTTCACTCTTGCCCCTGCATTTTAGCTCATAAATGTAGTGATTTTAAAATAAAGATAATGTTAGTAACACGCTTGTTTTAAGTTATTTATATTATAAAGTGAATATGGTATTATACACAAACTCATCTCTTGCACAATAATTACAGCTAGCATTTATTAGTGCTGGCTATGTGTTTAGTATTGTCCTAAGCTCTTTATACAGAGTGTCCCATTAAATATTATCCTTTATATATGGTATCTTATGATTTCCAATTTTCTGATAAGAAAATTAGGTTTAAGAGAGCATGCTAACTTATCAGACAGTAAGTTCTGGAGCTATGATTCAAATTCAGATCTGCTGTCTCACCTAGACCCTGTATTCTTTAGATAGTATGCTCCTCAACTGGCCATTAATGTTAGTCACAATCAAATCCTAGAAGGACCAGTGTGAATCCCAACGGCTTAACTTAATTAACAATGCTGTTTTATTTATGACTACTTCATTCATATTCATATATTCAGTGATACATATCTATATTTATGTCTATATCTCACTGGACTACCATTAAGTAAAGAGTAGGATAGGGAAAACAGGCAGGAAAAAAGAGAGACAGGTCAACATTTATTGAGCAACCTGGTAAGGCACTTTTATATACATGAATCACTTAATTCCTACCATCACCCATTTTATAGACAGAGTTGACTAATTCAAGAAGCAGGTTGACTAATTCAAGGAGGCCAGAACAGGCAAAAATGTAGAGAAGAAGGACTAGATAGTGCATGCAAATAAGAAAAGGAACAGATGGTGAAGGTGCTATAGGGAGAAAAGGAACACAGTTCTTGTTAAGATCACAGGGGTCCTTGTCTGGGGTCCAGTGATGAAGGCCTAGGCAGGTAGCAGGGAGAGGGATGGGCCAATTGTTAAGCCAGAACTACCAGTTTCCTAGGCATGGGAGTTTCTGGTCTACTCTTTCATATCCTTTGCTGAATAATAGTAAAATAAAAATTAATATTTTGAGAACATTTGATAATAACTGTGATTTTGTGGGACTCTTGGTCTTAATATATAAACTGCAGATTTATTTATTTTCCAATTTATATTCATGTTCATTAAATGTTTTTCATAACTTCATTTTGTTTAAGTGGGGAAAGCTGGGCAGTCTGAGAGGGTATGTTTTCCTTGGAAATGTTGGGATAACTATATAAGACAAGTGATATATCAAAAAATTGTATGCTTTTGAGGACATAGTTTTCAATAATTTAAGAATTAAGGGAATAAAAAACCCAATAATCCACAAATTCAATGCCCTAAGACACATCACTTGATTTCACTCTCTTGTTCTCTTTCAGTTATCATGGACATTTATAGCAGTATTAATTATTTTGGAGCAAACTCTGATGGAGCTGTATATGAGTCAGCAATTGCCATGAAAACACTGCAAAACAAACCACCCCAAAATTCCCTGGTATGCAACAGTATGCAATTATTTCTTGTCAACACATCTGCAGGTTGACTAAGGTTGGCCAAACCAGGATGTATTCAGATAGTCTAGGCTCTAAGATGATAGTTAATTCCAGGCTAACTAGGAGTTGTAACAGCAATCATTGGAAACATGTTCTATCATAGAAAAGACAGCAATAGAAGGGGGTAAGAGAACTAGGCAAACACATTTAAAGCCTCACTCATTTTAGGTCCATTAACATTCTATTGGCCAAAGCAGGTCACATGGCCAAGCCCAACATGAAGTGCTGATACCATGGCTAGGGTGAGGATGTATAATGCTATGAAGTGGATGGGTTTGGGAGTGAACAACTGGGACCAATAACTTAATTTACTATAAGCAGAGAAATAGATCTCTCTAAAAATTTCTTTTTCAAATTCCTCAACCATACATTCGCTTGTGAAAGTGTGCAATGTGGGTTATGACACATGATAAAAATCTAGGGCTCTACTACTATTGTTCTTCCTTTTCTTTTATTTTTATTTATTTATTTAAAAAATTTTTTTTAAATGTTTATTTATTTTTGAGAGACACAGAGGCGGAGTCTGAACAGGGGAGGGTCAGAGAGAGGGAGACACAGAATCTGACAGGATCCAGGCTCCAGGGTCTGAGCTGTCAGCCCAGAGCCCAACGCGGGGCTCGAACTCACAAGCCATGAGATCATGACCTGAGCCGAAGTCAGATGCTCAACCGACTGAGCCACCCAGGCGCCCCTCTTCCTTTTCTTTTAATACCACAAGTTCCTTCAAGGCAGAAATCGACAACTCTAAATTTTATGTTCTACAGAATGTTAAAGAGTTAAAATAATTCTCAGATCAAATAAGCTTGTGATATGCTTGACTACCAGACTACTAAAACTATCCAACATACTAATGCATATTGCAAATATCTAAGGAAGATGTGGCATACAATATTTTACACACTTATTTAACAACAGAATCCCCTTCCTGCAACAAACTTATTTTATTTAAAAAGAACATCTTAAGGCTCTACTTTTGTGGAATTCATTTTGGGAAATGCTGTTTGTCCTAAGGCAACTTCCATGTTTCTTACTTCTTATTTCAGATGGGGCTGGCATCTGGTTAATACCCCACTTTTAAGATAAATTTTTCTATTTTTAATGCTTATTTACTTATTTTGAGAGAGAGAGAGAGAGAGAGAGAGAGCAGGGGAGGAGCAGAGAGAGAGGAGAGAGAGAATCTTAAGCAGGGTCCATGCTGTCAATGCTGTCATTGTGGGGCCCAGTGTGGGGCTCAATCCTACAAATTGTGAGATCATGACCTGAGCCAAAACCAAGTTAGATGCTTAACTGACTGAAGCACCCAGGAACTCCAATATAAAATGTTTTAAAAAGAATTTGAGGAGTACACTTATAAAGAGCACTGAGTAATGTATACAATTGTTGAATCACAATATTGTACACCTGAAATTAACATAACAGTGTATGTTAACTATATTGGAATTAAATTTTTTTTTAACGTTTTTTTTTAATTTATTTTTGAGACAGAGACAGAGCATGAATGGGGGAGGGGCAGAGAGAGAGGGAGACACAGAATCGGAAGCAGGCTCCAGGCTCTGAGCCATCAGCCCAGAGCCTGACGCGGGGCTCAAACTCTCAGACTGTGAGATCGTGACCTGAGCCGAAGTCGGACGCTTAACCGACTGAGCCACCCAGGCGCCCCTGGAATTAAAATTTAAAAAAAACGATAAAATTAAAAAAAAAAAAAGAATTTGAGGACAGGAAGCAGGTTTAGCACATGTGAGCACAAGGCAATATAATTGTATTATTGATAAAGTCTGGTATACTCTATTTCAATTTACCCAGGTTACCTATGTTACTTTTAAGTTAGTCAAATCCAGGTATGTCTTACTGTCCTTCAGAATTTCCTTTTTAAACATTTCAGAAATATTTATGTACACATTTAAAGTATGCTAGCAATTAGTGTTTGTGGATGCCAAGAAATTTCTATTTCTAGGCCGAGGAAGAATGGAGTTCTGAGGTCATTTAATCCATACTGTTATGTTAGGTGTTAAATTCTGATTAGTATAAAATTTTTAAAAAGTCAGCAATACCAGTGGATATTTTCGTCTCAGAATGCATGTTTAAATTAACACCTGGATATTATGCTATGAAGAATAACACTTAAAAAAAAGCACCCATGAGGCTGGGACAGTTTTAACTCAGTAGAAAATATTTTTTACACTGTAAGTTTTTATGGAATGTTATAAATCTGAAAAAAATGATTTTAAACAGCTGAGATTTTATAGCCACTCAGGGATAATAAAAAGTTTGAAGAATATATTATATTATGTAGATGAGGGGAATATATTAGTCAATATTGTGACTTTTTAAGATTTTTCTCTTAAAGACAATTATTCACTAATCTTTTAGGTAAAATGTCAGTATGTTTTTTGCATAATCTCTCTCTTATCAATATATCCTAATGTTCAAAAAACAAAACAAAACAAAACAAAAAACCATGGTATAAGATCTTCTGGGAGTAGTAAATCTCAAGCCCTCCCACATAGCAGGGCAATACACGGTCCCTGATTATAAAAGGCCACAAATTCTTCACAATATTTAAAAAGATTTTTTGAAGAGCAGCTCAACAGTTAATCCTGTACTGCTAAAAATATTTGAACGGGAATTTGGAATTTCTATAATACTTCTATACATTATCTTAGTTTTCTTCATTGAAGCTCTAAAAGGCAGATCAGGCAGGTACTGACTCCCATTTTGTGGGTAATAAAACTGAGATTCAGAGGGATCTAGTGACCTGTCCAGGGTCACTCAGTTCATAAATAGTTGGACAAGAAACTAAAAATAATTCTTCTGTTTCAAATTCAGTGCTTTCCCCCATCTTTGTACACTTTTTCCGAGATGTTTTATTCACACCATTTTTTTTTATTCCAAGTATATATAGTTCATATTATAAATTAGACTTCATCTGTCTCTCTCTTATGACTTTAGTCATTGGAAATGGTAGAAGGGGTGGGAATTTAGAAAAAAAGTATTGTTTTCAAATTTAAATATTTTAGGAGAAAAGAGGCATAAAAGAAATAAGAAAATCTGAATTCCTGAAAGAGACTTTGAAATAATATTTATGGATCTATGCAGAGAAAACTAAGTTTTTATAGTACATGGAAGTCATTCCTCCATACAAGGATAAAACTTTATTTAAAGTGCAACCACTGAAGTTTCAATGTAAAAGCAGCCATGCTGTTTCCCAGAGTTGGTGGTGAAACATAACAGAAAGCAATACTTTTCCTACAGAACTAATCAGGATTTCAAGGGATGTGAGAACAGGTGATAACTTATTTTGATGGCTCTCAGTCCAAGTGCACAAGAAGGGAAAGATTACTTTCTTTCTCATCAACTAATACCTTTATATCAGAGTCTCCTAAAGGCTCTGTGAAAATGTTTTCCATTTCTGAAAGGGAAAGATTCACCCAGACAAATAGGAAGTGAGTTTCTATACTGACTTCACTTAGAAAAAACAGGTTTAACAAGAAGACATCCATTCCCATCTCTTGTTTGCCTCTATGCCTATGCTAACGGTGGCAGCCCCTAGGAGAACATGTATGAAGGACGAAAAAGACATTTCTTTTTTTTTTAATGGTTATTTTTGAGAAAGCACAAGCAGGGGAGGAGTAGAGAAAGGGGGACAGAAGGTCTGAAGTGGGGTCTGCAGTGACAGCAGTGAGCTGATGTGGGGCTCGAATTCACAAATGCTGAGACCATGACCTGAGTCGAAGTCGGCCACTCAACTGACTGAGCCATCCAGGTGCCCCATGAAAAAATTATTTCTACCTCAATATTTTGGTTAGTCACATGGGAGGGGAAACACTCAGGAAGAAATGTGATCATTGCTAACATTTCCAAAATGAGTTATATTATAATGTGACTTAAATTTGTTAACATTTCTTTCACAATAGCAAGTATTTCTTGAATATTTACATATGCTATGAATTGTGCTTTACTTATATTACCGTATGAAATAGGTACTAATATTACTTTCACTTTATAGATACAGAACTCAGGCAGTACCTAAGTTTAAATAACTCCCTCATTGTCACAAAGCTGTGGTCAACAACTAAACTTAGATTCAAACTCACATAACTCAGAGCCCAGAGGCAGTTCACTTAACCACTGCATTCTGAAATACTCTGATACTTAAGTACTGACGACAACTACGACTGCTGTACTATAGTACTGGTTCTGAGACAGGATTGTATACATCTTTCTATAGGAATTTGCTCCTTTTCGGTTATAGTCATTGGTTTACAAACTGCCCCCCCCCCCCCCCCCCACACACACACACATGGAAGGCAAGGGAAGACTGAAGAAAGAGGCAAACCACTCCAGATTGGGAGGTGGCAGGTTTAACAAGTAAGGGAACTTACATACAAAGCTTGTCTTTGGCAGCCTCAGGATCTGTGTACCTGCCTGCCAGAATCTTAAAAGTTTATATAGAGACCTTAATGGGGTTCAGTCACATATTTATTCCAGATGGTTTCAACAACACGTTACACCCTCAAGGTTGCATCCTTGAAACAGCTCCAGTTATGAGAACAGTGAGCAGAATGTACATTCCAAGGACAGGGGTGGGTGTGAGGAGCCTCTGATTGCTTGGGTCCAGCTTCTGGGTCAGCTGGAGGTCACATCCTTTTGATGGCCTCCTTCAACACGACGAAGTTAAAAGGATAGATGTGTTGAGAAGAAAGAGTTAAAAGCATTTTTTAGGATGGGGAATTCCTTGAATAAAAACATACCAGTTGGTTAAACACAGTTAAAGACTCCACCAACTAGAAACATGTACTGATTCTGATTTTCACTGCTGCCACATCATATTAATTGTAGACTATACCTGAGTGGTTCTGATCATGTAAAATCATTTCAACACTAAAAATAATATTGAAAATAGCACCAATGCCCAATGACCAGAAAGGAACGATGATATCAAGTATCCATTTTAACTCAGAGACTTCCCAGTTGTCAGATTTGCACATTATCTTAGTCACTTTTTACTGCCAAGAAGTGATATCAGAACAAGCCAGATGAATGAGAATTTCTTTTCCCTTAATTAGTATTGCAGATCTTCCTTCAGGTTCCTTGTGAGCTCTGATGCCCTGTCACTGTCCAAAAACCCCCAATGAACAGCTGTATACTCTCTCCAATGCCCAACCTTTTAGAATGTCTTCCACACTAGTCTTTGCTGATGATGAATAGATGGAAACAGGTCTGCAGATGAGGAGGAAATCTTCATGGCATGATTTCCCATCTATTATGGTTATACTAGTTACAAGAACTTGGAGAAGTTTGTGGCACAAACCCGTTTTGCAACTCTTGCCTGCATGTGATGCCTAAAAATGTCTATTATTAATGTCACTCTGAAAATGTTTTAGTTTGTTAAGGAATTTCTCTAGGTGCCCAAATTTATAAAGTTACTGTCTGAAATATGATACTGTCAACGAGTGACAGTGAGTTGATTTAGACAGGGCAGAAGTTCAAGTGCGATTCTCTGTATTTCTTGTGAGCTTGACAAGTCACAAATATCTTATACGCAGTCCTCATTATCACTTGGAATGACTTCTAGGTTCCAGGAGTGCATTATTGATGATATTATGGTGAACATAAATAAGGAAAACCATGTCCATGATGAGCTCGTCATTTGAAATAAGTCAAAAAATTAAAAATAAAACAATCTCCAATCCCCTTCTCAAAAATGAAACCCTGTGATCATTGATAAAATAACATGTTTTCCTTTGTAGAGGGTTACAAAAGTTGCATTTCTCATTTTTTTGAGCATTAGGGAGGAGAAAGTAATGATATTATTATATCTTTTCCGTATGAATTCACTCTATCTTCTCTTTGTAAGATTTTAGTCTGACAAGTTTATTTTTTATTTACTTAAAAATTTTTAAATGTTTATTTATTTTTGAGAGAGACAGAGTGCAAGTGGGGGAGGGGGAGAGAGAGAGAGAGGGAGAGACACACAGAATCCGAAGCAGACTCCAGGCTCTGGGCTGTCAGCAGAGAGCCCGGTGTGGGGCTCAAACCCACAACCGTGAGATCATGACCTGAGCTGAAGTCTGGCACTTAACCGACTGAGCCACCCAGGTGCCCCTATTTACTTTTAAATAGAAATCTTCTTTCATCACTTAACACGCAGGGTCAACTCAAATAATTGGTATACACCAATAAACTAGTTAGTACATACTGAAGTTGTAACTTCCAATCAATAACACAAAAATGTAAACTAAAATCACTCTTGTTTTCTTCATTAACATACTACTACTCAATAAAGGAGACATTTTTTCTACCCAGTGGATAAGTAGCAAACTGTGGTCAATTTCCTAAGCAAAATTATTACTGAAATATTATTTTTCTGGTTCTTAATTTCTGAAAATGTGAGATTAGTAGTGAGGGTGTATGTAAAGGGAAACAAGCCTGTTTGGGATTAGAACTATTATAGGGTTGTCAGGTTTAGCAAAAAAAAATATATGACACCTAGTTAAAACTGAATTTTATATAATGAATAATTGCTTAGTATAATTGTTTCCCATTTATTACTTATACTATACCACACCACAATATACCATGCCATAGCATACCTTAAAGTGTCAAGAATCTTTGTCACTTTTGAGTCAAGAGATTGTCTGAGGCTTTAATTTTCTTCCTTTTGATTACCCACTCAAAGTGTGGCACTATATTCAATTTCATTTTCTAGAACAGAAGTTTGAGAGAGGATGAACACAAGCCTCGCCTTTTGGCGCTACCCTAAGGTAAGAGATTCCCTGGGGCCAGGCCAGGATTCTTTTTACCAGAACCTATGAGTACCCTTCAGAAAAGAAGAGTCAAAAAAGGTGGAGAAATTCCTCAGAGGACAAGTAGTTAGACATTAGGCAAAAACTGGAGAGAGTAAAGAGGCAGGCAAACAAATTGCAGAAATGAATGGAGTGCTTTCCTTCAAGGAGGAGAAACCAAGAATGAGCTTTTCATGTTGAAACTCTAAGATGCTAGGTGATGCCATCTCAGTGCCCTTCACTCATCTATCTGATTGTTCTTCTTGAAACCTACAGTTGTGGATGTAATGGAGATGGAGAGAAAGGAAGATAAAGCAAGGGTGATGTGAAATGAGGCCCAGTAGAGACATACTAGGAAGCCACTGTGGAGAATTTTGTTCTTTTATGAAAACAGTATCTTACAAATGGCTTTTGTTGTCAAAATTATACTTGATGAATAAAGGAACAATCAATTTTAGGCAATTTCTGATCTTGTCAAAGCTTTGAATTTACGTGACGAGGACACCACTAGGCAAATTCTGAATGAATTCCCTGATTTATGAACTTATAAAATGGTACCGTAGGGAGGATCAAAAGCACATGTCTGAAAGCCCTGCCTTCTAGTTAATGTAGGAGAGTTCTGCATAAATATGCCTGGTGTCCAAAAAATTATCAGGGCCTTACATTGTTGGGGAGAAATGAATTATATCTCATACAAGCTTGGAATGAGATACTCTCTGAACATGTACTGTGAGACGGCATCCAGATACTCAAGTGCTCTATTGTAAAACTTGAGTTGAGAAGAAGCCAGAAAGCAACACCAAAACTTCTGTGATAAGATGTCATCTTGTCTTTCCATTACTCATTGTTTAATAACAATCCTTTATCAAATAGCGAATATCAAAATATTAAAACCTGATCTGCGAATTTCTAGTTTAGAAATATGAGAGAGAGGAAAACACAGAGAAACAGGGAGCAAGAGAATGAATCTGAAAACACAGTAGCTAACAGATGCCTGGCAGTGTCCAGGCAAACAACTTTAAAATAGACTTGTATTCTTACTCGAATTAAAAATGCCATGTGACTTGTTTGTATTCGATTAGCTGTTTGCTCCTCATAGCCAGCCAGGCCAGAACTTCCACCACTACTCTCTTCCTATGCCAAGTTCCTGATTATGTGTTAAGACTGGAGGGTGTAGGGAATGCTACTTGCCTCCAGCTGGTGCAGATTAATAACTGAGACACAGGAACCATTTGGGAGAATAATGAGTCACTTCCTGGTCTAAACATTAGCTCCAGGCGATGGTTGACCAAACAAATACAAAATCATAAAGAGGAAAATGGAGGCTCCCACTGAATCTTGAAAGAAGAATATAGGAGATAAATAAAAGTGCATTTTAACAAGCAGGTAGTAATTTTATGGAACTCATGCCTTCATGATTCAGTACAGACCAGCAACAACAATGACAACAAACTAGAACAAGGTAAAGGAATTTTTAAAAGTGGTGGAATAAATGGTAATGGTTCTTCTTACTTAAAACTGTTCATTAAAACACCAGAAAAAGCAAAAGAAATGAACATCTGCCAAAATGAGCTGGCTATAAATTTAAGATCTACGTTAAATAATTGAGTGATAGCTGTATTCTTGTCTGCGGTTAAATTTAAAGGGAAGACTGCTAGTATTTACCATTTAAGTATGATGTCAGTATTTAGTTCATATAGATAGCATTTATGCTAGCTAGGTATGTTGTAATCATAGAATATTAAGTGTTGAACACAACTGTTTCTTGAATTTCATCAAATGCATTTTTGTCTTTTATGAAGATAAGCATATGACTTTCACCTTTAGCCTATAAATGTACCGGATTGCATAAGTAGAATATTCTATGGTTCAGCCTACTCCGCTGAACCGTGATTTGCCCTGACAAGCCTTCAACAACATCCTTATGTAAGTTTAGATCTCCCTGTTAGGTGTCCCCATTGCACCTTGTACCAGGCCTACCCCAACATCAGTAAGGCCTGAGGCAAGAATACAATGAAGGCCCACACATCCCATATGGCTAAATATTTTAAAGCTACAAATCAAGCTAAACAAACCATTAAATAAAATACATTCCATCCTCCTACCTTGACAAATATATCCATCCTCTAAACCACCTGGAAAACTAGGTTCAAATTAGAATTTTCGTAATCTTCAGAGTTCTGTGCTGCTAGAACATGCCTTTGGGAGAAGTGGCCCCAGCCCCTTGTCCTCAGTGGCTGTGGCTACTTCTCCTTGCCTTCCCACTCTTGCCTCCATCCAGAGGTGCAAGTGGCTTCTGCACGACCACACATTTCAAACTTTGTTCACAACATCCCCTAAGCATTGGTGGACATATAAGCACAAATACTATCTTCAGCAGAATGGGATGAGAGAAGTCTGCTCTGGTCTTAGAAGTCGGTTTGAACTGTTGGAACAGGGAATTCTGGTGTTCAGGCTAACCAGAGGTGTGTCTAGTGAGGGTTGTGGGTTCCAAATGGGAATGTCCAGGAAGCTCCACAGATGCTCATGGTCTCTTTACCGGAGGGTCAGAATGGGCTTCTCTGAAACCTGGGGCTAAGGACAGGTCCTTTTTGCTTGGGTCTAAGGATAGTAATGCCTTGGACCATGCAATCATCACACCTATCACAGTTTATTTTCAGTTCTTTACTCCTTGTTAGACTTTAAATCCCATATTGGTTCTTGGATCACCAATTCCTAGCATAGGGCATGGCATCAATGCAGTGTTTATAAATACTTTTGGAATAAAAAAAATGGTAGTCATTTTCTAATGGGACTATGTTTTTTAAAGTATACTTAAAACACATAAAAATTGTAATGTTTTAGGGCTTATTTTTAATTAGGAGTTAAAATTTTGCAGGCTTGAATCTTTTACTATATTGATATAAAACTGGAAATAAATAGCATACGTATAAATAAAACATACACATAGAAACTGAAAAATCCTTTCAAATGATAATGGAGAGAAGGGAATATTTTTAAATATGGCAAGACATTTAGAATGAAAATCTATATGTATATAATATTCCTAATAGCATTTTCTATAAGAAAGAAAACTGGAAACACTTTAAATCACTACTAATTGGAAAATGGTTATGGGTATATCAAATCGATGGAGTACTATTAAGCAAATGAAATTATAATAATAAAGATTAATGATAGCATGAAAAAAAGTACAATATAATTTAAGTGAAAAAAGTGCAATGCAAAATGTATATCATATATTTACAATAACTTAAAGTAAGCAAGATGGGGAAAAAAACAGAAACATGGTAACAGTTACAGCAAAGTGGTAGAATTGTGGCTCAAATTTTTCTTTTAAAAATAGTTTAATAAAGTTATAACAACGCCTCTGTCCAAAAATAAAAAAAAATTTAATAATATGAAATTAAACCACTTAGCTGTGAGTAGATTTTGAGGGCCATAGTATATATTTTATAAGTTAATTGGCCTGCTTTTAATTAGTTTCTGTTTACCCATGCTCTATACTTTGATGTAGCTTTATTTAGAAAAGTAGATTAACTGAATTTTCTACATACATATGTGATTATATACAATTGTTTACATAAAATGAATATTTAATATATTTTTTCATATTTACCTAGGTGAATTTAGACACACTGGAGAAAGATCAGAGGAAGGAAACTGTATTGAACTTGAAACTTTTCCTTATAAGGACTTCTAGCCTGGAGAAGACCCAAACTGTACTTCATAAATGCATTAGATGCAAAGTACTATCCTGTAGAAGAGATACAGGATAGTAGATACAGGTCCTGTAGACCACAAACATTCATCATTCATTCACTCATCCATTCAACAAAAGCTTCTTAGGACCTATCATGTTTTAGGATCCAGTGCTAGGTGTTGGAGAAGCAGGGGGAAAAACAGAAGAGACTCATAAATATGGAGAACAAACTGAAAGTTACTAGAGGGGTTGTGGGAGGGGGGGATGGGCTAAACGGGTAAGGGGCACTAAGGAATCTACTCCTGAAATCATTGTTGCACTATATGCTAACTAACTTGGATGTAAATTTCAAAAATAAATTAAATTAAAAAAAAATTAAAACGGAATAAAAATAAATAAATAAAGTGCAGGTTTTTATACTGCAATTTCTAAATGCCTTCCACTGGATGGCTGCAGCATTTTACCTGTCAAGGAAAGCTGCTGCCATTCATCATGCTCCTTGGCAATTTGTAAGTGCTTCTTTTGTCAGGATATTCAAATTGACAAATTTAACAGAGGAGCAGTGATCTATTATGGCACAAGGATATGGTAGAAGTAGGGAGGGTGCTTTACCTCAGTTTTTCAGGACAGTTAATGAGGTAAAAATTTCCGAGTGGCAAAGCTGTAATTACTACATATGCAGAGTACAAATACAATCTAGTTGGCTTCTGAGCGACTCTCTTTTATGAATAAACTGCCACCTTTTCCTTGGTCTGACATCATAATGTTGGTCTCAGGATTATTAGATGGGTGGGAAGACACTGATAGCTCACTTTATGTAAGCTCAAAGTTGCTCAAAGAATATGTCTTATTGACATATATCTACTACCAACGCTTCTGCAAATAGAGAATAGGATCTATTTCTTTTTTCTTTCGACCTACTTCATTTTTATCATCAGGTAGTTTAATATAGTTTTATATACTTGTAGCCTTCTTTGCCCTTAAAACTAGAAACATAGTAATTATCAGGTTTAATTTGAGAATTCTTGCCCTCAGAATAGGTGTGGATTAAATATGTAGAAATGAATTTGTTCATCTTCTCTATTTCTTAGTGAAGCTCTCTGTCACTATTTTCCTAGAATGATATTTCACATTATAGTCATATTAGTACCTGGTTTTCTTTCTTTCTTGTTCTTTTTTGTTTATTTTGAGAGATATAGAGAGAGCATGAGCTAGGAAGACAGGGAGAGAGAGAGAATCCCAAGCAGGCTCTGTCTGGTCAATACACAGAGCCTGACATGGGGCTTGAACTCAGGAAACCTTGAGATCATGATCTGATCCAAAATCAAGAGTCTGACACTTAAGCCACTGAGCCAACCAGGGGCTCCTGGCACCTGGTTTTCTTAATAATTACCTATTTGTATCAGGACCCTAAATTAGTAAATTTGTTAATTTTTGTTACTTCATTATGAATTGAGGTCAAACTTTTTGTATTATCCATTAGCCATTTGTTTATTAAATTAGCCAAAAAGTCAACATGTTTTCATAAAGAATTATTTGATGGTAAGTCTGTAAGAAGGAACAGAGTAGGTGTTACAAAGATGTTTAAGTACAATGTATAAGTAAATGGAAATTGAGCTGAACAAATGAAGAAGTTGAAAAAATAGTATGTGAAAAGAAAAATACCAAATCTTTTAATTTAAAACTAACTGATTTTAAAATGATTTTCAAAGAACTAGTCCCTTGTTTGAGAAACTGTAGACCAGGTTATTAAATGTAGATGCAGCATAAAGACACTGGAGAACAATTTTCCAAGGGTCTCTAGTTGTTGTTGTTGTTGTCATTTATACATCTTGCAAACAAAGTAGTAATCAGTCTTTGCTCTAGATTATATTTTTAAGGATGTTTGCATATCAAATAGCCTTGAGAGAGAGAGGTCATGTTTCCTTCTGGGAAAAAAAGGGACGGCATTCTTATTGTTCATTATAAATTATTCAGTCTCCCAAAGCTTGAAGTTCCTCTACTGTACTGCAATCCATGGTGTGTAGAGCATCCACTGGGCCTCATCTGTATCACCCCCATGGGACCTGGAGATAAGGGGAGCTGATGCAAATATGAGCATGCTCATGGTGCCGTGGAAAGAAGTCCTTCATTTGTGACCCAGGAGTCTCATGTCTTTTCCTACCACCCATGAGCTCTGGCAGATTGTCCAGTTACCTTGCAAGTTAAATAATATCTCATACCTTTCACAGTTCTTGACAAGTCATAGTTAAGAAGGAAGTGATTAAGACATTCTCCTTTACTCAGAGAGAATGGTAGGCAGAGTAAAGGCTTCCCAAGATATTTACATCTACACCCTGGAAACTTCAAACATGTTCTGTAACACAGCAAGGAGAAACCAAGGTTGCAGATGGAATTCAGGTCCTCAATAATTAAACTGCTTTTAAAATTAAGGAGATTATCCTGGATTATTTGGGTGGGCTCAAAGTAATCACAAGAGCTTTTTGAATGTACAAGAGGGAGGCAGACAAGTCAATGTCAGAGCAGGAGAGATGTGAAGATGGTACATGGTGGATTCGAAGATGGATGAAGATGGGGCGCCTGGGTGGCTCAGTCGGCTGAGTGTCCGACTTTGGCTCAGGTCGTGATCTCACGATCCGTGAGTTCGAGCCCTGCATCTGGCTCTGTGCTGACAGCTCAAAGCCTGGAGCCTGCTTCGGATTCTGTCTCCCTCTCGCTCTGATCCTCCCCCGTTCATGCTCTGTCTCTCTCTGTCTCGAAAATAAATAAACGTTACAAAAAAAAAAATTAAAAAAAAAAAAAGAAGACGGATGAAGGGGCCATGAACTTAGGAATGAAGACAGCCTCTAAAAACTGAAAAGTACAAGGAAACAGATTCTCCCCTGGAGCCTCCAAAAGGAATGCAGGCCAGTGGACACCTTGATTTCAGTACAGTGAGTCTAAGATAAAAAACAATGTTGTTTAAGTTTCCAAAATTGCAGTAATTTTTTACAGCAACCACAGAAATGCTAATACAGAGGAGCAAGTGTTAAACATTCTGACATGGAAAGTTTTGGGTTTTTTTCTCTCCTTGCCTGTTGGCTTATGCTCATCCTTTAGGCCTCAGTTTAGATGTTCTGTCTTTTCTAAGAAGAGTTCTCTGTTCTCTCTTTGTGAAGTAGCCCCTTCCTGTTATATTCTATCATGGCACTATGTTTTTGGAGCACTTTCTATAAACACAATTAAAATCAGGGTTTGTTATAATTTTTCTGCAGCTAAAACATTATATGTATCCTAAATTAAAATTGACAATTGTCTTTGTTGTCTTTTTTGGTGAAAGTTTGTCCTTTATTGTAAGACCATATCCTTCCTATATTTTTAATTTAAAATGTTCTTGAAATAAAATGCTGTTGTTAGAAAGCACTAGTTGTTTTTTTCTTTTCTTTTTAAAATATGTTTTCTTGGGTAATAAAATGTGGGCAACCTATGTTGATCCCTATTAAAAACTCTGTACTGATACATGAAATTAAAAAATCTGGGCACCACAACTCCAGGTACTGTCAGATGCCATGTATTGTCCTAGTATTTCATTCTTCCTTCAATGGAATGCATACTGAATTTTGTTTCATTGCTTTTTCATTTATGAACTAGAATCCTTATGAAGGGAAAGGACATGACTGTTTTGGGTTATATCCCCAGAGCTTAACACAGTGCCTGACATAGAACAGGAACACAATAAAAGTTTGTTGAATGACATTGGATCAGGAAATAAAAATTTCTAAGAGATTAGCATGTCTATGATGAGAATATAAGTATTAAAATTATATTTCCCATGCAAATATCTCAAGATAAAAATATGAAAAAGTTATACATTTGAGAAAAAACAGCCATTGCTTTTGCATATGGCATGCTCCTAAAATTATATCTATATTTCCAAATCAATGACCTCAAAGATACTGATACTCTTCATATAGATTCTTACATAACAAATTTCTTTTAAAGCTCAGTATTAAAAAGACTACCTCTTCTCATGATTAGCATTATTTGAAATCAGTAAATGTGAGGTAGCCAAATGAATGCCACTTCTCTTTCACCTTGGCTTCTATAATGCACAGACTACCACTTGTGTGTTTGGAGAGCAGGGGGCACAGAATAGGCTTTCGTGATTTACTCTATTTCTTCTTTCCTATCCAATTCCCTTGGCCAGGTCCCTGTCTGATTCTCTTTTTGACTTCTGTTCCTTTGCTCTTATTTTAACTGTGTTTCTTTGTATAGTAAGCCAACACAAGTACTTCTGAAAAAAAGAAAATTAAAGTATCAACTGGTTCAATCACTGAGGTATTCAAGTCCCAATGTAGGAGTTTTCACAATTGCAAGGCTTCTCCTACATTCTTTCCTCTAGGCTTTGTCTTATTTTCTCACAGTAAGAGTAACGTCCAAGGTCATCTTCCCACTGTGCAGTTTACCTGGCAACTATTTAAATAAGTGAATCATAAATGTTTAAAGCCAAATTCCCTCTTGGACATATAATCCCTATGTAATGTTTTAAAAAGGAAGTAATTTTGAGATAAAGGGGAACTGTAATTATATAGATTTGAACATTCAGTAAATGACCATAAAGGACAGACATATATTTCCCAGCAAGTGCATGCTAAAATGTATAAGGACAGACTTCCTATGAAATGATACTAAAAATATTAGAATTGAGTCTAATTAAAAGACATTTTAAAGGAATTTGAATGAATCTGTATCTTAATCTGCAGTTATTCACAGAGTACAAATAGGAATGTGAGCCTTCTATTAGAGCACAGGTTTATACAAACAGTATGAGGCTTTATGAGTTTTTTTTCTCCTCTGTGAGATGGGGGTTTGAAGGAGAAATAAGGATGGAATGTGCTTCTTCCAAAAGTGTGTGATGGACGGGCTACAGGGGTGAGTCACAGGTCCCCCCACAGTAGCCTCAGAACAGTCCCATTTTATCTTTCTAAATTAACTGAGCTCACGTTAAGCCACGGGTTGTAGGTATCTGTTCAAATCAGCATGTGCCCTTTTTATGATTGTTCAGTGATTTGGTTATGTTGATTATAAAATATTTTGAATGTCAATCATGCCTCTATATAAGATTTTAATTTGAAAAAGGACTCCATTGTTAAGCAGGCGGTATTGCATAGTGGTTACAGTTTACTATATGTTTGGAATCAGAGAGACCGAAGTTCAGGCTATAACTCTGCTATTTACTAAAAGGTTAATCTTAAGGAAGTTACTTGACTTCCCACAGCCTTAGTTTCTTTACTTGAAAAATGGGGCTAATGATTGTCCTACTTCTTTGGGTGGTTGTGAGAACTGAAGGAGGTGTAGTAAATGAACTGCTGGCACACACCAACTGCTTAAGAAATGCTGACACACAGGGGTGCCTGGGTGGCTCAGTTGGTTGGGTGTCTGACGTTAGCTCAGGTCATGATCTTGCAGTTTGTGAGTTCGAGCCCCGCGTCCCTGGGCTCTGTGCTGACAGCTTGGAGCCTGGAGCCAGCTTCAGGTTCTGTGTCTCCCTCTCTCTCTACCCCTCCACTGCTCACACTCTGTCTCTCTCTCTCAAAAATAAATAAACGTCAAAAAAATTAAAAAAAAAAAAGAAATGCTGACACGCAAACAAAAAGCTAATCAGAGTTAAGACCATACCTCTAAGTATTTAAATGGAGGCAATTTCACAACAATAAAAGAAAAACAATATTCCTTTTTGTTGTTGTTGGGTATGGAAGTGAAGAAATATTTCTTTTCTTTACATCTTAGAGATGAAGAATGAAAAAAAGAATTTTAAAAATGTATCTATAATCTATGAATTTTATATTTAAAAAAACATTATTACAGGAGGCAATTGGTACTCAAAGTACAGCATTAGTCTTCTGATGTAATGGAGGAAAATAGTCATCCTATTAAGTCACTGTCACCAGTCAGAGAGAATTCCAAGTTGGGTATCATGGTTGGCTCAGCCATTATTGACAGTCTTTATATTTTTTATTCTAGAGTAAATATGTGATAGGAGGAATCAGATTATTTTCCTATTTGAAATAAATGATTTATACCAGACACTAATTAAAATGTAACACTTTCAACAAAATTTAACAAGAAAAACGTCACCCAGAATTAATATAACTATGCTACCATATGTTACCTGTAAAACACATTATTAGATAAATATTCCAGGTGAGTTCTACCTTTAGCTAGCTATTACTTCTTCTGTATTTATTTTTCCTCTAAGGATTTTCTACAAGAAATGACACCACTAGACTTGGTTCATTAGAAACAATATCAAAGTCTAAAATGTTACAATCTCAAATAATAAACAATTCCTAAATTGCCAAAGATTTTATAATCTCCAAATATAAGAGAAATAATGCTTTTATACAAGAACCTTACTACTAATAAAGAGCTTTCTGATTTTTATAGACTAGGAATATTTTTTTCTAAATGTTATTGCTTAACTACTATCCCATTTCTTGAAAATATGAGCATGCACTTCGTTTTAGAGACATTTGCCTCATACTGTAAGAAATGGCCACTCAGGCCAGTGTTGGCACTACTAAAGGATGGTAATTGGGTCCTAATGCAAGTTTATAACCCAACACAAATTAAAAGAAAATCATTTTCTCCTACTCTGCAAAGAATTACCAGAATTATATAAGGGAAAACTTATTCGCCCAAAAGGAACTTTTCAAATTTGTTTTGAATTTAAAACCATTGCACTTTTTTTTTCTTTTTTTGAGAGAGTGAGTGAGAGACTGCAAGCTGGGGAGAGGGGCATGGAGACAGAGAGAGAGAGAGAGAGAGAGAGAGAGAGAGAGAGAGAATCCCAAGCAGGCTCCAGGCTCAGCACGGAGCACATGTAGAGCTTGATCCCGAGACCCTGGGATCATGACCTCAGCTGAAATCAAGAGTCAGCTGACTGAGCCACTCAGGCATCCCAAAACCATTGCACCCTTGAGAAAAACACCAAAAACCCAGGTATATAAACCCAGAAGTGGAAATACACAGAAAAGCAAATGCAAATCGCTCTTAAACATAGGAAAATATTCTCAACTCATACATCACATAAGAAGTGCAAATCTGCCTTACACTGATTTTTTAAATCTATTATTTTGGAAAAGATTTAAAAATCTGATAACACACTAGTTTAGTTAGAATAAAGGAAAATTGGTCTCATACACAGCCAATAGATGTCTTATTTGGCAATGTTTATTAAAGTTTCAAATGTGCAAACTCTTGGATTCTAATTCAAGGAATATATCCTGCAGACATGCCTGCATTAATGCAAAATGACATGTATATAAAGTTGTTAACTACAGCACTATTTCTAAGAGCAAAACACTCTTAATTGTAGCACTATTTCTAAGAAGAACATACTGGAAACAACCCATATTGTTCATCAATAGGGAATACATGTCTTCAATATAATGGAATATTATGCCATGACAAAGAGAAGGAAATATGTATACACTGATATAGAACAGTTCTCTATTTTTACTTTTAAGTAAAGATGTCAAGTTCAGAAAGAATATTATGTATTAGCACATTTCTTATATTCATTAACTTAAATGATAAACAATTGTTGCCCATAGAGATGGAAATTGGGTGGCTGGATGATAAGAGTGGAGAGGAGACATTTTGCTGCATACTATTTTCTACCTCTTTAATTTTTATCTGCAGAAATGTATTACCTGTCCAAAAAAAACCAGTGAGAAATATAAAATATATAAAACAAATGCACTCAGTGGCCCAGCACACCTCCCACTTGTGACAGTCATGCTCTGTGTGGGTGAGCTGATGACTGACCTGAGGATTCTACTGTGCATGTTACTGTCATCAGGATGTACTTAAGTGGAGGTCAAGAACCTGTCACAACCACCTACACCTCTCTCTAGCATCAGCTAAACCTTTTGGCATTCATTTTCATTTTTTCATATTCTTCCTCTGACAGCCTAAATTAACAAGAGGCAGTAGCAGCAACTGTGTGATGCCTTAAATGGACATTCCCACATGTAAGATCATGTTCTCTGGATGCCCCCTCTGAGCACTCTGCCTAAATCCATCACTTAGCAGTCGGGGCCTGCTTTAGAATGCACCCTTAGTGTTCCTGCCACTAACGTGCAGAGAAGTATACCATAACTCAATTCTAAAGTATCTGTGAGGACAACTCTCTGTTGGAGCCAGAAATGCTGAGCAGAGCCCTTAGTGCCAGCGATGGCTTTCTATACTCGAAGATGACATATGTCCCTGGTGTTAGAGAGCATAATATTTTACTTACTACTTTTGCTTAAGTGGATACTTGATTGCTGCTCCCATAACCCATACAAATGATAGGGAGTTCTGTTCATTCCTAATTTGAGATTAGTATCAGGGCTGAGCTACTTTAAACTACGTTGGATATCTTTTTTCAGTCTCTTGCTGAGTGAAGTTTCAAAGTTATAAAATGATTAAAAGAAAAACAAAAGAACCAACTGGTGTTGAAGTTACCAGCTTTCAACATTCACACCTCATGAAGGCATCGGCAAGTGTGAATATTGATTGTTGCATTAATTTTTATTTTTCATCATTCTGCTTGGTATTTAAAAACATTTGCTTCTTGTTCTTAAAACTTAACATGCCAACAAATAACGATCACCCTATCTCCAAGCCAGTGCTCTGGGACACATCCCAAATAGAGGATACTAAAAGCACAGAGCACGCACACACACACACACACACACAATACACACGACATGTTAATAAAGTCACTGAGAATTCTTATTTGTCAATATTTTAAATTATTTTTTTAAACACTCAAGGTAAATTAGGGTGACTCTTTCATTAAACAGATGTGCTTACCACTACATGTATTAATATGTTGCCTTCTGAGTAGTCATAAACAATTATTCAGTAATATTTCAAATATCAAAAACAAGCAAAAAATCCAATAAATATAAATGAGCATGCCAAAATATACAAATAACCCTGCTGACTAACTTTAGAGGTTTATTATAAGAGCGATTTATCATTGTAGTTTACAGAATTCTAGTAACCCTTACTACTTTTTGATTAGTGCTGTGCATACATAGGAAAAAAGGACACAGGACAGGTACAAGTAACAAAAAGAAGAAAATTTTTCTTACACTGTTTTTCTTCTCTTTCAGACTAAGCCTTGCTGAGTTTTCCAAGAAGACTGAGAACAAGTAGATTATGTACTGACCTTCACCTAGGCTAGACTATTGACCAGTAGAATTGAGGGGGGGATAACTAATACGTGTTTCCTTAAGCATGTTTCAACCCTCTTTGAATGAGACTCTGTGCTCTGTGGTTTCCCCTCTGAAATCTGTCCTCCTACTGCTGCCTACTCTTATATACCTGGCCCCTCCCATTGGAAATAAATCATCCCATACCCTTAATCAAGAGGTTGAATATTCTTCCACATTCTTTAATTTAAGCCAGGCCCTCCAAGGAGCTCAGGCCCCCCGCAGCCTCTGTCATATAGAAGTTTTTTTGTCCTTCCTATCCCCTTAGCTCAGTATCTCAGAACACCACATCATTTAGCTATTCTACCCTCTTCAACTCTGTCATCTACAGACTCTTGATTATTTCCCCACATTTACTAAGAGCTGACCCCTGGATTATGATTCCTCTTTGTCCTCTATCCCTACATCATCCTGAGTGACATCCAGCTGTAGACGACATCTAATATGCTGGTCTTTTCACTTATTTATTTATTTTTAACTCCTCAACTCCTTAATTCTTCTAATTTAGCAGCACAATCCCATGGAACTTAACTTCTCAAATCTTATACTCCAGTACTACTCCTTGACCAAACCTCCTAGGCTTTCAGCTCTTTTACTCTCATGTGCTCACATGCCTTTCCCTGAACCATCAGTCCCTGCACCACTGTGCACTCTCTCAATCTGATAGCTCTCTTCTGTCCTTTCCTACTCAGCCCAGACCCCCAGCCCACCACTACAACCATTCTCCCATCATTAATCACAAGGGTTCTGCCCTCAAAGCCAATGAGATCATTGAAACCTCAAGTCTGCGTCAAAACTTTTGGATTCTCAGAGACACATTGTAGAATATCATACAACTTTGCTGTTTGTTGTCATTATAAAGTCATGGTCCCTCTTCCCTGAAGAGGCCCTGAATCCTCTGCCTTAATCCTATATAGCCCTTCTCTAATTTGTCTCTGTTATCTATGCAATTTTTGGTTTCAAGTCTCAGAACCCTCAACTGCTTCCAACTCAATTAAAAAAATCTGAGCTAAGAATTATTTCAAACCTCCACCTGTAACAACTTTTCCTTCTCACCTTAGTGAAATGGGTTTCCTCATGTTCAGATCTAACCTTTCCATCTGTCTCCACTTCCCTGTCCTTTCATACTTCCTTGGGAAAATCTCACATTTTCAATCATCTTTTTATTACTATTATGCTCTCTTTCTCTCTATGTGTGGGCTTTCCCAATATAATCAGGTCCAGTGTCCTTATTCTTAAAGTGAAAATCACTTTACATAACTTTACATTCTCTTTGAACCCATTTCTCTTCTTCCTTACAAGGTAAATGGTTTTTTTATTTTATTTTTTAAATTAATTTTTTATAGTTTTGAGTTTTTAATTAAGTTCCAGTTAGTTAACATATAGTATAATACTAGTTTCAGGAGTAGAATTTAGTGATTCATCATCAAGGTAAATGTTTTCATGTTTTGGACACTGTGCCCACTTCTCTTTTCAACTTCACTTCTGCTTTGTTTTGAAATAAGCCAAGCTTTCACTTGACTATACAATGAAATCAGCTGTCAGTTTGAGATAATGGTTTATTCTTTTAACAAAGGTAATTGAGATTAAAACACATATTTAACCATATAATGTGCAAAGACTATTTTTTTCCAGTGTGTGAAATTTTAAGGTATAAATTGTGCTTGCTAAATTTTATTCCACATTCTAAATAGCAGATATGTGAACATGGTTAATCTAACCTTTGGGTTCCCAACTACTTCCCCAGGTTTGCTAAATTGTGTTCAGTCTCATTCTTGAGGAAGCAAGGTTTCCAAGTTGAGTTGCAGTGATGACCATTAAAATTGTTCTCTCCCTAGACCTTCAACAAACAGATTATTTTTCACTCTTAATGCTACCTCTAGACACTCTGTAACCAGCTATTTTCTTGAATCCTCCAGTCCATGAGGAGTTACTTCTTAGAGTTCCCTATTAATTGGTCTCATCATTTCTTAATATGATAGTTTTTTATTAATTGCTCACATTCTTTTTTCATCTCTCTTTCCCTTCCCTTCCCTTCCCTTCCCTTCCTTTCCCTTCCCACTTTAAATCTAACATGGGGCTTGAACTCACAGCCCTGAGACCAAGAGTCAGCATGCTCTACTGACTGAGGCAGCCAGGCACCCCTCATCCTTCTTTCTTTCTACACTTCAGGGAGTATCAGGTATGGATGATTCCTCAGTGTCTATCTTTGGTTATAAACTCTCCTCTATGCTTTCTACATGCCTCTATCTAACAAGTGTGCTGCTTTGCCACTTGGCTTAAACAAAACATGTCCAAAATTTCATTCATTCATTTACCCTTAAATGTGCTCATGTTCCTGAGTTGGTGGCACTTTGATCCTTAGAAAATGCTTGTTTCTCACCTGCCAGCAATGGGTAAAAATTATCCTTCCTTCCTTCCTTCCTTCCTCCCTCCCTCCCTCCCTCTACTTTGGTTTCTCTTCTTTGTACTTACTATTGCTCATCCAATTCTGACTTTTACTTTTCTCACCTAAATTATTGCAGGTATAGCCTCCAAATAGCCTCCAGTCTTTTCCCTCTCAAGTCTTCCTCTAAACCAGTGGTTTTCAATTATTTTTGACCAAATTCCATGGTAAGAAGTGTATGTTACATCACACCCAGGACACCTTCCCTCCCTCCTTCCCTCCAACACATACAGCTAGAGAGCACACACAATTTATTTCTTTTTTCTCTCTTCTTCCTATCTATATTTTTATTTATAGGTATAGATATACCTAGATATATAACAGAAACCAAAATTTCACAACATAAAGACTTACCTTCCAATACTCTATGAACTCTAATAGTTCCTATTATACTATATTCCCATTCCGTTCCATTTCATTCTGTTTCTATCAAACACAATGCTGGTCACAAATCATTAAATTAATTTCACAACCCAGTACTAGATTATAACCCAGAGATTAAGCACTATTTTTGCTCTCTATATACATTAGACTGATATAGCAAGAACAAAAATCTGACTCCATCATTCTCTATATTAATCCTTTTAGAAGGCCTCCTGTCATCTGCTGGATAATGTCCAATATCTTGATAAGGCATGCATGGCCCCCTGGCAAGCTGTCAGCTCTTCTAGCTTCATCTCTCCCCATTCTGCCCTGCACTTTCTACCCTGGCAGCCCTCAACTTCTTCCTGTTTTACCTACCCTGGAGTTTTCTCTTTCTGGTTCTTTCATATCCTCATCTGCCTAGCTGCTTTCCTCTAAAAGCAATACTTGGTTTGTGACAACTAAAAGTCTACAATAAGAGGTAGTGAGAAAGTGATCACCTAATAATTTGTGTTTGATTTCTTGGTATAAATTACCCCACAAAGTCAATAATTTCTTATTCATAGATTGGTATCATCATCATCATCATCATCATCATCATTGACCAAAACAAGTACTCCAGAAATTGTTTATTTCTGGAAATAAAATATACTTTGGCAGTGGCATTCAGGAATGTATGAATCCAATGTTCTAGGTACAAAATAAGGAAACCACACTGAGACAGTACAAAAAAACTATTTTCCTTTTTTTATTACCTCCTGCCTAACTATATATCCTATTCTCTGTTAGGAACAGGATCATCTCCCAGGTGGAAACAAAGTCTTCCCTATTTTCTTGAATGTCAAATAAGGCAACAGAGGAGTTAAGCAAATAAGTAGATGTTGAAATAAAAATTTTCCCCTGCCCTTCTTTTACATAATCTGAATCAAAAGAGTAGCTACAAACTTACTCTACAATACATTTCTGTGAACAAATTCAAGTGGATCTCATCTACTGGGCACCTGCAGGATCCGTGTGAACATCACAATGTATTGTGTATGATGGCTGGAAAGGCATGGAGAAAAAAGACAGAGGATTGCCGTTTTTAACTTTATTTTGCTTTGGAAGCCTTGCAATAAATTTGGAAAGTTGGGTAGTGGGAAAAATGTTGGGCAACATTATCTAATATTTGGATAAGAATCATCTTTGTGTGTGTGTATAAACCTCAACATGGAATCATCCAATTGAAACACAATTTAGTTTGTATAAAATTTCTGTGATTGAGTTGGTTGGGTTTTGAGTCACACAATGTAAACAATGTTAACTATATTTAAAAACTACATTGACATTTACTATCATTTGATTCAAATCCAAAACAAACACTTGTAAACTATGGAAATGATCCTGTTCCTGGAAAGATCTCCCTCAGCTTCTCATGGATTAATAAATTGCTTTTCATGAGGTCATCACTGAGGGGATAAATTTAGTATTTCAGAGACGCAAACTAACTAACCACTGACTGGAGTTTAGTATCAATGTATTTCTTAGTATTAACAGGAAAATGTTCATGAAGTGAATTTGCTTTTTAAGTAAATAGAAGATTATTTAAGTGTAGATTTCTAAGGAATAAATTTTCATGACAATGATATTTAAAAGTTTCTTGATGCTTTTTAATAGCTTTCAAATGTTTAGATAGTACCTCTCTTAATTTCCTTAAAACACACATACACACAGACACACACACACACACACACACACACACACACACACACACACGGGTTAACTCCTATTGTAGGTGATTTTAAAGGGGAAGAAAGTTCTCAGTAGTTCTCAGCTATTATTTGCTCAATAAAATCACCTGTGAACTTAAAAATACCAATGTCCCAGGCATGGTCATTATCTGAACCCCACAATTCTATCAGACTCTCTGAAGGTGGGGTTAAGCATCTATCTATCTATCTATCTATCTATCTATCTATCTATCTATCTATATGTATGTATTTAATAGCTTCCCTAATAAAGTTGTACTTATGTCAAGAATCTACAAGGTTCATAATATTTTTATATGGGATGTGATTCCTCTTTCATTTGTAAAGTGATATAAATGATAGTATAGTCTTCTTTATTGAACATGCTCCTTCTCATCCCTCCCCCCATGTTCTACCACTATGGAAAAACTCAGTTCTCTCTGAGATAGCAAATGCCTGCCCTGTGAACCTCACTGGTCCCTTTTCTCACTCTTCCTCTCCTTTTGATTCTCCCCACAAGTTATGAGTGCGGTGTGCAGGTGAGAATGGTTGCTCCTCTCCTTGCTGTGTCCATGGCTGCTGTTATGTGGTAAAGGAAAGGCGGGCTCAGCAGGAGTCACATGACTCAGGTATGCAGAGCCATCCACATCAAAAGGCTTGATAGTAACAGGGGTTCATTGAATTGAGGAATGACCTTAGACATTTTCCCCACTTTCATATATTTTAATAATACTCAGTCTGAAATACATTGTGCTCCTTTAACCAATCATCAACCTTCCTTTGTAGCTTAAATCTTTTAATCTTTCTGATTCCCCTAGGGTGGGACTGATGACCACTGAAGTTAATTAAATTACACTGAAATATGTAGGAAGTCCTTCTAAATGTCCACTTCAAAGACACATTTCAAAAAAAAAATATCTTAAGATATAAACAATAACACACTAAATTAAAAATAAAAAAATACATAATCTGAAAATGCAAATGAAGTCTTGTAAGGTAGGCAGCAAGTCCCTATTCTGTCTTCTTGAGGGCAGGAACTTTAACTTGCATTTGTATCCCCTGCACCTAGGACTATGATAGACTGAAACAGCTATTAAATGTTAGTGGTATTATTTTCTTATAATGGCAAATCCTGCTTTTCTAGAGATATGTCTTATTTAACTAGTGTTTCACTATAGGTATATATCTAATTTTATTCTTTTATTTTTGAGGTTAAGAGCATTTATTTTGTGTTTTCCTGCTATGTAAATTGTTAGCATATAAAAAATATCTTATTAGTTATGGTGTTCCTGAATAGAACAAAGATGGCAACAATCAAGTTAAAAAACTGAAATGTTTAATCCTGAATATAAAATTTCAAGTCAATTTATTCCTAAGAAAAATGTAATATTATCAGCATAACAATTTGTGCATTTAAGTGAAAGCTTATATTTTTGCAGAATGCAGTTAAATAGTTCAAAATCATGTTTGATTTAGATCACTGGTTCTAAAATGTGGAACAGAGTAGAAAACATACACTATTTTGGCACCTAGCTTTGATTGAATTTCAAATATTCTTAAAAGAAGACTGTAAATTTTTAATGTTAAAGGGAAAAGAGTATATGCATTAAAACAATGATGATAAAAACTAAAATAGAAAGAATCCTTTGGGGTACTAAAGTTTTAAGTTACATACACATACTGTTCAGGGAAATGAGGTACTTGAGAAGTACAAAGACAACTTGTACATGAATTTCGAGTTCATCACATTTTCAACAAGCAATCCGACATGATAGCACTTTGTAGCTGGGCATTAGTTGTTATCATTCCTACTAAACAGCATTCTAAGGAGTTAAGGATGTTACTCAAAGTCACACAGTAATTACAAACCAGAAACAGCATCACAGATAATCTGACTCCAAATTCAGTGTTCTGTCCATCACAGCTCTGGACCCACATGGCCACCAATGGCTATGCCAGCTAGATATACAGAAGTGCATGCCACTAACTTGCTAGAGGAACAGTGGCAGGCACTTGTGAATGTTGTGGGGCATAAATCCTTGCTACTTAGAGGGGTCCCTAGACCAGCAGTTTGGGAGCTTATTTGAAATAAGGCATCTTGTGTCCCACCATATGTGGGAATGTGTAAGAATCTACATTTTTTATAATATTCCTATACAATTTTTATATACTCTAAAGTGAAAAGCAATAGTGTAAAGAATTCCAGACATGAAATCAGGGCACCTAAATTCAATCTCAGCCTTGCCAGAAACTAGCTGTGGCATTTTAAGTTTTTTTTTTTTCTCCTAACTTTTTAGAGTGTCAGTTTCTTTATATGTAAAATGAAGTTGATAATATGTCTTTAAGGGTTATTGTGATGCTTTTCTGAATAAAAGGGTCTGGATCCCAGTAGGAGTTAAGAAATGCAAACTGGATCCATATGCAAATCCACATATCTTTAAAAAGATAGCACAAGCGCTCAGAATTTGGTGAACTCTCCATTTCTTGATTATATTGCACTAAGAACTATGTGTTAGAATCGATTTAAATTAAGCTTTCTGGGATGTCCACATTTTCATGCCCTAGAGATTTGCAGCAGAATTATTCTCAGCAGAGCAATTATAGGTGAGGCTGCCCTATAATGAGATATCTTTGCTACTTCATTAAATAAACCCCCTTGGATGGGCTCCAAAATGGACCTGCCTCATACCAAATTCCATTACCCTGGAAGTAATCGCATAAGAAGGCCCTGGTGCAGGTTCAATCATCCAGGATACCTACCATTTACCATAAAGGGAATGTGTTCTAGAACACTGATTCCCAAAAGCTGGTTCTCAGACCAATGCTTTATTGACCCAAGGGGAAATAAAAAATACAATTTAGTCAACTTTTCATAAAATTAACATTTAACTTATTTTTAAAATATCCTTCATTCTGAGAGTGTGCCCTTTCTATTTTCTATCTCTTTGGCATTAAACTGTTCCATATTTTTATAAAATAATGATGATAATAGATTGTAACTTTTGTAATGTTCTCTTTTCCACCACTAACTTTTTCAGTTTTTGAAAAAATTTTACAGGTCCTTGAAATCCAACTCAACCTGGAATCCAAATTTTCTAGCTCACTATTATAGAAAAAACTGCTTAAAAGGAAATTCTTTCTTACGAAATTAGTGAGGGCATAGAGCATTTTAAGTTAAGAACCAAACAAATCTGTTAATGTGGACATACCAGAGTGCAATGTTCCTCAAACTCCAGTGTGTGCAAAGATCACTTGGGATCCTGATTCTGTAGGTCTGATGCAATCCAAAATTCTGTATTTCCAACAAACTCACACTTACAGTAGCAAAGGTACAGTGGTTAATTGGGGAACCAGAGCACCCTGGTTCAGCTTCCCATTCTACCACTTCTGGCTATTGTCCCTTGAGCAAGTTTTAACAGTTTAACGTCTGTTTAAAAAAAAAGAGGTAACAAGCTCCAAATGGAATCAGTTGTGCTAAGCTCCATGTCAGCAAATAGACTTAATACCTAACCTAATAAATTGCAGGTTCAGTTTTCCAGGAATATAACCTTTAACCAGTCAACATGGAATTAGCTGGTCAGCACTATTTGGACAATCCACTCGATGAACCTTTCTATTGCCTAAAGGCAACCTTGACTGAAACAATGCATTCTTTATTAATAATTTCTGTTTCCTTTCCCTTTTATGCCTTTTAAAATCTTCCATTTTAGGGGCACCTGTGTGGCTCAGTTGGTTAAGTGTCTGACTGAGACTCAAGTCATGATCTTGCAGTTTGTGAGTTCTAGCCCTGCATGGGGCTCTGTGCTAACAGCTCAGAGCCTGGAGCCTGCTTTAGATTCTGTATCTCCCCCTCTCTCTCTCTCCCTCTCTCCTGCTTGCTCTCTCTCTCTTAAAATAAAATAAAATATTAATTTTTTTTAATCTTCCATTTTATACAACCCTTCAGAGTTCCTTTCTATTGCTAGAGAGCATGGTGCCAGATTCATGAACGGTTGAATAAAGACAATTAGATCTTTAAATTTACTCACTTGAATTTTTGTTTTAACGGATTTGGTGGCAGCAGCAAGATTAAGGAAGACTTCCAACAGCTTCTGGGACAATGAGAAACACTGGATTGATACCCTGCAAGCATTTTTTGAGTCCAATGTCTTTCTCACTATTTCTGAGGGCCATGGGTAAGTTCTTGTTGGTTCTGAGCTCTCCAGATCTAATTGGCTTTTCAGTCTGCTTTGAGTAAAAAACCCCAGCCCTTGTTTCTGTCTCCAGATTCCATGTTGGAAACTGCTGACGTTTAGTCTGTAGTTTCCCATTTGTTTGGAATCCTTCCTCAGATTTCACGTTAGGAACTGCTGGTGGCAGCTGCAGTACTCCATTTATTTGGAATCAGTCCACAGCCCCTGTTCTTTGGGTCTGTTGGCCCAATCCTCTCACTATTCTCAGGTTCCATGGTGGGAATTGCTGTTAGTGCATGCAGAGTCTTCTCTTGGTCACTCTGTAGTAACATCTAACCCCCCAGCCCTTGATCTTATCTCAAGATCCACGTGGGAACTGTTAGTGGCAGTTTGCAGTTCCCCATTCATGTGGAACCCCTAGTCCATAGTCCCCATTTGTTGAAGTCTGCAGGTTCGATCATTTCCCCAGTCCCCAGTTTGTTAGTTATTGCCACTATGTTAACGTGCACATGAGGTAAAGGCTAACTGCTAATGGGAATCTCAGAAAACAAAAAAGCCACAAATTGGTGGGCAAGAGTCAAGCACTTAAGGCTGTTAGAGCACTCATTATGTAACTCAGACTCCCATGTTGGTTATCCAGAATGGGTTAGACTGACACTAGGGTCATCTGTCAAGCTCAAGAACATTTGCGTGCAATGAGGCACGCTATAAAACATCACACGGTTCTTAACCTAGTGGCACATCCTTTTCAGGTATTAATTTGGCTCTGACAGACCCAAAGGCTAAGTAAAATGAATGAATGAATGAATGAATGAATGATAAAAATTGTATCCTTATATTCCAAAAAGTTAAGTGCGCCATCTTCTGTTACGCCAGTTCTTATGTCTAAGAACTATGGTCCCATCAGCTATAAACATCTAGAAAAATTGCAGTCTTACTAAAAACAACCTAGAATTACAATGGCCATTATGGTCTTATTTCGATAAGATTGTTTAAGAAGTACTCTTAAAAGTCAGGCCTCCCAAATCAAATAAACAGAATAGGATACCTATCTTAACTGTTATGTAGAGGCTTCAAGACTCCAAAGTAAGTCATTGAAAGTTTTGTTGCAAAAGGCTAATGAAAAATTAAAGATACAAAAGATATCTCAAATAACACTTAGGCCTCCCCCATTATACCCTCCTAAGGATCTATCAGACCCAGAAATTGATATCTTGGTTGTAATTACCCAGATGCTGGAAAAGAGGTTGTCCTCAAAGGCCCTATCCAAATTCTTTAATAGCAACTCAAATGCTCCCATATCTACCTTCAAAGTAGGGCTCCTCCCCAAATTAATGGGACTCACTGATCTTCTGGTAAACTGCTACGTTATTCCGTTAAACAGCTAAAGGAAACTAAAAATAAATTTAATGAAAGCCTTGCCAAATCCTAGTAAATATCAGAGCTACACTCTCCATTTTAAACCTCAGTCAGAATCTGCAGATGGGATCCTGGAAAAACTGGCAGGCAGAAGCCAGCAAAGGGTGAGAATTCTTACTAGATTCAGCTTTCCCAGCTCTCTATCTGTAGTACTGGGTAGAGAGAGGAAATAAAAATATCTTTTGCACCTTCTCTGAGGACACCTCTTAAGGCCAAGGGGTTGTTCAGTCCTGTCAGAAATATTTACTATTTGTCTTGGCTAACAGCTACAAAGTAGCTTCATGGTAAAAAATTGGCCCAGTTGCAGAGCCTGATAAGAAATTTTTTTTAAGGCCTCCTCCCTCAAGCTATATACCCAGTGAGATAGAAAAAAAGAGAGCTTTGAAAAAGAATTTACTAAAAAAGATAATATACTTACATTGGTGGATCAACTCTTGGTGTCATTTAGGCTGTGAGCCAATTCTTTGAGGGATTGAGAACAACTGTCCTTATCTTACATATCTTTGCAAAAATAAAAATGCAGCTCTAGAGGCAGCTCAGGGTTCATCTATCCCTTTTTAACCAATCCTAAAATCTCCCCTATTTATCTCAATAGACTTGTAAATATTGGCCTTAGGAAACCAAAGTCCTTCTTGGAGGAACTTACATTTTTCTCTGTGAGGAAACCAAAGTCCTTCTTGGAGGAACTTACATTTTTCTCTGTGCCTTTGAGATATAAACTTTATCTAGGCCATCTCCTTAAAGTAGAAACTTGAGGGAGGTAACTTTTAATGAGGGAAAAAAAATAAGGGGGAGGGGAAGAGTTTCTTTCTTTTTTTCAAAAGAAAAAAGCTTCTCCACAACTTCTGTGAGTTTACTCGTCAAGGGCAAATACGAATGAATCCTAAGTGTCTTCTCCACAAATACCAGTAGAAGAAGTTTTAGTCATCTGAGCAGATAAACTTAATTTATTCCAAATGTTCTTTTATAACTAATGAATTTTACATTATTGTGCCTGTTTTATGGCTAAAATTTTTAAATGAAACTGCAACATCTCTGTTTGTGTCTGTATGTTTGTATGTGTCTACATATGTGTATAGATATGTGATTATTTTTCTACTCCTGGATGGTATTGCCAAAATCAATTTGTAAAAGCTCTATTTAGTTGGTTTGAAGGCAAGTGCTTATAAAGATTGTGTGTTCTAAAACTCTCAGAAATACAAAAATTAATCCAAATGATTTTTAATTTCACATGATCTAGGATTAATCTTTAGTAAATAAAAACAAGTTTAAGGCGTGTCTTTAGAGTTATCAGCATTAAATATAAAACTTTTATTCTGCCTGGGTTTACTCATCAAATAAGTTCTTGTTACCTCTATTGAAATTTGTTGGTCAAAAGAATAACTCAGGATGACTTACTTTGTCTAATGTCTCAGAAAGTTTTTGTGGGTAATCTAAACATAATTGTTAAGAACGAGTAAATTAGAATACACGTAAGTAGGATAAAAAGTTTTTAGGTAAACTTTTCAAATAGTTTCCCCAAATCTTTGTAGTAACCTGAAACCTGAAAGTTTTGCTAAGTTCAATGATGAGGTAAGTTAAATTCATTAAATATCCAGATCATTTCCAAAGAAGATAAAACAGAAACATTAATTACTGAACATAGGTTTATCCTCTCTTGGTTTCCTTTTTTACAAAGGAACTGAAGATATTTGGATCTCTCAGTAAACATATTTTATGTCACATTGAAAAAATTGTACTCTTAGGAAGCATATGTCTCTAAGAATCATAAAATGTAAATTTGCCAATCTGAAGAATGTCAATGTAATAGTTCACAATTATGTGAGAAGTGAGATGATTCATTTTCAGAAATATCAAATAAAAGCTGTGCTGTCTAGTTAACAGGTTAACTAGATTAACAGTTTATAGGTTTACAACCTATTGGAAATATTTATGAACAACAACCCCACCCCCCCCAACAATGGAGTCCCAAACCCTTAGACACTTCACTTCCTGGTTCTTCTTCCCCTCTCCATTCCGGGAGCTTTGCAGTGTGCATGCACCAAAGAACAGAAGTCTCTGTGACACCTCAAGGAATGCACTTTTTGCCTTACATGGGCATAGGCAACTTCCAGGTAAGGCCGTAACCTCTGCAGTACTCAGCCAATGAGGAATCAGGGTAGGGACTTGCATGCATGCTAGGAGATAAATTGCCTGCTGAAACTGCCCAGTGTGTGCCTGTCCATCAGACACCCACTCTTGCAAGAATGTTGATTAAAGCCTTGCTTCACATGCTCCAAGTCTCTGCATCCCTCTTTTGATTGGGTTGGTGGGCTTATTTCTCACAATTGTTTACTTGGTTTTTACTAAAAATTAAAGTTATAAAAAGAATGAAAAATTCTAATATATAATTAAAACTACTAGAAATAATATGGGAAATATCCTGTATGCAAGTAAAGTAAGATGTGTAAAGTAAAAGAAGGCACAAAGAATGGAGATGGATTTTGTTGAGGAAAAAGGGGAATTTTATCCTAAAGAGAGGTAGAAAAGAGAAAAAAATGGGAAAAATCTAAATCTAAAAAAGTTGTAGAAGAAGTACAAAGAAGGAAACTTGGGAAAATAATTTTATGCGTGATCAAGCTGGATAAAATTAAATAAAGTTATTGTAAGGTTTTTTTCAAATAAGCTTTGATATGATTAATGTACTTATCCTTAAGAAAAACTAGAACTTAATACTCTTTCATCTGCCAGAAGGACAAAGTTTTCTTGGACTATTGGTCTGCCCTCAAGAAAGATTGTGAAAGGTCTTCCTCCTTTACCCTCTAAGTAATCTGCCTACAAAGCAAAGATTTGTGTTTTATCAAAATGATTTCCTGTGCTCTTTATCATCAAGTCTTTGATTACTTACAAAAAAACCCAAAAAATTAATAGTTGTCCTTTAAAAATTACAGGGAATAGGATCTAGGCATACAAATGTGATTTAATATGAATGTGTTTTTATCTTCAGCTTCTACCTTTTGCCCTATTAGTATGTCTTCTGATGTGAATATAAACACAAGAGCAAATAATGACTGATCTTAATAAAACTTAACAAATATGAATGAGTTGGTCACAGAGCTAAGCACTAATCTCACCTACATAACTGGTTCAACTTTATATAGTGAAAATAAAGCATAAAAATAAATTATTTCATCAATCACATTTAAATAAATGCTTTCTGTGTTCTGCAATCCTAAAAGATTAAAGTTGACTGCTTTTTGGAAGCTAAATTATTGTCTTCTGAATCACTGTTTACCATTTTATCTTAATCATTCTAAAACATTACCAGAAAATTTATCTATCTAGTGGGTGACCATGTTATGAAAACAAAAGGAGCTAATACTTTGCAAGAGTATAAGGAAACTAACATAAATAGAATATTCCTAATGGGGTTATTAGAGGCCTTGAGAATTATCATGTCAATAAATATTCACAAATCTCCAGAACCTTTCCCCATTTTTTATTTTTGTTTCTTTTCTGTGGTTCAGTCTTTAACCACAACCAGCCTTCTGTATACTCCTACAGTTGACTTTGTATCACCCATTTGGCAAGCATTCTGTATGCCTCAAAATGCCTCCCAAGATTTAGCACTAGATGGGAAAGTTGCCTTCCCATTCTCTTCTTCCTCCGTAACAGAACCCCTGAATGTTAGTGCCATACAGAATAAAGACCAGATTTTTCAGCCTCCCTTGTAGGTTTGTGTGGCCACATGACTAAATTTGAATCAATGGGGGAAAAAATGGAAATGGTGTGTGCAACTTCTGTGAATTGTGCTCATGGGGACCTGGTGTATAGGGACACGGTGTATCTCTCTCCTTCATCTCCCTTCTGGCTGGCTAGATGCATATGATGTCACCAACAGGAGCTGCCATTTTAGACCATGAGGTCAAAGCACATCTAGAGGAACGAAACAGAATGTGGTACTCTAATGATCATACCATACCAGCGTTTGACTATGCACATTTATGTGAAAAAATAAAAATAAACCCTCTTGCTTTAGACACTGTTGTTTAGGGTTTTCTATCACTTAGAGACAAACCTAATCCTAGCTGATGTACACTCAAATATTTGCTGGTACATATATCTTTCAGGTGTGATCCTTATCTTTAAGTCTTGGTCTCTGTCATCCATCTTGCCCTACTCAAAGCCATGTTAGGACATAATGAAAAGGAAGAGATGCATTAAATAATACCTAAGAACAGTCAGTTTTGAAGAAGTTAAATTTAGGAGAAGAAAGGATTAACGAGGTTAAAAATCTTTTCTATTCCCAGAAGTTTTGGTTTATTAAGAGACATTCTAGGTAAAATTTCAAAGTTAACTCCCAAGATAATCAGACAAAAGCTAGGCCAGATGTCTAAGCTAAGTTTTGGTCTCAAAATAATTACCTTTGTTAATTACCAGCAATTAGTGTCAGCATCCAACACTTTCCTAAAAACCTTTGTGGGGAGGGGGGTGGAGAGAGGTGGGGGGAGAGAGGGAGGCAGACAGGGAAAGAGACAGACAGAGAGAGAGAGACAGAGAGAGATTGTGCATAAGAGAGAGTCAGAACAAAAGCATTTTCTAGAACAATTATATCTTGGGGTCATTAAAACCCGATTCAAATTTTATAATTTTGAACATTGATTGGGTTATGGAAAAACCAGATATTTTCTTCCAGTTAGGGCAAATACCTTTTGCTTCTATCTAGACTTAATTTGAAGTTTATATCCTTTCTTATTTTATGCTTTTTTTCATTTCCAACATGATTATTTTTCTTCATCTTCAAAATTTTACCTTTAACTCTGCTTCCCCCACCCTCAAAAAACAATTTTTGCTGAAAATGGCCCTAAGTGGAAGATCTCAGGGTTCTTCTTGAGCCTTTCTTCAGGATCCTTTCCTCAGCCAGAAGCTCTGGTGTTTAGCTCAAAAGTACAGCATAGGACTCTCAGTGATTTGTGGATAACTTAATTTGGGGGCACTTTTTCTATAGTGCACAAGTTTACGTAATGCATTATTCTTCCCTTCTTTGTGTAGATGACCCTTTGTGAAGACAGAAATATTTATAGATGCGTCTATTTTTACACTACCTCATCATTTCATATCTCTTTGGGCCTCCTTTTCTGTGCTTAAAGTTTCTTTTTAAATATTTAGGGGAACCACTGTCTGGTATTATCCATTAATAATTCATTGTAAATGTAGTCATTTTAACCTGCAAATAACAGTGTAAATAATACTTGACTCTTTAAATCTCTATCACAAACATGTCATACTAACTTCTGCTCATGCCTCCTGTCTTATGGTAGATCCATTGCCCCTTTATCCTATCTCTTTTTAACTGGTTTACTGGTTTGTCTCCCTCACCAGACTGTTAGAGAGAAAGAAACATGTTCTAGCTCATTTTTTTATATCTCCAGTGGCGACCAAGCACATATAGAATGCATTAACATTTTTTTTGTAATTAATGAAATATGCCAATATTGTCAGGCTAGTAGGACTTTTAGCGACACACTTCGGTCCTTTTATAGGTTCAGTGAGTCATAAGATGGAACAATTTTTCCCACCACCTATTTTGTGTTTTAGTGGTGACTCCCAATTTTATTTGAGTCCGTGGGCAATTTCGTTATGCCATAAACAATACTGACCAATTTACCTGCTTGCAGAGAGAAAAATAATTATTTATAAAGCTCACTAGAAAGGGAAGGAAAGTGAAATGTGATGATAAAGTAAAATGGTGCTATTTTATTTTTAATAAGTATCAGGCATAAATTATCAGCCCACGCTAAACAGTAAAGATGGTTACATTTAATCATGAAGACTACATATCAAAAGGGAAAATTCATACACTCATTAACTGCCTATTTCTAGAGAGAAAATCTATATTCTACCCACCACCACTGTATTAAAACTTTATGGCTTTTATAGGTATACTTCTAAATTACAAAACCAACTGCATTTTTATATGTTGCCATTCACTGCAGGGTTTGTTAACAGAGAAAAATCATGAGGTTTGCTTTTGGGGTGCTTTCTATATGTCAAGTGCACACAGGCATATAATTTGCAGGCATATCTTATTTGCTTTATGTAAACTGGGAATCATATAATCCTGATATCATTCAATATTTTCACTCCATGATCACTGTTCATTACAGTATGATCAGAGCTGCTCAATGTAATCACACTTTCCATTTCACAGCTTCCTGTAATCAATCTATATATTCTTTAATCCCATACCTCCAATGCTGTTCTGAACTGTCCTGCTGCCACGGCGTATTTCTTTTGTCTGTAGCAAGAGCTGGCATCCTTTAAGGCTAACTGAAGCCATTTGTCAATCTGAGGCAGAAAGCTGAAATTAGGTACATGCAGAGGGTCTACAATTTCAGCAGCTTGGCATGATGGTCGAATCCCAGTAGACACGAAGGACTCTACAAACTCATAGCTCACAGCCTCTTCATCGACGTAGACCAACTTCGCCTCCACATCCATGATATTTTTTAAGGGGATGTGAGGCAGAGGCATGGTGATCAATGTGCTGTCAAGTTCCGTTATCTTTGCCTCTTTCTTTCCAGCTGGCTTTTCTTCATTTTCTGCCTTTCTTTTAAAAGCCACTTTCTCTAAATCATTGCTATGTTTTTCTTTGATGCTCTTTGTCATTTTTATTCTTTCGACTGTGATTTCTACCTGTTTATCTCCACAACTTTTCTTAACTTCTTGTGATGTTTCCAGGATGCGTGGCTGGCTTGCTAAGGTAGACATTTTCTTGTTTGTGTTTATCTTTGGGACAAGCTGATCAGGACAGTCTCTATTCACTGTATTCTCCAAATTCCTACTGCTTCCTGAATCCATTGATTCCCCTCTGCAACTCCTGGAAGGGTGAGAAGAAGGAAAATAATTAAAACAATGTTTTGAAGTTCCAATGGTTTAAAACTATAGTCAAATTCATTTGAAATACTTTTTTATTCATTATGGGTATTTACTACCTTAAAGTAAAACTGTATGTACATTATCTGCTGAGAGTTTTACTAGAGAAGAATATGTTTCAATCTCAAAACTCACCAAGAACTTGTTGAAAACACATTTAGACAATGTCTTTAAAAATAATCATCTATAGCTGAACAACACTGAATGAACATTTTTATGGGGTGCCTAAACTCACTGAATAGGAAAACCTTATACATAGGCACTGAGGACAAAAAAAAGACTAAAAAAATCCATCTCAATATTAATTTCCTCAGAAAGGCAGGTGGTCTAGAATTCATTATAAAATATACTGCTAACCTGCATAATAGACTTGGAAGTCTAAAGAAACCACAGCTGCTTCCTCTGAAAAGCTTCAGAAAATGTTGTAAGCACAATGTTTCCTCAATTTATTTCTTCTATTAGTAATGAAAATATCAGGTTTAAACAGCTTTAAAGATAACTATTATTCAGAACTGATTTGATAGCAGAACATGACCTTCAACCTCACATTAATGTGGAGCCATATATTCATCTTGAGTCTACTGTATTAATACTTTTGTAGCAATATTATCAATGCTGTACTTCTAAGATGATACATTTTCCTAAATCATTAATGTTCAAAAAATATAATAACTAATGGTCTTTAGATTCAAAGGCATACTATCTCTGATACTAGATTAGTTTAAAAACATAAAATGTCCTCAGACTTAATAATTATGTAGTATAATTGGATCCTATTTTTTGAGACTCTTTTACCTATCAGCTTCTGTCCTAGAAACAACTCTGTAGGGTATATAGGAATAAGAACCAACATTTTCCAAAGAAACTAAAGGATAGAGAGGTTACACTGCTTATCCATGTCATGCTGTTGATCATTAGTGTTTTTTTAAATGTTTATTTATTTTGAGAGAAAGAGCACGAGTGGGGGAGGTACGGGGGGCGGGGGGTGGGGTGGACAGAGGATCTGAGGTGGGCTCTGTGCTGACAGCAAAGAACCTGATGTGGGGCTGGAACTCACGGACCATGAGATCATCACCTGATCCAAAGTTGGATACTCGAACAACTGAGCCACCCAGGTGCCCTGGTCATTGGTTTTTTTAATCTTGGTATAATACAACCAGGATTGCTGTTTCCTCCCTAAGACTTCCACTCACTACTCTTAACCTTCTTCACTCTCTTCCTCTCTTAGCATGCTGTTCTTGAGGATAGCTAATGGCAGACTTCCATCAGAACACAAAGAGAAGAGAAAAACACAAGAAAGAAGGGCTGAGGATGACAATACGATAGCAATGGCATAAAAGCTAACATTCTTGCTTCTTCTCATCTACCACAAGGACAGTACCTGGCTGAAGATAAAGTCTTGAGTTGCTTCTCAAAACTTAATAATTTTATTAAAGTTGTTGATTATTTTCTTTTGTTTGAAAGACAGCAGTTTGCCTATAGAAAACTTTTAAAACACCCTGAAATTTGACCTGGCAATTCTTTTTTTAAATGATTTTATTGAGAGAGAGAGTGCCAGTAGGGGAGGGGCAGAGAGAGTGAGAGAGAGAGAGAGAGAGAGAGAGAGAGAGAGAGAATCCGAAGAGGCTCAGAGCTGTCAGCGCAGAGCCTGATGCAGGGCTAGAACACACAAATCATGAGATCATAACCTGAGCCTGACCCAAGCCAAAGTCAGATGTGCTTAACCAACTGAGCCACCCAGGTGCCCCTGATCCAGTAAATCTTAAGGAAAGTAAAGGACAAAGCAAAACTGTATATATAGCTGTTAACCTTTCTCCCCCTACCATTATACATTTGTGTCATCAGAAAGGGCTTACATGAAACATGGACATATCAAACACCCTACTGTAATGGCCCAGACTATCTCAAAGGATAGATCAAGTTCCAATAATTCTAGTAATAGCAATCTTGGATGTCGATTTGTAAAAGTTTAATATTAGAATACTTCCCCAAAGATTTATACTGACATATTAGAGTTGTGTCTATGGGGAAAAACACCTAAAAAATAAAATAAAATTTTGCCAGTCTGTATTATGCTCAATATTTAAGAAGATCCCCATGACTGGGAATCATAGGCCCCATTAACACAGCATTACTTTGTGCAATGCTGTGTTTTCTTTTCTTCTCTTGGAATCATGGATGGCATCCAATACATTTTTTGGACCACTGATGTGGCTAGTCAGAGTGGTGAGGGGAAAACTGTGTCAGCCATCACTCTATCTTATGTTTGCTCTTGTGCCACGTATGATTTGGGTTGAGCAAAAGTTAGCTTCAGTCCTTGAATTAGGATCTTTGTGAGATGAACACTAGAAATATACATCTATACTAAAAAGTTTCATTCAGTAGCAAGGTGCAGAAATGGAAGTAGCACAATTCCAACACCCCCCATATACATTATATAGTTTGCTTGCTTGTTTGTTTATTCATTTTTGAGAGACAAAGAAACAGAGTGTGAGTGGGGGAGGGTCAGAGAGAGAAGGAGACACAGTTCTGAAGCAGGCTCCAGGCTCTGAGCTGTCAGCACAGCTGACATGTCTCACAAACTGCGAGATCATGACCTGAGCTGAAGTTGGTGCTTAACCGACTGAGCCAGGCAGGCGCCCCGCATTATATAGTTTTTTAAATGTTGTATGAAATTTTGAGTAAAATTTATAAACTACAATGTGGCTAAGTTCTGCACACAGATGGATTCTTATGAATACTATAGAAATTATACTTATGTTCCCTTCTTGGTCTAATGCTATTTGTGAAGCAAAAGAGATGTAGCTGTTGAAACTTGTTTAAAGCTCAAAATATTGAATTTTAAGAATTTATATTCATTCTTACAATAGACCGCAAAATATAACCAGGAATTGCTGGTAGGTGACCTACTCCAAAATTTTCATGGTATCTTTCAGGTATCTTTTCTAAGCTCTCTATTTTCAAGAACCAATGATTAAAATGTATCATAATATCTATATTTGGTTGTAGTTAGTAACATTTTTAGCATCTACAGCAGCATTACCTATCTCTTCTGCATTTATTGCACATTTCTTGACACCCGTATACGTTACACCCGTATAACCTTATCTTTATGACCATTTCTTCTAGAAGGTAATTGTTCTCCCTCTCTCTCCCCCACCTTCCTCCCTCCCTCCCTTCCTCTATTTTTCCTTCAGATTGCCCACTCCAATATTCCCTCCCAAGCCCTTTTTCATTGCAAGATGGAAGGTTTGATTGCTCTTAAGAAACAGGCATCTGAATATTTCTGCATCAGTCCTTAAACTACTTATAGAAATCATAATTTTTGTCTTCAGTGCAGTTTTGTACAAGAAACAATAATAAAGGAAGAAAAAGTGTACATGATCCACAGAACACTCAGAAGGAATAAATATGAGGGCAGATGTTTTGTTTTTAAACGCCTGGAAGGTCAACTATTATAAATTTGTACAAGAAACAATAATCCAGGTCCCCTCAAAAACCCAGAGTAAATATGTGAATGTCTGAAAATGGCCTAAATGTGCAGGCTAGGCTGAAGAAGTATGGCCAAGCCCAATCAATACTTTTCAATGTTGGTTACAAATCAGGTGACTTCAGCTTCAGATTTAGAGCCTGTTCTTTACAAAAATTATTGCATGTCTCCAGAAGGGTTATGCAACTGCTCACTTATAGCTTTTTTAAAATATTATAAAACTCCATTTAAGTAATCTGGAATTCAAGGCCTTTCACCACCTAGCCCAATGTGTGTTTCCAGACTTATTTAGCACTCCTTCTATAAACTGCTCTCAAGTCAAGCTGAACTTGTTACTTCCAAAAGATACCCATTTTTAGTCTGTCTGCTAAGAATTCTCCATCTTCCTGTTCCCACCTCATTCTACCTGCCCAAACCTAGCTAGAACTTATCCATCTCTCCCTCCTCAGAATACCTACAACATTTATACCACTTATTTCCTACATTGCAGTTATGCATGAATGACTTATTTCTTCCAATGAGCTCCCTAAAAGCAGATATATGCTTTATTTATCTTCACATTAGTTCAGCACTTTGCATAGAGTAGGCATTCAATAGATGTTGATCAATATGGATGCTGTGAATCAAGGGCTAATTTACACATTTTAAGAGAAACAAAATTGGATTTTTATAAGGATATGGCCTGTAACTCTGCAAAAGTTGTTTCTGAGATGTTTTGCTAGATTTTTAAATTTTTTTATTTTAAATTCAGTCCTGGATAAAGTACATTTTCTTCTTTGATAGTTCAAGTGAATCATGTACCAACTAGATTTAAACTATCAACCTCTTCATTTTTTTTTTAGTAGTCAAGTTGATTAACATGACATTAGTCAGTGTTCCTGAGGCACTGAGTTACACTTTAATCATTACTTCAATAAAAATACTTTTAGAGAAAACTATTAGACAATCATTATGTATGTCAAAGAAGTCTTCACTGATAACATTCTGTAAAAATGCCCATTCTTTAATTTAGAAGACAGCACTGTAAAATCGATTTTCTCATAGAGACATACCTTAAAAAAAGATCTCCAGCAATACTTACATGAAACATTAGAACAACTCCAAGGTTTTATAATAAATATAGGTACAAGAAACAAAGAGAGGTTAATGTTCAACCATTTCAATAATATATCCAGTGGATTTTCAACACGTTTATTTTTTTCTTCAAGCATTTTATCAAGCATTCTTTTCTATGTGGGAGTTTCCACTGCTTCATCAATACCATCAGTGGTTTATATGGCTATTAGTACCACAAATTATTTATTAGAATTTTGATTGAAATAGGCAGCTTGAACAGAGGCAATTCAGAAAAAGAAAATCCTTAAAAATGTGCACTCTGAAACATTCAACATCACAGTTGCTATGGTTTTCTTTCTTAAAAAAAAGAAAAGGATCTAATTTTAACTTGCAGTTAAATGTAACCAGAGAAACATTATGAGAAAAAACATCTTGCTTGTTAGTCCACTAGTACACCTTGATATTTTTAAAAACACACTAAAAATATTTCTTCAGTAATTATGCATTGAACACCAACTAAGAGCAACAAATTGTAATCAGTAAAATAAAGGAAGCTAACGATGACCCAGACAGGGTCTCAGCATTCTGGAGCTCATAGCTGGAGGTAGCGGTGGAACATGGGGAGGAGGGATGTATAGATAAACAACTTTATACAGAGGAGACACTATCTTATTACACTGTGAACTACTGGAGAAGTGGAAATGTGTCACAATCCTTTTACTATCCTGATGTCTAGTTCCTTCAGAGCCTGGAATATAATAGGCCCTCAATGCACATTTGTTATTCAAATGGGTGCGTGGCTGAGGTGAGTACTATGGTAGCAATAATGGACGCGCTTCTGTGGGAAAATGTGACTGATGCAGTTTCAAGAGATTTGCTTTTTAGAATAGGCAGAATGAGAGGTGTCCCTATGCAGGCAATTTTCTTTTCTTTTATCCAAGTACTCATAAGGATAGTCATCATTATCAGAAGGGAGAATGAATTTGGCTCACAGTGCTTGTTAAGAAATATAAGAGAAAGCACACCATGTAGTATCATATAAATAATAATAGCAACCAACAAGTACTCCCAGTTTATAAAGTTATCTCACTGGAGGGGCGCCTGGGTGGCTCATTCGGTTAAGCATCCGACTTCAGCTCAGGTCATGATCTCATGGGTCCTGGGTTTGGGCCCCACTTCGGGCTCTGTGCTGACAGCTTGGAGCCTGGAACCTGCTTCAGATTCTATGTCTCCCTCTCTCCCTGCCCCTCCCACACTCCCGCTCTATGTGTCTCAAAATAAATTTAAAAAACACATTAAAATTTATCTCATTGGATTATCCTATTTGTTTTTCATAGCTCTTTTGCCTAAGTATTACTACCTTCATTTTACTAATGAGGAAACCAAAAGATCAACTTGAAAGAGATCATCAAGAGAGTTTACTATATCTAAGATTCGAACCCAGGACATCTGCTGTCAAATTCCATACCTTTTGGATGATAGGATAATCAATTCCTGTGCACTGCACCACAATTTGATTGGGATTTATACTTTGCCTACCTTAACTTTTTTTTTAACTTAATAATCAGATACTAACTTTAATGCTTTTTTATTGCATAGAACTCCATTTAAAATGGTAAGAAAATGAACTGGCAATTTCTGGTTAGCAAGTATATGAACCAAATTTGTTGAGAAAGACATTAGATTTTAGATCTACTTCATTAACTAGTTAGTTAGTTGCAAGTGTAAGTGTGGCCTGTTATTTTCCAGCAGTCATTCAATTCAGAAAACACATGATGTGCACATTAAACTGCCACATGAGTGGATTCCAGGAACTTCAAACTTGAAATGACCAAACAATTTGCTGATCACTAAGTCACCAAATGGGAATAATGGCATCAAAGCAACTGTACTTCCTGTATCTGGTACATTGTGAACATTTGTCATGTCGCTTCGGAGAGAGCTCTAGAAAGGTGGCTTCATCAAGGTATTCTGTAGTGGAAAGAGCATTCAGGTTGGAGTTGCAAGAAAGGTTTGAATTCTGGATTTATTATTTATTAACTGAACATTCTGGGAGAAATTATCCAACTTCTCTAAGCATTATTTTCCTCCTCTGGAAATGGGAATGATTGGATACATGAGAATTATGTGAGAATCAAATGAAATAATTTATGTAATGGCACATAAATTAAGAGAAGAGGTGAGGTCATTACACAAGCAGCCTCCTGGAGCATCCCTTGGCTTTTTCAAAGGCTAAACCCTTTTGTCTGGATCCCATGTCTCTATATTATCAATGACTGTACTCTTACAATGTAACCAGAGAAACATGGTTTCTCTGTATCAATGACTGTACTGTTTCCATATCATTTCTTCCTCTCTTGCTTAATCCTGTTGATGTGCACACTAATTTAGCAATATCTTTTTTAAATTTTATTTTATATATAGAGAGAGTGTGTGTGTGAGTGGGGAAGAGGGAAGGAGAGAGAATCTTAAGCAGGCTCCATACCCAACACGGAGCCTAATGTGGGGTTTGATCCCACGACCCTGGATCATGATCTGAGCTGAAATCAAGAGCTGGCCGCTAAACCAAGTGAGCCACCCAGGCACCCCACAGCAACACTCTGAAGAAAAACAAGCGCGTGAACTCCCCTGCCTCCACATCTTCCTGCTGCTATCCCCTGTTGCTGCTTCCATCCACTGCAAAATGGCTGAAGATAATTTTTTATATTCTCTGCATCTGTTTTTTCATCACATATTCTCTTCCCAAGCCACTCTCTTCAGACATCAGTCCCTACCATTCCATTAAGACTGCTCTTGTACAAAGAAATAACAGGGAATATGGTCAGCAATATTATAACAGCCTCATATGGTGACAGATGGTAGCTATTATGTGGTGAGCATAATATATAGAGAAGTTGAATCACTATGTTATACACCTGAAACTAATGTAATGTTGCATGTCAACTATTTTCAAATAAAAAAAATTAAAAGAAAAGAGAATTTTAAGAAAGGGTCCTCAAGATTTTCCTGTTTCTGGCCCTAGGCTCTCGTCTGCCATAGCACAAAGCCGCACTCTTCACAAGTGACATTCTTTAGCAGCGTACTTTTTGAAAAAGTTTTTTTTACTGTTTATTTATTTTTGTGAGAGAGAGACAAAGAGAGAGAGAGAGAGAGAGAGAGAGAGAGAGAGAGAGACAGCACAAGTGGCAGGGAGGGCAGAGAGAAAGAGGGACAGAGGATCTAAAGCGGGCTTGGTGCTGACAACAGAAAGGCCAATACAGGGTTCAAACTCATGAACCATGAGATCAAGACTTGAGCAGAAGTCGGACACGTAACTGATTGAGCCACCCAGGTGTCCCAGAACACTTCTTCTCATCTTTTATGACACCATGCTCTTCCTTTTTTCTTGTTAGTTCACTGGCTGCATATTCTCAGGCTTCTGGGTTGGCTCTTCCTCTTATGTTCCATTTGAGAGGTGGAGCCATTTGTTTTCTCCAACTACATTTTCTCCTTAGGTGACTGGTCTAGTCCTATAGCTTCAAATTTCATCAAATACTCTTAACTCCTAGTGTTAAAACTCTAGCCCTTGTATACTCTCAGAATTTCAAAATTGTATACCTGACTGTCTATGTGACATCTCTGCTTGGATTGTCTAAGACGAATCTTAAAATTAAGCCCAAAACAAATCTCTTAATTTCCATTCCCTCAAACTGCCCCTCTTCCAGTCCTCCCCATTCCAGTGTATGCTCCCCACATCTATCCAGTTGACCAGGACAGAACTTTACAAAGTTATCTTTGATTCCATTTCTTTTTTTCACTTACCCACCATCCTCCAACCCATCATCAGGTCCTATGCATGGACTCTTTCTTTCAAAGTTTCACCTCTTTGCATATCCATAACAATACTTTCCTCTAGGCCCCAAGATCTCCTGCCTAGATTATGACAATTGCTTCCTCACACACAGCAATACAAATCATCCTTTTAAATGAAAATCGGATCCCACCACTTTCCTGCTTAAAACATTTCAAGGGCTGCCCATAACCCCTGGAATAGAATACAAATCCCTATGCCTCTTCTCCCTCTGAAAATTTAACATCTTTCCTCCCTTTTCAGTCATTTAGCTTTCATTCTATTCTAATTTAACAAGTACACTCTTATCTTGGAACCTTTGTACTAGTTGGGCTGAAGTGTTTTCTTTACTGTGTTTCATGTTATTTAGATCATAGCTTAAATGTTCCCAAAGAAACCTTCTCTGATGAATTAAATCTCTCCATATCATATATTACAGTGATGTTTACTTATATTTCATTAGTATCTATCTTCCTCCACCAGAATATAAGCTCTGTGAGAGAATGCATCATGAATGCCTAGCTCACTGCTATATTTTCAGAATGTGCTTGACATAGAGTAGGTACACAATAAATATTTGTTGATTGGACAAATGGAAGATTGTATCTTACTGCACATTTAACAAAGAATTCAAAATTATCTTTGTCCCCCCTTGTTGCACCACATTACAAAGGCTTTGACAGTTTAGTTGAAAGTCACCTAAATAGAAGCCAGCTAGCTTCACCATTGAAAGCTTTTCCAGGCACTGTAGCATCCTGTTTCTTTTCTTCTCTTCCTTCCTCCTTTCCCTCCCTTCCCTTCCCTTTCCTTTCTTTCCCTTTCCTTCCTCCTTCCTTTTTCCTTCCTTCTTCCTTTCCTTCCTTCCTTCCTTCCTTCCTTCCCTCCTTTCTTTTCTTTTCTCTTTTCTTTTCTTTTTCTTTCCTTCCTTCCTTCCTTCCTTCCTTCCTTCCTTCCTTCCTTCCCTTTTTCTTTCTCTATTTTTACTGTTTGCTACCCTAAGTCAACAATATTTATGACACACCTACCATGGCCTCTTCTACTTTAATCATTATTAGGGAACAGATAATTTGTTTCCCCAATTCTTTGTTGTCATAAAATATGGCTCATATAGAACCAAAAGCACTAGAAAATTAAGACCTTTTTGGGAAAGTGATAATGGCACAACTTACTATCTTTACAAGTGTAGTCCACGGGGGCATGACTGTACTTCTCTAAAGTTTTTAATCTAATTTGATGGTAAAAAACAATAATTCATTTGCTGTTGCAGGTAGGGGAAGTAATGTTTCAGTGTACCTCACAGATATTTGGCTACATTTTTTTCAAGTTTACTTATTTTTTAGTAATCTCTACCCCTAATGTGGGACTCAAAAACTCACAACCCCAGATCAAGAGTCATATGCTCTTTAGACTGAGCCTGCCAGGCACCCCTGGCTACATTTCTCTTTGAAACCTAAATATAATCAGCCTGTCAAATTCATGGATATCCTTAGAGAAAGTTCAAATTTTGTTTTGTTTCTTGGCAAACATTGCTCTGTTCTTTTATTGAAGTGCTCCAAGTTTCCATTTATTTAAGAGATCAAGACTGTACAGATGTGTAAAGAAATTTTCTCCCTTTAACTTTGTTCACCTCTTTAATTCTGTTGATACAGTTCTTAATTCTTAGATTTTCACATTTTGTTTCTTAAACTATAACTCAGAATTGTAGGAGGAGAGACTTTCAACATACTCATATCTAATCTTATTTTGTTGATGCAGAAATGGATTCTTGGGCAGGTGAAATGACCTGCTCATGATCATACAGCAAATTAGTACTTATAAACTGTATCTTGCTGTTCTCACAGTACTTTCTACCTCACTCCACTGCCTCCCACCATAATACACAAAGTGAATTGTTATCACAATTGCCATTTACAAATGAAAAAAACATATATTGGATAGCTCAGTGTTTGTTTGTAGAGTCACAAAATTAATGAACAGTAACCATGAAGATTTCATATTTTTTAATGTTTATTTATTTATTTTGAGAGAGAGAGAAAGTGAGTAAGCAGGGGAGGTGCAGAGAGAGGGAGAGAGAGAGAATTCCAAGCAGGCTCTACGCTGTCAGCACAGAGCCAGACGTGGGACTTGAGCCCACGAACCATGATATCATAACCTGAGCTAAAACCAAGAGTCGGACGTTCAACTGACCGAGCCAGCCAGGCACCCCTATTATTTTTTGATCTACCCTTTTTTAATTTCTTAATTGTTCTCAAATATATTTTAAAGTTAAATCTGTCCAGAAGTGGGAACTGTATATTAAAAAAGAAAAATAATAATAAAAAAACCAACTTTCTGTTGGCAATAATTTAAATTTATGGAAAAGTTATAAGAATAATATCAAGAATAAGAGAATATATCAAGAATTATAATATCAGACACACAGACATATACATTTATTAGTTATTCTTCTGGAATCATTTGTAAGTTGTATACATCATGCCTCATTAGCCCTTATTAATTCAGTGCACGTTTCTTAAAATCAGTAATTATCTTATGTAACACAATATATTTATCAAATGTATTGACTTTAACACTGATACAATACTATTGTCTAAACTATAGTCCTGATTCCAATTTTGTCAGTTGTCTTGATAATGTCCTTTTAGTATTTTTCCCCCCAGTATAAGATTCAGCCTAAGATAATGTATTGCATGTAGCTGTCATGTCTCTTCAGTTTCTTTTGCTCTGGAACACTTCCTCAGCCTTTCTTTGTCTTCTATGGCATTGGCATTTTTGAAGAATGTGAGTCAGCTATTTTAGAATCTACCTCAATTTGGGTTTGTCTGATATTTCTACATGATTAGATTTAGGTTAGGCATACCCAGTCAGAATGCTACATAATGATATTGTGTCTTTTTCTAGGTATCACTTTGGAGGCACCCAGTGTCCACTTGTGTTTCTTTGGTAATGTCAATTTTAATCACTTGGTCAAGATGTTAGATTTCTGGAACAGTTGCAACTTAAAAGTGGTCTCTGGGGAGATACTTTGAGACCATGCAATTATTCTGCTCCTCATAAAACTTCGCTCTCTGTTTAGAATCCACTGATGATTCTTGCCTGACCAGTCTTAACTATGATGATTGCAAAATGGTGATTTTCTCTTCTCAATTTATAGTATTACTAGACTGCTTAGATGGAGGGTTGACCATCACTAAAGTATTTGATAAAAACATGCATTTTTGTGAAATACTCTATTGTTTCTTGACTTCATATATCTTCATTTTGTAATTTTTTTAAAAAAAGTAAAACCTGTGTTTTTGAGAAATACAGATTAAGTAAAAGTGTACAAAAACATTTAAGTAATAGGCACTACTTTGTTTCAAGACATTTAAAAATAAGAGAACTAAATCTTTAGCAACAGAAGGGAATCATAAGGCATACCTACTCTAATTCCTTCATTTTGGAGATAAGGGCAGAGAAGGCACATCCCCACTTGGTGGTAACAGAGTCTGGTTCTAGGTTTCCATCACATCCACATTAAATGTAATCAAAACTTATTTGTTAAAAACATAGTATCTTCATTAGTTGGAAGCAAAAAACTCATTGGATCAAGATAAGAGTAGATTGACACGGTGGTGATTTAAAAATATCCACCTGTTAAGAATTCATTAATTCATTCAATTATTCATTCATGATTGACTAAGCAACTACTCTCTGTCATGATCTGTGTCAGCACCAGGATGCAATGTTGAACCAGAGATCACCTCTACTCTCAAAGAGTTTATGATTCAGTCGGCTATCCTATGTTAGTATGCATCAGAATCCCCTGAGGCCTCTTAGTTTCCAGGCCCCACAGATTTTGACTCACTAGGTCTGGGGTGATGTATAGGTATCTGCATATTTAATAAGCAGAGGAGGGCTATAGTAGAAATACAAGAGATCCAAAGCTTTAATATGGTTACTATATATGCACTATATTCTGAGTCTCCTACTCTACCCTCCTACCACTTGAAATTAAATGTATTAGTAAAATAAATAAATAAATAGATAAATAGGTAAAAACCTTGCCAAACCATAAAATAAAATTTTAAAGTGTTCAACAAGGTTCAGATATTATTATGATAACTACTTTTTTGCAGTGTTAAATGCTAGACCAAATTTTTCCAGAAAAGTATTTGTGGGTAATGCTATTTACAGGTGTCCTAAACATGCTCATGGTCAGCTTATTTCAGGGGATTCTGACACAGTGGTCTGGTGAACATGCTGGCCCTGGGCCAGCGCATTCATATGTTTTATTTTGCTGAGGTACAACTGGTCCCTGAGTTGGCGCTGATGAAGCTGACTGCCAGGAAGACAGAGACTGCATTAGCTGTTGATGCTAAAGAAACATTTAAGGCCTTACCTTCCCCAAATGAAGTTTATAAGGATGGATTATTGGTATCATTCATCCATTCAGTAAACAGACACTTGTGGGGTTCCTACTAAGTGAAAATACTGGGCTAATTCCTTGGGGATTACAAAGATGGACACATGGCTTGTGCTTCATAGAAGCTTGAAAGCCAGAGATAAGAGCTGCTATATGTCTTTCCTGGGAGGGTGTTCCAAGCTTAAGAATCAAAGTAGCATAGAGGACAGGTCACATTTTTTGGACGTAGAGAGATATGGGTTCAAATCCTAACTCTGTTTTCTTACTGAAGAAACTAACCCTTCAGAAAATGTTGGATAAGACTGTTCACGTGATTTGCCTGAGAATCAATGGCATAATGTTGTATCTCACTTACCATAGAACCTGATAGGGAAGAGAAAGAGGAAGAGGAAGAGAGAGAGATCTATTTATCTGCCTATCTATGCATGCCAAGACATTTCACATAAATGTTCCAGTCAAAAGTAGGGTTTATCTGATTTCTTTCAAGATTTTCAGTTTGATATTTTACTAAAGATGATGTAATTATAAGGTGCTTTCAAATAGAAATCTTTGGATCTTGTATATATTTGTTTAAGTTATTGTTGCACAAATAACTTTTTTATATTTAATTTGACTTCCTTGCCTCCCTTCTTGAAGGCAGCAGACCCAGTTTATAAGCCTGTGAACTACTGTTGGTTGCTGCCTTCCTTCCCAGTGAAAGGTACAAGTTGGTAAGTACCACGCATCTTCCCTTCACCCCCTCCAATACCCCTCTGCCTCTGGCTAAGGTCGCTCAAAGCACAGATCCCCTCTTACACATTCCCAGGTTTGAAACACATAGCCTCATTTTGAAGTATAGCCAGTTTCCCTCTAATTTCCTCTGGAATATAAAAAGGGGTTAAAGAGAGTGAAGAGGTCTCTCTGGGTCTCCTCTACCATACACACTACACTGCCCCTTAACCCTCTCATAAAAAATTATATATATGTATATATATGTGTATATATATGTGTATATACATATATATGTGTGTGTGTAAAGAAAAATAATAATTTAATTTCTTCCTTCTATGTTTTTTTAGTGTTATTATTTGAAGATTTCTTTTTAATAAGTGATTTATAAGTGATGATACTTATTTTTGCAGAAATGCATTTGTCTGAGGGAGAAATTAATTTTAGAATTAAGACAGAGGAGATATCAAAATAGTTTATAAATGCATTTTTTTACTTGTTCAATCAGGTTTCAATTACACTTAATGAAGATTTACAGGTTTATGGAATTGAGAAATATTTGAAAACTGATTGTATATTAATTATCCACTAGTATTTTCCTAATTAATCTTAGAAAAAGAGAACCATGAAGTCAAAGAACTGCTTAGAAAGAAGTTTTGATGTGTATCAAACTTAACACAAAGCCATACTTTATAAATTAGTAATTTTTTCAATCTGAATCTGCCAAAATATATCATTCAAACTATGTGGTTACATGTCAGCTGCTAGGGGTGAAGGAAAGTAGTTTGCAGCAGATCAGAACAGTTGTTGAGAAAAAACAGAAAAGCAGGATAAAATACCAAATCATCTGTTGAGTGTACTAGGGCACTGGGGAGGCAATGAGAAATGAAGAGAGCATACAGCCATTTTCATCCTAGGGGCATCTGCCACTTGGGCATAGGGAGGGAACTAAGAATCTCAGCATCACAGCTGAGGAAGAAGCACCCTTGGGTGATAAAAAAAACCACACAGAGTTGTTTACCACCTCAAAAAATGCCATTTTCTAGGGCTTAATGAGGCAGAATGCTAAAGACCTACATGGAAAGACTGCAAGCCAATGCAAACTTTGGCAGTCTTGTGACAGGGACCTGCAGGAGGAAGGTCCTTGAACCAGAGACAGAGGTAGACTCTTTCCAGGGTTGCAACCCGGCCTCAACCTGGAACTGTTTATGATTACATTATGATGAAATTCCATGTTATCTGTCTAGTGAAGAGAGGGATGAGTTCATTACAGAGGAAGATACATCTGAATCCTCTATAATATTCTATACATAATATACAGTCTTTAATAAAAATTATTAAGTATGCTCTCCAGACTCCCCAAGATAACATAACCAAGAAGCCAAAAGTTGATAACAGAAATGCACCCATAGATAAACATGATATTGAGTCAGTTAAAGAATTTAAAATAACTCTAATTTTTTGAATATCAAAACAATAGGGGGTGAAAAATAAGGAATTTTATTAGAGTATTCAAATCTGTAAAAAATGATCAAATAAAAATTCTAGAACTGAGAAATACACTTTCTGAGATTAAGTCATTAGATAGATTACACAAACTGATTTTTAGGTGCAGAAGAGAGGGGATTAGTAAATTCAGGGAACAGTAGAAAATATCTGAATTTAAGCAGAAAAGTGGAGTAATGAAAAATATAAAGGAACTTCAGAGAAATGTGGAATACAGTGAAAAAACCTAACAGAAGTGTAGTCGGAACCCGAGAAGGATCAGAGTGAGAATGAAGAGGAATCAAGGAAGAATTGCAGTAAGGAATGAGGAATAACTGCAGAATTAAATATATGGCCATATACACATAAAAATGAATATTGATTGTCAGCTGACTGTATAAAACAATAACAGAAACGTTTCAACCAAGTTTAAAATATATGTAGAATTAAAAGAATGGCAATGATGATACAAAAGATGAGAAAAAGTGAATGGAATTAAAGAATTCTAGTGTTCTAAAATTAGTAGGAATTTGGTAAAAAAATCATTTCCATTAGATTGTAATAAGTAAAGCGTTCATATTCTAATTTGGAGGGCCAATGTCGAAGAATAGTAAAAGAATGTATAACTAACAAATTAATTAAGAAAAAACTAAACACTTTTGATTCATCCAAAAATAAAGGCAAGAAATGAAAGAAAAAGGGTCAAATAAAAACCAGGTAATAATATGGTAGATAGAAACCAACATGTACCAGCAATTACTTCAGATTTAAAAATATTAAACATTCTAATTAAGAGTCTAAGGTTATCACACTGGAAAAAATATGAACCCCAGCTATATTCTGCTTATGATAGATATACCCTAAATATAAGAACATAGGAAGGTTAAGAATAGAACTATGCACAAGGACACAGCATGCAAATATCAACCAGGATAATGTGATGGGTCTAACTCTTATCAGACTAAGTAGACTTTATAGTAAGGAGCATTACTAGACATAAACAAGGTGTGGTAGTTATTTATTTACTGTCTTTCAACTCCAAAAGTATCCTTCACCCATTTTTACTAGAACTGAATTCTGCATACCACATTTCTCTTTTTCCAGCTGGCTACCAATAGAGGGTACTAGAGAAACACTGCAAAGTTGCAAGGAAAAGAAAGGACTTTTCCTTCTAGTGTTCTGGTTCAACCAGTAGCTTGTGGATCTAAGCCAGCATTTTGTAAGAGTCCAGGCAGCATTTATCTCTGCTGTTGTGACCCTCACAAAAGGGGTCTTTTTGGCAAGTTTCCTCATCACATCCTCACTTTTCTTCCAGTTGCCAGGTAAGGGAGTCTCATTTTAGTTACTATTTGTGGGCAGTGAGTTCCAAGGGCAGGTACATCCTCTGCTCAGAGGTTTGAATCTTAGCCTTGCAGAACCTCCTCTAAGATTCCACATTCTTTTTTTGTTTACTTTCTCTCAGCTCTAAGAGGAGTAGCCTGCTTGCTTCAGGCCCTAACTCTATAATCCTTGGAGTTCTCTTTCTGCTCTTTTTAGTAGCTAGTCACTTTTTAATTCAGTTAACAATTCTTTGTAGTAAATCTGTTTAATGTAGTTTCTGTTTTCTGACTGTAGCTTAACTGATATAGAAGGATATTTTAAACAATAATTATACTAGTATAATTAGTGTAGTATAATAACTAGTATAGTATAATTCTAAATCTGTATTCAGTCAATAACATGGCTTTAAAATACATAAAGCAAAAAATTCACAGAAAATAAGAGGACAAATTAACACATCTCCAATCATAGTAAAAAATTTAACAGAACTTTCCCAATAGCTGATTGATTTTCAGAACCCCTCATCCTAAAAAAAAGAAAAAGAAAAAAGAAAAGGAAAGGAAAAAAAAAACTTTTAAGGACACAGACGTTCTGAGTAACACAAGTAATGAACTGGACCTAATTGATACATGTAGAATCCTGCATCAAAGAACATCAGAATGTGCATTCTTTTACAAATGTACCTGAAACCTTTACCAAAATTGAACATAGCTTAGTTGTAAGTCAAGCCACAACAAACTTCACATTTTATATGGAATTAAGAATAGCCAAGATAAACCTGAAAAACAAAGCTGGAGAATTTAAGCAAATAATTGAGAATTATTACAAAGCTACAATAATTAAAGCATGATGGTTTTGATGCAAACGTAAATAATTAGACCATCTAAAAAGAATAAAAAGCTCAGAAATAGACCCACACATAAATGACCAGTTAATTTATGAGGTGAGTGACCCTGCCATGAAAGGAGGAAAATTATGGTCTTTTAAATTAATGGTACTTGGCTAAGTCCAATGGAAAAAATAAATTTCACTCCTACATTACATAATACACAAAAATTAATTCCAAATACATTGAAAAACTAAACATAAAAGCCAAGTTCTTAGAAAAAGAAACATAAACTATTTTCATGACTTTGGAGTAAGCAAAAATATCTTAGGCAGGACACAAAAATTAATAAATTGGAGTAGGTTATAAGTAATAACATTACTTCAGTAAAATACACCATGAAGAAAATGAAAAGGCAGTTCATGGAATAAGAGAAAATACTGGTAATACATAATATTTGACATAGACTCATTCAGAATATCTAAAGGACTTCTATAAATCAATATGAAAAAGGCTGAAAATCCAGTAGAGAAATGGATCAAAAATTTTAGTAGATGTGTCACAAACAAGGATTTCCAAATGACTAATAAACTTATTAAAAAGTTGCCAACTTCATTAAATATCCAAGGAATGTAAATTGAAATCCCAGATTAGATGCAACCACAAATCCACCAGAATGATTAAAATAAAAAAGATAGACGATACCAAGTGTTGGAAATTATATTGTGTAACTGGAACTATTACATACAGTTTATATGAATGCAAATTTGTACAACCACTTTGGAAAACTGGCAGCACCTAGTTTCTCCTATACCCTATGTCTGGGGAATTTTTTTTTCCCCCATAAGCCTGGCAGAAATGCATACTTATGATAAAAAATACACATGGACAAGAATGTTCTCAGTAGCACTATCCATAGCAATAAAACATTAAAAATATTCCAACGTCAATCAACACTAGAAAAGAGATATAAATCGTAGAATATTTATATAATGAAAAAATATTATATGGCACTAGAATAAATGAACTACAAATACAAGCAATCACATGAAAGAATCTCACAAGTAAAATGTTGAGGGATACAAAAGAATATACGCTGTATAATTTATTTTTAAAAGGGTCAAAATTAATTTGTGGTGTTAGAAGTCAGAAAAGTGGTTACTATTGAGAGGGTGGGTAGTAAGTGAAATGGGCCAGGAGGGTGTTCCTGGGCTTACTGATATCACCATTTATTATCTATCTATCCATCCATTCATCAATCTATTGATCTATATCACACTGTACATTTACAATTTGTATACTTTACTAAATATGTTATACATCAATAAAAGGTTTACATTAAGAAAATGACAGACCAGGACAGCTTGAAATTTCACAAACTGCATGGGATATGCAGGAGTTGTTTGCTGTCATTATCATAATTTTTTAAAGTTTAGTTACGATGAAAGAAAAAAAATCCCTCTGTGCTTCCTCACTTATGACCAATCTCCTTACAACTGTTTGATATATTAATTGGTAAGTATGATGACCTTACGACCAGATCAATGACCTCAGGACCAACCTTACTTCAGTCAATACTCAATCCTAAGGAAAAGGTGTGAAGAAGGATGTCTCAATACTGAGGACAGAAGGGAGATTTTTTCAAACTATAGCTCTCTCCTCCCCACCCCCAATTCTATCCCACTATTCCTGACAGCATATTATAGATAATAAAGATCTGAGAGAATAAAAAAAAATTGAGAATTAGGGAGACGGAAAAATGAGTGGAAAACGGAGGTAGTCATCTGCCATTGGAAGATGAGAACAAAGACAGATGACCAGGTTAGCATGGGTAGTAGTTGAACAGATTCTGTAACAACAAAGTAACAAGGCCCATGGAAGATAGAATTTCTGGGAGAAAAGGGGGAAAATGGCAACTGCATGAAAAGATAAAGCTTCTATGAACTTCAGATTATCTCTACTTTTCTACATTTATGGAATTTGTCAATGAATGTATGGGCAACATCTGAAGGGATTCTGTATATAGGTTGAAATGTTTAAATTCATAAATAGTATCATTTTTAATGTATATAAAATCTTGTCCCTTAGGCTGGTAATGACCCTCATGTTTAACATAATGTTCCCTTCACTGTTGATTACATTAGTTAATATAAAATATGGGGACATTAACTGAGATCTGAACTTTTGAGAATCTTTAATTAAGCCTTGCCCCTAGTACCTCAGGAGATTTAGATGCCTTCTATGTGTTCCTTCCTCTAGCATTCTCCTTCTCTGAGCAGTATTCTGTGGACTCTCAAAACACACACACACACACACACACACACACACACACCCTTACCTTCCAAGAGTAAAGACTAGGTATGTTCAGCCTAGGAATATACTGAGAGCTGACTGTGGAGGCCATGGGCTATTGCAATCCCCTTTTTTTCCCCTACAATTAAAATTTAGGTTTCCAAATGTCTGCTCTACAGGGATGTGAAGTAGTTATTATGTCATGGTTTTTATCCCTTACACCTTCACGTTAACAAAATTGAGCTGATTTTTAACAATTTAAATGCACTTTTTTTTGGAAGGGGGTGACAATACAATGTCTTCTCAAGCTATAACTTAGGTGATCTTTAAAGACATCATTGAATTCTTCTGCTTGAGTTATGCTGGCTAATAGGAATTTAAGTGCTAACTAGTGGGAAAGCATTGAAGCATTCATGCATGTGAAATCAGATGAACACCCACAATGTGGAATTTCCTAAGGAAAGTTATTCTAGCGAAGAAACACAGGCCCAGGTTGAGTGCCAGTAACTTTCCAACTAACATGTGCAGCTATCATCCTAATAAGTAACAACTAAAGGTGCCTAAAGTAAAGTAAGACCAGCATTTTCAAGTCCATATTTTCAAACACATTTAAAAAACACCAACTCAAACAGAGTTATATGCAATTCCCTTCCTCTGTTGAAGAAATTTAATCTTAGTTTCTAAATTTTGGTTCCATATATCAATGTTTACTCTTGAAAGGCACATGCACAACTTATTTAAGTAAATCTTAAATAAACAAATCTTATTTACCTTAATAAATAGCAATGTGTCAATGAGATTATTTAATAAGCAACGTTGTTATTTATTAAGATTTAACTTTTACTTAACTTAAGTAAATAGCCAGATAGAACAACTAATTCACCTGTGAAAAGAAATTGAAATCAAAAGCTCTGATTTCTATTAGTGATTTTTATTTCTGTTAGTAATTATAATATTAGTCTTCCTGAAACATTTTATTTAAAATGATCTACTTAAAAACTATTTAAAACTATTTACTTAGAACTATTCTATTTAAATCAATTTTCTACTTGTCATGCAATTCTAGGTTGCAATGTGATTTCAGCTTCTACTCATCAAGGTTAAAGGGACACATTCTAATACATATCCTGTGTCAAATCAGTTCAATTACCTTTCAAAATTGCCTAAAATTGTGAAATACTGGTGGTTCAAATACATGACTCTAAGATATTTCATACTAAGTGTATATCACATCATGCGGTGGTAAATAAATTTATGCCCAAGCCTTTCTAAAAAGTAGTAGAGGTAAAGCTGAATCTTTGCTATCATGTTTATTTTACAGCAGTTTTTCCCACCATATAATTTAGGATGATGTTGATAACAATCATGGCCATTGGGTCCTCAGTTTCCTCATTTACAAAATGGTGTTAATGATAATATCTGCCTCATGTGGTTGTTGAGAAGAGTAACAGAAGAAGGTTACCTGATAATAGTAGGTGCTTAATAAATGTTAACTATTATAATATTGTTATTGCCATTTTTATTATTGCTGTTATTGCTCAGAAATTTTAAAAAATTGGATAATTAGGAAAATGTTCTTTATATTGGACACCTGGATCATGCTCATTTATCATGTATATTTTTAAATTTAGCCAGAGCTGTGATAAGTTATAGTCTCTCCTTCAGTGATCTTTAAGCTAGACTGCTGTAGTATTTTATTTTATTAACATCCCTGAAAAAATTCAAAAAGGCTCTTCATAGGTGCAAAATGTAATAACTTGAGTGTTACTTTCCAGGAAGATGACTCAATATATTTTACCCGAGTAAAGAGACAATATTCTGGGCTCCCGGATATAAAAGGATTTAAAAACCCTTGAGCATATGGTGTTTGTATGGCTTTTGTTACCATAGCCTACCTTTATTGGGGCACCTATTTATCTATTTTCAACTGATGTGTCACATAAAAGAAAAATAAAGACAGAAATTGCAGTCAAATTCTAGAGAGAATGTTGTTTTAGTAGAGAGATGTGGTTTTAGTAGAGAGATGTGGTTTTAGTCATCGTGTCTTAATTTGAAAATATTCTCCTGCAGTAAGGAATAAACTGTGGGTTTATGACTAGAGATCAGTTGAAGGTTCTATATCTCCTGATTAGGATTCATGTTCATTTGTTGTTTTCTTTTAAGTTGTAATCAATGTCCAATGTGCTAGTTTCACTGCTCAGAAGATGAATAACTTTATGCATTTAGGGCAGTTTCTTTTACAAGCAGTTCATTCTGAACAGTGGCAAAAAAAAATAAAAAGGTGTTTTTCCTGAGTGTCTTTTAAAATTATTTCTCTTTGGAAATATCTTTAAAAATGACCAGACTGGAAGTTTTAGCCATTTGGTTATAATAACACTGATGAGTAACAGACTGAGCAGGGTTGAACAGGTACTTAAATGAAAAGTCCACTTTGGGAACAAAAAAAATCTCAGTTCTGTCTTGATTATGTACTTGTGTTGCACACCATGGCAACTCACCAACTTACGTTGGTTCTATGCACTTGAAAAAGAGGTTTAAAACTGTTTTAAACTTCTGTGAAACACTGCACAACATAATCTTGCCTTCAGCTGAGTCCCTTTATCCCCCATCAGAATCAATATTCCATTCTTTATTCAAATCAGGCCAATGAAGAAAACTACAGAATGTGTATAGAGTTAGGTAGTTTGAAGGATTCTGGCCCATTTCTTCCTTCCAGTACAATCTTTTTCTCTTCTCTCTTACCTTTCACTTTATAAAGATATTTGAGCTCTTGCCACACATGAAAAAACAAAAACGAAAACATAACCCTGTAAAATATTATTACTGGGTCCTAATCAAATTAATTTTTCCATTTGGAGGAAAGCAGTACATCCAGCCTGCAATAATATTTAAATGAGCACCTGAATGGCATCCAAGGTCTAACTGGTGAAATGTGAAAGATCCAAAGCCCTTTGGTGTGCATAATAACATTATTAGCACACTAAATTTAATCAGAAAATGTTAAATTATCAATAGAAATAAATTTTCATGCATTTATTTCAAACTAGTGGCTTACTGAAAATGGCAAACACTTAGCTGGTGTTTTAAAAACAGAGATCCTTCCTGATACCTATAAATACTTCATAAACAAGGAATGTGAAATTTTACTTTATTTATTTTTTATTTTAGAGAGAGCACAGCAGGGGAGAAGGGGCAGAAGGAGAGAAAGAATCTCAAGTGGGCTCCACACCCAGGTCAGGGAGGGGAGGTGTGACGCCAGGCTCCGCATGGGGCTTGATCCCACTACCCTGGAATCATGACCCTGGCCAAAATCAAGATTCAGACGCTCAACCAACAAAGCCACCCAGGTACCCCAAGGAATGTGCAAGTTTAAGCAAGGTTGACAGCTATTTTTCATTGCTCATGCTGAACCACCTTTGCACGGTAGGCTCCTTGTGAACGACGTTCATTCACAGATTCAATGATTCACTCACTCATACATGGAACAACACATTTTATGCCAGGCATGTTAGAATACATGGATGGAAGACAATGGTCTGTGTCTGAGAAAAAGAGCTCAGATTATCTCCTGGCCTACTACTCAGTAGCATTCAATATCTTCAGTCCACGGTCACATCATGAGTTAAGGAGACAACAAACATCTCTTACTGCAAATGATTAAAAAACAAACAAAAAAACCACTCTGTACTGTGAAATAGTCATCATCTTTCACGTGATTACAGGTAGATGTCCTCAAAATATACACTTCATTGAGAAATACAAGTTAGGATAAAACAAAACAACAAAAAAATCTATTACTCAGAAACCAAATATGATCCTAGCTTTCCCTTTCTCATCCAAGTGGGAATGAGATACGGCGGGTCAGTGAACTGGATAGGGAAACACTTTGGAACTCCCTATCTTTCAACTGCCTGCATAAAAATGATTCCTCGGCTATTTATTAGGGTTATCTACAAGCAACGTTCCTTTTTCTTCGGTGCGAAGGAAGACCAGAAGCCCTGGGTTTCCACAATTTACTTGTGCTTTCCCCTGAAGGTCACCACCCTTCCTTCCCACCCAGCCAGTAAAAGTGAAAAGTTTTAATTGAGCGCACTTGAACTTCTTCCTACCTATTGAGCTGTGGGTCAACCCAGCGGGGGCGGGGCGAAGCTCTGGACTCCCAGCTGCTGCATCTGCACAGGCCCGAGTCCAAACGTCCCAATCTGAGACCACGCCGGTCTGTGCGCTCGCTGGGGGCGCGCAGGTTTGAAACGTCACGTTCCGCGCGACTCCGCCCCGCCCCTCCCCGAGGTGCTCCACCCGCGAGACCTGGCAGGCTTCTCCGTGACATTTCTGTACAAGGCGCGATTTTTTTTACCTTGAAAAAAAAAAAAGTTTGTATTTTTGCTTCTGGATTCTAAAAGTAATATGATACTTAAGAATAATTTGTAAAATTCCAAAATGTGTACATAATGTAAAAATTACCTGTATTCTAAAGAGAAACACTAAGAACACTTATTGTGTATCTTTGTGGTCTTTTTGCTAAGAATAGATAGAAATAAATAGATCGTGCCTCTTCTCGGCCTCTAACATAAATATGCAGGTATCATATACATAAATAAACTTTATAAAGTTTTGTACATTTAAAAAAAATTTTTAATGTTTATTTATATTTGAGAGAGAGAGAGAGTGGGGGGGGGGGCGGGGGGTAGGGGCAGAGAGAGAGGGAAACACAATCTGAAGCAGGCTCCAGGCTCTGAGCTGTCAGCACAGAGCCCAGAGCGGGACTCAAACTCGTGAGCTGTGAGATCATGACCTGAGCCAAAGTTGGTTGCTTAACTGACAGCCACCCAGGTGGCCCAGACATCTTTTTTAAAGAACAATATTTTTACTCTAAAATATACATATGTAGGAGTTCAAACCCTGATTGTATGTATTAAGGAGAACAGCCGTGTATCTATCTTCTCTACATTTAGGAAGAATATTATTAACACATTTGAAAAAACCTATGTAGGGGCGCCTGGGTGGCACAGTCGGTTAAGCGTCCGACTTCAGCCAGGTCACGATCTCGCGGTCCGTGAGTTCGAGCCCCTCGTCAGGCTCTGGGCTGATGGCTCGGAGCCTGGAGCCTGTTTCCGATTCTGTGTCTCCCTCTCTCTCTGCCCCTCCCCCGTTCATGCTCTGTCTCTCTCTGTCCCAAAAATAAATAAAAAACGTTGAAAAAAATTAAAAACAAACAAACAAACAAAAAAAACCTATGTACCTCTAAGGATTGCATCATTCTGCTAAAAACTGTTACTAATTGTATGACATTCCCTTGCTTTTCCTTATCGTTTAACAAATCATATAGGTATCACTTTTTATTGAAATATGGTACACGTACACAAAAATGAATTAAACTGCAAGTATGTTCAATGAATTGTCATTAAGTGAACTCAGCAGGGTAAGCACGATCCAAATAAAAGAAGTAAAACATTTCTACCACATCAGAAGCCCTTTCTAATCACTACCTGTGTTTTTATTCCCCAAAGGTAATCATTGCCCTGGCTTTTTAACACAATGGTTTAGTTTTGCCTCTTTTTGAAACTTACAAAAATAGTCCAGTCATGATTTCACTGCTCTATATTGCCAATGACTACAGCTATCTTTTACAAAGTACACTCAATATAATGACTTTTAAATTGGAAGTCTACTTTGTCTTCCTCACATAACATTGGATAGCATTCATTTTACATGCCATTTAACATTCCACTAAAATATTATTTATTTTCTACATACTCTAGTGGGTGGATATACCATGATTTTATTTTATTGGGAGTATCAGTGTTTTTGTTATTGTTTTTGTTTTTTGCCAAATTTTCCCAAACAAATACATATCCTCATGCACATCTTTTGGTGTACTTTTTGGGGTTATTTCTTTAGGATTACTCTTATAAGTGGAATTTCTAAGTCAAAGAGCATTAACTTTTTAATAGCCCAGTGTCCTGCTGTGATGTTGACTTACTAAAAAATGTTGCCAATTTATAATCCTGCTAGTAGTACTCTGTGATGGTGTCTCATTTCAACTTCCCCAACAGCAATTTTTGTCATCTTTGTTAATTTGGTAGGTGAGGAATATTTCCCTTTGATTTTCATATTTGCACTGCCTGGTTACCAGTGAAGTTGATTATACATGTCTATTATGTATATATATTTCTCTTATTATGTCTTATTTATACGTTTTTTACCCCCAGTCTTTCCAAGTTTTGACATTGATTTCTCCATGAGTAGGCAGCTACTCTGCTTGAGTCCCTTAAGTCAATGATTGGGCTAAATCTCAAAGCTGTCATATGAATTCCTTCAAAGTTTTAAAATATCTGTTGAATCCCACACCCCTCCCATAGGTGGCAAGATAGCGCTGGTTGGTTTCAATTTCTTTACCGCACTGCAGTGACTGAGTGAGGTAAGTCAGGTCCTTCTACCCTCCTATACAACTGAAGAAAATTACTTTTCCACAAATGACTTACGCAGTTTGATGAATGGGAATTTGAACCTGTATCTTCCCATTTAGATCTCTACTTTTAATAATCTTGAGCTAAAAGTTTTCCTTCTGTCATCACAGGTCAAATAGTTCAGATTTTGTTAGGTATGGAAGCCTATGTATTTCAGACGTGGAAAGAGTTTGTAAAACCAGGCAAAAGAGTAAGTAATTGCTGCAGAATGCAAACTACATGAGACGGACTCTTATACTCCTTAAATAAGGAAAATAATCCCCCAAATGATGCCACCATGCATGGCCATGAAAGTTGTACATGGCACAACTCCAGAGAAGGCATCATCCACATCCATTATGAATAATATGAATGATGTCCTCTGGACTTGTGCAGTGCCACACCTGCATAATCGTCTACAGCACTCTCTCAATATTTATTTTTTATAATCACAAGTGATTTCCAAGCACAGGTCAGTGTAAACTAAAAATAGAATAAGTGATTTTGGATTAGAAACCTCTTCCTGAACTTGGCTTTTAGTTGTCAAAACAATTGATACAAAAATTTGATAAGCCAAGGATCGTTGTTCCAGAAAACATCAAATAATATTAAGGACAAAAAAATTTAAGGCAACATTGTCCCCATAGAAATATGGTTAAAACACTTTCTGTTGGTGTGTATAAAGACCTTTCATGTGCCAAAAGAAAGTAGGACATTTTCTTACAAATACCAGGCAAATGCAATACAGATTCTCTAAGACGAGTTACCTGGTGAGCCAGTGAATAGGAAAGTACTCATAGGGATAAGAAAGAGACCATGCAGTTAGCAATGAACGTTTTATAGTAGAAGCCATTTTAGAGACCATCTTGTCTTGCAGTTACGAATTGTGGTTACTTGTTCAGTCACTCAGCATGAAGTTAGGAGGAATGATTACTAGAGATTGCAGATGGCCCTAAGTGAAACTATCACCTAAGGCTCTCTGAGTTGCTGAAGATAGAGGAGTCAGGATAACCCGGGCATTTTAGTGTTTTCTTTCAGTTAACCTGCTTCCCCTCACTCTACCTGAATATCACATACTTTAATATTTCGTACACCTTAGTCAATAAGTATTAGGTTATTTTTTTTCAGTGAAGCATTGTATCATAGTCCTAGAAAGAACACTGATTCAAAACTAAAAGACAGGACTTAAGCTCTTCCATTAGCAAACTGGCTGCAGTTCCTTATCTGTAGCATTTAGGCTTTGAAGTAATTGATTACTAAGATTTTGTTCTCCTCTAAAACTCTGTGTGTGTGTGTGTGTGTGTGTGTGTGTGTGTGTGTATGATTTAAGTACGTATTTTAGAGAAAGAACATCAAAAAAACTTTCACGAGCTCAAAGTAGAAAAATCAACACACACAAAACTGTAACACATATTTATTTCTTTTTTTTTTAAGTTTTTATTTAAATCCGAGTTAGTTAATAACGGACAGTATAATACTAGTTTCAGGTGTACAGTATAGTGATTTTATACATCACCCAGTGCTCATCACGACAAGTGCACTCCTTAATCCCCATCACCTATCTAACCTATTTCCCTACCCATCTCCTCTCTGGTAACCATCAGTTTGTTCTCTGTAGTTAAGAGTCTGTTTCTTGGTTTGCTTCTCTCTCTCTCTCTCTCTCTGTTTTCCCTTTGTTCATTTGTTTTATTTTTTAAATTCCACACATTAGTGAAATCACATGGTATTTGTCTTTCTTTGACTTATTTTGCTTAGCATAATACTCTCTAGCTCCATCCATGTCGTTGCAAATAGCAAGATTTCATTCATTTCTGTGGCTGAGTGTGTGTGGGTATATATATATATGTATATATATATACATATATATACATATACATATACATATGTATATATATGTATATATATATACATATATATACATATACATATACATATGTATATATATGTATATATATATATATACATATATATATATGGAGAGAGAGAGAGAGAGTATATATATATATATATATATATATATATATATATATATATACTAGGTATATATATGCACTGCTAGGTATTTATCCAAAGAATACAAAAATACTAATTCAAAAGGGTACATGCACTCCAATGTTTATAGCAGCATTATCTACAATAGCCATATTATGGAAACAGCCCAAGTGTGTGATGATTAATGATTGCAGGGCAGTTCTCTTTTTAACTTTTTGAGGAAACTCCATTCTGTTTTTCAGAGTGGTTGCACCAGTTTGCATTCCCATCAACAGTTCAAGAGTGTTCCCCTTTATCCACATCCTCACCAACACCTGTTGTTTCTTGTGTTGTTGATTTTAGCTATTCTGACAGATGTGAGGTATTATCTTATGGTAATTTTGATTTGCATTTCCATGATGGTAAGTGATGACGAGCACCCTTTCATGTGTCTGTTGGTCATTTGTATGTCATCTTTGGAAAAATGTCTGTTCATGTCTTCTGCCCATTTTCTTAAATTGGATTGGTTTTTGGGTGTTGAGTTTTATAAGTTCTTTATGTATTTTGGATACTAACCCTTTATCAGATGTGTCTTCTCCCATTCAGTAGGTTGCCTTTTAGTTTTGTTGATTATTTCCTTCATGGTGCAGCTTTTCATCTTGATGTAGTAGCAATAGTTTATTTTTCCTTTTGTTTCCTTTGACTTAGGAGACGTTTCTAGAAAGAAGTTGCTATGGCTGATGTCAGAGAAGTTTATTGTTTTTAGTGCAATTATAAATGGGACTGGTTCCTTAATTTCTCTTTCCTCTTCTTCATTATTGGTGTATAGAAATGCAACAGATATCTGTACATTGATTTTGTATCCTGCGACTCTTGAATTTGTTGATCAGTTCTAATAGTTTTTTAGTGCTTTAAGATTTTCTTTTTTTTTTTTCCTTTTTTTTTTCACGTTTATTTATTTTTGAGACAGAGAGAGACAGAGCATGAATGGGGGAGGGTCAGAGAGAGGGAAACACAGAATCTGAAACAGGCTCCAGGCTCTGAGCTGTCAGCACAGAGCCCGACGTGGGGCTTGAACTCACAGACCGCGAGATCATGACCTGAGCCGAAGTCGGACGCTTAACCGACTGAGCCACCCAGGCGCCTCTCTTTAAGATTTTCTATATATAGTATCATGTCATCTGAAAATAGTGAATATTTTACTTCTTCCTTGCTGATTTAGATGCCTTTTATCTTGTTGTTGTTGTCTGATTGCTAAGGCTAAGACTTCCAGTCCTATGTTAAATAACAGTGATGAGAGCGGACATCCCTGTCTTGTTCCTGACTGGAGATGAAAAGATATCAATTTCCCTCATTGAGGATGATAATAGTTGTGCGTTTTTTATATATGGACTTTATCTTCCTTCTGAACATACTTTGTTGAGGGTTTTTATCATGAATGGATGTTATATATTTGTTTCTGATATTATCCCTGGTCATTCTTTTACATATCCTTTATAAAATACCTATTCTATTTGTAATAGTAAATATCACAATTTCTTAAAAAAGCCAAAGAGATTAATGCTCTCTTTTGCACATATAGTGTAATTTCATTATCTGAATTGTCTTCAAAATTCTTTATTATGATTGGCAAAATTTTTGGTGAGGAAAATACAAGAAATGTGTTTCCTGTTCTTTGGAATAGGCTTAGCAATTACCTTCTGCTAAAGTGCAAAAGCAATTATGTGCTTTCCCTTGCAAACACAGATTGTTTAAGTTTTGTCCTTGTCTTGAAGTTACGGGAAAAGCAAATTAATGAGCAGGCTTGATATTGTTGAGCAAATTCAGGGGCTACCCTTGAGGATGCATGCTGAAGTCTCATTATTACATTTGGGGCCTTCACAGGGTGTGGGAGCCCTGTGGAACCTCTGGAGCCAATTTTGCAAATTCCAGGTATAGCCCTACTTGGTCAAATAGCTATTAGTTTCTGTTTGGAAATGGGTGAAGTTTAACTTTACATCCTTCTTGCCTGTTTCGGCATCTCTTGCTCTCGGCGCCAGCTGCAGATACTTCATTTGGGGCTCTCAAGGCTAAAGTTTAGAAATAATAGTCCTTAGAATAGCAAACACAGGATTTGAATTTTTTAAAAGTAAAATCTGGAAGCAAACAAAAATAAAAATGTTCATGTTTACAGAGCATTGGTTTCTACATATTACTGAAAGTTCCCATGCTCTTTTCTCTGCCTCCACATAATTTGAGATAAACTTCTTAGATTTCTGTTCTGAATTAGATTTGGATAGGTAGAGCGTCTAGGTCTGGGGAAATTATGCCAGACTCTTCTTTCCAATTCTACTTCTGGTTCTGCTCCCTCTGCCCCAGTGAATATATCCTCTGGCCCCAGGCCATCTTCTTTGAAGGCATCCCGAGCCTGTTGGTCTTATACCATCCCTCTCGTGTTTCCTCTGCTGGGTTTTAGGTAGTGGGCAGTGCTGTGCTTATAAACCAGCTCTCAGGAAAACAAACACACACACACAAACACTGATTGGCAGTGTGCCAATTTCCATATATAAATATTCCTTACAGTGGCCTCTTTTAAACCACTACCACAAGGTCACTGCACATGGCATTGGGAAGAGAGGTGTACAATTGGCTCCCAGAAGCCAGTAAAGAGCTGGCTCCAGCACACCATGTCTGTTTTTCTTTACAGACACCTTCTGAGTTTCGGTCCTAGATATCTCTAGGCTTTTTGCCCATGATCCATCTATCTTCTTTAATTTTTTATGAATTAAACTTATTAGGAGACAAAATCCTTTTTTATTTTTATTTTTTTCCCTTGTTTGGCTAGTTAGTTCCAAGCCAGGTTTTCTGCATCGTCTATATTGTCACTGGGTCCCTCTAATATGCCCACTGCCTTTCTCTCATGCTGTTCTACATCACATCACTCTGGCCACCAGCACAATGTACCTGTTATTCCTTGTTGTTCCAAAGCACATGGCTGCTTGCTAAATTCCCTCTTCCTGCTTAAGGAAAGCATTCTATTATTTTTAGGTCTCTTTCAGGACAGACAGCAGACAGGTTCTGAGTTTCATGCATGATGAAGCCTTTCTCTACTCAGAGTATTATTTCCAATTGATTTCTTTGATGACTGTATCCTTCAGGAAGCTGGGGGCAAAGGAGTGTGATCTTGAGAATCATATGCCTGAGATTTTGCAATATTAAAATTATATTGCACCTTAGTAAAACATAATAGATGTCATACAGAGGAAGTTATATCTGTGGGGGAGTACAGTGAGAGTTCATGGGAAGAGCAGGCCCAGACTTGGACCCCCACAAAGGCAACTTACTTATGTCTTGGTGCATAAGTAAGTTGAATGTGTTCAGATGTACATGTATCATTTTATGTTGATCGTTTTCCAATGTACCTTTACATTGATAAGTATTAGCTGTGCCACATATAGCACATCATGGGGATTTAAAGGCTCCTATACAGTTCTGAGGAGAAACTCTCAGGGTGTCCAGGGACTTCTCTGCTTCCATGGACATGTAGACACCTCCAGCTTCTGCACCTCTGTCTTCTTGCTGTACCACCATACCCATATCCTTATTTCTGGCTTAGCCACTGTTTTGCTTAGCATTATATTGCATGCATTTTAGTTAAATGGATATTTATATGACTTTTAGACTTTCTGAGAGAGGATCAATAAGCATGTCCCATCCAACCAAGCTTAGCTGTATTTTATTAGTGGTATCCTGAAAATGCCTCTTTTCTTAAAAAACAAAAACAAAAACAAACACTGTCTAACACCTTTAGAGTAGAAGGCTTGTAAACAACAACAACAAGAACAACAACAACACCAACAACAAAACCAGAACTCCTTGCAACTCTACTATCGCGTTACTGTATGTCCTGAACCCTGAGCCTTTGTTTCCTCAATGGAAAATGAGGAGGTTGGGGCTTAAACTTGGACCTGGATTGCTAGGTCCTTTCCTGCTGCATCCCTGAGTTGGTAACTTTCACAGTAATAAAAAGATGAGGTGGGGTTGGAGGGTTGTGGGATGTGGCTAGTGAGGAAATAGGTGATTTTTGAGATGGACTCTTTCTGACTGTAGCCCTCACAGCTAAGGTTACTAGATGTATCAAAATTAGAAGATGCTCACTTACATTTGAATTTTAGATAATCAACGAATAATTTTTAGTACCCATCCATTACAAATAAGACATAGAACATGCTTACACTAAAATTATTTGTTGTTTATCTGAAATTCGAATTTAACCTGTTTTTCTGTATTTTGTCTGGCAACTCTATCTAATGGCAGATAACAGCATAATCTGCCTCGACAAGTTGGGCTGGACAAGTAGGGCATTTTAGCAAAGAACAGAACATCAGTTTGTAAAGACAGAGGTGGGTAATCACTTGGTACCGGTGCAGCATGGGGTGGGGAAGGTGTTGCTTTTTCTTTTTTTGCCCAGGTTGTAATACCACTTCTGTGATTTAAAAAAAAACAAAAAAACAAAAAAAAAGCTGTGTGACATTTTAGTACTGACATAAGAAGTCACCAGGCTAATCCCCAAATAGACCTAAGAACTCTACATGGAGTTGTAGATAGGAAAGATCAGTTACCATAAGAAGGGAAAGATGAAAGAAAAACGATTAGACTTTTTACTTAAAGCAGAAAATATTAGCATTACGTCTGGTTCAGGAATGGAATTGAATGACTTTGTAGTTTGTATTTAAAACAGAGAAAGAAAACTAATAATAGAAGAGTGGAAAAGTTTTAGTAAGTGTTAAATAAGTGTAACATTTAATCAGGGTGCTGCACCAGTATTTTCTTAATCTTCAGCCGCTTGCAAAAAACGACGGTCATGCATTTGTGCAGAAGATTATTGCATCGCTCTCTTCCATTAGTCTAATGCATATTTAGTAGGTAGAGCTTATTAACTAGATAACGGGAGCCACAGCAGTATTGTGACTGCTGACATTCTATTGTCTACCCACCAGTTGACAGGCCTTATTACTGATGGCAAGCAATAGATGCCCCAGCTCCTGACCTGCCTGAGCACAACAGTTTAACCACATCCAGGTTCCATATGTACTCTGCTTCTCATGCTGAGAGATTCTCACATGGTTTGATTTTCTGTTTTAAAGTGGATATACGTATTCATCTAAGGAGGACACAGATTTTTGCCTCCTCTTCCGTATTTCTTTGGAAATTAATCGTGTATAAGGTATAAACACTTGTACAACAAATGCCTTGCTGTGGGTGGACTTCATTTTTCATTCACTCAAAATTATTAACTTAGCATTTCCTCTGGCCTTGCCGTAATGCTTGCCAAAATAAGTGAACAGAGAATCATGATGCAGCATACATGCTAATAAAGGGCTAAAGCACGAGATACGGAGGCACCACTGTGGGCAAAAGTAACTTCTTGCAGAAAGCGCATCTGAAAGGTGTTCTGTAGGTGATAACCTCCAGATTAAGACTGAAGAAATAGGAGGAGGGATTATACAGAGGAGGAGGGCAGGCTGAGTAGGTAGATACAGGCACTCTAGACACAGGTATTGCATGTGCTAAGGTTCAAGAGGAAAGAGAGCATGACACTTTTGGAGCATTTCAAGGGATTCAATTTGACTGGCAGAGTGAGTGAAGGAGCTTGCAGTGACAAGGGGTGAGATTCAGGGCTGAGCAGGGTCCAGACTGCAATTGTCTTGATGTCATGCTCAGCAGCTTAGAAATTCCTAGGGACTGTGGGTCGCATTCAGAAGTATTTAAAAAGGAGATCTGTTTAATAAAATCACTGGCTACAGGGTGTAGTATGTTGGAAGGACCACACAGGAGGAAGAGAGATGAGCTAGAAGCTGTAACAGTAATCTAGAAGAGGGTTTCCTAGGTGCCCTCTCTCCCATTCTCAGATTGGCAATTTCAAACGTTCTCCCTCTCCTCATACCTCCGATCCCATCTCCTGATCTGTCACTCTCAACACAAGACCTCTCCTATTCAGAAAGAGAGAACTCAAGAGTCTCCTTGGTGCTGAGCTCTCCCTCCACACATGCTGGCTGGTCTCCGCTGTGCTCTGGACCCCAGATGTCTGCCCTCCTCAGAGAACTTGCTCTCACACTCAGGCCCTCCCCACTTCAACACCCCCTTCTGCTTACAGCTTCTCTCTCACCAGCATTGACCCTGGCATGATGGTGGTGTGAATTAGGCAAGCAGCAGTGGACATGGAAAGAAACTGACAGATTCAGGTATATAGAGAAAGAAAAACTGTGTGGATTTTGTGTTTAATGTGAAATGATGTCAGGAAAAATTCTATATGTATCACTCTTAATTTGTACATATGTACGTACATCTCTGGCTCAATAAAACAGAAAAGTTTGGGAAGCCATGTACTAAAGCCAGAGAAATTTCCAGAGTGCCAGGAGAGGATTTGCAACAGGCTACATGTGAGTACCTAATGAGTTATGCTCTGACCATGGGAGTTGTAGGACTCCACTGCATGTCCCAGTGGAAATACCTAATGAGCAGTTGTTTACATGGGTCTGAGTCTCAGCAGAGAAAACTGGGGTGTAATTCTGGAAGTTTTCAGCATATGGATGGTAAATGAATCTATGGCAGTAGATTAAATCACCCAGGGGTAATATTTTAACATAAGAAGAGAAGGAGGCTGAGTGTGGAACCTCAATACCCTCCTTAAAGAGATGAGCCCCCAAAAAGGGACTGGAGACTAAAAAAGAGACTGAAGCCCCAAAAAAGAGACTGGGCAAGGAAAGTCAGGAGAGTGTAGTGTCATGGAAGATGCGAAAAAGGGAGAATTTGGGGGGAAAAAAGACCAATAAAACGTGTTACACGGAACCAAAATATCAAGTAAGCGTAGGATTAGGAAGCATTTATTGGATCGGTAAAAAGAGATCATTAGCAAGGGAAGTTTTAATAGTTTGTGGGTGGGGTAAGATGCAGGAAATTGAGAAATGTGTGGGAGGAGAGTAAATGGAAGTAACTAGCATAGGAAAGGTCAGGAGAGTTTATTTTAAGGTGGGTGAGACTTGGGAGAGTGGTGCTTGGGGGAGGAAGGTGTTGGCAGAAGAAGGGTTTTGAAGTAGGAAGGGGAAGGCCTGAGTGTGAGAGCAAGTTCTCTGAGGAGGGCAGACATCTGGGGTCGAGGACACAGCAGAGGCCAGCCAGGCATGGGGGGAGGGAGAGCTCAGCACCAAGAAGGCTCCCAATGCTCTCTCTCTCTCTGAATAGGAGATTCATTGTGTTGAGAGTGACAGGTCAGGAGATGGGATCGGAGGTGTGAGGAGAGGGAGAACATTTGAAATTGCCAATCTGAGACTGGGAGAGAGGATGCCTAGGGAAACCCAGAAGGTTTACCAGACAGGTGTGAGTACCCAGTGGATGTGGAAGCCATAAACAATATGGAGTCAATCTGAGCAGTTGTGTGATTTCCTCCATTAGCGCTCAGAAGTGGTGATGTGAAGGCTAAGAAAGGAGGCAATGAAATTGATTTAAGGCTAGGGAGTTCCAGGCAGTGTGATGAATGGCAAAAGTCTCCTGGCCAGAGAGGAAGAATTGAGGACCATGGAGATGAAGAAACTGGCATCTGCAGAGGAAGAATTGATTATTGAAGGACATGGAGAATTGAGGGTTGAGGATGGAGAGACATGGAGAGCAAAATAACATCTTCAAATAAAACGCCCACATAAGAACTTTGGTTTGCAAAGATAAGTGTTTGCCAAGACTTTCTTAATGAAATTTGTAACATTAGAAATAAATTAATAAGTTAATAGCTATGGTGGAAATACAACATGACTATAGAAAAATTGTGGATTATTACATGAAAATGAAAATTAAAATTACCATAATGTCAGTGGGAATTTATAGTGCATAAATATATTTGAGAATATAGATGTAGCACTTTCCCAAGGAAGGAGCATGTATTACAGACAATAGGAAATGGATTTTACAAGATAACTATTGAAAGCTAGAAAAAAAATAATAATTGTTTACATGTAATTTGTAAAGTCCTTTATCATATATAAACTTCAATTATGAGCAAAACTATTTACTAGGATGTATGGAGTTGGACAAATGTATGATTGCACATGGCACATAAAAATAAACACATTTATAATAATTAAAATATATAATATTAATAACAGTCCACTTCTGAAACAGTTTTGCTAATATCAAGATTATGCATATTCCATATTAGAAGCAAGTGGTTTTGGAAATAATATATATCAAATAGGGAGAAATCACTGGATCCTCTAGAATCTATGTAATTACTACTATTACATTTTTTGGTATAAGAATAGTATGGAAATCTTAGTTGGAATGTGTAATTATTCTTACTAAAATGCATTCTATTTATTTATTTATTTATTTATTAAATGTTTATTCATTTTTGAGAGATAGAGCATGAGTGGGGGACGAGCAGAGAGAGAGGGGGACAGAGGATCCAAAGGCGGGCTCCATGCTGACAGCAGTGAGCCTGATATAGGGCTCAAACTCATAAACCTGTGAGATCACAACTTGAGCTGAAGTCAATGCTCGACCGACTGAGCCAACCAGGCTGCTCTAACATGCATTTTAAATGGCAATCAGAAAAGCACTAGTGACTCTGCAACTGCTTAAATCTTGTAGCATCAAGTCACACAGATTATAGTGGGCTACTTTTCAATGTTTCACTTAATTTTTTGCATATTGCAGAAAAAATTGTTTTTCATATATTTGGAATGTCTCCAGAACAATCAAAGGAAAATATACTTTGGCAATCATTCAACTTATGAATGTAAATCTGATTAAACTATATTTTAATTTCAAATTGTTATTTAGAGCCTCGGTGGCTTAGTTGGTTAAGTGACCACCTCTTGATTTCAGCTCCAGTCATGATCTCATAGTTTGTGAGATTGAGTCCTGCTTGGGCTCTCCACTGACAGTGTGGAGCCTGCTTGAGATTCTCTCTCTCCTTTTCTCTCTGCCTCTCCTCTGCTTGTGCTCTCTATCTCTCTCTTTTAAATGAATAAACATTAAAAAAATAAAAATAAAAATAATAAAAACCAAATTGTTATCCAACACTACTTGGAGCTCCATGTTTAAAAACAGATACCATTCATATTGGGCAACTTTGTTTTATAAATACCTACTGGTTCTAGTGTTGAACACTATTAAGGTCAATT